>NC_136061.1:266513508-267713508 GCF_964261635.1 Lissotriton helveticus
AAGAAGAATGTAAAGAACAGAACAGAAAACAATCACGAGATAGCTGCATAGGAACATATTAATCAGTTACCTATTACATATTTGCTTAGACTACGTGGCTAGCCTTTTGTACGCTTGCAGTCTTTGAAAATTCAAAACTCACCTCACTGAATTCTGGGTTTTTAATTGATTTCCCATCTAAATACATTTTTGCTCATGCACACCGCAAATACTGATGAATAAGGCAAGGCGGCCTTTCTTCTATCAACAAGCATCTGTGGAAAAAGGAATCATTTATAGACTCACACATATCAATATTGCCAATGGTAATGTGAACTGTGATGCCATACATGATGTCATTTGTGATGCGATGTGTGATATTAGGTGTGAGTTTCTGATGAAGTGCATTGTAGGGAGGTTATGGTCATGTAACCCACTATAATTGGCAAAGTTCAGTAGCCTTCAGGTTTTCAGATTGTAGCCATAGCATCCTTTCTTATAAAGATTTTTTTTCTTATGATTTTGGGTACGACTGATCTTAGAAGAGAATAACTTCTCTAAAGCTGCAATGAACTCCCTCAACACATCAGGACAGCTCCTACGCTACTCAACTTCTGTAAGAAACTGAAGAACTGGCTGTTCCAATAGGAGTTCTACCCGGCCTATGTTCTTACTCCTGTGCCTGGATGCCCTCACTGGTGATACGTTTCACCATAAACAATGACCTAACATAACATTACAACAACATAAACAAATGTGTAATAATTGAACATACACACTCATCACATACAGACATACCATCCACCATCTAAATCAGACATTCGGTCATACTCCAATGTATATGTCTCTGTACATGTTTATATTATGATAGAGGTGTTTTGCCATATCTCCTTGTGTCTGGTACAACTCAGCATACTTTATTCTTCAATATGTTCTTCATGGTTGCAAGCCTGCCACTGAAAGAACATATACTCATTGTGACCCTCACAGGTGAGTAGTCGCGCTATATAAGTTTCTGGTTTATTGATTGGTCCTCTATGGAAGCTAAGCTACTTCAAGACAGATACTTGTTAGTAATGTGACATGTTTTGTATAAGGGAATCTTTGAATTCAAAGAGGGTTGATCATTTAATTTTAAATGAGGGTGGATGAAAATATAATGTCAGGGATTAAAACAAAGGATAAACTAGGAGGTGCTGTAGACTGATCTACGTTTATAGGGTATTTTGCTGATTTAGCATTAAAATCCCTTATCATGGTTCACATCACTGACAAGAGAAGATATGCTTGCATCTCAAGTAGAAACTTAAAGCTGTAACATTGAATTTAATTGTGGATTTAAGGAGGTGGCCAAATTTCATTGTGAATTTAAAGATGGCACCTGATCGCATTGTGGTTTTAAGGAGAATGTCTAATTTCATTGTGAATTCAGGGAAGGCGTTTAATTTAACTGTGAAGTCAATGCTGGTTTTCGCGGCGACTCAAATATTGCCAGTGCCTCCTTTTAGATTTCGACTGTGTTCCCAGAAATCAGTTAAACAAAGCAGAAGCGCTATCCTGCCATATTGATATAGGGACTGTCAAACTAATTGGCATCTGCGAGAGTTGATGCCTCAACAATAGGTTATGCTTCATTGCCTTTATTTGGCTGATCTCATCTCCAAGAGCGGTAGCCGGATTGGGCTTCCATGTTTGTAACCTGTGGGCAAATCAAAGTAAAACGTGAAGGAGGGCACAATATCAACAATTGGATTTTTTACTAAAACTCTAGAGTTGTAACTAAGTTTCACCAGAGAGTGGAGAGTGTTTTTGTTGCTTAGGCCTGGGGGCCAGTAGGAGGAAGCTTCATTGGCTAGCCTTAGCCTTTGGTATCTCAACACAAATGGAGTGAGAGACTGAGGACATTATTAGGCAGAGAGAACTTTCATTCCAAAAACTGAGCTTAGCTCCGCTAATTGATTTTATTTATCAATCCCTCTTGACTTCACATCTCGGTCCCTACACCTTGCAGTGCCCCAATAAAACCAGACACAATATCATTACTTGCACTGGGGCCACTTCTGTAGTGTAGTATATAAATGCCACAATATTTGAAAATGAATTAAAAATGGCATCTGCTGGCTCCTTCTCACTTCTGTGTGTGAAATTACCAACACATGCACCATGAAAGTGCAGCATATGAACTGCAGAGCTAGGGCTACACTGCTTTCTAACCCAACACCATAGTGTCAATCCATTCAGCCACTAACAAGTGGCTGTTCTTTTACATCGTTATTGTAATGGCTGTGTGACTCTCCATGGCGCAGTGTCAGTGCCATAATCTCATCACCGACTTGGCTGCAGTGTCAAGTCGGCAACACTGGAAAAGCACTAGCAATGAATCCATGATCCCTTACTACTGGTCTTTTCCCCATCGGCCAGGGGATGGACACTCTGTGGCACTAGCATTTCCCCACCTCTAAGTCACAAAATATCAGCATTCTGAGACACTTGACCGTAAGTTGGGAGCCTTAGAGAGGTATGGTGCCTAACTTATTGTGGATTGTACTACTGAATATCTAGGATATGGATATCATGATTCAAGAATATCATGAATAAAATATTGAAGACAAAAATATCAAAAGTTAAATGCATAGAGAGGAAGAATAGATTTACTATGCCTAACTCTACATCTATGTACCTTAAAGATATAAATATATATATACACACACACACACACACACACACACACATATATATTTATATATATATATATAAATATATATATATATATATCTCTGCTTCCCTTTTCCGCCGAGCCGTGCACTCAAGCGCGGGTGCTTGTTCGCGGGGGGCGTGCCCCGCTATTATCGTAGCTCCTTCCTTCTTGACTTCCCCAAAGAAGAAACAGCACTCGCGGGAGGAGGATCAAAGGTTTATTTGGACCCTCAGAGCACCAGACGCGTTTCGGCTACTGCCTTTGTCAATGGTACATTGACGCGCCATTTTTTCTTTATTTAAATACCCCTCACGTGTCTCATTTAGTCATAGAGGTAGAGAGAAGTCTTGTACCACATACATATGTGCCATGTTGGAATGGTGAAGTTGCAGCATACGTAATTATCCTAATACATTGCGCCCTTGATGGGCTACATATTATGACCTTATATTTCAGTTTACAATCGCTAACCAAATTTCTATTTACATTATTTTAAGCGATTTCATTTAAATCAACATAATACCATTTGCCATTATTTTGCCCTCGATGGGCTTGTACAAAGGTCACCTTTTGCTGCTCAAATACTCTCTCCTCCTAGACTTATTTCTATAAACACACAGTGCAAATTATAATACCCTTAACCGTATAATATATGGCAAAAGGCGGAAAAGGGAAGCAGAGATTTCGAACGCCGGGCACCGCCACTGACAGAGAGTAAATAAGGGATTAGACGGACTTAGAACTAAGACTGGAGCCCCATATTGAAGTGTCGGAGGCGCGCGAGGGAGTATGAGCAGGAGTGAAAGAATAGCAACACGCAGCACTCCGTTCGAACGAAACTATAACACCATTGGCGAGCCATGTACAGCGATATAGACCGCCAGGAGGCGGCTAAAAATGCCTTTAAGAAACGCACACCAGCAAGTGCAACAAAGAAGAAGCAAGAAGAAACAAAAGGATCCACACTGACAATACAATATAACAAGTTGGAAAGGCTGTTTGAACGAGAAATCAGGAAGTGGTGGGAGGCCACTTCCCTGCAGACTTATGTTGAAGTGAAACGGGTGCCGAGAGGATTACGAGTGTATATGGTCCCAGTTTACGAGAATCCGGACCCCAGCTACTAGAAGAATGGGCAGAATACACAGGAGATTTCTGCCAAGGACTCTTGAAGTTACTAATAAAATTTGCATGGAGCGATCATGGCAAAGTACGTAATGAAATATCAGAGCTGGAAAAAGAAATAGAAGCAATGGGGGAAGATAAGAAAAAGCTGGAGGAATTAAAAGGTACCATGACGAAAAGACTGAAAGCATACGAAGATAAAATCAGAAAACGAAAACAAGAGAAGTTCGAAAGAGACGAAGGAGACTATGAGACGGGAAGAGTACTAACTTTTGCCAAACGATATGATGCGCAGGTAAAAGCTTTAACATCGAAAACAAACAAAACAGCCACTGTGAGAGGGGAAGACACGGATGAAATTACAGAATCAGAAGTATCGTAGGGCGAGGAAGCAAGAAAAGACAGAGGCACGGGGAGAAGCTTTGAAACACGCAAACTCCCTTTTCAGGACGAGTTTCAAATAGTAAGGCAGTCACGACAACAAGGAGGCAGGGGGAAACCCCTAGAACAACAACAAAGAAACGCCCCACGCGAAGGGGCGGGGAATGGCGGAAGAAGCAACTATTCACCGCCAATAACCCGCAGTGCCAGGCACAACAAGAGACGATGACAGAAGAAAATGAGCAAGAAAATAATCTGACCATCGTGAACTTGAGCCACCGAGTCTTAACGAAAGAGGAAGAACATGTTCTAAAATTGGGGCTTTCCTTTTGTCCCTCCAAACCCCTGGAATATACACAAACCAAGATAGACTTATACAAGTTTTCAAGGAAGTTAAAACTACATACATTTTACAAACTACGCCCCAAAAAAGCGATAAAATACTCGGAAAGAGAAGAGACACCAGGAATCCGAGTAAAGGATATACCTGCTTTGGAAGCTATGCAAGAACTAAGAGCGGAGGGAGCAAGTCAACCGGAAAATTTGTCACAAGCCAATATAATACAGAAAAGTGGGGAAACAAATTTTAAACCAGCGTCGACGTTTGTGTCGCAAATGCCCAGCAACAACATAGATCTCTTCGTGGAATCCGTTTCTAAAGAATTGAGGAAATTTGAAAAGACAGGTCGAACGAACAAACAATGGAACTTAACACCGAAACACAGACAAGCAATAAAGAACTTACAAAGTGATAAAAAACTAATTCTGAAACCTTCAGACAAAGGAGGAAATGTGGTTCTGCAAACTTATGAGGCATACAATGAAGAGGCCTGAAGACAATTGCAGGACACGAAGTGTTACCAAAAAGTAGGAAGAAAGGAGTATCAGAACAGCATCACGGAGTGCCATGAAATGTTACAAAAATGGTACGTGAAAGGTATAATTGAAACAGAGGAATATCTGTACCTGAGATGTTTAAATCCTACGACACCATGCTTCTACCACCTACCCAAGGTACACAAAGACAGAATGAAACCTCCAGGACGACCAATTGTAAGTGCCCAAGGGAGTCTTTTGGAACATTTATCAATTTATATTGACTATTTTTTGATTGACCATGTAAAGACTCTAAGAAGTTACATAAGAGAGACTAAAGACCTAGTGTGCAAGTTAGAACAGCTAAGGTTGAGAGAAGGGGATCTACTAATAGCAATGGATATTGCTAGCCTCTATACAAGCATAGGCCATAAGCATGGGATGAAGGCGGTAGAAAATGCTTTATCAACCAGAGAGGCTAACTTTGCAGATCATAATGTTATGCTTTTGGAATTTTTACACTTCAGCCTTAATAATAACATCTTTCTGTATCAAGACCAGTACTACGAACAGTTGGTTGGGGTGGCCATGGGCACGAGTTATTCCCCGAGTTTCGCAAACATTTTTGTAGGATGGTGGGAGGAAAACGTGGCATGGAGTCCCCAGTATGGAGAATTGACCCAACACATACTGGTGTGGTACAGATATATAGATGATTTACTGATAGTCTGGCGAGGGTCAGAAACAAAGGTTGGAGAGTATATTGACAAACTTAACACCAACATCTATAACTTACGTTTCACAGTAGAAATAAGCAGCAGTAAAATCAATTTTCTAGACCTGGAGATTAGAATGGAGCAAGGAAAAGTGTACACACAACTATTCAGAAAGCCTACAGCAGGGAACTCGATACTACACTCTAAGAGCAGTCATCCATCAAAGCTAATTTATAGCATTCCATATGGAGAACTATTACGTATAAAAAGTAATTGCACAACAGAAGAAGATTACACCAGGAATGCTAATAAAAGTGTAGAAAGATTCAGAGTACGAGGTTATGGGGAGAAATGTCTGGAAGAGGCAAAAATATCTCATGGCAAGAAACATTGAAAGATAAAGTAAAAGAGACGGAAATAGGGGGCAAATTCAGATTTATCACTACCTTCTCAGAAGGGGCAGATAAACTGAGAACAGTGCTAAGAAAACACTGGAAACTATTAACGACTGATCCAGTAATAGGAACAGACATTCCGGGCCAACCAATGGTAACTTACAGGAAAGCCAGAGAATTAAGGAACACCTTAACAAGCAGTTACCTCATACGTCCAGTGGAACAACCATTTGGTAATCCAAAACCAGGGTTTTACCCTTGTGGGCAATGTAGGGCGTGCAAACAAAGTAAAAAAGTAATGTCCTATCCAGTGAGAGGAGAATTACGGAAAATCAAAACATTCCTAACATGCACAACTCCCTATACCGTCTACTGTCTTGTTTGTCCTTGTGGACTGCGTTATATCGGCAGTACGGTGAATCCCACCAAAATGCGTATCCTGGAGCACCTCAGGGCAATCACAAATTGTGACCCGGCGTACCCAGTGGCAAGACACTATAAACAACATCTTAAAAGTAATAGTGAGCTACTGGAGGAATCTATGACATAATATCGAAACACACATTATCGTAGTACAAAATTATCGACACAAAAATATCGACATCAAATATATCGTCATCCTATACTTATTTAATCACATACACAAATATCGAAATTAAAATATCGCAATACATAAACATCGATATCAATTATATCGACCCCATATATATCGCAATATTTAAATATCGATAATTAAAATTTATAAACAGTACGTTAAAAATATCGAGAGTAAAAATATCGACTACAATAATATCGTTATTTAAGCAATATCGAACAATTTTATTATTTTTCTATAACACTTGTAAACATTAAAAAAATACTATTAGCACTACTATTCACATTTTACAACAATTTATAAATACATAAATTTTCACATTTAAAAATAAATGATTTACACATGTATAAATTATTTCTTTAACATATTATATAAAGGTATGTATGCTCAACATTAATTAGCATTCACCATATATGGTAATTAATTACACCAACAGTTTTTCAAAAATACAAACCAACGAATCAAAACAGTACAAACATAAACTCACCAATAGCTAACTAATTACTAACTCCAAAACACTATATAAACAATTACATCCAACAAACAAATTACCTGAGAAAAGTAGAAGACAGGAAAGAATACTGTGGATACATTTGACGACGCCTACAAGAAAACTAAGATTCAACCTCCCATTAAGAGGATTGAAAGTAAGTAACAAAATGTAACTTAATTAAAGGAACTGCTAAAATTACACATGTAGTAAAAAGGACAAATTACTCATACATATGTATTGTATATTATCTCCTACCACTACAGAAAACTTCACTACTAAAGAACAGAAAAAACTAAGAAGAAAACTACGAAACTACTAACAAAGTAATCATTTTTTTTTTTCTCGAACAACATTAATTAATTTAAGCTTTAACATTAAAACAGCAAACAGACCTGCTTCCAAAAATATGTTAATAAATATGGATTTTAATGAACATTTTTTTTTTTTACAGATAAAGACATCAAAGAAAATACAGGCCACAACTGAAAATTGAACAGATTGCCTTACACCTACAACAGCATTAAAACTCTGCATAACAAGCAACTAATACAAAGTAAGTCAATTAAATGATGTGACAAACAGTAACTCCTAAAGAATGAAAAATTGCTAACATATTGTAATAATTTATGCATATATCCTTCTTTTTTTCTAGCACCACTACAACATCCACTAACAACAAATATCAAAGAACAGAATTCAACAAACAAAGATACAACTACCAAAGTACGTATATCCAAACACTTTTCAAAAAGATAAAATAAGTAAAAGCTTTAACTTATAGCAAAACATGTAAAAGCTACCCAAAAAAATATAACTAAACAATTAACACAAATACATTTTTTTTCAAGCAAAGAAACACCAGAAAAGACAGACCACAAGGAAAAGAGTAAAGAACATCAAAATCACAGACTAAACTTCAACCAAAGGTAAGCATGCACAATATAAATATTTATAATTCCCACTTAAAATACATATAACTATAACCATAATAACTATACCATATATTTCTAATAGATTTACAAAGGAGAAAATGACAGAAGGAGCTGAATTTGTTACCAGTCAAAAAGGGAAACTATTACTCTGCTACATGGGTTATACTTATACCCAAGAGAAACAATTTGGGATGAAAGTAAATTGGAAATGTTGCAAATATTACTCTAACAAATGTTATGGAAGAGCAACAACTAGAGAAGCAACTGTCCTTTACACCAGGGAACACAACCACCCTCCAAATATAACAGAAAATAGAAGTCAGAACAGCATTAGAAAACATTAAAGAAGCTAGTACATGTTCCCAAAAACCTACAAGCCTAATTTTAAAAGAACAAATCCCACAAATCCCAAAAACAGCCACTACTCAAATGCCTAATATAATTTCTCTCAAAAGAACAATATCACGTACCAAAAAAGCAACTACTACTACCACTCCACCTCCTAAAACATATAGTGATATAAATTTAACTCATGACCAAACTATAACTTTAAACAAAATACCTTTTATAATTTACGACAATAAAAACAATGAGAAAAGAATAATAATCTTTGGTACTGCTATAAATTTAATAAAACTCCAACAATGCCAATTTTGGATGATGGACGGTACTTTTAACATCTGTCCCAGACCTTTCTACCAACTTTACACAATACATGGCTTATATCAAAACTGTAACATACCTCTACTATATGCACTGCTTCCAAATAAAACTAATTCAACATATATGGATTTATTAAACATTATCAAACAAAAAACAAATGACTATTCCCCTGAAAAAATTATACTGGATTTTGAACAAGCAATGCTCTCAGCTATTTTAAAAATACACCCCCATACCTGTATCCAAGGCTGCTATTATCATTTTAATCAGTGTCTTTGGAGGCATTTACAAAAAACTACTCTAAGCATAGAATATGCTACAAGCTCATCTTTTGCATATCAAATAAAAAAACTGATAGCACTAGCTTACGTCCCTGAAACAGATGTGGCCGAACACTACAACCTTTTAATAGACAGCCAATTTTACAAACAAAATGAAGCAAAGTTAACTCCTCTCTTAGACTACTTTGAGGACACTTGGATAGGTAGACTGCATAGATCTGGCCACAGGAGAAATCCTAAATTCCTAATACCCTGGTGGAATGTTTACAGAAGCACCTTAAATGGAGAATCTAAAACAAACAATGCAGTTGAAGGTTGGCACAATGCCTTCCTCCAATCAACAGGCCGAACTAAACCAACATTACAAAAATTCATTACATGCCTCCAAAAAGAGCAAAGTTATCAGGAATTCAGAATGGAGCAATCCATTACTGAACTAACTCCAAAAACATCCAAACAAACAAAACAAATGCACAAATACCTAGAGCAACAAGTAAAGCTGTACCCTAGCACAACAGGCATGGAATACCTCAATATAATAGCCAAAACACTACTGTAAACTACTCTAAGCCACAAACAATCTCAATAGAAAAATGTTCTAATACAATAATATTACATTCATATAATTTATCTCGAAAAATATTAATGTATGTAATATATATTATATAATTAAATATATATACACACATTAATTATGTTTAAAATAAATAAAACTAAACAATATTCATTAAAACATTACCCACCCACAATTATAAAAATGTAAAAAAACTTACCAAAGATATGCCAAATGATGTAGAATCCATTTCCACCGAAATAATCCAGTTTCGAATACCAGTTACCCCCAAAAAAATGAAAAAATACAACTGTCCCAAAATAGATAAATCCATTCCACGAAGCTCTTTCGAAATACCATAAAAAACCCGAAAAATGTAAAAATGTAGAAAAAACGCTCCAGGAAAGCCGAAAAATTTGAAGAAGTGTCTACAAACTATTAGTTAATAAAACTAACGAACACTTCTCCCCAAAAAAAAACGCTTCCTTCGGACATCAGGAACTCCTGCAAGTGAAAGACATAAAAGAAATATTCCCACCCACATAAAATAACACATACACTCCTACTAAAAGTAATAGCAACATAATATTTCGAATAATAAACTTAAACATCGAAACACTAACTCTACACACAAGGCAATACAACACTAAAAAGTACGTTAAATGTACATCCGCAAACACAACACATCATAATCGCCAATACAACACATTTACTTCTAACAACACTAAATACGACCAAACTACTCTCAAAATTAATTCAAAACACAGTTAAAACATATTAAATAAACCTTACCTTCAGAGACGTGAAGTGTTTCCCAACCGCTAGCTGAACTTACTCAAAATGACACAAAACGACCTAAAGCGGTTACAAAATAAAGGACCCAAAACTAAAGAAAATGATAGAAATTACACACTTATTATTTAATGCAAGCAAAGTATTTGTTAATTTAATAAACCAAGGAATACTATGAAAAAATACTAATTTTTTATTTGTATTAAATTACTTAGAAAAATGTACACAATTTGTAAAATTATAAAAATAAATATTATAAAATACATAATATTTATTATTATAATTGTAAAAATGTTGAAATGGTGTAAAAAAAAATTCACAAAATGTTTAACAAAATGTATAAAAATAAATATATTCTACAATATTTTCTTCAATAAAAATGTTTGTTACAAAATGTAATATTAATATATTTATATTAATATAAATACTAAACTATTGTTTACTAACAACATGTATTTGAATATATACATTGTATATGTATTTTTCAAACAGTATATTTTATTTGGATGTATGACGTTACAACTCATACGTTTAGAACGCATACCATTACAACGAAAATTTTACAACGCAAAAACTATTACAACGCATGTATTTACAACGCATGTTTTTACAACGCAGGTACCTTTACAACGCATACCATTACAATGTAAGTATTGGTAAGTATATAATTATATTTTAAATTTTATATGTTTGGTTTGTTTTTAAGGGATATTTTTAAGGGTCCAGGGTCAGTTTTCAGTTTTGGGGTAAAGGGGTATTTTTAGGGTTCAGGGTCAGTTTTCAGTTTTTGAGTAAAGGGGTATTTTTAGGAATCACGGTCAGTTTTCTGAAAACTGACCCTGAACCCTAAAAATACCCCTTTACCCCAAAACTGAAAACTGACCCTGGACCCTTAAAAATATCCCTTAAAAACAAACCAAACATATAAAATTTAAAATATAATTATATACTTACCAATACTTACATTGTAATGGTATGCGTTGTAAAGGTACCTGCGTTGTAAAAAAATGCGTTGTAAATACATGCGTTGTAATAGTTTTAGCGTTGTAAAAATTTCTTTGTAATGGTAGTGCGTTGTAAAAGTTGCGTTGTAATGGTTGTTTCCCATTTTATTTACTTATAACAATACTTATGTTTATTAAATATGTACTCTTTGAATTAAGTAATATTACCAATATTGTTTGAAATGTTTAATAAAATTTACACAAATTCCACTAATATATTAATAAATATAAATGTAAAAAATAGATGTTATACTAATGTTTATTGTTGTTCTTATAAGAACATTAAAGAAATATTGTCTAAACCAACCACCATTGACAAACACTACAAAGGAACCCAACCCTGTCTAAATTGTAATCATTGCAACTGTATCATAAAGGGCAGCATCATTCGCCACCCTATGAAGGGCAATGCAATTAAACTTCAAGTCAATGCCACATGTGACTCCACAAATTTGATCTATGCCTTGAAATGTCCCTGTGGCAAATTATACATAGGGAAGACAGAAAGAAAAATTAAGACACGCCTGAATGAGCACAAATCCAACATACGGCTCAAAAATGAGAAATCCAACATCGCCACACATTTCCTTGAATCTCGCCATACCATTGCTCAATTACAATTCATTGTCCTGGAAACTGTGATCAAAAGAGAAGGACTTGACAACAACAAACTGCTTCTCAAAAGAGAATTGGAATGGATGTTCCGTTTACAGACACAGAAACCTTTTGGACTCAATGATCGGACAGAATATAGTTGCTATTTATAACTCATTGTACCACTATACATTGTCTCTTTATGTCCCATCACTTGTCTGACCTTTCCCCAATAGTTCCGTTTTTCCTTTCCAATATGGTCACCACTCTGCCGATTCACTTTTTCACTTTTTTAGTCCTTCTACTATTTTTTTAGCTCTAGCCTCCATTACCCGTTCCCTGCACTCTCCTCTGTAGCGTTCTTGCAATGCGCCACAACCTGTGAAGTAACGCGCCGCGTTACCACGGAAGAGAAGTAAGTTATATTTTTTGGTACCAGTGTATGTTCCACCCCGCTATCCGCACACGCCTGTTTACTATTAAGCGCACATCCTTTCTAGCCCACATATAGATGCAATCATATGCACCCCCCTTTTCATTTTTTTTAAACAGCACCCATTGATCGGCACTTAATTCGTTCACTCATTGGACTTCCATTTCCCGATCCTCACTCCCTCCTGTCTTCCTTACAGCACTCCTCGAGAAAGAGCTTTTGCCCGAAATGCATCGGAGTCGTCTATCTTGATTATTCCTTGTTTGAAAACACATATGACAGTCATTGGATTGATATGAAAACAATATCAACATGAACTTTGTCTCAATAAATTTCCACTTTTGGATGACCTACTTATGAATCTTGTTTGAGCCCGGTGTGCCTCACTTGGGGATGTAATTTGCATAGGTTATGCATACACAACTGTATATGATATTGTTGTTCTTTCTCATGTTAATAAAAAATTTAATTTGTTCCAAAAAACACTACAGTATTTTATATTTTACTTCACTAAAATATTTATTTAATGACATTTCAATCTACATAACTTTACTATTCCCACTCCAGTCTACATTAATTTGGTGTAGGTGCTGGACACTAATTAAATATAATTCACTATTCCCACTCCAGTCACCATTAATTTCGGGTAGGTGCTGGACACGAATTAAATATAATTTAATTTTCTCACTCCAGTCTACATTAATTAGAGATAGATGGTGGACACTAATTATATATAATTAAATATAATTTACTATTCCTACTCCATTCTACATTAATTAGGAATACTTTAGCACACTATTTACATATACTTTTAAATTCCCACTCCAAGGTACATAAAATACATGTAAATATATGTTTATTTAAATAAAAATACATACCTTAAACACTATATACAATAATAATGTTTAAAAAATAATCTTTTCTAATTAATAATTTTTATTTTCACTATTCAAATGTAGTATAATATACAAAACTGTACAGCAATATAGATTGTTAACAATTTTACTCACTCCATACACTCAACAAACAAATATACTTATTCCGAATGTGTAAATATCAAAAAAACTGTAAAAAAATATTCCGATTATTTATATAAAATAATTTGTTAAACATATTTAAAAATAGAACAATATTGTAAAATGTTATGGAATTTTTTTTAAAATTTTTTAGCGAAATTCGAAAATTTAAATTTGTATTTAATGTACATATTGGTTTTATAAATGTTTTGACATATTTTAACAAAATTTTTTAAAATATATATTTTTAAATGATAAAATATTGTTGTTTTTTATTTTAAAATTTTCCCAATAAATTTAAAATTTAAAACACTTTTTTTATGTAGAATTATTTAACCATTTTAATATTTTTCTCTTATTTAAATATATTTATTTAAAAACATTTTTTATATTATATTATTTTAAAATAATTATTATAAAATAACATCTATTTCAAATATCAAATTTAAAAAAATATATATTTGAAAACATATTTTTAAAATTTTGAATTATTTTAAAAAATATTTAATTTTTAATTTTTAAACGTTATTTTAAATTTAATATATTTTTTCAATTAAATCAAAAAAAATTATATATTTTTTTAAAACACTCCCCACCCTTATCCCCTATAAACCCAACATCCCGCTCCTAAATTTATATATCAATTAATTAATTTTTATATAAAATGTATATTTAATTTTTATTTATTTATATATTTTCTAATTAAAATAAAATATCTGCAATTTAATATTTATAATATATACATTTTTAATACACTCCCCACACTTATCCCCTATTAAACCAACATCCCGCTCCTAAATTTATATATGTTTTATTTTTTTTATTTATTATATTTTATAGGTACACATTACTATTACATTTTTTTACATATTAATAATTATTACACAACAATAACACATATTACTACATAATTATTACTATATATTTTATTTCGATATTTTTACTATTTATCGATATTTCTTTACAACGATATTTTTACTTAGATATTTTTGTTATCGATATTTCAGCACACATACTTATTACGATATTTTTGACATCGATATTTGTGATTCCGATATTTTTCATCATCGATATTTAAACTTCGATATTATGTCACTTCGATATTAAAAGTTCGATATTATGTATGAGTACCCTACTGGAGTACTTTGCATTAGATCATGTGCCAGTGAACCCTAGAGGGAGAGACAGATTAATGAAACTGAGAAGGCTAGAATCCAGACATATTATAGATATTGGCACCAAGAACCCCGGGGGCCTGAATAGCCATGAGGAGATGACAGTACACTTAGGATAGGGAAGTAATAGCCTGATAGAGTATTGTACAGTAAGAATTGGTCCGCGAAATGAACAAATAATATGAATATGAAAATGAGAAGTAATGTTTTGGAATTTTTAATTAATTTTTGGTTTATTTTCACGGTTAAGGGTATTATAATTTGCACTGTGTGTTTATAGAAATAAGTCTAGGAGGAGAGAGTATTTGAGCAGCAAAAGGTGACCTTTGTACAAGCCCATCGAGGGCAAAATAATGGCAAATGGTATTATGTTGATTTAAATGAAATCGCTTAAAATAATGTAAATAGAAATTTGGTTAGCGATTGTAAACTGAAATATAAGGTCATAATATGTAGCCCATCAAGGGCACAATGTATTAGGATAATTACGATATGCTGCAACTTCACCATTCCAACATGGCACATATGTATGTGGTACAAGTCTTCTCTCTACCTCTATGACTAAATGAGACACGTGAGGGGTATTTAAATAAAGAACAAATGGCGCGTCAATGTACCATTGACAAAGGCAGTAGCCGAAACGCGTCTGGTGCTCTGAGGGTCCAAATAAACCTTTGATCCTCCTCCCGCGCGTGCTGTTTCTTCATTGGGGAAGTCAAGAAGGAAGGAGCTACGATATATATATATATATATATATATATATATATTACCTACTGGCGGTCGCCAGTAGGTATATATAGTTAGGATTTTTTCTCTATGGGTTTTTTGAAAATTCTATGTCTAATAACTTTGGCGTTTGTGGACGGAATTGGCTGAAATTTTCAGGAAAATGGCACATTTTGTTTCTGAGCAGCCCTTGAAAATTTGGGGGGGGTTCGTCAAGGGGGGGCCGAGAAAAAAGGGGGGTCCCAAAACGCGTTTTTCCCATGTTAATTTCCATAGGGCGGTTGGCCTCACTTTTAGCCCGAACGGCTGAATGGATTTGCACGAAACTTGGCAAAATTGTAGGGACTGGTAGCCCGATGTGCCTTTTGTAGGTCTCAATATATGTGCTCCAGTGGATTTTGAGAAATTAACGTTTAAACAAAGATATATATCTGTAACAGCGGACCGGGCAGCGCTCTGGTTCGCGGACTTTTCGCGCAACGGAGCTTTGTGAAGCGAAGCTGATTGGTTCTCCGGCGTCTGTCAACATTCCAAACAGTCCGTAGCGGCCGCCATCTTGTCTCTCGGTAGGATCGAGAGACAAGAGGAGGCCAAAGCGAAGGGGCAAATGACCATAAGGGGGCATAGTACATTGTCGCTCACCCCCTAGGTTTGATGTGGAGGTTTTAAAAGGGCCCCGCGGGGCAAAAAAAAATAAAAATAATAATAATCGAACAGCTGAATGGATTTGCACGAAACTTGGCAAAATTGTAGGGACTGGTAGCCCGATGTGCCTTTGCTAGATCTCAATATATGTGCTCCAGTGGATTTTGAGAAATTAACGTTCAAAAAAAGGTATATATCTGTAACAGCGCACCGCTTCGCGTACTTTTCGCGTTACGGAGCTTTGCGAAGCGAAGCTGATTGGCTCTCCGGTGTCTGTAAACATTCCAAACAGTCCGTAGCGGCCGCCATCTTGTCTCTCGGTAGGATCGAACAGCTGAATGGATTTGCACGAAACTTGGCAAAATTGTAGGGACTGGTAGCCCGATGTGCCTTTGCTAGGTCTCAATATATGTGCTTCAGTGCATTTTGAGAAATTAACGTTCAGAAACAAGATATATATCTGTAACAGCGCTCCGCTTCGCGGAGATAAAATTATATGTGTATTACCTAGCTGTTGCTAACACTAGTTAGCGACGGCTAGTAGAAGATAGCGACCATCTTGGGCCCCACTTTGCATGTGAGTGATATTTATCACTAATGACATGCAAAGTGGGCATGCCAAGATGTTAGCGACTGGAAACAGTCGCTAACATCGCTATCTCCTATTATCAACTTTTGGAAATATTCGAGATAAGGGCGAATATCTCTAAAAGCTACCACCTGCCCTGAGCAGTTCTTAGCCATGTTATCCAATGGGAGGTGGATAACATGGCTAAGAGCATTAGCTCGGTAATGCATGAATATCGCTGAGTTTTCAGCGATATTAATGCATTGCGGTCGTTTTTTATCGTATTTCCGATAAACCTTGATAATAGCAAGGTTTATCTGCGATAATTTCTGACGGTAAAAAAATCGTTGCTAAGCATCGTTAGGGATAAATATCGCTTAACTTTGGTAATATGCCCCAACGTCTGTTAACGTTCGATTCGAAGGAAATCAGGAAGTGTTGAAAAACATTGTCTGCGCCATCTTGTCTTTTTTCAAATGCCACACTTTTGTCGTGCACGGCAGCCATTTTAGATGCCTTGACCAGACCCACTCTGTGCACGCTGTCGATCGTTAGCATGGCTCCCCACCCTCGCAAGCATCTCCCCCAGGCAGTGGTCACCCCCGCTCTCTGTCTTATGCATGGGTAATAAACCTCCCCCATCTGCGCTGCTGTTCCCTGAGAATCACACCCTGTGCCCGCCCGACACCTCCCTTTCGCCCTATTCACTACCGCACCCTCTGACACTCCTTTTCCTCTGTGTCCGATTGTCCAGGCTGGTCCTAGGGTATCAGCTAGCCCTGCAGATGTAGTTTATGGCCACAGCTGTAAAGAATCACCCCTCTTCAAAGGAGTTATAGTAGATCAAGGCCCACACTCGATGAGATCCGTCACAGCAGAAGCGTTGCTATTATCTGAAAACCATCCTGTATTGTGATTGGGGAGGGGACCGAGCCTGAAGCGGAAGATTCCAGGGATGACTGTTTGTACATCAAAGTTTTTACAATTATGTGTCACATTAAAAATATATAGCACTCCGACAAAGTAGTAAGATTATAAAACTTTAATAATTTATAAATATATACAAGAAAACAAAAATAGTAATAACATATAAACATTTTTAGGGAAAAACAACGAAGTAGCGGTCGGCTGTGCGAATAGTCCCAACGCAGCACAACGTCCAGATTTCCGGCGTGGGGCGTCGTGGGGGGTGGGTCATCAGTAGCAAACTGTTGTGCGAATAGTTCCAAGGCAGCAGAACGCGCCGAAATCTAGATGACACGAAAGTGATGTCTAGTAAGTTGCCACCCAGCAAATAACGGCATGGGGCGTCGCGGGGGGTGGGTCATCAGTAGCAAACTGTTGCGCGAATAGTTCCAAGGCAGCAGAACGATGGCACCAAGGTGATGTCCAGTAAGTTGCCGCACTGGTTTTGGTATCCTACAATGGTGCTCCGAATAACGGCGTGGAGCGCCCCGGGGGAGGCGGCGTGAACGGGCCTCTCCAGGTGGAGTCTCGTCTGTTGTAGTGGGGCGCCCCTTTACCGTTTCAGTTGCCATTCCGTCCGTTTTTGGTCCACTGTGTCAAAAGCCGCAATTCAGCTGAGTTGCGCCCACTCTTGCGGTGCAGCGATAGGCGGCTGTCACAGGACTCTCAAAATGGCGGCAGGCTGTTTCCTTTTTGGGCCTGGTCCACTGAAATGGCCCTGGGACACCTTGGAAATCGGACGCTTGTCTGCTAGGTCTTGGACCCCATTCTCGAAAGCGTCCCCTCCGCCTTGAGAATTCATCAAAAGTTTTGGGGGCTCCGACTCCTGCAGGCTTCTGGTGGGGAGCGGCTGCCATGATTGCTCGCGGAATGACCACGACTGAGCTACGAGATGGTGGTGCTTTCATGCTGACACCAGCTTCAGTCTGAAACATCCAGAAACAAGGTGGGGCTTTCATCGTTTGGGAAAAAAAAAAAGTTTTCATCCTATGAAAAGTGTTGTTTTTAGGTCACATGATCAAGCCTTCCATCATTAGGAAACCAAAAGTAAAATGAACCAATGAAAAGTTTTATAAACAAGTCACATGACCTGTTATGCGGCATAGGGTGTAAAATTAGGAGAAAATACGTTGGCACGTGAGGCGGCGTCAGTAGCGGACCGATGTGCGAATAGGCCGAAGGCAACACAACGCGCCAAGATCCGGATGGCACCGAGGTGGTGTCCAGCAAGTTGCAGCACTGGTGTGGCCATCCTACAATGCTGAAAGTCGGCGTGGGGCGCCCCGTTGGCCTGTGAGTTTGCGTCAGTAGCGGACCGATGTGCGAATAGGCCGAAGGCAGCACAACGCGCCAAGATCCGGATGGCACCGAGGTGGTGTCTAGTAAGTTGCCGCACTGGTGTGGCCATCCAACAATGCTGAAAGTCGGCGTGGGGCGCCCCGTTGGCCTGTGAGTTTGCGTCAGTAGCGGACCGATGTGCGAATAGGCCGAAGGCAGCACAACGCGCCAAGATCCGGATGGCACCGAGGTGGTGTCTAGTAAGTTGCCGCAATGGTGTGGCCATCCAACAATGCTGAAAGTCGGCGTGGGGCGCCCCGTTGGCCTGTGAGTTTGCGTCAGTAGCGGACCGATGTGCGAATAGGCCGAAGGCAGCACAACGCGCCAAGATCCGGATGGCACCGAGGTGGTGTCTAGTAAGTTGCCGCACTGGTGTGGCCATCCTACAATGCTGAAAGTCGGCGTGGGGCGCCCCGTTGGCCTGTGAGTTTGCGTCAGTAGCGGACCGATGTGCGAATAGGTCGAAGGCAGCACAACGCGCCAAGATCCGGATGGCACCGAGGTGGTGTCTAGTAAGTTGCCGCACTGGTGTGGCCATCCTACAATGCTGAAAGTCGGCGTGGGGTGCCCCGTTGGCCTGTGAGATGGCGTCAGTAGCGGACCGATGTGCGAATGGGGCCAAAGGCAGCGCAACAATATTTTCTGATTTGAAGACACCACAAGGCGCTGAGATGCCAAGATCCGGATGGCACCGAGGTGGTGTCTAGCAAGTTGTGGCACTGGTGTGGCCATCGTACAATGGTAAAAGTCGGCGTGGGGCGCCCTGTTGGCCTGTGAGATGGTGTCAGTAGCGGACTGATGTGTGAATGGGGCCAAAGGCAGCGCAACAATATTTTCTACTATATTTTCGGAGTAGAAGACACCACAAGGCGCTGAGATGCCAAGATCCGGATGGCACTGAGGTGATGTGTAAGTTGCGGACGGATGTGCGAATGGGGCCAAAGGCAGCTCAACAATATTTTCTGAAGAGAATACACCACAAGGCGCTGAGATGCCAAGATCCGGATGGCACCGAGGTGATGTGTAAGTTGCGGACCGATGTGCGAATGGGGCCAAAGGCAGCTCAACAATATTTTCTGAAGAGAATACACCACAAGGCGCTGAGATGCCAAGATCCGGATGGCACCGAGGTGATGTCTAAGTTGCGGACCGATGTGCGAATGGGGCCAAAGGTAGCGTAACAAGATTTTCTGTATGGAAGATACCACTAGGCGTTGAGATGCCAAGATTCGGATGGCACCGAGGTGATGTCTAGCAAGTTGTGCCACTGGTGTGGCCATCGTACAATGGTAAAAGTCGGCGTGGGGCGCCCTATTGGCCTGTGAGATGGTGTCAGTAGCGGACTGATGTGCGAATGGGGCCAAAGGCAGCGCAACAATATTTTCTGACTGACACCACAAGGCGCTGAGATGCCAAGATCCGGATGGCATCGAGGTGATGTCTAAGTTGCGGACTGATGTGCGAATGGGGCCAAAGGCAGCGTAACAATATTTTCTGTATGGAAGATACCACTAGGCGTTGAGATGCCAAGATTCGGATGGCACCGAGGTGATGTCTAGCAAGTTGGTGTGGTCATCCTACAATGCTGAAACTCGGCGTGGGTCACCCCATTAGCCTGTGAGATGGCGTCAGTAGCGGACCGATGTGCGAATAGGCCGAAGGCAGCACAACGCGCCAAGATCCGGATGTCACCGTGGTGGTTTCATAGTTGAGAGGCACTTCATCTGCAGTGGGGCGCCGAGATCCGGATGGCACCGAGGTGATGTCTAGCAAGTTGCTGTACTGGTGTGGTCATCCTACAATGCTGAAATGTAGTGGGGCGCCCCTTTACCGTTTCAGTTGCCATTCAGCTGAGTTTCGGCCGCTCTTGATGCTACAGCGACAGGCGGCTGCAAGAGGACTCTCAAAATGGCGGCCTGTTCTTTGGATTTGGGCCTGGTCCACTAAAATGGCCCTGGGACACCTTAGAACTCGGACGCTCGATTTTTTTTTCCTTTCCTGTACATGCAAAAAAAGGTAAATGCCCGGTATGTTACACGCTTCATCTGCCACGATGAACTTTCCAGAGGAACCGAAAAAAAATATAGTTGTGGTAACTATACCATGCATCGTCATATGGAGAGGTGGCACCAATTAATTATAGTGCTGCATAAAAGAGAGATTTGGAGGAGAACCCCTGACCTGCTAGTACATTCATCAAAGAAGTGGCACTGAGAGCTTCAGAGGCAAGGGAAACGGTCCCAAATATTTAGAAGAACTTTGGAAAGATTAAAATGACATGTTTAGATTGTGGTAAATTAATTTCATGTGGGCAGATGAGTGTTACTCTAATAAATACAGCATATGAACATCATCATAGTCGATGGTTGGTAGAGACATTTTGACTATATCCTGGACCTGCCCGTCCTCGCCCAAAATGGCGCCGGAATAAATGGGACTCGTAACTCCTTGTTGTGTACTGGTTGCAGAACCTTGAAATCACGAGATACGTATGCAGTTTTGAAGCACATGGCGGGCGGGGACGAGAATTGATTGAATATTTCGACATCCCTATTGATATTAAGTTCTGATGTGTTATTGATTACTGTACTGTTGAAAATTCGAATTAACGTCACCCATGGTACTTGCCCACAAATGTATATCTAGATAATTTTATTGTAACTGGCCCTGTCGTATTTTAATTATAAAATGTACGTCCACCGATTCCGTAACTGTTAGACACCTTAGTTTTTGCAACCTAATGGCCCGCCCGTTACGTTCCTCTACAGTGTAAATGTCTATTCATCATATACGATTACAGTTTGCTCCGTGGCAGGCCCACGTGGTTATAGGCTCGTATTTGTATAAAGAAATTTTCACAATAAAGGTTTTTAAAAGAAAACATGGTAGTAGTGTATACATTGGTAAAGTTTTTAATAATAGTCACTGTTTTAGAATCATTAAAAGGCAAGTGCAATAAAGCAGACCAATTACATGAAGGGTAAAAGGTATAATACGAAGGAACGCAGTAAAGATAAATGGTCAAGGGCTGTTGTGTTTTCTATTCCTGCAACATAAAGTGATCGATATGAATCTCATATTGAGGCGTATCGGCGACTAAGACAGCAGGTCGACCCTCTTTTGCTCAACGGCTCCGTCATGGGACGAAGAAACGCTCTTTTTCTCGAAAAAAGAATATATTTTACTTGCAGGACAGTTGTAAAATTTCCGGGAAAGTACATTAGCCTGGAACATTATAACATATATTTAAGAGAAAATAATGTTCGGAAGTAATTAAAAGCGTAATTTTTAGGTGATATGACCAAGGCTTTCATCATTAGAATAAGAAAAGTAAAATGAACCAATGAAAAGTTTTATTAACAAGTCACATGACTTGTTATGCTTACGTTACGCGCTGCGCGCCCCGGATGACTTCCGGATGCGCTAACGCGGCGCGTCATATGACGCATTACGCGACAACGCAGGTCCAGAATATAGTCAAAATGTCTCCACCAACCAGCGGTCGAAACACAACCCCTTTCAGCAGGCTAAATAGTTCTGTTAAATGACAACAGAAGGGACAGGCAACAAGAACCATCAGTCAAAGAGGGGAGGGCTAGTTCTTCTCTACCGGGTTACATTGGGGCGCTACCGGAACTGATCGAATTGGTAGTCTACAGTGTTTCTGGATGTTTCAGACCGAAGCTGGGGTTAGCATGAGAGCAGCACCATTTCGTAGCTCCGTTGTGGCCATTCCGCAACCAATTATGGCAGCCGCTCTTTATCGTTATTTTGGGCGGGGTGGGTGGCGGAGCCGAGCTGTTTTGCAGCCATCATTGTGTGGAGTTCAGTTCATCTCACTAGTTTTGTATTTGTCATGAGGGGTTGTTCCTAATGTTTCTATTTTAGCGAGGTCAAAAAGAGATCCCATTAGTGGCCTACTGATTTTGGTCGATTCCTTTTCTTTTTTTTTACACGATTTTTCGTTATCTGCAAAGACTAAACAGAGTATTGCGACTCTGTGTTTGTTTGTAAATAGAGAATGAACCAAAGAGAACTAATTCTAAAACAGTAAATACTTGGATAACAATCAATCAAATGGAGAGAGAAGCAGGCACGACGGATTACAACGGGGGCAAAGGCCTGCGTTAACTACCTTTCACTATCTGCAAAGAGAGAGTACTCCTAATAGAAATGAGGGGGGGGGGCACCATTCAAAGCAGATCAGTGTGCATAAACACGAAAATGTTTTCACTTACCACGTACTTGACGTTCGACAGCTTATGATATTTGCTATTAAAAAACCATTGAAATTCACTGAAAAAACCATAGGTTATAGACCATATATAGTTAGGAATTAGCATTTACAAAACCTTGAAAATTCACTGAAAAAACCATAGGTTATAGACCATATATAGTTAGGAATTAGCATTTAAAAAACCTTATTTTACTCACACAAAACCATTGAAATTCCATATATAGTTAGTTGCACTAACTATATATCGCGCACCCGCAATCCACTGCTGATCATGTCACATATTACATCATTCATGACATGGTCAGTGACATCACTGATGACATCACTGATGACATCTCAAATGACATCACTGATGAGATCACTGATGACATCATCCAGTGACTGTGTGTTTCTGTAAAGTTTAAATATGTTTTACATATTGAAGAATGAGTAGATGTATAAGTGTCTGGACGAAGGATTTAGTAGGTGCATGACTGAATGTATGAGTGAGTGATTAAATGTGTCTCATTGAGTGCATGGGTTAGTGACTAAACTGTCTTAATTTGTGCATCATTATGTCTGTTGTTCTGTAAACTGCTGCATGTGTTGATCAGTAGCTATATGATTAACTATATGGGTTATTGATTGATTGTCCAAGTATTTGTATGGGAGACTGAGTGTGTGTGTGGCTGGCTGGGAGGTGTGTGACTCTGTGCAGATCAATGTGTACTTGTATCAATGATTGTATAAGAAAGTAAGTATGTGTTAGTATATGTTTGAAAATGTAAGGTGCTCTATGTTTAACTGTATAGACAAGAAAATGGAAGTGTGATTGATTCTTTACAGGACTGACTAGGTGTGTGAGTAACTCCATGGATGAGTGGCAGAGTGTGAGTGTCTGTATAAGTGTATGAGTGCATATGATAGTGTTGTAAAGATGAGTGATTGTATGTATGAATGATTGTATGGGTGAATGAGTGAATGTGTGTGTAGACGTAGGAATCAGTGAGTACGTATGTAGTAACTAGTATTGGTGTGTCAATGGTTTCAAAAATTATACTCTGTATTTAACACTGGGTGAAACAGAGGTTATATTAAAATGTGAGGAGATGCATTGTATTGTCACATGAATGATATCATCAGTGATGTGGTCATTGATGTCAAATGAGATGTCATCAGTGATCTCATCAGTGATGTCATTTGAGATGTCATCAGTGATGTCATCAGTGATGTCACTGACCATGTCATGAATGATGTAATATGTGACATGATCAGCAGTGGATTGCGGGTGCGCGATATATAGTTAGTGCAACTAACTATATATGGAATTTCAATGGTTTTGTGTGAGTAAAATAAGGTTTTTTAAATGCTAATTCCTAACTATATATGGTCTATAACCTATGGTTTTTTCAGTGAATTTTCAAGGTTTTGTAAATGCTAATTCCTAACTATATATGGTCTATAACCTATGGTTTTTTCAGTGAATATATATATGTATATATATCAGTACCAATCCCATTCTTTCACGAAAAAACGGGCCGACACATGCTCGGAGCTCTGGCAGTAGGCTTTTATTCAAAATTTAAGCGCACTCCAAATGTTCGATGGAAACGCTTGGCAGACGCGTTTCAGCCTGTCGGCTTTCTTCAGTGCCCAGTTCCATCACATACCAGTTGTTACTACTGAAAGCGTGTTTAAATAACATGGATGGTCCACACTGATTGGTATGTAGATGTTAACCCATCCTCTTCAGTTTTCATGGGCGCTACTCCATGCCAGGATTTCTCGCATACCAACGAGATGGGATCGTACAGTGAGGATCCAGTCAGATAGCTCAGTGGCTTCCCAGTCATACCGGCAGAGGTATGCAACGATATCCCGCTTCATAAAGATCCCAAACAAAGTCACTTCTGCCAAAGACTCCTTACGCAGCACACGACTGCGTCCTCCTTCCCCGTATGTCTTCTCGACTCAGGTGAGTGTCCTTTCCAATACAGGGGGGCGCCGCGTTGTATTTTCATACGATACCAAAGCTTTAGCAGGTTAGCATGGAGCTCCAGACCGGGAGGGCATGCCAGTAAGTGGTTCCTGCTGTTACCGCCTATACATCAGTACCAATCCCATTCTTTCACGAAAAAATGGGCCGACACATGCTCGGAGCTCTGGCAGTAGGCTTTTATTCAAAATTTAAGCGCACTCCAAATGTTCGGTGGAAACGCTTGGCAGACGCGTTTCAGCCTGTCGGCTTTCTTCAGTGCCCAGTTCCATCACATACCAGTTGTTACTACTGAAGGTGTGTTTAAATAACATGGATGGTCCACACTGATTGGTCTGTAGATGTTAACCCATCCTCTTCAGTTTTCATGGGCGCTACTCCATGCCAGGATTTCTCGCATACCAACGAGACGGGATGTACAGTGAGGATCCAGTTAGATAGCTCAGTGGCTTCCCAGTCATACCGGCAGAGGTATGCAACGATATCCCGCTTCATAAAGATCCCAAACAAAGTCACTTCTGCCAAAGACTCCTTACGCAGCACACGACTGCGTCCTCCCTCCCCGTATGTCTTCTCGACTCAGGTGAGTGTCCTTTCCAATACAGGGGGGCGCTGCGTTGTATTTTCATACGATACCAAAGCTTTAGCAGGTTATCACGGAGCTCCAGACCGGGAGGGCGTGCCGGTAAGCGGTTCCTGCTGTTACCGCCTATACATCAGTACCAATCCCATTCTTTCACGAAAAACGGACCGACACATGGATGGTCCACACTGATTGGTCTGTAGATGTTAACCCATCCTCTTCAGTTTTCATGGGCGCTACTCCATGCCAGGATTTCTCGCATACCAACGAGACGGGATCGTACAGTGAGGATCCAGTCAGATAGCTCAGTGGCTTCCCAGTCATACCGGCAGAGGTATGCAACGATATCCCGCTTCATAAAGATCCCAAACAAAGTCACTTCTGCCAAAGACTGTATATATATATATTGGTGTTTGCACACCTTTGTCATGACACTGACTGTCAGAACATTAGCGCATTTAAACACAAGAACAGTTTTTAAATACATATAAGCATAACGAAAGGACAAAGCTCATCTGACACATATCAGCAACATTTTGGAAGGGCCTTTCATTGTATACTTATGCATATAACGACCAAGTTGCCACCATAATATATCTGTGCATTGGATGTGCTCTAATGCATATGCACACTAAACATCACAATATAAACACAACAGTTATGCTTGTATTCGTCCTTACACATTTATGGCAAAATTGAATCTTTCACTCCATAAACAGGCCCCATCTAAGAACGGTCAGTTGTCCTATATCTAAGTTATTGTTGTGCATTTGTATTTTAATTCTGCCCAAGTGGGCTTGCACCTACATATATGGTCAATAAATGACTGCATTAATTCATGCTGGCCACTGGGATCCAATTCATCACATATTGTTTGTACAGTATAATTGTTCTAGAACATCTCAGTCCTCGTGTCCAACACTTTGATAGGCAGGGCTAATTAATTAAATATCATAGTCAATGATGTCTCTTCCTAAAGCATGCGCCGTTAAATTCGAAAATAGTGTAACACACCTGTGTGATGGTCTTCAATGTATAGTAATATTCAATGCACACTATCTTACATGTCTTTTTCCCTATTCTCATGTAAAAGAACAGATAAGTAATTTGCTCATCCAGTACATTCAAGTCATCAGTTCATTACTCTAATTTCACCACTAGTGGGCAATGGCCCTTATTCAAATATCTATGTATAATCAAAATAAAGCTTCGATGATCAACTATCAAACCGTAAACCAAAATTTAGATACACCAAAATGTAAATAAACAAACCAAATATACTGTGTTGGTTTTCTGGTGGTATAGCAAAGGAATTGGTACTTGTTCATAAATGGGGCAATACACTGTCCATCTCTGAAGTAGTGGCTTCAGGCTTTGTCCCTGTAAAAACATATATGCAAAATATGATTAAAAAAGTGTTCTCTTGGCAATCTAGAAGATAGCAGCAAGGAAGATACTGGGAGTTTTAGGTGCGCTATCCATCTACAGTATATATCTCAATTCCAATCTTCTGAGCTCCCTATCTCTGTCCCCTCTTCTCAATTTCTATGTTTTTAATAGCCCTTAACTGTTAAAGGATAGGCTTGTGTACTTGTAGGATTATACTACCTATGTACATTTTGGGGTATGAGCATGAAAGTGCATATACTGCTCAGTTTGATTTGCATGTTAATGTCTTCTTTATCTTCAGTATCTTACAAAAGAATGTGCAGCTCAGTAACGTTCGTGCCATTGATGCAAGCTTTGGATTTCGATCATTTTTTGAAAACCAGACTAGGTTTAAGCCAGTTCTTGGTAGCTGTTGTTACCTCACTTTTGACTTCGATATCCCTCATGAAGAATGCTTTCCTAATGTGATATGTGACTTAGTAGTTATACACTTCCCCATCACTGGATCATTTATAATGATGTGCCAGTATTTAGTCAAAGCCTTCCTCATTCTGAGATGCTTGTCGTGGAAAGTGGTAATACATCTAATACTCTGCTCAGTGTTGATGTTGTTCCGAAATTGGTTACTGCATATACAACAGGCTCAGTACAGCTTTCCAAGTAAGATACTATTCTTGAGTGCTTTAGGGTGAAACTATTGGCATGGGGTGTGCTGTTGCAAGTTGTGGGTTTCCTATACACTGTTGTTATACGTCTGGAGTCCTTTACTATTACCCTACCATCTAAAAAATCAATCTGAGCATGGCTAATCTCACTTGTGAAATGTAAGTTGAGACTGTTGTCATTTATGACTTCCACAAATTGCCCAGCTGTTACTTCATCTCTCTTCCATAGTATGAACAAGTCATCTATGTAGCTGACCCATAAAAACATCCTGTTTGTCTATAGGCTGCCTGTATCGTGTCTATCCATAGGCTCAGGGTACATTGAGCACCTGCTCCACCCACCAGCCCTTTAAAAACCCCAACCCTGGCAGCACAGATCTTTAAAACTATTGTCTGGTCTCACTACTTCGGCTACCAGCCTAGATTGTTGAGAAACAACTGAATCGCCACCTGACGAGATTTGCGGAAGAGCAGGAATGGCTGGAAGAATATCAATTTGCTTTCAGAAAACACCATGGTACCGTAACTGTCCATGGGCCATATTAGGAGGTTCATGTAAGAGGAGCAAGGCACAGATTTGGTTCATTTAGACCTGTCCGCAGCCTTTGATACCATTTCCCTGCTCATTGAACGCCTTCAAGATGTGGGTATTGCGGAGCAGACATTGGCTCTGGTGTCCTCCTTTCTTAATGATCACTCGCAGAGGGTTCTGTTAAATCAGTTCCATTTGGATGTGTTCTCCCTGCCTTGTAGGGTGCTGCAGAGGTTATCTTTGAGCTCAATGCACTTTAATCTGTACTTGTACCCTTTTACTACCATTATTTGTGCCTACGGGATGGATGCAATATCCTATGCTGATGATACCGAGATCATTGTGTCGATCTCTAGGAATTCTGCTGCTACCGCAGATAACTTCTCTCAATGTATGTCAGCAGATGCAGAGTGGATGGAAAGGAATTTCCTTAAACTTAACAGTGAGAAAAAACAGGGTGGTGCTCATTGGGATGCAAACCTCAATTTGGAATGGTAATTGGTGGCCTGACTCCTTAAAGCACCCCCTGTCCCCAGCCCAGAATTGCAAAGATCTTGGGTTAATCCTAGACACTGAAACATCTCTGAATGGACAGGCCAATCACACTGTTGTGACCTGATTCTGACTTATAAGGAAGCTATAGGAAATCTTCCCTTTTATCCCATTGTCATCGCAAAAGCAGATAGTACTTGCTTTGGTCATGTTCAGACTGGACTATTGTAACTCCCTCTACCTGGACTCCAACATTAGTACCCAGGCAAAAGTTCAGGTGGCACAGAGCGTCTTCACCAGAGAAATTATTGGCATTCCTAAGCGCCAGTCTGCCTCTTTTTTTTTTACAGTTTTATATACCGTGAATTACACCCAATACATCGGATATGAGAGCGCTTTACATCAGCACCAGTTTCGTCACAGATAAACACATGCATTTTTTTGTCTTCGTTTTTTTGTTAGGCACGGGGAGATTACGTGATTTGCCAAGAATCACAGGATGTTGAGAGTCATTGCTGAGAAATAAACCCTGTTCCCCAGAGAGGTGTGGTGCCGCGGCCAGGGCGACTGACGCTGGAATCTGGGGACCACGGTTCGATCCCCGGCTCCGGCGGCAGGTTAGCCCAGCACCGTGTGACTCTGGGCAATAGCTCGCTTAATCTTCCCGACGGCCCCCAGCGCCTAGAGACCCTTACGGGTGATTGTGCGCTATACAAATGTGGACTTTACTTTACTTTACTTTACTTTACTTCTGAGATCGACCGCTCTAGCCATAAGGCTACATCCCATCCCCTCACAGCCTCTGCAGGGCTGTGTGAGCTGCACTGACTTCCCATTAGAAAGTGCTTCATGTTTTAAACCATCTGCATTGTACATAAAGCCTCCCAAGTCCTGCCGGGATTAAAGATATGTTTCATCCATACATCCCTAGTAGAAAACTTCGCTCTATCCATCGCAATGTGGTCATTGTGCCTAGGATTCAGAAGACGAGATGGGAAGGGTAGAGCTTTCTCAGTCGCTGCTGCTAGAATTCGCTCCCTCTGTCTCTGACTGCGATTACGAAGCATCTGCCTTTTAGAAAGTAACTTACGTCCTGGCTCTGTACCATCTTGGCTGCCTTTTTAAGAATGATAATGCTGGTTTGATTGACACTGATTATTATCAGGTGAACCTAACTGCAGTGCCTTGATGCCTTTGGGTAACTGCCACGCTTTGTAAAAATGAAATCAAATGAAATCAAAATCAAATCAAATATGCAGGTTCAAATAGCTGGGGGCCAAGCAGGTACCCATTGCTGTGCCCTTCTGTTTTTGGCACTGTTCACCAATCGAATAAAAAGATATTCCTACTCAGGCACAATTCCATCATCTGTACCAGCATGGTGTTATGTCTTCAATACTAGATTGCTCTTGCCCTAAGGAAATATTGTACTGCCCTCAGGTCATTTTGGTGTCTTATGCTGGTGTAAAGCAAGGATACATCCAAGCTTATCATCAGCAATTCTACCACCCATGTCACATTGAATATTCTTTTGAGGAATTCAGTGGTATCCTTAATGTAAGAGGGGAGGTTTCAGACCAGTGGTTGTAAAAAGTGGTCAGTGTTGATGGAGGTGTTTTCAAATAGGACGCTGCTGCTATTATCAGTCTCCCTGGTGGCTTATCCTTATGAATTTTGGGAATCAGGTAGAAGACTGGCAATCTATGTTCAGCGGTCTTCAAAAAATTGCATGCATCCTAATTCAACAGTTCTTCCTCTCTCCATTCAGTCAACTGCATAAGGAATTCATCTTTCACTCCCATACTCTGTGATAGAAATTCTCATAACTTTGTGTGTCATTTGATTGCAAAGAGGCTTCCTAAATGTACATACTCTTGCTCTAAAGTACCACATTCCCTCCTTTGTTAGAGGCAAGCACCATACAATCCTATCTCGCATTTCACTTTCATATTACATGTCTAAAGTTGACATTTTGCTTTTAAATATTTTTTGCACTGCTACTTGATTGCAATTGCAGTTTTCTCACTTCAACAGTCGTAAGATCAGCAACAATTTCAATGTTATCATGTGTTGTAGGTGGAATACATTTCAACTTGGGTTGGAAGTTGACATCACCCCCTTTAATGACATACACCTCACCATTTCCAGAAGTTGCATGCTCCCCATCTCTGTATCAATTCCATCTTTCTCTGCCTCCAGAGACATTAAGTCTCTCATACAATCAACATATGACACCAATAAATTGTCATGTGGGTCTCTTCCATTTGTCGCCATCTGTCTGTTTTCGTACTGAAGAATTTCTTCAGTCTGAGCTCACACACAAATTTGTAAAAAAAATCCATCCTGGGCATAGTCAAAACCTGAGACAAGACAGAAAGAGAGACCCAAGGCAAGCACCTCTTCATCATCTTGGGATAAAGGAATGCCAGTTCGATTAATTACCGTCTTTTCTGTCAAATTATTTCTTGTTGCTGCGGGTGATTCATCCCTTGAACTCTGCATTTTCTCTTTCTCCCTTGTCTCCCTTGCCTTTGCTTCCTGTTCCTCTTTGGTATTGTTGCTGTGTCTGTGGACTGTGGTTGGTGCGCCCGTCTATTAGCAAAAAACAGAATTCCTATACATCCTTCCTTAATGATTTACTTCACTTTGGCACTGCCTGCGTATGTTTTTAAAGTGCGGTGCAAAGATAAATATCTGGCCACGCTGGTCATCCATTTTATCACAATAATATTTATGTGCTTTTCACTCATAACCAATAGATCTGCAAACTGTGCAATGCCAATAATATCAATGGGGTTACCCAGTTTATGTACAGAAGCTGGGGGACACGATAGTAAATGAACAATGGTTCTGCTACCTATTTCTCTAGGAATTCTTAAACAGTTCAATCCAACCCACCCGTCGCGGGATACTCATTTAATGATAGAAAATATATTTTCAGAAAGTCTCCCAATTACTTCACATAATCATACAAAAGCCAATCAATCAATTCATATGTGTTAAATGTAAGAATATACACACACATAAACACAAAAATATTTACACAATCAAATACAAAAACAAATACAGTGTATAAATGATTATATATATAAATCACACCACATTACAAACATTTACAGTCTATAAATGATTACATATATAAATCACACCACATTACAATACACAAAAAATTATAATCACATATAAAAATTATTAATTCTTATAACATCCTGTTCCTATATGGCAGTCATGTGTCAAATATCACAGTTGAATTCCACAGTCGCCTATTCAACACTGACTGTGACGTTTTGTCTTTCATATACGTCGACGTTTCTACCCCACCTTATCATGCGAAAACGTTATTTGTCAGTCTGGGGTCTTCATCAGGACTAAACAACGTGTGTGTAACCTATACAAAAAACCCAAATATATCTATATTAAAATGGGATTCATAGTACTAGGGGAGAACATTATTCCATGTATAACTCTCTACTTAATGGCTCACCGTACAAAATTGATGTAGCGTCTTGGATTTCTGATAAACCAAGGGGTGGGATCTCATAAATAAACTCCTCTTCCAATGACCTTTTGTGTCAAAATAACACAAAAAAACTTTATTAATAATTTAATGTTTGGTGTACCTAAATTTAATTTATTGGTGACATAAAGCGAGCGTGAGACTCACCTCCTTCATCACTACATCAGACTTCCAAAAATCCAAAAACGGGCGCACTATGAAAACACATCTCCATTGTGTACAAAATCACTCTCACTGTCTGGAAAGGAACCTACAAGGATCAATTATATACAAGGCCATTTTTTATAGTCACATTTGACTTATATATACATAGAGCCAATTGCTGTACTCCAAAGACGTACCTCCTTTAATGTCTCTAATTTGAAAACGCATACGAGGATCCAGTGGATACATCAATCATGGACCCACACTTCATCAAATATTCAGATTGTGCCTCATTAACAGCTAGAAAAAAGATGTAAACTTCCATTGGCCAATTGAAAGTCTACATACATCGCTATATGTTGACTTCTAAATAACGGAGTCTCTTACCTACACATTGTGTAGTATTTCTTCACAGCACAGGCAATTACTGAGAAACAAATTAGTCAGGGGCTCACATATGCTGCCTCCAAAGCGGTATAGGCAAGACGGAGTTTAAACCCAGCTACATCTAGGGCTTCTCTCTGTGGAATGCTCGTATATAAAGAAGATACATCCATAGGTACTAGAAAAGATGTACTTTTATCAAATAGAAAATCCTCCACCCAATTAATCACTTCCATGGTGTCTCTTGAATGACCTAGTCTTCGGAACACAAGGTTGTTAGAAAATGACTATGTACCGATATAATGGTTCAAGAATCTAACCACACCCGGACACGTTGGGCCTGCTGGGTGGTTTATCTTGATTCTTGTGCACTTTAGGTAAAGTGTATATGATAGGGATACGTGGTTCCCTTTGATTCAAGTATCCGAATTCATGGTCACTCAAATAGTCTTCCTCTAAACCTTTCTTAGTTAGCTGGTGAATGAGTTTAGATATTAATTTCGTAGGATCCCCTGAGATCTTTTGATAGTTCTCAGCAATGTCAAGTTGGGACAAAATCTCAGATACATAATCATCCTTATTCTGGATCACAATTGAACCGCCTTTGTCTGCTGGCTTGATCACGACCCCATCATTCTGTTTTAAGGCCAAAAGGCTAGTCCTTTCATCTTTCGATATATTGTGCTTTAAGTATTTAGAGGTTTCAAACAACTGTAACACATCTCTAAGCACAACTTGTTCAAAGGCAATAATCTTACGAGACATCTGGTGCTTCGGTGGAATAAACGTGGAAGGCAACCTCAGAGGTGTGGCTGGACTTCTCCTCTCATAAGAAGGGTTAGGATTCTTAAAGAAAAAGTGTCCCAAACATACTTTTCTAAAAAATTGAATTGTGCAATACCTTCATGTATCCAGTACATAGAAAGAGTTCCTGGACCAAATTGGATCATTGTCTATACGAAAGTCATTCTCCCTGCAACTAATACTATGAGGTGCAGATAAAAGTGCTTTTATCATACATTGTTTACATGAGAACGTCTGAGGGTGGGGTTTCAAAAAGCATCATCACTGGCTGTAGCCAATCAATTCCTGATAAACATTGTAATAGATTGCATAAGAAACTGGTTATGAAGATAACTCCAAGCCCCTCACTGCTAAATGAAGCCAGGTGGGCTACTCCCAGTGCAACTAGAGTGTCACCCCACTGCCGTTCACTAAAAGCCAGTTTTAGAGCAAGTAATATGACTGCACCTCTTGGCTCTGCCTGGGGTCCTTTGTGGTTCTAATGCAATGACTTTGCTAAACCAGTTCTGCGAGTTGCCAGCCTTAGATCCGTATTATTATGTATCTTCTATTCCTAACCGACTATATCGAGTGAAAACATGAACAACCTGAAATGATCAACTACAATTGGATGTATTATTCCAATGTTTACTAGTCAATTCCCTCCAACCTGTTGAATTAAAATATGAATTATGACTGCCTCTACCTAGTGCACACATTGGGCTCCTATTTATGAGTGGATCTATTGAGACCCACATTGTCATACGTAGTCAGATGTAACCAGGGGGACCAACAAATTAATGTAAGATACATGTGTTTTACCTCTCATTCGTCTTCCTCCCATCACATGACTAGGCACAGTGAGACCCGCAAATGGCCCACGCATTGACCTGTCAGACTAGCCCTTTGGACACTGCCTGACTGCCTTATAGACCAGTCCGATCTTGCCAGCTTTACCACTTATGTCATGTATATCAGAATCCGGGTCTCACCTGACTCTCTGCCACATGCTGTGTAGCATGCTCCCAGAGACACAGCTTGAGGACAGGCTATATTGCAAGACAGCAAGAAACCAGGATGCACAGACACGGGCCCCCTGTAGAAATTCACTACTGCCGGAGCTCAAGCTGTCAAGCAGGGACACTCACTTGTGCCAACGTGGCCACTGGTGCCGGGCTCCATGGATAAGCCATCATTCATTGGAGCTTCTGGTCAAAACGAGGAGAGCTGTTCCCCTGGTTTTCCCTGCTCCCCTGACACTGCTACTATCTTTCCCACTGCCACCGCAGGGGGAGCAAATGATGGGTGGCTCATAGTGGCTGATGGTGGCTGATGACTGAGAGCAAAGAAGGAAGACCATGGAAAATCTAACCCTTCTCAGTACACAGAGCAAGAGCTCGAGTGTTTGCACTTAGATTCACAAGAAGACACCTACTTGCAGGGGTGGGCGTTATTGCGTAATTTGCTGTAGCATAATTGCGTGAAATAACAATGATATTATGTCGAATTACGTTATTGCCGGTTTAGCGGACGTTTTCGGCCTCTAAGCGGCGATAATTCTATCGCTCTATTAGCAAGCTGTCGCTAACTGATGTTAGCGACAGCTTTTAGGCAATAGCGAGCGGTTTGGGGTCCGCTTTGCATGTCAGCGATATTTATCGCTAATGACATGCAAAGTGGGCATACCCAACCTGTTAGCGACTGAAGGCAGTCGCTAACGTCGCTATCGCCTATTAGCAAGGCAGGCATAGCGATGGAAATATTCCACCTATCGCCAAAAACCAACGCCTGCTCAGACCAGTTCTTAGCCATGTTATCCAATGGGAGGTGGATAACATGGCTAAGAGCATTTTGTCGCTAATGCGTGAATATCGAGTATTCTCAGCGATATTCACGCATTTCTGCGCTATCGCTGGATATTTTAGCACAATGAGAAGAACGTTGCTAATAGCATGTTTTCTCCGCTAGCATATCCAGCAATAAGCAGCAATAAAAAAAATCGTCGCTAAGCCTATTTAGCGATAAATATCGCTACTTGTTCGTAATATGCCCCAAAGATTTTTGGAATAAAATCGCTTTTGTTCCTCTAAGTAAAGGAAAAGGTATATTATTAGAAATAATCGCAAAGACAGTTTGGAATGTGATCCTGATAGTAGTTACAGTGATTAGTTTCATTTGGAGGTGTTGAAGGATCGTGTTCGTGATGCACAAGTGGAAGTGAGAGAAGAGACGGGACAAAGTGAGGGGGTTGCGATAATTAGAGAATGTGATGGTGATACACCTATGAATGGTATTGGTCGAGGAGGACATTCTAATAGAAGTGCAAGAGTACTGCCCATTCCTATCAGGTTCGGAGATTATGTCATGTAATGTGTTTTTGTATTTTCTTATAACATTTTGCATTTGTCTTTTCGTCATGTATATCTTTCATTTTGATTTTATTTTTATTTTTTTGTGTTTGGAAAAGGAAGATGGTGTTAAAAATGTATTCTTAGGAGCGTTTGAGGAGTAGAATGTATAGGTGCCATATTTGATGACAGTGTGCATGAAATGTTTTCACCTGGTGGACAGGCATTCCGGGATACTCCTTGTTTTAGACAGGTCGTGGGTTCTTCTGTAAAATAAACCTCAAGTTAATCTCCATAAGTATCGGTTCCTGGTTACATTTTCTGCTTCGTATGCAACTCCAGCATTTTCTTTTCTTTCTTTTACTGCAAAGTGTGAGGATTTTTTAAAGTGATCTATGTGACAATCCTGCCAGTGTGAAAGGAAATGCTGAAGGATGCCATTTCCTTCTAACACACTACAAAATGTCAATACCTATAAATGAGCTGTAAAACTATTTTAAAATACATAAATAAACAGGAAAGCACAAATAAAGTGGGTTTTTTCAAATTCTCAAGTGTGATTAAAATAAATATTTTAATAAGATCAAAACATATCAAGACATTTTACTTGGTAATGCACAAATGACAAATATTTGCTGAAATACAATGTTCATACAATATCATTTATGCGCTATATAGTTTTATCAATATAACTGTATGTCTGTGCAGATTTAGTGGCCATTTCAATGGAAAATGTGCTGTCTGTAAATTGTATTGAAATTGCATTTTCATAGCGCTTACTACCCCATGTGAGATGTCGAAGCACTTTTTTGGCAAGTAGTACGCTAGTCCGGAACCTGTAAAGGATTAGTGGTGAATTAGCATAGTGAAATATGAAAGTAATTTGAGTGGTGGATATGTTAGTCAGTTATTTGGATTGAGAAGGATACTGGAGGGATAGAATAGGGAAAAGGTTTGCATTTATATAGTGCTTGCTACCCCTGATGAGTTGTTGAAGTGCATTTTCGGAGAGTAGCACACTACTCTGGAGCCAATAATGGATTGGTGGTTAATTAGTATATTGAAATATGAAGTATTTTGAGAGGTGGATATGTTATTCTGTTATTTGAATAGAGGAGGATAGTGGACGGATAAAGGGGGGAAAAGGTTTGCATTTATATAGCGCTTGCTACCCCTGTTGAGGTACTGAAGCGATTTTCATTGAGTAGCACGTTACTACGGAGCCCAAACAGGATTAGTGGGAATTAGTATAGGGAAATATGCAAATAATTTGTTAAAGGTGATCCATGGCAGAGGCTATTGGCGTAATTGAGTTTGGGCAGAACAAGACAGATGGTAGCCTGCTCCTTGTGTGAAAATCCCAGATGGGAAAAGAATTTTCTCCGAGTTTTTATAGTAAGAAAGCATGATCTTGCTAGTTTGTGCACTTAGGCATTTATTAATAGCTTGGAGTCCATTGTCACTTCGAGGTTTAACCCTTCCTTTAATACCATCAGACTAGGTGGCAAGTGGGTCAAAATTGTTCTAATCGCCACACGTGAGTATTTCCGTCAAGCATTCAATTTGAAATGACTCCATGTCATCCTTTGATCCACAACTCTGAGACAACTGAAAATTGGTGAGTTTTCAATTTCTTTGGGGCATAACAGCTGAAGGAGTATTTGAGTGCAATCTGCATAGTTATATTATGTGAGGTGAAAGTGATTGATCATGGCGGTAATGACTGCATGTAGATGTTGAAAAGCATGGGGGAGATGATAGACCCTTGAAGGACCCCTGCTTCTGTGAAGTACAGTTTGGACAAGAAAGCGTTGGCATGGATGACATTAGTTCTGTTGTGAAGGTAGGATGTGATCCAGTCTAGAGCAGTCACCTCTGTCCCGGCTTCATAGAGTCTTTATATCAGAGTGTCATGTCACTCTTTCGAAGGCAGCCGAGAGGTCCAAGAGAAGTAGCACAGTAACCCTTTTGCGGTCAATTGTATTCTTCAGGTCATCCCAGATGGCAACGAGGGCAGATTATGTGCCTCTTCCTGGTTTGAATCCGATTTGGAAGTCTGAAAGTATGGCATTATCTTCAATAAATTGTGACATTTGGGTGAATGCTGCTCTTTCTATCAGTTTGCCGAGGAAATGTCCATTTGTAATTGGTCTGTAGTTGTCAGAGTTCTGTGGGTCCAGGTTGGTTTTCTTAAGTAATGGGAGTATGTATGACTTTTTGATTTCTTCTGGAGATATACCAGTAGTTAAGGAATTACTGATGATTCTTTTTAATGGTGTGGCAGCAGAGGCTTTTTCTTAGCTTTTTTGATAGCTGACTTGTATAATCTGTTAAGTTTCTGTAGGCAAAATTTGTCTAGATTGGTGTTTGTTTAGAGCCAGGCTTGCTGCAGCTTTCTGATTTGTTGTTTTATCTCTTTTATCTCTGTATTTCTCCATGGTACCTGTTTTCTTTCATTCTGTTCTGTCGTTTTTTGGCCATATTAGGATATCAAAATCTTCCCAAAGCCACTCATGCTTTAGTAATGTATTTGCTCTGAAATGCAACATCAGCTACACAGTATTCCATTTCCACTCTCCTGCAGAATTGCAACACTTCTTCTTTGTGTAATGGCTGAAGTTTTCAGAATCCCAATGAGTTTAGTGATGTAACATTGATGGCTGCATCCCCGTCTGAAATGGCCCCAGCACCCCTGCTGTATCTGCAACTACTAAGGGGAATATATACACATGTTACAATCCCATGCTGGTTTTTAAAAGTGGCATTTCTTTTGGAATAACACCACATTGTCAATCATGCATTGTAAACCTAGGCTCCAGAGATCACCCAGGAAAATCACCAAGAAATGTAAGGATTTTAATAGAGGATTAAAACGGTTATTCGATGGGAAACTAACAATAGACATTCCCTGTCTAAAAATAGCTTTTCTAAGAAACTACTTAAGCATCCACTGTAAATTAAAAGTCCAGTCTTCTAGACAAACACACTTTTCTGTTAAATAACCTGTAGGTCAGAAAATAAAAAAAGGGAGGGATTATACATCCCACCAGAAATCTGTCACAAGAGCTACTAAATCACAATAGGCTAATATTAGAAACAAGAGGCTAAGATTAGACACATGAAGGGGACAAGTCAGTTGTCTACAGTATTTTGGGCATAATTTATGAGCCGCCGTTGTGTTACTTTTTGTGACGGACCTGCGGTATAAAAAAAGTGCACCATAATGTGCCCTATTTACAAAGGGACACATCTAGGCAGATGCACCACTTTGTAAACCCCTGTGCCACATTATAGTGCCAGGTATAATGTATGCAGGTTGGGCGTTACCCCGCAAAAAGCTTAGTACAAGTGGCGCATTGTAATCTATAAGATTTGAGTGTGCTACTGCGGCAATATTTTAAGCCTGCTTCACTGCAGGCGTAAAACTGATGCTGGCCCTTTCACGTGGAGCTTGCACCAAGTGAAAGGACACATTGCTGGAGTTGTATCTGTTTTCAGACACACCCCAGCAATGCGCCACTTTTGCACCTACAGATATGTCAGAAATACTGACGTATCTGTAACTCCTTGTGACATGGAGTGCCGTACATTAAATACGGCACTACCATCCTGTCACAAGGAGGGTGCAGTGAAAACCGTTGCATCTCTGTTTTCGCACAGCGATGCAATAGCTTTCATAAATGAGGCCCTTTGTTTTGTAAACCCTGTTATATAAGACTGAAATGGAAAGCCAAACTACGGCCTTTAAATGGCCAGATTGGTAGCAGCCTTTCAAGAGGTCCCATTTTAAAAGAGATGAGTTTAAATGATATAGTTTGTGGTGGTATTTTGCAAAGTGGAATATACTGAAGTTACAGAGGTTTGCTTTTATTCATTATTAGTGGCGTCCCTGGTAAGTGATACAGAAAACAACCTCTGCAACATGGGTACACAGCTCTGTGAGGGTCCCAAACTCTGGACGTCTAGCCCAAATGGGCTGAAGCAGTCGTTTTTTTTAAGACTCGTGGTCCTGGTGTCCACTCAGGTGGAACCCCTTATGGCTTTGTGGTGGAAAAATCAAAACAGACTCAACTCCTTGAACAATATTCTAAGATCAAAGAAAAGATCTTCCTTAGTGTTTCAAACTATATTTATGATCGTTACTGCCCTCACAACTCTATCGATTCCCTAAATGAATGTCGCAAAGTTCATACTAGTAACGCTTTAGTAACGCTTTAGGTTGGGGCATGAACTGGGCACAGGCAAAGGGGCAGGCCATAAGCCTTGGTCTCTTGGTTTGGAATGTTTTTGGGTTCTATACTATTAACAAGATGGGTTTGTTGGTCGATAGTGAGAATAGTTTTGGGCACTTACTACTCCAAGAGACATGGCTTACAGCGATTCCCCTCATTCAAGGCTAAAAATGCCAGTTTCCAAAGGTCAAGGTTCGCCACCTGAGGGCCTAATACTGGTCCTGGTTGATGTTATTTTAAACAAGAGAGTTATGGTCATTGGCACTGATGCTACATGGATATTGGCTGTCTTTGTTTGGAATTTGGTCGAGGATGGCTGAAGAATCAGTCAGAGATGTGTATTAAAAGTACCCCCTTTCTATTGATTATGTATTCTATCAAATAACTTTGTTTTAAATGTCAAACATTTTAGAGTAAACAATCTGTTTGATAGTGGTCATATGGAATAAGATCCTCGGTTTAAAAAACATTCTGTAAATGCCCTAAGGCTTTAGGTAGCTGTACCTCTAAGCTGTGTGCATAGGAGTCGTATTTGCCTAATGTGTACATTCTTGACTCTTTTAAGAACTCAAAATGTAAAAATTGGCAAAGTAGCTATCTAAGTGATCTGAATCTTTCGTAGTATGCAGAATTTATTGACTAGGTCACGGGGTGCTTTAAACATAATTATACTCAGCCAAACAAATAAATGGTTAACTATGGTTTGATGCCATCTGTCAGAAAGCTGGAAAGAGACTAAACTAGATTTATTAAAAGGTAAAAAATGATGACAGTGCTTCTATTCCTCAGGCCTTGAAACAGTTAGAAAAAGCAAGTACAGGAGTCTCCTCCTCCATAATAAAATGATAATTTTAAAGCCCATTGGAAGAAGATAATGTCGGCATTTGAAGTGGTAAACTCAAAGGAATTTTTGGGCTGTAGTAAATAAGAAAGGTGAAGCCTCCTTGGTGATGTGCAAGAGTGTTATACGAGAAGAAACTTGGAAAGGCTATATACAGGAGCTATCTTGAAATAACACCTTTCATGGCAGATGGAAGCATAAAGTTGCTGAAACTGGGCTCCTTGAATTATTGGAGGTGGGCTCCATAGCAAAAATAATTGATGATTTATAAGGATCGCAAGCAAGTGGCTCTGACTTCCCTACCTGCTATTCTTTACAACTCTGATGCTATCTGGTGAGCATCTATGTTAAGCCCATTTTTAAATGAGCCACTGCTAAAGCAGTTGTTTCTGATTCACTGTGAGATGCAATTCTAAAACCATTTTTAAAGAAGTACAACAAATTAATACAATCCAGACATGGATTAATCTGCTGTCAGGATTCTCAAATCCTGTCATTAGATGTTGCTCATGACGGCCCTTTGGGACCAGCCTTTAAGAGTGTAGAAAAATATACACATCTCCACTTAGCATACTTAGTTTCTCGTCACCTTCCATTCCAGATTTCTGTACCACTTCCCTGATGTGTTATGGTATTTTGTAGTTTCCTCTATCATTAGACCCTTCCTAGGTCACTTACTAGTGGCGGTTCTATGTTTACTAGCATGGTTCCTGGGTCTTATAGTTATCCTGACCCTTTTATATCTGCATCATGGATCTTTCTCTGTTAGATCTGATTTGTCCTTCATCATGGCTTTCCTGTTTTCTATCTTGTGCCGCTTGTTTTTCTGATCTTCCCTTTTCCAAGTTACAGTTCAGTCTACCATTCTTATCTTAGTTTGTTTATCATTTCCATTGTATTCCTTTGCTGTAGTAACTGTGTTTTCACATTGTTTCCCTGTACAGACTTTCAGTTTCAATTATCCAGTCTTGTCCTAATCTCACACAACTATTCCCCTGACACATGCTCAATGTTATATCTAAAATATATGCGAACTGTATTTTGACATTTTTACCTCGTTGGGCTGCAAGCTTAATCTATGCTGACAATCTAATATTGTTAGATTACACCATGGTTGGCCTGCAAAGAAATATCTTAATGTTGGTGGATTATTGTACACAGAACAAGTTGGCTATTAATGTGAATAATACTAAATGCTGATCTTTTGCAAATTCCAGTGGTATTTAAACAATCAACCCTTTGAAGGGGTACATTCTTATAAGTATCTGGGACTCAATTTTAATTCTAAGCCAAATCGGTCAACTAATTTTTCTCTACAGGAACACCATCCGCATCACGACCAACACCGATGACACCCTCGCACCCGCCGAACACCTGCACTTCCAGATCCACGTCAACCCCAAGACCACCCTCAGAGGCACCCTCATCTACAGACCCCTGGGACCACGCACACAATTCAGCGAGGACATCGCCGACTTCGTCAGCCCGCACGCCCTCCCCTCCGCCGACTACATCCTCCTCGGGGACCTCAACTTCCACCTGGAGAACAACAACGACCGCAACACCACCACCCTGCTGGACAACCTCGCCAACCTCGGACTCAAGCAACTGGTGACCACCCCCACCCACCACGCCGGACACACACTCGACCCGGTCTTCTCTTCCAGCAAGGACATCGCCTTCAGCCACGCCACGGGACTCCACTGGACGGACCACAACTGCGTCCACTTCAGCTTCAGAAGGACCACGCTCCACCATCACCAGCAACAGGCTCCCCGCAGAAGCTGGAACAAGATCACTGCAGACCAGCTCGCTACTTCCCTGAGCAAGAACCCTCCCACCAGCACAACAAACCCCAGCCAAGCAGCCACCAACCTCACGAAATGGATCAGCGACTGCGCAGACGACCTCGCCCCGCTGAAGACCCCGCCGAGCAGACCCGGCAGCAAGAGAGCCCCATGGTTTAACGACGAACTCAAGAGCTCCAAGAAGAACTGCAGAGCACTCGAGAAAACCTGGCGCAGAGACCCAACACCGGACAACATGACTGCCCTCAAGCTCGCCACCCGAAAACACCACCAGCTGATCCACGCCATCAAGAAAACCGCATTCAAGGAACGACTGGACAACAACGCACACAACAGCAAGGAACTCTTCAACATCGTGAAAGAGCTCTCCAACCCCAATGCTGGAAACAACGACATCACCCCTTCGCAAGACCTCTGCAACTCCCTCGCCGCCTACTTCCACAACAAGATCGCGGACATACACAACAACTTCAGAACTCAACCGACGCACGCCACGACCGAACCACCGCCCCCCACCACCACCCTCCGCGCCTGGACCCCGATCAGCACCGAAGACACCATCCGCACGATGAACTCCATCCACTCCGGATCTCCGACAGACCCCTGCCCTCACCACGTCTTCAACAAGGCCGACGCTGTCATCGCACCCCACCTGCGGGACATCATCAACACCTCCTTCGACATCGCCACCTTCCCGGAGAGCTGGAAGCACGCCGAACTCAGCGCTCTACTCAAGAAACCATCAGCAGACCCTACCGACCTCAAGAACTACCGCCCCATCTTGCTGCTCCCGTTTCCGGCTAAAGTCATCGAGAAGACCGTCAACAAGCAACTGGCCGCCTTCCTCGAGACGAACGGCTCCCTCGACCTCTCGCAGTCTGGCTTCCGGGCCAACCACAGCACCGAGACCGCCCTGATCGCAGCTACCGATGACATCCGAGCCTTGCTCGACAACGGAGAAACAGCGGCCCTCATCCTCCTGGACCTCTCCGCGGCCTTCGACACTGTCTGCCACCGTACCCTAGCACAGCGCCTCAGCAACGTCGGAATCCAGGAGAAGGCACTGGAGTGGATCACCTCCTTCCTCGCCGGAAGGACACAGAGAGTCCACCTCCCCCCGTTCAGATCGGAGGCCACCGAAGTCATCTGCGGCGTTCCTCAAGGCTCCTCGCTCAGCCCAACACTCTTCAACGTCTACATGAGCCCCCTCGCGGCCATCGCACGCCAGCACAACCTGAACATCATCTTCTACGCCGACGACACCCAGCTGATCCTCTCCCTCACTAACGACCCCGCCACCGCCAGAGCCAACCTGCACGAAGGGATGACAGGCGTAGCCAAATGGATGTCGAACAGCCGCCTGAAACTGAACTCGGACAAGACGGAAGTCCTCATCCTGGGATCCTCACCCTCCGCCTGGGACGACTCCTGGTGGCCCCCGCCCTGGGCAGCGCACCCAAACCAACTGACCACGCACGCAACCTGGGCTTCATCCTGGACTCCTCCCTCTCCATGACCAGACAAGTCAACGCCGTCTCCTCGTCGTGCTTCAACATCCTGCACATGCTACGCAAGATCTTCCGATGGATCCCCACCGAGACCAGGAAGACGGTCACCCAGGCCCTCGTCACCAGCCGTCTGGACTACGGCAACTCCCTCTACGCCTGAACCACCGCCAAACTCCAGAAAAGACTCCAGCGGATCCAGAACACCTCAGCACGACTCATCCTGGACATCCCCCGCCGCAGCCACATCTCCGGACACCTGAGAGACCTGCACTGGCTCCCGGTCAACAAGAGAATCACCTTTCGGCTCCTCACCCACGCACACAAAGCCCTACACAACCAAGGACCAGGATACCTCAACAGCCGCCTCAACTTCTACGCTCCCAAACGCCAGCTTCGATCGACCTACCACGCCCTCGCCGCCGTCCCCCGCATCCGAAGAGCCACCACAGGAGGAAGGTCCTTCTCCTACCTGGCCGCCAAGACTTGGAACTCCCTTCCGACCCACCTCCGCCTGACCCAGGACCACCTCGCCTTCAGGAAGCAGCTCAAGACCTGGCTGTTCGAGCAGTAGCGGACCCCCTCCCCCCAGCGCCTTGAGACCCTCCGGGTGAGTAGTGCGCTATAGAAATGCTCTGATTGATTGATTGATTGATTGATTCTATTGAGAAGTTCCATAAAGGGAACTTTTAAGGCCTTAAGAAGGTTTGATGCTACTTAAGGAAGTAGCTATCTTGTCCAGCTCTTAGGAGCAATTTGAGTGAAATTATTACTCCAAACCCTATATGAAGCAAGCAGAATTGTTTGCATCCCAGAGGTATGACTGGGGACCTCTCGAAGGTTTGTGTATAAAGAGACTTCTGGCAATGCCTTCAAGCCTCATGATCCAAAGCATCTGGCTAGAATGCAACCTCTACGTATGGAAATGTTGAGCTAATGCGCAAGCTGTTCAGTGTTTGTTTGAACTGGAACGTACCCCAAATAAAGCTAAGCTATCATATCTAGCTAAGGAGTTGCCTACACGGAGTAAAGTGGTTAAATCAGCAGCAACACTGTGTTCACTGGCTTTCAGTCTTGACATGGATTCCCCTTTAACAGATCCATATATCCTACCCAGTTTACTTAAACTGAAACAATCACTAAAATAAAAGGTGCGGCTAGTAAGTGGTAAGCATAATACTGCCTGCTTACCTACTAAGAGCTCTGCAAAAAAAGTATACAGCGGAAAGGGGCAAAAGATACTTAACCCTACCTTTCCGCAGTCTCAGATAGGCAGATTAAAGATTTGGGGCCAGATGTAGGTAATTCATATTTACCGACTCTTAAATACCGAATTTTACCGATTCGGTATTTAAGAGTCAGTAAATATGAAGGGGGGAGATGTAGGTATTACAGATTCTGTAAATACCGAATCGTTAAGATTCGGTATTTACCGATTCTGTAATTACAGAATCGGTATTTCCCATTGATTCCTGTGGGCTTTGAAGCCCATAGGAATCAATGGGAAATACCGATTCTGTAATTACAGAATCGGTAAATACCGATTTTAGCAAGGGTGCAGGGGGTGTCACTTTGACACCCTCTGGCACCCCAAAAATTGACATGTGCGCCATGAGGCACACAGACATGCCCTAAGGGCATGTCTGTCTGTCACATGGCATAGCTGTGCATGCACACCTGAATTCTGTATTTTAACACCCAATTGGATTGGGTGGTAAAATACCGAATTTGTAGGGCCTTTGGGACTCAGAAGAGTCCCACCTACATCTGAGATTTACCGAATCGGTAAAAATACCGATTCGGTATTTTACAGAATCGGTAAATTTACCGATTCGGTAAATTTACCGATTCTGTAAAAATGTGCCCCTACATCCCAAAAACCCATTTACCGGTCGGTAACAGCCGAAATCGGCCGTTACCGGTCGGTAAATGGCTCCTACATCTGGCCCCTAATTCTTAGATTTCTTGGTGGAGTGGGGTTTACATGCCATGTGGGATATGTTTGCCTTAAAATTGCTTCAAAAGAGGGTTTATGTCCATGTAACTTAAATGTTAAACACTACATGATTCAACTACTGCTTGATTGTCTTTTTTCTCTTGGAAGAGATGGAGAGGATAGTGTACCCTCTTTTTTTGAAAAGTGGGTGCTAGGACTGTGACATGGCTTTAAATGTAATCTTTACGCTTCCTTCTGCCGAAATACCATTCAACATTGGTCAATTTTTAAAGGTCTTCTGTAAGAAATTGTCGTCAACGAAAGTCAACGTTGTCCTAGGATGCTTGCTTAATTGTTGCCCTCTATTGTTATTTATTCAACAAGAATTGTTTGTAAGACTTTTATACAAGATGAATGTTGATAGCAGGTATGATTGTATGGTCACGATTGACATGTATACATTAGGCAGACAGAAATATAGTTATTCACTTTATCGTTCACCACCTATGCACTTTAATGCACTTGCCCTGAATATTTGTCATTGCTGATGAATGTATTGCCTCGGATCGTCATTTTTTATGTGAATGTAATGTTTCAGATTTTAACAGTGTAACCCCTAGTGCTAACGGTATTGTTTATTTGTGATACTTGAACCTGGTGGTGGTAAAGTATTCCAAATATGGGTTTTGGAAAGTGATTCTACAAGTTTTGTGTCTTATAATTAAACAAATTAATGTATATCAAAATCTGGAAAGGAAATGGAATCATCTTGAAAATGAAAATATATTTGCAACTCGATGTATCTGAACCGTTAGACATAGTTTTCCAGAATTCCACTTAACAAAATGTCCTTCTGACATCTCTAGGGGATTCAGATGGGGCTGTGCCCCAGCTCTGTTTTTCCTTGTTCCCCCGACTCTCTACCATCACAGTTGCTGAATGTACTAGGAGGTGACATGAAAAAATACACAGAAACTGCACCTTGCCACATACATTAATTTATCCAAACATTTTTCACTGCAAATCAGAGTTGTTTGCTTAAAATATTTACCTTTAACTTTGTATGTAAGTGTATATCAATATCTATATATGCATATTTAGATATATATGCACGCATACATACAAAGTCAGATTAATGACATTTAAGCAAAAGAATATTATTTGTAGGTGGCCCACAATTCTTCTTCTGGCCTCCATAACATCAATCCTAGTGATGCCATTGTGTGACATTACACTACCACAAAATACCCACATTTTTGTTATAACCCATGTTTACATCTGAAACATTTGCTTTGTAGGGGTTAGATTTAATGTATGGCTTATGGTAAAGTGTTGGAGTTAGAGATGGGGTTATGTAAAGTTTAGGGTAGGACTAAGAGTTACAATTAGACCAAGGGAAAGGGACATGGGTTGCATTTAGGGTTAGGGTAAAAGATTATAGTTAGGGTTAGCTGATGGTGGGAAGTCAAGACAATGTGATTGTTCCGATGTGAACACAAAGCACATGCATGGGATGCATTGATGATTAAGAGGTATAAGAGGGACAATATTAATGTAAACGTTGTAGAGTGAACCTTAACAATGCAATAGTTGTAGATTTAGTGAAATAGGTTCCTTAAAAACATCTAACAAGGGGCAGTGAACAAAATATCAAACTAGCAAGATGATACTAGACATGGCTAATAATCTAGCATTATAAACTAAATTATGCACTATATTTAATTGGAATTCTAGCTGTTCGTGATAGTTTACTATAACAGTATTCAACGTGCAGTGATGCTAGAACAATTACAAAGTAGGGGTACTGCCATTAATGTTACATCCCTGAAGTCATACGTAATGTGAAGAATTCCAAACATCACACTAAGAACATCATTTTTTTAAAACTTTATTTCTATTTTCCAAGAAGACATAACAAACAAGATAAGACATCCAGTTATTTGTCACACATCAAACACCCAAAGCTATACATATTATTTACAGAGAATTTGTAGCGATCAAAAATTAAAAGATTGCCTGAGGGGCACAACATTGATCTATATAAAGATGTCCGTGGAAGGAGCAGTCTGGGGTGGTAGAGACTCAGCCTGCAACATGGGCTCACAGGACGTCATCGATTGGTGCTTAATCTGTACATCAGTCAGTTTTTTTGTCAGAGCCAGCGGTTTCTAAAATGAGCAGATAGTCACCTAGGGGTTGCCAAATGCCCGTGGACCTGGAGGTGGCGGGCTGCAGTGTAGCGTATATCTCACTAGTGGTATCACAATATATAATAATAATAAAAGAGCTTGTAAAGCGCTCAGTAACACCATCGCGGCGTGTCCCCGCGCTGAAAGCTAACAGTGAAACAGCATGATAAAGATCCAATGCTCTACGCAGTGTATAGATGAGTTTTAAGCAAGGCCCTAAACCGCGCTTCACTGCACTCCAGTCTCATAACAAAGGGAAGTTTATTCCATTGTTGAGCTGCTTGGAGCGCAAAGGATCGTCCACCTAATCTAGCCTTCCTTATCCTGGGGACTGTCAGCAGTCCGGCACCCTCCGAACGGAGGGTCCTAGTTGGTTCATATCGGCTGACTAGATCCTTTAGGTATGCGGGCGACCTGTCCCAGACAATTCGGTGACAGAAAAGGAGGCACTTAAACAGCACGCGTTTCTTCACAGGTAGCCAATGAAGCGCATCCAGCGCCTTTTGCGAGTTAGCTCTCCTAGGTCTTCTCAACACCAACCTGGCGGCGGAGTTCTGTATGACTTGTAGGCGACCCAGGTTGCCCTCGGTTGCCCCTAGGAACAAAATGTTTCCATAGTCCAACCGCGAGGTCACCAGTGCCTGTGTTAGTGTCCTTCTGGTCGCTAGGGGTAGGAGGTCTAAGGTTTTATTAAGGGTCTTTAGTATTCCAAAACATTTACCCACAAGACGCCTTATGTGGCCATCATATGAGAGGGAGGGATTCATCCAGATTCCCAAATTCTTGGCCTCCTCACAGGGTATAGGAGTAGGGCCCAGGCCTATCATATCTTTCAACCAGTCTTTCATGGTGGAGATGGATTTTTCCCCAACATATGGCGATTCTATGTTTAGCTGGGAGTAGAGCAATGGCTACGAAATGCCTGGTCAAGTTCCAGTTGGAGTTTCTTCATGTTAGAGCTGACGGCCAAGACTTTGAGCCAATAGGCTTGGATAGTAGGGCAGGTCCATTTGAGATGTAGAAAACCTGCATTGGCAGATTCACATTTCGGGCAGTGATGTGATCGTGTGGGGTCAGTTTTCGCCAATCCCTGCAGGGTGGTGTAAATACAGTGAAGGAATTTGTAGTGCAAGTAATTTATGCCAATAGTTGGGCGATACAAGTGTAATTTGTGCACAGCAAAAAATACATGTCTTGTTTGGGAATGGATTGCCTAAGTCGCTTTCCCATGCTGCCCGGGCTTTAGGCTCTTTAGATTTCAAAGTTATGCAAGTTTGATAGAGCCTAGAAACGAGGCGAGACCTCTTGGTGGTGGAAATAATTAGAGACAGGCATTAATGGATACAAGCATACTCTGTCACGCAAGGTATTATGTAGTAGCTGTAGAAGAACGTGGTTTATAGTGGTGGGAACACCAGCATTAGTAGTGTATAATGTGTGATAACACGCCTGTCTGGGAAGCGATCACCCATAGTATGTCTGGCATGTTTTTGTAACACTGGTTGAACCACCTTTTCTTGGGTCAATGGAAGTACAGGTTTGTGTGCCAAGGATATGACTGGGGAGTACAGGAGTCCACCAACCAAATAGCTGTGTAATTTTGCCCAAGCCCAGCTCGTGGTTAAAAGCGTGTGTATATCATCATTTTCGCTCAGGAGGCCCAGGGGCAACATAGAGGAGACCAGAAGCTGACCAGCCTGGTCTCTTTCTGGTATCCGATATGGTAGGCGAGCATAGGTATGGTAATAATATTTCAAGAAGTGACATTGTGCAGCTAAAAAATATAGATGTAGATCTGGCACCCTACCCCACCCCCTTATTCATGTGCGAGCATGATCACTTCTTATTTGTTTCTGGAGCAGCGACCGGCCATATCAGGCAAAGCAAAAGACTGTAGCGTCATGAAGTAGTGACATAACGAAACTTGAGGTGGGCCCCTGCAAAGTACATGCAGGTCAGTCCCCACACTCAAGACCCAATCTGAAGTGCTCTGGCCAGGGGCCGACCAGTGTCAGAGGGGCCCCCAGAGCTTGGACCCTCCCCTCCCCACTTCGAGGGCTTTTGTTACGCCACTGTTGTGAAGAAGTTGTGAGTAAGGTGGATCAGAATATTTGTGAATAAGTATAAAAAATATGGGAGTACCACGATCTTAATTATAGCTATTTGTCCTGCAATGGATAATGGTAATTGAATCCATTGCTCAGCTTGCGTGGTGAGTCTGTCAATCACTGGCCCATAATTGTCCCAGACTACCATCTCTTTTTTCCAATGTAGGACTATTGTTTGTTGGAGTCGTCGACCCAGGTACAGGTGTATTCCAGTGCGCTATGTTCGGTGGCATCCATGAGTGGAAATAGTTCCAATTTATTCCAGTTTATGGAGAGGCCTTAGAGGCACCCAAAGTGGAAGAATTTGCAGATGAGTGGAGTGAGATTAACAGCAGGGTCATGAAAAAAAAATAGTATGTCATCAGCATACATGGAGCCCAGAAAAAGGCCAATTTTGAAGCCAGGGGCCACAGCGTAGGCGTTTCTCCTGCAGGTGTCTGACTAGGGGTATCAAGTGCAATTATGAAGAATAGGGGCAACAAGGTGGAGCCCCGCCGAGTCCCCCTAGATACTGGGAACATGTTGGCAAGGGGCCCTTAAAAACATCTAACAAGGGGCAGTGAACAAAATATCAAACTAGCAAGATGATACCAGACATGGCTAATAATCTAGCATTATAAACTGAATTATGCACTATATTTGATTGGAATTCTAGTTGTTTGTGATAGTTTACCATACCAGTATTCAACGTGCAGTGATGCTTGAACAATTACAGAGTAGGGGTACTGCCATCAATGTTATATTCCTGAAGTCATACGTAATGTGAAGACTACAGGACCAGAGTATATGATCAAATGAATAACTCCCCCATGGGAGACCCACTTTGGCCAACGTCGCCTTCAGGAAGGGCCACTTGAGAGAATTACATGCCTTTTTGGTGTCCAGGAGGACGACTGTTGCAAGGAGGTCAGGTGAGATATGATTCAACACCACAAAAATAGAGGTTAAGGGTGGTGGATCTATGTGGAACAAAGCTGGTTTGTATCAGTAAAATTATATGTTCCACTAATAGTGTAAGGCGCATGGCTATCACTATGGCGAGGATCTTATTCTCATGGTTAAGGAGGAAGAGCGGCCTGTAAGATGTACAGAGGTGGGGGGCTTGCCGGGTTTGAGTATCAGTGTCATTACAGCCTCTCTTAGGGTGGGAGGCGGGTCTTCCAGAAGGTGTGGGCAAGAACTTGTTTGTAATCCTTGTAGAAGCTACCATTTAGCCCATCCTGGGCTGGACCTATAGAGCTATCAAGTGCATCTATCGCTTGGACAATTTCCTCACAGGTGAAGGGCCCAGACAGAAATTGTTGCTGCCCCTATGTTAGCCAGACCATTGCCACCTCCAACAGGTATTCTGCAATCTTTGAGTCATCATCTGATGTGCAGGTGGTGTATAGTTGCTGGTAGTAGAGCCACAATTCCCCAATGATGCTATCATTTTCAACCAGGGTAGTACCTTCAGCGGTCAGGAGTTCAGTGACATGGTTATTGTGTGGATTGGGACGTAGCAGGTGCACCAGCGTGTGTCCTAGTCAATCACCCTCACTGTACCCGAGCGCTAATGTATGTATATATATATATATATATATATATACATATATATATATATATATATATATATATATATATATATATATATATATATATATATATATATATATATATAAATATATATATATATATTTACCAAAACCTTTATTGAGGCAATTAAAGATTACACAGCTTTTTGGCCTACAACCTGGAAACACAGGCCGGCAGCTACAACAGTGTCATTAATGTACATCACTTACTGAAGGAGCATGTGTCTAACACGGCAAGCCGCCTACAACCCAACTGGGCCGGCCGCGATAAAGGCTACTGAGAGCTGCGTAAGGATACATTCAGTAATGCTGGAGATAATCAAATATACTGGACAGTGAATGCTTGAGGTTTCTTGATTTTACCTTAATTTAACCGTATAACCTGACAAACTTGTGGGTCTAGTGCAAACTGTTCCCCCCCATTGTGTGTCCACCATACTAAGTATGTGGAGGAAAGGACCTTTCGGCGCAGAGCGTTGATGCTGCATCAGTAGCATTGTCATAATCGTAATAATTCAGAACTAATTACCTCTGCACCTAGTGGATCAGTCTAACTAACATGGGGGGAGGGAATGTGACTAGTGATTAGGTAAGGAACTTGACTAGATGTTGTCTAGTAGTACGTCATGCTGAGTGTATATCCCTTGGGTTAGGGGAACGCAACTAGAGAGCTAGAGAACGAGGAGTGTGGCTATTTCGTCGTTGATACGGCCAGTGTAGGTCACATAAGATGTGTACCCTGACATCACATGTGTACAGTGGATGCTGCTTATTATAGTGCAGGAGCTTCGACATGTAGTATCGCAGGAAGTGTTACATATGATGGGCAAGGCATATGGTAGGAGGTGGGTTCCACAGGTGACGTATTTTAGGAGTGCAGTGCAGGACCTGGTAACGCAGGAGCATCTCCCTGTTGCGCGGTATCGTCCTCAGCCTGAAGTCGGAGAAGGTACGCTGTAAGTGGTCCCCATATGTCCTTGGGCCGTGATTTATGCGGCAAGAGCTCAGCATAATTATGCAGTTGGTCTTGCCATGTGGACATCGTAGTCAGCCAAATCTTGAATTTGGGTGTCCGTCCGCGTCCCCACCGGCACGCCACGTGTCGTTTCGCCAGAAGGAGACCCAGCGTGAAAAATTTACGATGAGCCTTCAACGCAGGACATGCCTGCCCCAGCAGAGCAATCTTTGGGCAAGGTGGCACGGTCATACCAACCATGTCCGACATGACCGCAAACACTTCCTCCCAGAAAGTCGCCACGTCACGACACGACCATGCGAAGTGTAGGAAGTCCGCTCCCTCGGCCCTGCAACGCAAACATCGGTCATCATCCCGGAGTTGAAAGCGGTGCAGTTTGGCCGGGGTATAATAGAGCCGGTGTAGAAATGTATAATGTACCAGTCTGAGACGTGTGTTACCCGTCACTGCAGTAGTGTGCGCGCAACTCTCTTCCCATTGTTTGTCCGACATTGGGGCATCTAGATCACCGTCCCAGTCTCGTCTCGCTCTAAGAGAGGGGGAAGACAGGGTTGCCTGTGTATGTTTGTAAAGCATGGAGACAACATGTTTCGGGGCATCTGACTGGAGCAGGGCATGAAGGGGCGCAACTGTGTCCGGTTCATCCGGGAAGTGGGGGGTGACCGCTTTGACATTCTGTCTTAGACGCACATATAGAAACGTATCCATGGCCGAGGGGGTGTCATCTCCAAAGAATTGCGCCGGCGTACGGAAGCTGCCCTGGAGATATAGGTCACCCCATGTGTGGAGTGCTAGTCTCGTGAGCATTTTACGGCCAATTTCCTCACAAGTTACACTAAGTCTTGGGTCATGCGCTAGGGTCATGCGCGGCGAGTAGAGAAACGGTGCTCCCATGGCCTCAGCTAGGCGCCGCTAATGTATGTTTCCCTGGGCACAACACCTCATGGTCCTCAAACCCCCTAAATGCAGTTAATAGGACTGGTCGCCGGTCGAGTTGGGTATCATGTCCCTGCAAATCAGATTCACAATCAATATCTAGCAGCTCGTGTTCTATACAGCCTAAGTAATTTCTTATGCTTTTAAGTATTACTGGACTATTGGCTATGCAGACACTGTGTATATATGGCTTAAAGGCCTCCCAGACAGTAGCATGTTTGTCAATAGAGCCTGTGTTGAGGGTGAAATATTCCATTATGGAATCTCATAGCTCCAAGAGAAAGACCACATCGTGGAGTGCGTTTTCAGGGAACGTCCACTGCCATGACAGCCCACCCCATATGGGATATTCAAGACCATCTGAACTGGCGCATGATTGGACAGGGTGTGGAGATGATGTGAGACATTCGATAGCCATAGTGTCACACCCTTAGACACAAACCAATAGTCAACACGAGTCCAAACAGAATTGGGTGCAGATTAAAAATTGTTACGTAACTTCCATGTGTCAATCAATTGGAATGTCTCAACTATGTCTTGAAAGGCACATAGGGTGCAGGGTTTGCCGCTAACATTTGAGCCTGTGGAGTCTAATCTGGGATTGTAGGCTATATTTAAGTCAGCCCCTAAAATTACCAGATCCGCCACAGTACGTCCCATAAGTGCTAAGAGTTCATGGAAGAAGGAAGGGGAGTCCAGGTTGGAAGCATAGATATTAATTAAAAGGAGAGATTTGCCTGCCAGTATACAACTACACACCTCCCTTATCTGCTGACAAAGGTATCGTGGTGTGTAAAGGGGATACTTTTATGGATCAAGGTACAAACTCCATGGGAGTAAGAACTGTAATAAGCAAAATAACGGTTATCCCTCATGATAAAGGCGTAGGTGCTTGAGTCCGTGGGGGAGAGACGAATCTCCTGAAAAAAAGCCAGTTTAACTCCATGTCTGGTCAAATAGGAAAACACTTGTTTACCTTTCCTATGGTTATTAAGATTACAAATGTTCCAGTACATACAGGCCAGTTCTGCCAAACCAGTCTCTCTAGGTTGCTACCACATCATGTTAGTAGGAAGCAGGTGACATATGGAAATAATGGCTCAAGGGTGAATTGTGTAAGGAAGATGAGATATAAACAGGTATGAAAAACAAAAGTCAAAAACACCGATAACCCACCCACACCAGAGTCAAGAAACATCTAACCAATCCCAAAAAAGCAAAAAATTCCAAGGTTAATCAGATAGGTATAGTCCACGGAGGGGTGGCAACACTACGGCAGGCGGTGCCCTCATGAACAATGGTATGGAGATGAGTAAGAGTCGGTTATTGTATACAAAATGCTAAGGAGTCATGATGAATATATGAGAAAACAATGAGCAATGGGCCGTATTCTTTTCCGATCTATTGCAAGAGACACAGTCAAATTCAGAGGGTCACATAAGGCCTCTGAGACATGTGTAGTAGGAGAGCAGTCGGGCCTGGAACGGTCAACCCACGCAGTCCCGATATCACGCTGCTTACAAAATATGACAGCTCCATCCTGCATGGCAAAAAAAGGAGCTGTGTGGAGTTGTGGTGCAGCCGTAGGAGCGCCGATGTTGGGTGAGGATACTGCTGCTCTGCAGGCAATCGGGAGGGGCAGCATGCTGAAGTCACTGCTGGTCTGACCGCAGCTTTGCAGCAGTAATATAGGCTGATGGGAGGGCCTTGCCACTCAGAAGAACTGCTGGAGAATCGGTCAGTGGCAAGCCAGTTAAATCGAGAGGGCGGATATTAAGGCTGGATGGGCCCACATACCTATGGTGTTAGCGGCAGGCCCTGCATCTATTGGAGAAATCCCCTACTTTGGCTGCACAATGTGGCAGGCTAATGAGAGTGGGTGTGGAGAGTTGGGTACCGGTGGCAAACGACCCAGTAGGGCTCCATAGCCGTTGATCCTCAGGCTCACCCTTGGCCACTGTCACTGCAGGTCCGACTCCTCAAAGGCCTGCTCTAGGCCGCAGTAAGCCATCCACAACTTACCTCATAAATCAGACACCCATCGGCTGGATCTTAGGGTAGTCTATTTCTGTAGTGACTATCATGTCACAGGCATCACAGAGGTAAGTGGATGTCATCAGATGCGTGTAATAAACCAGCTTGATCGGGCAATCGGCTCTGGAGCTTTACTGCCGCGTGGCCATCTTGGACGCCAGTATGACCATGCCCCTCACTAAGAACAAGTATAACAAATGAGCCACTCCCATTCAGCAAAAGAGTAGTTAGAGTATGGTATGTAGCCAGTAGTGAAATTTGGAGGACACTGTCGCAAATATTTTACAAAAGCATGGTGTAGTAGCTCACTGTTATTTACAGACAGCATATTTTCCATTGAAAATGCTATAAAATTCATACTGACATGCAGTTTTACTGATAAAACATTATAGCACACAAATAATGTGTGCAAATCAGGTTTCTATAAATATTTATCATGTGCACATCACCAAGTAAAGTGCCTTGATGTATTTTATCCTTTTTACAACATTGTTTCTTTTTCATCTTCAGATTTACGAAAAATGTGCTTCATTTGTGCTATCCCAAGTGGTGATATAATTTGAAATATGTGTACAGTTAATTTCAAGGTTTTTACATTTTGTTGTGTGCTAGAAAAAATTAACATCCAACAGTCTTTCCTTTCACACGTATTGTTCCCCAGCAAGAATATTAGATAGTGCGCTTCACAAAATTCTGTAATGCTACAGTTAGAGAACATAAAGTAAACACCAATCTCCTTGTTAAAAGAAAAATCTGCAATTTGTCAGAAGACATAGCCTAACATTTAACCTCTATCTGTGAGCACACAGCAAATGTAATAAGATAAAAGCTACATTTAAAGGCATATTTATTACTCATTCACCTTCTGAACACCAGCACGGTTAATCTGGGGTGCTGCAGCACCCACCCATAACCCCTTCTTCTAGGGCTGATGTCAACATCAATGCATTTCATGCATTCTATCAATGCTAAGGAAAAAGAGCCAGAATTTGGAGAAAGAAGTTGTTGCGATATTGGCTCCAGACTTCTTTCTTGACAGCATAATGTAATAATGTGGTCTTTACTAGCGATGGAAAAGGGCCAGAACACCTGCTTAAATTACACACCAAATCAATCATTACCACGAGCAGGGCAAATCCAATCTCTTTGGAGACAGCCGGTTATGAGTTCAACCCATCTGTCAAAAAACGATATCCTCTTCTTAAGGATCATCCAAACAGGTTCATCATTTAGTGCACTTCTAGCAGAATATATTCAATGTTCTCATTCCATTTAGCCTACTTCAAGGAGGAGGGCGGCGACGATATAAATGGGACCTTCCTGATTTTTAATCAGTACTTGATACAGGTTGTAAGCCTGCTTTTTACCTCAACATTTTTTGGGATACATGGAATGGGACACAGGTAGATAAAGTGATCTGCCCAGGATCAGACAAGTGCAGAAGCCGGGATCAGACTTGAGGATTTCTGATTCCATTGATAGTATTTCAACCATAACTACATTTTTTGCAATGCTATTCTGGGTTTTGTTAAATAGTCTGGTCTCCTTTGACAAAGGATTTTCAATTGTTTTATACCTGAATTAGGAATAGGGTCTGCCTATAACCTTGTTATGTAGAAATAGGAGCTAGGAATAAGAGCAAGAAGGCATATTGCGCTAAAATATAGTGAGAGATTAGCATTTTGCAAAATTACATTTATTTTAACTTAATTTTGCAGACATTTTGCATAATTAGCGAATGCATATTAAACACATTTCACACACCTTAGTAACAATGACATTGCATAAAAAAATAATCACAAAGTTTCTTTAGTGTGATTTTATCTTGGTATATGATGCAAAATCCCTTACATCCTGGTTTTGGGTAGATACCTTTATTTAAAATAAAACCCCCCGAAAAAAGTCATATATTCAGATGAACACTGCATTATGATTAGGGCTCCCGGTTTTATGGTATTTCTTTTTGTGACATTTCTGTCTGTATTTATCCATATTTATGTTTAGTTCATTTTATCTGTACTTATCCATATTTATTTTGGAGTTTGTGGAAAAGGTAAGCTGAAATTAGTATATTTCCACATTTATTTAACCGTTAAATATGCACTTGTGCTTAAATGCCTACTAGGGTTTAATGTTGCAGACACTCACAGAAGATAAAGCAATGCACCTATAAGAAAATAAGCATTTTTCAGTATCAACCTTGTGCATATCAACTGCTCTTTACTAAAAATTCCTTTCTTTTATAGCCCCCTTACATATCAATCGGCACAGCTATTGGCCTGGCAGTCATGGCAGACAGTATTCAGAATTACTCAAAAAGCAACCCAATTTCCGTTTTTATCCACATTTAAAAATGAATACATACAAGAAAATACATGTTTTCTGTCTGTATTTATCTGTAAGAATCCGTAAAAACGGAAAACAGGGAGCCTTAATCTTGATGTTTAGTCCCATTGTTGAGAGGATGGGCATCATGAATCATTTGAGGCTTTGTCTCTTGTGACACACACACACAATGTAATTGTTGCAGCAAATTACTTCACAATTGACATGAATGATCCCACTAGGGGCACAACAAATGATGTTATCACCTAAATACACTACCGGGTGATTAGCCATGCTTTATAATCCTGATTGATTGATTAACATTGTGAATGATGTATCTATGGTACAGTGTGATTTTAGTTGGTGTATGTGTTGTAAGTGCAAATAGGTTGAAATCACAATAATTAGATAAAATGGACTGCCATTTAGAAAAATGAAAATAGTGGTAAAAAAAGTTGGATTTAATGGAGCTGTGCTTCTCTCTGAAAGCTTGGAAGATGGTAGTCCAAGCACAACAAACCTTTCATTGACATCATTTTTGGGAGAAATAAAACAAACTTTCTTGTGCACGACTTTTTATTCCATTTAAAATAAATTCGCTGGGGCAGATTTATGAGGCTCCTACGCCTCCTTGCGCCGCAATTGCGTCACATAATGTGACGCAACGGCGGCGCAAACAATGCGCCCTATTTACAACGTGACGCATCTAGGAGATGCGTCACGTTGGAAACCCCTGCGCCATAAGGAGGCGTTCCTGCGCAGGGGGGGGGGGTGTTCCTGCGCAGGAACGCCTCCTAAAAGTGGCTGAGTGAAATCTATGAGATTTCACTCAGTCACTTTCTTTGTCAATTCCTTACGCCTGCTTGAAGCAGGCGTAAGGAATTGACAAAGAAAGTGACTGCTTGAAGCAGGCGTAAGGGTGACGCAGCATGCATTGGATAGGTGGCTCCTGTGCATTGCAGGAGTCATGTCGCACTTGCGCCATGACTCCTGCAATGCGCCGCCCGTGCGCCGAGAGATGCGTCACGCATCCTCACTGCCTTGCACCATGGTGCGCCGCATCATAAATGCGGCGCACCATGGGTGGCGGAGCAGTGGCGCACTGTGGCGCATGTTAACTGGCGCATCCCTGGGGATGCGCCAGTTAACATAAATCTGCCCCGCTATTCTGACTATTTTCTTCATCCCCCTGCAGCGGAAACCACAAACTCTGGGTACTGTTAGAATCCTCAGGATGTGGTAAAAAAGGGATATGAATTTGGCATGAATACCTTATGTGGAAAATATTTATGAAGACGTGAGTGTGACGTACTCCAAATAGCAACAAAAAGCATAGGCTTTCATAGCCTTTCATACGTTCATAAGCCTATCATTTGGTTTACAAGTAATGAATTGCAGGGCAGGTGTGCGAGCTATAGTTCATGTAGCTAAATGGCTCATTTTAAAGGGTATTCAGTTTTATATTGTCATCCCCCTGCACGTCAACTGTGATTTTTTAAATTTAGTTTCAGAGTTTTTTTCAGTGATCTTTTTTGATGATTTTACGAAATTCAACTACTTTAAAAACAACCTGCTTTACTCTAGGCTTTATAGTTAAAAAACAGTGCATAATGAAATTAATGTGAAGGTGTAGCTATCCAAAGAATACATTTGAAAGATTTACTTGACATTTTAAAAACCAACTAATCAACAATTTACATTATCACATTATAAAAAAAATTATAATGCAGGGAAATGGCTATGAAAGGATCAGAAATACAATGATGTAAGAAGGGGAGAAGAATGGAAAGGACGTGTGGTATTGGTATCCTGTTTTTCTGCTCTTTCATTATATCATTGAACCTTGTTTGATTAGGGGTTCCCCAGAGTTGGCATTGGGAGTGTTAGACCTGGGGTGAGCTTCGTACAATATCCTGTAGGGGTCCTAACCATACATGTTCCTGTGCTATTGGCTGCTTTCTCAATAAAGTCTCCTGTAAACCTGCATGTTTTGGGAATGCATGTTCCACAGAATCGAGGCAGTAACATTCACTTGCTGTCCACTCAACCCCACTCCCAATCCTTCTGTCGTGCACCCTTAGTGTCAGCTTCACAGCATCCCCATTACACTCTGGACCACAAGTGCTCCTCAAAGTGTATACAGAAACAGGAACGTATTACATGCCTCCTCCTTTGAAACAAAGACAGTGGACAAAGGCACTCTGGTGCAAAATGCAAAAAGGGAATTTTTTTATGTGAGTTGCATCATATGGAGCCCTGTTCACTGAGAACATGGTGCGACTCACATAAGTAAACACACTTTTTGTACCAGAGGTCCTGGGTGTGTCTACAGCCTTTGTTGACAGGAGTGGACACATCAATTAATTAATTAATTTAAATATTACACACACACATATATACATAAATATATTACATATATATATATATATATATATATATATATACACATACATATATATCGAAAAAGAAACCCTGCTCCAGTTCAAGAAATTAATTAATTCATTTAAATATCACGCACCCACACACCCATATATACATAAATATATTTACACCCACACACCCACATATACATATGTTTTTTTTTTTTTGGCAGAGTTTTCTATAGCGCGAACTAGAACCGAACCGAATCAGTTATCAGAGCGCTTTACATAGCACCAGTTACGTTACATGAGGACACACTTTCATTTTAGGCACGGGGAGAATAAGTGATTTGCCCAGAATCACAGGGGGTTTTTGGCGTCGTTACCGAGACTCGAACCCAGATCCGCAGGTCCGAGGTCGAGCGCCTTAGCGGTTAGGCCAACCCCTCTCCCCTACTTAGTTTACTCAGCTAACTATAACTTCCACCCTCTGCCATGTGCTACTTTTGCCATCACCTATTACATCACTAACGACATGTTCAATTACATCATTATTGACATCACCTAAAAATGAAGAGATTTCATTACTGCCTTTGGAAAGCTGCCAAGGTCCTTGTGCTCAGTGCTAATAGTGATTATAACACAAAGACTTGATTCAGAGACAGTATACAAATTCTTCACCCAAGTGTTTTTTGAGGGCGTTGGAACAAATTTGCAGAGAGAAGCTTGCAATTGATTTGTGGTTTCTACACTTTTGTTTAGGGATAGAAGGAAAACATCTGAGTAAATTGAGTGAACCTCTGGAACTTGATGGATTCTTATCTGAAATTGAAAGCCACCTTAACATCTTTAGAAAAATATTCAACTTTTTTGAAATCATAAAAAGCTTCCAATTGAAGTGTGTTTTTTGTTTTGGGTCGGTGAAGACTATAAATACACACTTCTAGTTCCACACGAGATAGTTAGTAGTTCAAGACCTAATGCATTTTCTACTTTTTGTGTTTTTTTCTTCATGGGGAGACCCCTTCTCTTACATTCCAAACAATTTTAGTTTTGCTCTTTTCCCCCACTCACCCTGAAAAGGGATTTCATCTTTCCTTTAATAGGAAGCAAATCTGCACCCTGGAAGGGATCGAGGACCATTCGAATTCTAGGCCAGAATGAAACGCACAAAGCTTTGAGAATCGGACCCCGGCTCTTACAATTGCGTCATCGTTGTCAGGAGGGAAACGAAACGGCGGCAGCGTACAGTAGCGTTTCAAGGCCTATCCTGTGCGTTCATTATAGTAATGAATGTGTCCTGTGGTAATTATCCGAAGGGGAACATTCCAAATCTCATCTTGTTCGCGCCTAATTAATTAATAGTTTAAATGTCAACATGATGGGACGTAGTCATCAGAACCAGACCCCGCTGCCATGATTTACAACTTTGCCTGCCACAGCTGCCTGGCACCGGCACCCCGGGGTTGCATTTAATTCAAAATCCAAGCCACTCGCTCTGCGGCAGCCATGCCTGCCCTGGAAATCCCCTGTTGGGAAAGTGGTGGGAAGAACGAGCGGGAGGGGGCGGTGGGGGCAGGCGAGGGGGGAGAGAATGCTTGTTTTCCCCCTAATTTTACCGTCATTAGTTTGAAACTGAAAGATTAAATTAAAATTAGCCATTTGACAACTTGTTCTGGGTTTGTTACAGATGATGATGTTACAGCCTGCTCTCTGTGTTGCCAAGGGGGTCTGACCTAAAACGGGGGGATTTGCTCTCACTAAGTACCTCCGCCATTACTAAGGAACCTTGAAAAGCCTAAACGTTTGAACTATTAAAATGATACTGGTTAATCATTTCATCAACACAGTAACCTTCTACGCCACGTGTCCATTTTAGTTGTCAGCTCGCTTTAGTAATCTACGAAAATAGACTCTTAAAAGTATAAAATGCATTGCATTACTTTACAATGCTACTTTACCTTACAATCAATACGTTCTTAGCTTTATTTTCACGACTCAATGTTTACATATTTGGTGATTTGTTTCTTCGTAGACATTTTTATTTGTACATTCAGTCTTAAAATGTCCCATGTGTTCTCACTAATCTGCTTTCAATGTGTAATGCAACTTTTTAACACCATCGATGCTCATGACGAGCTGAGCTCGTCATGAGGCACGGCGCTCGGATGCTCATGACGAGCTCAGCTCATGATGAGCCATGGAGCGCTCGCATGCGGGGATAATTCCCCTGCTGTGCTGAGCATTCCACGGGAACAGGTGCAGCTGTGACGAGCTCAGCTCGTCATGAGCACTGGAGCGCCGTGCCTCATGACGTGCTGAGCTCGTCATGAGCATGGGGGCGCTGCGTGCGCCCCCCCCTGCCCCCAGCACAGCGGGGGAATTACCCCCGCACGGAAGGGGTTAAGGGCAAGGCTGTACTAATTGGGTTGTAATGATATTTATGTGGTTAGGCAGTGGGGGAGCTGAGATTTCAAACAACCTCACTCCCATACTTTGGCTTAACCAAGATGTCCACACATTTGCCACTTTCTGATTTGTAGGTCTCGGCTAGACAGCGCATGCTCTGTCTTAAAAAGACAGGGGTTTGATCTGTGGGCCTCAGCCAACCCACAAGCTTCCTATTTGCTTGCTCCATCGTCTGTCTCATATTCTTTGTCACCATATGTCCCTGGTATGCATAGTCATGCCTATACTTGTGTTTACCACTCCTCCCAGAGCATGTACTAAGTACTTATAAACATCCACTGCTCCCGGTTTTATGAGCACTTTAGGATCTACTTTTTTCTTTCTTTTTCAGCACTCTACACAGTGCTTGTGCTTTTACCAGCTCCGTGCCCTCCCACCCATCCTCTTGCTCCATCCACAGATCATCCCATCCCGTCACTGCTTTTCCTATCGTCGCTGCTTTTTGTTTCCCCCACCTCCTCCCTTTCATCGCGGCTTGCTCCCTTTCATCTCCTGGTGCTTGCCCCCGTCCACAGATCACCCCCCCCCATCATGCTTTTCCCTTCATTGCTGCTTTCTTTTTCCCCCACGTCCTCCCTTCCGTCTCTGTTTGCTCTCTATCACCTCCTGGTGATTGTCCCAGTCACAAATCCCCCTCCTTTGACCCCATCATTGCCCCAAACCTGCATTGGAGTCGTTTTGTTCCAGTGAGTGATGGTGTTCTGCCTTTTGATGTTCTTTTACTGTGTAGCTGAAATGCTGATTGGAGCATGTGTGCACGGTTGTTATTACTTAGCACACGTGTAGTGTCTCTTTATTTTCCATGTGTGTAGGTGTGTGTACACCATATGTGGTTGTTTGGTCATGGTGTTTATGGCTGGAAAATCAGACCTCAAGTGAATCAGGTATGCTTTATCACAGGGCATGTCAGAGCTTCTAAAGTACCTATGTTGTCTGCTGTAATTGCATAGCCACGTTACTTCTGTGTGAAATGATTGAACTGTTTGTATCTCACCTTGTTGGTTCTCATTTCATAGAGTAGGACTCTATTTCTTCAAGTTTCTCCTGTTGGGATTTCTAACTTTTTCAGCATTCACAGGTAAAGTGTTTCCATGTGCCACTGTTGCTTAACTTGAATTCTCTTGAAAGGAACCAGGCTTAGTCTTGATGTCATCAAGGTCTGCCTGTCCCTCAGTGTCCATGGCGAAAATTAGTCCTTTTATAGTGGTTGCTGATGTGATGTATTTCCTCATAATAACTAGTGTAAACCAACCTAACACTGTGATTCTTTCAGTTTGTTTGTGCAGTTTTATGTAGCATCAACACCACCCGAAGGCAGTGGAGCATTTTACATTAGCACCAGTTACTTTTTTTGTGCATTTTTGTTTAGCACTAACACCACCTGAAGGTATTGGAGCTCTTTGCATTAGTACCAATTCCTTTACACAAGGATACAATCATTTTTGTAGGCACAGGGAGATTCAGTGATTTGCCCAAAATCAAGGTTGTTAAGCCGGTGCCGCAACTCAAACCTGGTCTCCTAGCTCCATAGTCAACAACTGTGGCTCTTACACCACATCCTCTCCCAAGAGGACGCCACATAATCTACCTAGCCTCTGCCTCAGTTCCACATTTTGTGATTACAGGTGTGAGAAAGGGCCTCTCTTGACATGGTTAGCCCCCCACCTTTTACCTAGAAATTGATGTGATTTTGATTGTAATGTACAGAGTCCCTGCCAATCAGGTCCCCTGTGCCAGTGCTTCTTCCCTAAGAATATTCCACAATTGGCCATTCAGGCCCCCTGTAAGTCCTTAGTAAATGGTACCTGGGTACCATGGGCATTGGGACTGAAGAGGGTCCCCTAAGGACCACTCACCTAGGCCATGTAGACTGCCACTGCAGCATTTATGGCCTGGTGCAGACATGCCAGCTATCACTGCCTAAGGTATAGGTACGTCACCCATCTAGCAGGCCTTACAGCCCCAAGGCAGGGTGCACTATAGCACAGATGTGTGCATATCTGCCTGAACAGATATGCCTCTACAATATTTAAGTCTATTCTTAGATATTGTTAGTGCCAGGGAAGCCATAGAGGGTACATGGGCTGGAAACCTGACACCTCGAGTTTCCTAGCACCATAGGGACTTCTTTGAACACAGGAGTGTTTCCTATCAAACTACTCCTCTCAATAAACCCACACTGATGCCAGTGTGGGATTTATTGAAACATTTACTCAGAGGGCACCTAGGAGGTTCCCCCTGAAAACCTACCAACCCTGGTGTGGTTACAGACTGGCTTTAGGCAGCCTGCCATCACCAGACATATTTCTGAACCCCTGAACTGAGAGCCTCCGCTCTCTGTGACCAGAAACAAAGCACATCCTGGGCAGAGGTGTCACACCTTCTCCCACAGGATGGTCACAGTGCTTGAGAGGGAAGCTTTAAAGGCCTGCCACATTTGTAATGTGACCCCAGCCTCTGCTTCTAGCAGCAGATGGCATGCCCCTGGTCTACATCCCAACTTTGGGCAGGAAAACTGACGAGAAAAGCTAGGAAGAATAGAAGGTGTGCCCACCTGTGCCACCTCCACCCCTAAGGTGAAGGAGGAGAGGTGAAGCACATCCTTCTGTCCCCACCATCTTGAAGATGGGGGACCCCTCCAATCAGGGCTAGGAGTATGCCCCCTCCAGCAGGAGGGTGGCATAATTGTGGGTGTAGACTCTTCAGGTAAGGTGCCCATTGGCTATACTTGTCACTCCCTTATAATAAACCTAAATCTAGTATTTAGGTGGCTGCCCCAGACCATGCAACTAGTTGCTGCTGACCTAAGAAGGAGGATGAAGAAGATGCTGTTAAGAGAAGACTGTTGATTCTCACTGACTTGGCCCCAGCCCTACTGGACTATCTGCAGCCCTTGAAGATCCTATGAAGAAACTATGCCTGTCCTGCAGCCAGCAACCTCCACAGCCCCTGGGCGATCTGCCTGCCTTTGAAGAAGAGTCAAGAGGACAGCAGCTCTGTCCACAAAAAAGCAACACAAAGGACTCTATTGCCCGCCTGATCTGCGATCCTTGACCACACTCCGCCAGATGCCGTTGGCCTATGTCCACGTGGCACATTGATCCAGAAATCTTTCCCCAGAAACCCTGAGTCCAAATCCAGCATTGGCTGACCCCTCCTGGACTTAATGATGATGCCTACAGTGTGAATCCAAAAGCTCCCCCTGGCTGGCAATAGTAAGGAAACCTGACGTCAAAGGACACCCTAGTACCAAAGCCCCTGGGCCTTAGAGAGCTTGACTGATGGTGTCCCTATTCCCTGCAGCATATTCCCTTACCTCTGCTACCACTGGTCTACATTGTGTAGCCTCCAACTCATCGCCTGCAGCCTGTATTTAAAACCAAGTTCCTCCATTGATTTGCATTGGGCACCCAACGCTGTGTTTGCACCCTGCACCCTGCCACCCCTGTGCAGTTGGTGGTTTATGTTTGGTTGATGGTTCTGCCTTGTGGACCCCGCCTGAGCTTGTCTAAAACCCCAAAGCTTGAGCCCTGCAACCGTTTAACTTACCTGCAAGCAGTGTGACTTTATGTACCCCCTGTCTCCATTGGGTAACATTGGGCCTGATCTTCAACTTTGACCTCTGCACCTGGCCGCTCATTTGCTGCTGGTGGTGCAGTGTCTGTGCTTACCTGAACCGTTCCCTCTGCTGACCCTGTAACCCGAAGACTGGATTTGTAAATTGGGTACTTACCCATAAAATCGCATTAGGGTTTTCCTCCATAGATTAACATTGCAAAGACTGAAAAGTGCACTGTGTCCACTTTTGGAACTGAAAAGAATTTATATTTAAAAATGTGCTTACTTTTTTGCAAAGATCTTGGTCTTATAATAAATCTTGAGCAAAGCTTATTTTGATAAAATTGGTGTGGATCTCCTTTTGAGTCGTGTGTCATTTTATTGGCCATTTTGTGCACAAGAAATGTCTTACATGCCTCTATGTTAGGCCTAAGGCTGCTTGCCCACACTACCACAAATAGAGTACTTTGGGTTTGCATTGAGCTCTGTACACTTCTGAGGGACTCTCTGGACTCTCGGACCGGTATAACAACCTAGTGGAATACCATGTAAAGAGACAGCTTCCTACAATGGGCAAATCATGTAATCTCCCTGTGGCTGCTCGCATTTGCTGTTGTTTGCCTGTTCACCTCCTGCCCGTCGCTGCTTGCACCTGCTGAACTCCGTTGCGCAGATCACCTCCTCCACCAACTCTGTTTTTCACATTTTATTTCTGCAGTTTTATGTAGCGCCAACCCCCCCCCCCCCAAAGGTTTTGGAATGCTTTACATAACCAACAGTTACTTTTTTGTGTGCAGTTTTATATAGCACCAACATCACCAGAAGGTATTGGGGCGCTTTACATTAGCACCAGCTAAGGTTAAGTGATTTGCCCAAAATCAAGGATATTAAGCCGATGCCGAAACTCAAACCCGGTTTAACAGCTCCATAGTTGGTAGCTCTGGCCTTTACACCACATCTTCTTCCGAAAGGTCGCCATATCATCTCCCTAGCCTCAGCCTCAAATCCACATTTTGTGATTATGGATAAATCCCTTAATCTCCTCTCTTATAAACACATCAAGCATTGGCAAATCCAGTAGGTTTCGCCTGCGCGAAATCTAATGTTTTTAGGTCTCAGCTAGAAAGTGCCCACGCTGTCTTATTTTATTTTTATTTTTTTATTTAAGAAGTTTTATATAGCGCTAGCCTTACCGGAGGGTATCGGAGTGCTTCACAACAATTACAGAGCAGAGCAAAAGAGAGCAGAACATATTACAATAAAGCGAGACATTCTTGATGCCATCAAGAGTAGTAGTAAAGAGAATATTGAAGAGTTCCATTTCAGGGTCTTGATAACCCGGATCCGAGAGAGGTGCAGTGTCACTTTCAGCACTCCGACTGCTCCTATCTGTTAGCTAGGGCTCGATCGAGGAAAAGGGTTTTGAGCTGACTTTTGAATTTAGCGAAGGGGGGGAATAGAGTTCCATATTTTGGGTGCATTTCCAGCGAAGGACCTGGCTGCGTTTTTTTGTTTTCGTGATTTTAGTGGGATAAGAAGTAGGGTATTAGAGCTTCTGAGGTTCCTGTTCTGACCTGCTTTTTTGAGTTTGGACGCCAGATATTCCGGTTTGCCTGTGTGAAGGGCATTGTGGGTGAGGCAGGCTGTTCTGAAGTTCGCCCGGATTTCTATTGGTAGCCAATTGAGTTCTTTGAGTGCAGGAGAGATGTGATCAAATTTCTTTATTCCAGTGACCATTCTGGCAGCCGCGTTGAGGGTTGTTTTCAGAGGAGCAAGATGTGTCTTAGCTATTCCCGAGAGGACTGCGTTTCCATAGTCCAGTCTTGACAGCACCAATGCTTGGGTGGCTTGTTTGAGATCTTTGGGTGAAATGAAAGGTTTTATTTTGTTTAGTAGCTTCAGGTTAAAGAAGGCGCTCTTAGCCTAGAACTTAATGTGTTTGGTCATGTCCAATTTAGAGTCTAGCGTGATGCCTAATGATTTAACAGAGTCGGTCAGGGTGAAGTTCCCGTTGAGCGCATCGATGTCTTTTAACCACTCGACTATTTGTGGGTTTTCTTCTTTGTTCGAGATGAGGAGTAGTTCGGTTTTGTCCGGGTTCAGTTTTAAGTGGTTGCTTGACAGCCAATGTTGCACTTTCCTTAGTGTTTCATTGAGTCTTTAGCAGAGGAGATTTCCAAGTAGATTTGTGTATCATCAACATATAGGTGGAAGGGGATGTTAGCTTTTCTGAGTAGGGTGGTGAGGGGTTCCATGTAAATGTTGAAGAGTTGAGGGGAGAGCACTGGCCCTTGGGGGACTCCCCTCTTGACAGGGTGAATGTCAGATTCAAAGCTTCTGATTTTGATTCTCTTGGAGCAGTTGTGCAGGAATGAGGAGAACCATTTGAGGACCACCTTGTCTAGACTGGCCCTTTCTTCGAGAGATTTGAGGAGAAGTTTGTGATCAACTGTGTCGAATGCTGCCGATAAGTCTAGGAGAATGAGGAGGCAACATTGGTCTGAGTCCAGTGATTTGTGTACATCATCACTTATGTTGAGGATTGCGGTTTCTGTGCTGCACCCTTTCCTGAATCCCGACTGATGAGGTTGGTATTATCCAAGTGTTGAGTTAATTGTTGAAGTACACATCTTTCTAGGATTTTGGAAAGAAGAGGAAGGTTGGAGACGGGGCGGAAGTTGTTTAAGTCATTTATGTCCAGGCCTGGTTTTTTCAGCAGTGGGGTGACTTGTCCTACTTTCAGACAGTCTGGAACGATTCCGGTTTTTAGGGAGCTGTTTATAATCCTGCACCAGAGTGGGCTAGGGAGAGTTTCACTTTTTTGGTGAGTTGAGCAGGAAGAGGGTCTAGGGTGTGAGATGAAGGTTTAGAGGTGGAGATAGGTTTGACTATCTCTTCTTCAGGAAAGGGGTGAAAGAGTGACCAGGGTTTAGTGATGGGAAGGGGAGAGCTACCAAGCACCCCACCCGGGCTGCTATGGGGAGGGGAGGAGCAGTTGATGTCCAGAGAGCGCTTGATCTTGGAGATCTTATAATTAAAGACGTTTGCGCACCGTTCTTTGGATGCCTGCCCCAGGGACGTATCAGGTTTGGAGGTTTGTTGTCTGATGATATTGAAGAGCTCCTTGGGTCTGTTTTTTGCGCATTCCAGTGCAGAGCAGAAATACACCAATTTTTTGTTCTTGATATGACTGTTGTATTTCTTCTGGACAGTTCTGATTTGATCGCGATGGAAGGTAGTGGGCATGCTCCTCCAACGTCTTTCTGAGGCTCTTAGTTGTCTCCTTTCTTCATTGATGTCTGAGTCGAACCAAGATCTGGACAGAATGGCTTGATTTTTTTATTTTTTTTTCACGGGTGCTAGTTGGTCAAGCAGGATTACCATATTTGTGTTATAGAGTGAGGTGAGATCAGTTGTGAAGAGATCATTGCCACTGGGTAGGAGCAAATTTAGCCTTTCTTCCACGACGTCCAGGGGGATCTGGGTGAGATTTCTGGACCATATGGGGGTCATGAACAGGAGGCAGGGAATAGAACACTTTGGTTAATGTGGAATAAGATCATGTGGTGATCCGACCAGTCCATGTGGGCTTATAAGCTGCCCCTCTCCTACCATTGGTAAACTTCAGAATCGCTCTCATTTTCTTTGATGCCCTCTTCTTGTGTTTGGCCCTCCCAAAGCGCATGGATCAAGAACATGTCTCCTTACACTGCTCCTGGTTTTGTAACTATTTATTTCTTTGTTTTCCAGCACTCCATAGGAGTAATTGTGCTTTCAGGTTGTCTCCCTTTTACACATACACGTGTACCACTAAAATGCATGTGCATGTACATAAACAAATGCATTTCTTAAAAAGTTGTTAACACACGAACAGCACTTTTTTTTGCACAATCCAATAATATTGCAGCGCTCGCGCCACACTCTGTCTTGCCATAGCGCAAACACAAGCTTTAAGTGCCCACCAGCTCCATTCCACAATGACACATTCATTTTTGTCACTGATCCTGCTTAAATTTTGGCTTTTTTTGGCCTTTTATTGTTGCTTCCTCCCACCCTCTCCCTTCGTGGCTCGTCTCCCATTACCTCCCTTGTCACTGCTGCCTTTATTTTTTTATTATTTTGTATGATCCAATGGTATTGGAGCACTCGTTCCATCCTCCGTTATGCCATAGTCTCCAATGTACACATACATACCACTGAAATGCATGCATGTGTACACAAACAAATGAATTTCTTAAAATGTTAAAACATGAACAGCATTTGTTTATTGTTTTTGCACTATCCAATGGTATTGGAGTGCTCACTCCATCCTCTGTCTTGCCATAGCGTGAACACGAGCCACTGGTATTGGACTGCTTTAAGTGCTCACCAGTTACATTCCACAATGACACATTCATTTTTGTTGCCTTTCCTGCCTCAATTAAGGTATTTTCCCCCTTCCTTGTTATTTCCTCCCACCCTCTCCTGTCATTGCTTGCCCATCTCCTGCTTGACACGTCCCCCCACTACATCCCTCATAGCTTCTGCTTGTTTCTTTTTCGATTTTGGGTGCTTGTTCCATTCTCCACCTTGCCATAGAGCTAGCACCAGCCAATGGTATTGCAGCACTTTATGTGCTCAGCAGTAACATTACACAATTACACATTCATTGTTGTATGCAGGGAGAAGCATTAGTATGATTTGCCCAGAATCATAAACTGTTCAGCTGACTCCGAGATTCGAACAGGTCCGGCAGTTATGCCACATCCTAGCTTCACTTTAAACCTCCTCAACTGTTTCTCACTATCTTCAACATTTGTTCAGCAAGGCCCCGTCAACACTGAACAAGCAATGGCAAAGCCAGTAGATCTCGGCAATGCCTGAGCTATTGACCTTGTCATTGTGAATGTCTTTTAGCCATGTTGTCTAGCAGCATTTCTGCACTTCATCACGGCTGAAAGTCAGTGAAGGAAGTGCTATGATGTGGCCAACACAGACCCATCATAGTGCTTTTTTGGTGCTAGAATGGTCAGGACAATAATCTCATCATAGGGGCTGAGAGAATCAGCGTCAGCTCAACATCCTGTGATTCTGGGCTTTCAGTGACTTTCAGTGACTTTCAGTGACTTTCAGCCATGCTGAACAGCTAGACAACATGGCTAAACTATATTTACACTGCCAAGGACAATAGCTCAGGCATTGCAAAGACCTATTGGTTTTTCCAGTGCTTGTTTGTTACTATTCATGTATATGTCCATAAAATAATTTAAACCTATGGTATCCAAAAAAGGTCCAGGAAGGCTAAATCCTTCTAGATTTTCAGTGTTACCACTAAGGAAGTGTTCAATTACATTCATTTCAGGCATCATTTTTATGTGAATGGCTGAACATCTACCTGACATCCAGCCCTGGTAGTCCCAAGGTAAACGGCACTGTAATATACTTCTGTAACTACTTGGTGAGGAGAGTGGACACATTTATATTATGTGCACTGAAATATAGGGGAACTAGAGTCTTGGGGCCCAACTGGGCTTTATGAGTGTTTCAGAGAATACAACCGGCAACCTGGTTGGTTGCTTGGAATGGCAATGGACCTCAATATTTGCTCTTGAGCACTTCTTTTTTTGTGTTACCCTCAACCTCCTTCCTACCCTCTCAAACCCAATCCATCCTGACACAGATATCTGGGTACCACCTCAAGCAGCCAGGCATCTTCCGCAAGAAGCTCTTCTGTCTATGTTCCAAGATTTCTATTTTTGTTACCAAAAATCACAGCCATATCCTGCTGCGATTGCTTCAATTCTAGCAATGGTGAAATTATGTGTCAATGGAGAAAAGAAGAAACGTTCCGGCAACATTGTTCTCTAAATTATTTTGTGCCGAAAGCTTACACAGGGCTTTAAGTGGGATGCAAAAAGCGGAGGATCTCTAAGAGGGCTTGGTCTTTTTGAGTAAGGGGGTGGCTTGAACACATAAACTAATTATTTTGTTATTTATCCGGTTCTACCTGACCAGCATTTTGGTGAAAGACTAAGTAAAACGTAAAATATAAACAGTTACTAAGTCACATTCATGGAATACCATAACGTTTTTTACATTAATTGTTCAGAAATCAATCATTGTTATTTGCCAGTATTGATAAGGACATGAATATAGGTCCCTATAAGAACTTGTTTCAATATGTGTTTTTAACTACTAACAGGTCTGAGACCCAGAGTGACCTGGCTCACTTAAAGCCCTGGACTTACAGCAATCGGAGAGGTGGTGTACATCAGTTGGCTATCAACTGCCAACTTCATATCGCTATCACCAGGGGACCTATTAAACAGAGGGCGCACTTTCCCTGTATGCGCCACGGCGTACCTTCTAACAGGTGCACTGGGCATTTAATGCGATGCCCAAAAGGCAGCAGCGAGTTGTACTAACCTCGGGGCAGTGCATTCAAGTGAAAACGGAGCAGATTTGAAGCAGCTGGTTGCTGTTTCACTGTGCCTGCACTTTCAAGAGGGGAGAGTGATCCTCTTACAGGCAGGTACAGTGAGTGACTGCACCTGCCTGCAAGGGGATGTCTGGGGGTTCATAGGACCACCTTTCTGACCTCCAGACGGCTGACATCAGGGGGCATTAATGGTGTGCCACCTTTTAGGAGGCGCACTGTCAGTGAGCTTCCTGACAGCTTCTTTGCCGCTGCACCCACATCTATAATATGGCGCAGATGCTGAGACAAAGGGATTCCCTCATTTGCACGGGGCCACATCCCCAAGCAAATGAGGGAACACCCTCTGGTAATAGTGCTGGTGCCATATGTGCACTGTTATCTTTATTACAGAAAGGGCCAGACAAGCCTCTGAAGCCCTTTCTGTGATACCAAAGTGCCCCAGTGGGCACAGAAAGTGGGCACACATGATTGTTGCGCCCCGGTGACACTTTCCATAATACGGTCACAGAAGGTTTTTCGTTCAGAATAGGTGGCATTCTAGCCATCTCCAGTGGCTTTGATATGCTAAATATGAGCCTTTAGGAGCCTCTTGGATTCATGGAGGTTCATTACTAACTCCTGCCACCACAGAATTCCCAGTAGATGCACTAAGGCTACTGGTATGACTGATTTTGTTTAATTACAGATGAGGTGTTATTATCAGCTATGAATGGAGAAGATAAAAAAAGTCTTGGTGTATTTTCTTTTTAAATTACTTTATTACATCCTAGTCATCCAGAGCCTGAGATTTTGCCAAGGAGTTAAATAACCATGTAGCTATGGGTGAGCTCTGCACAATAAATAACTCGCTCACCACCACAAGCTGTAAAAGAGCTGACCTATTAGAAATCGGTGAATTCTTCGACTGAGATATAGGCATAATAAAATTATTTCATTGTACTGCAGAAGCTGCTATACAAGAAGCTGATAATTACTAGTGTGTTTCCATGGGGCCACATGTACAAAGCAGTTTTACGATCGCAAACACTTCTGTTCAAAATTTAAGACCGCAAATATGCTTTGTCTAACACATCAATTCCATTTTAGGAGTCAGTAATATTCTGCTGACTCCTAAAATGCGATTTCGACACCATACCAATTTATTATTTGGAAGGAGCATGTTGTAGACATCCCTTTCAAATACTGAAAAGGTATGGGATGTATCAATGTTTTGTAACCTGAATGAGGTAGCAAAACATTGAAAGTTACTGACTCCTGAGCAGGTGTGGTAAGCCATTTGTAAAAGGATAGTTGTTCCCCTGGCTCCCTGCCCCATCTGTGAATGAAAAAAAAAGTTTGTTGAGAGCAGTCAGTGATCCAGGGCATCACCATCAACTCTCACACAAAATTTGCCAAAAAAGGAATTGTTTAAAGAAATGTTGTCATGTTTCCCTTAAGGAAAGCATGTTTCATTAGTCAAAATAAAAAAAACGTTATTTAAAAGCGGTCATTGTCATGGTGGTCTGCTAACCCAAGAAGACCACCATCACTGTGATGGCCACCAATTGGAGTAAGTCACTATTTGCGACCTACCTCATTCCTATTTATGAGTAAGGTCAGATTACAACCCACTCCAAATCAGTATTTTATGGTATTACGAATGGGCCTGTTAGTTCAAATGTCGGTTCATAAAATTCAATACTGGTTGCGAGAATGCAGGTTGTGAATCTTGAGGTCAGTGAGTAATTATATGCAGATGCCCCTAAGAGTACCAGGAAAAAGTTAAGAGTGCGTCTTTCCGGTCATTGCATGTAGTTGATGGAATTCAATTCTAGAAGCACTTTAAGTATGCATAATAGCTTCTCCCTATCATGACAACAGTAGAGGTTGACCTCTTTGAGCAATTTCCCTAACTTGATTCTGTCCTTATTTGCTATGTTGGTTATGACACTTTAGAAACCTGGTGAATGATTGAATGATGGATTGTTGAACCTCAAAGACATCAGTGGTTCAAAGCAATCAGAGCAATAATTTGTTATAATATGCACTTGTTCTTTCCTAGGGGCATTCATGTATGGTGGATTTCATAGAGGCCAATGTTGGATACTGGCTGACCGATCAGAGAGCAGGTTTACAGTTCTCTAGTTGTAAGAAAGGGAGGAGGAGAGGGAGTGAGCTAGTATCAGGGGGCAGGCAAGGACTGAAGAGATGGGTGTGTGGATATTAAATGACTTTATTCTCGCTTCAATGTGTTTAAGCCAATGGGAAGTGATAAGTAAATGTGGAAGCAGTACCATTCCACCTGTGGGCACATATGCACTACATATTATGGATTTCACAGTTTATGTAGTGCTACTCCCTACCCATATCATTCCAGAACACTGGTTTCTTAAAGGAACAGTGTTGAATCGAATGTGATGAAGACATAACAGGTTTTTGCAGGGGCTCTGGAATTAGAGGCAGCACCCCCATGATAACCTCACAGGAGTTCAAAAAGAGAATGAACAATTGAGAGGTCTATCAGTTTTGTTTTTATCTTGTAGCATTTACTTTGCATTAAAAAAGAGAAATCAAATGCCAGGGAATGTCTTCTGACAAATTGCTTCTTATTCTTTTTTTAACATAAGAAACTGGTGTTTACTTTTCCCTTTTCTTACCTCAAAGTGTAGCAAAGTGACAATCCTTGTGGGGTACAGAGTGTGAAATGAGAAGACTGCAGTATGTCGTATATTTTCTAACATATAGCCAAAGTAAAATACTTGTAAATGTACTTTAAAAATATTTCAAAATGTATCAGCAGCAAGTAAAGAGCATATAAAGTATATATTTCTTTCTAAATCTGAATTGTGATGGACACATAGATTTTAATCGAATGAAAACTAACCAAGACACTTTAATTGTGTGATAAATATGCACAGAAATCACATTTCCAAAATGTATTGTGAGCACCACATACGCTTAGCAGGAAAGACGCATGAAATATGGCAAATGTAATGGCCATTTCAAGTAGACATTTCAATTTATTTATTTATTTATTTTATTTATTTTTGCGATTTGTGCAGCGCGCAACTACCCGGAGGTGTCTTGGCGCTTTAAAGATCAAAAACTACACGAACAAGGGCATCTATTGTGCAAACAGCCACGTCTTAAGCTGTTGCCTGAAGCTGAGTAGCGTGGGGAAAGTCTTAATGCCCAAGGGGAGAGAGTTCCACAGTCTGGCTGTGGCCACTACGAAGCGTCTGTCACCCCAGTTGACCTTTTTGTGGGTGGGACGTTCAGGAGGTGGGCTGATGATGAGCGAAGAGTTCTTGGTACCTCTAAAGGTCTGAAACCTAATTTGAGGAACTGAGGGCCAGTATTGTTAATGGCCTTATATGCTCTGCATAGAGCCTTGAACTTTGTGCGGCTTCTCGCTGGAAGCCAGTGCAGTTTACGAATGAAGGGGGAAATGGAATTGTGTTTTGGAATGTTGAGCAGAACCCTGGCTGCAGCGTTCTGCACCAACTGGAGCTTATTAAGCACCTTTGCCTGAGCATTGAGGAGGAGGGAGTTGCAATAGTCTGTTCGTGAAAGTACAAGGGAGGTGATCAGGGTCTTTGCAGCTGAGGTGGGAATGTAAAGTAGGATTTTTTAAATTTTCCTCAAGGTGAAAAAGGATGAGGAAACAACATTGTTTACATGATGATTAAAGAGAAGCCGATCATCGAAGATGACTCCGAGGTTTCTTACTTTAGTGACAGGTTTGGGCGGGGGGCCTAGTTCGCTTGGCCACCACTGAGGGGACCAGCAGGGCTCTAGTTTGCCAAAAAGCATAATTTCAGTCTTGTTGGAATTCAATCTGAGACAGTTGGCCGCCATCCAGGAGCTGATGGCCAACATTCCCTCCTGGAAGTTGGCGGCCACCCTGTCTCCGTCCCGGTGTATTGAGAGGACTAACTGAGTGTCATCAGCATAGGTGGTGAGGCTGATGTCGTGTTCCTTTATCACCCTCGCTAAGTCCGATACGTAGATGTTGAATAGAGTCAGACTTAGCGAGGAGCCCTGTGGGACACCGCAGGGAAGGGAAAGGGGAGATGAGTAGAAGGAACCCAGTTTGACAGTTTGGGACCGGTTGTGTAAGAAAGATGCGATCAGGTCCTTGGCTTTGTGTTCCACCCCCATGGCTGCGACACGGTCGATCAAGATGTTGTGATCGACCGTGTTGAAGGCCGCTGACAAGTCCAACAGTATCAGGACTGCCGCTCCTCCTTTGTCTAACGTGTGTCTGATCTCATCCGCTGCTTTGAGGAGCGCTGTTTCGGTTCCGTGTGCTTTCCTATAGCCAAATTGTGTGTCGTCCAATAAATTATGGGTGTCAATGAAGTCTGATAATTGTTGGTTCATTAGGCTTTCAAAAATTTTGGATGGAAAGGGTAGGCATGCAATGGGTCTGTAACTGGCAGGATCAGTGGGGTCAATGGGAAATGTGCTCTGTGTACATGACGGTACCCTATCACTCCATGCTTTACTCATAGATATGGGACAATGTGCTTCAAAATACACCACTGGACACATACTATAACCCTACTAAAGTCCTCCTGAATGGACGTAGTGAGGAAAAACAGCCCAAATTACAACCGATGCCCAGGCTGCTGGCACAAGACGCCTCTTTGTTCCCATTTTGATCAGTTACCAAATAAAGAGACGGGCGCTGGAAGCGGGAGTGCAAGAACAGATTTTTATTTCTCATGAGGAGAGCCTGTCATTTCGGACACGCACAATGTCTTCAAGAGGTGCTCTAACAAGTTTCTCTGAGGCTCCGTCTTTTATACACAGGTTTATGATGCACAAACATTCCTTATTGCAATAAAGAAACTTTGAAGTACGAAAAGGCACGTTTGGAATCCCAGCTTCAGGCCTATTCCCATACCTGCCGCTCGGATGTCGTTTCCCCTCCCAAATGTAACATGTGATTGTAATCTTGCAGCCAGACATTCCAACATGACACGAGGGCAAGAGGGGGTGGTCAGATCTAAGGTTGGGCAGGCGATAAGATCGGGCACTTCAGTTGGTGTATCACGTTTTGCTATGCGGGGCCAGGGGGGGTACATCCATGAGGCTTTGTTTTATGACTTGGGACCGGGTCGAGAGGCCAGGTGTAGCCGGGGGGGGTCATCAGAAGAGGGGAAGGGTGTTCCTGGGAGGAATGCAGGGGGTGTCGGTCAGGCAGGGGTGTCACTTTTAGAGCAGGGTCGCACAGAGGGAGAGGGTTTTATGGCCTATGCATGAGAGAGCGGGGGTGTTCAACGGGGGGGGGCGTGCTGGGGATTTAACAAACGGGCAGAGAGGCCTTGGTGCCTAAAATGGCTGTCGTGTACGTGCGTGCATAGGCCTATGCTGGCGGGATGATGCGGTCAATGCTTCGCGGTATTCGTTCTGCTTACAGCGAGGGGTATGGTGAACACAAATGAACGCCGCTTATGTACATATACATTGTCATTTTCCACAGTCGCCGCTTTTTAACATAAGTTAGTTCATTTCCGTGTTAATCATAACTGACGGGGTGTACATATAGCCATGTGTGGTCAATGAAATAGCGTTTGTCAATACTGGCGGATGGCATATAACCATGTGCAGTCGATGCGATAGACGAGGTGCAATACAGATGAATTTACATTTGTCGTGTTATATATACGAGTCTAGAGATCGGTATACTACTCAGACGGAGTCAATCAAGGAAATGTTCCGACACATTATGGAACCATGTTCTGACTCTCTCTCCGGCGGTATCAATGTACAGTCAAAAGTGACCGATGAAACATTTTGAAAGCAATACAAAGTGGTTGAGGGAGGAATTCAGTTCAATACAAGCAAGTAGTCGGGGGGGGTAGAAAGTTCAGAAAGGGGAGGGGGAGGGTCTTCGCCACAGTGTCTTTTTAGCAGCGAGCCATCACTGGTAGGCTCTAGTAGTTCGTTTTCTTCCGTTGGCGCTGTTGAGCACCGGTGGTGGAGCTATAGGTCCAGCTCGGATCCATCCTTACACGTCGCAGGGTGCGATCTGTCCTCTGCTGTTAGACCACAGTCCTGTTTCCTAACTAATCTTTTTAAGGGTGCCTCATGCTGGGCACCTGCATTTCTTTCTCCTTCCGTGGCAAACCCTATTCTACCTAAATGCTGTTCTTCTTCTCTGAGTCAAAATCCATGTGAAAAAAGGGGGGGGTCGTCGGATAATCGAGGGAAGAGAGGGCGGAGTGGGATCAGATCTTTGAGACAAACCAAGGGAGCAAAGGATAACGAGCAGGCAGGCCCATCAATCGGGCTCAAAGGGGCGGGGACTTCTGGCACGCGTGGGTCAGCAAGCAGAGGGCTTCAAGGCAGCCCTCCATCCTTTCATTTTCCGTGTTTGAGAGTGGTGCCTCGTCCCGCGTCTCGTTGCTCTGCGGCTCCACCTTTGATCGAGGTCACATGTGCTTCATGATCTGCGGCTAGGCTGTGCGTCACATCCGGCCCCTCTCCTCCGGTGATTGTGTATCTTTGAATGGGTACAAAACAAGCTTTAGAGAACTGGCAGGAGAAGACATTTATACATTTCAATTCCGACCCCAATCTTAAGTAGTTGGGGATACGTTCATCGGTCACGGTCAGAAGTTATCACTATGGAGTATGTATGCGGGCATTTCTACTGAGTTTGTACTAAGTCTATTTGGCGTTCATTCATGACGTATGTGGAGAGAAGTCAGACTCCTATCAACTGCGTATTCCATCAAACTCGAAATCGGATCCTTCGGTAGAGACTCGTCTTTCTAACCCAAGCCCTGGCAGTCTTCTATCATCATGAGAGAGGGACAGAGGCTAAACATTATTTTCTCGGGGAGCAACGGTTAATCAGGGTCATCAGTTATACTTCGGGGTATGGAGCTGGGGTCAATCGGGAGAAACGAGGACGCTTTGGACATCCGTACTTGGGTGCAGAGAGGTGGGGCAATCTGGGCATTGGGGATTGTGTTTCTAACGAACTGAGAACAGAAGGCCACTGACATATAGTCCCCCTATAAAAAAGGCCAGATAAGGGGACATCAGTCGTTTTACCTGTCCTTTCCTTCTTAGCCAATTCAAGTTCCATCATTTTACAGAAAGGAGAGGTAGTAATATGGCAAATTACAATTGTTTTAGTTTCTGTCAATTTTGCCGAACAACTTTGTGTCCAAAAACCAATTAGGCTTGTGCCGGCGGGGCACAACGTTACCACACAAAGGAAGAGGGAACAGGGGGACCCTCAGAGAGAGAGAGTCGTCCACATTTTAAACGAACTATTCGGTACACGTACGACATGGAGAGAGAGAGAAAGAGAGAGAGAGAAACGTGTACAATAATAGGCCATTTAGTGCGCACACAACACAGAACAGCAGGGGTCAAGTTATATAGAAACACAGGCTGAGGGACGACGTAGATCCATGCATTACGTACACATGAATTCAGGCGGGGGGGGGAATAGTACATGTATTATATACAAAAATCCAAGACAAAACATAGAACAGTACTTGGCCAAAAAGATTTCTTCCTGCATGCTGCGCATCCTTAGTATCCTACTTAATTCATCTGGCTGCCTTTGCTGGTGGCCTCGGTTGCAAATACTTACACCTTTGTCAATTGTTCGGGAACTAACCTGGTCGGGCTAATACTCACGGTGGGATCTTCGAATCATTTTTAGCGAATGGGTATCCAGGCTGAGGCAACGGAGGGTGTCAGTCGGGAGAACAATGGGGCAGCTTTGAGTTTCATGTCTATGAGGGTGCAAGAAGGAGGTGGTAAATCTTAAACATTGACAATATTCCTAGTCTTCCAGGAGGAGGGTACTTGGGTAAACCTCACCCCGGAATATTCCTGAACCTTTCCCTATTTAGTTACCGTATGAATTTACTCATGGGTGCACGTCATTCTTGGTTGCTTATTTGGGGTACCGGTTGGAGTCATATTTTGTCATACTGCAATAACCCGCCAAGTTTCTGCTTCAGGCCACCCTCCCAGTCGCTGGGTTCAGAGAGAGAGAGACAGTCGTTTCTAAGTAAGGGAGTGCTATATCTTTGTTTGTTCGTCGTGTATAGGCACCATGTTCAGACCCCTTTTCCCCATTCCATCGGCCGTCCGATCATCACTTAAGTCATACATAAAACATTTCTCTTATCAATCCAAACGTGTGCAACGTGTATTCAGTCGAGCTATACACATCAGGGCATACACGCGTGCATTCATATCACACAAATTCGTCACGTTCTCAGGGGCAGTCCCCATAGACAATATACAATTTTTCCGTGCGGAACCATGGCGTGTTGCTTAGGTCTTCTCCATACTCTAGTCGACGTTCCGATGTGACCTGCAGAAAAGAAGGGAAAAAGAAGGGGTGGGGGCAGCGTTTTAAAACACATCAGCGCGCATAAACCCGAAAATGCTTTTACTTACCACATACTCGACCTATCTCCGCGGGATGCAGTCCCTTTCATCTCGGCGTTTAAGCCCAGAGGGACCGGTAGTGAGGTAGAGATAATCATTGATGGACTGTGTATTGCATAGATCGCCCAAGTGTGGTATTACGGATCGTGTGTAGGGAAGGGTCAAAACAAAGGGCAGTCAGTGTAAAGTGGGGGGTGAACTCGTGCTCTCCTTCGAGGAGGAGGGATGGTCTACAGTGGTACAGGGTCATTTTTGTTCATCAGGCACGGAAACTAGAGGGGCTAGATGGCATTCCTTCGGAGTGGCTTTGGGGCATCTGAAACAACTTCCCTGATACATGTGGTACATAAAGTAAAGGCTAAATACCGGGACCTTTATCGATTGCTTTTACGTTGCACAAAAATAAAAAACATATATATATAAAAAAACACACAGACACACAACAAACCTGGACCATTTACATTTGCAATATTTCTGTGTACTTTGCTTTTTAACCTTTAAGTAATCGAGTTGCTTCATTTCACCTGTATTTTACTTATATCGGAAATAGTGGCCATTTATTCGAAACTTACCAATCTAAGCGCTAAAACTATGTTTGCTTTTCAAAAAAACTTTATTTAAAAATGTTGGCACACAATTACGGGCCTACAACCACGTGGGCCGGCCACGGAGCAGACTGGAACTGTACATGAGGGGATATTTATTTGAGGAAAACGTAACGGAGTCGGTGGTCGTTGATTTCAAAAAGGTGCGACAAGTGCAATAAAATCATCTCGAAAATTCATTGTGGGCAAGTACCATAAGTGTCGAAAATTCAAACTTTCAATAATACGGTAATCAATGACGCGTCAGAACCTAATATCAATTCATTGTCCGAATGTTCAATCAGTACCCATCCCCTCCCGCTATGCGCTTCAAAAACTGCATACATATCTCATGATATCAAGGCTGAGCAACCGGAACACAACAGGGAGTTGCGAGTTTCATTTGTACCGGCGCCATTTTGGGTGAGGTCAGGCAGGTCCAAGTATAGTCAAAATGTCTCCACCAACTCGTGGTTGGACCAGAGCCTCTTTCGGCAGTCCAAAAGTTTCGTTAAAGGGCAACAGAAGGGGCCGTCGATATGAACCATCAGTCAAAGGGGGGAGGGAGGCAACAATCTTTCCTACCGGGTCATACTGGTGTTCCACCGGAACTGATCAAATTGGTAGTCTGCAGGATTTTGGTCATTCAAACTGAGGCTGGTGCCAGCATGAGAGCGCCAACGTCTCGTGGCTACGTCTTGGTCGTTCCGTGGGCAATCATGGCAGTCATTCCCCATCGGGGGGCCCGCGGGGGTCGGGGGCCCCTGCAGTTCTCGTAGAATCTTCAAAGCTGAGGAGAACGCTTCTGGACGGGGGACTCATTTTCTAGCTGACAAGCGACCAGGCCATCTTTGCACGCCAGGCCCAATCCTGTAGAGTTGACCGTTATTTTATGAGTTCCGCGGCAACTGGCAGTCGCTGGATCGCAAGAGCAGACGGACTCCAGCCTGTCGGGCATGGCGTTGCACCGCAAGAGGGGTGGGCGCAACTCAGCTTGGTGAGTGAGGCGCAGGGGTGCAGCGCTGTGTCCCAAGAGTGGGAGGAACTCAGCCGGTTCGGGCGAAGCGCCATTGTATCGCAACAGTGGACGAGCCCTTGTCGGGTGAGTGGAGCGTTGGTGCACCGCAAGAGTGGACGAACCCTTGTCGGGTGAGTGGAGCGTTGGGGGTGCAGCTGAGGAGCCTCCACCTGGGGAGGTGGGAGAGGCTCGTCCGCGCCGCCTCTCCCTCCCAGTGCACCCCACGCCGTCTTCTGGCGCTGACATTCGTGATGGCCGGACCAGGCGATGAGAGAGGGGGGGGTCGGAGGCATAAGCAAGACATCCCCCCCGTGGCATGCAAGGCACCAGAAGAGGAGGATGGGAAGACCAGTACATTCCGGGCCATCCATCCCACGACCTCTCCGGCCGATGGCGGCCAGCCGGGCCCCGCCCTGCACGTGTCGAGGCCTCGTCTTCCGGATGGGCGTAACCGTGGACCTGTTGCACTTCGGGAGCTTCCGGAATGGGGGTAGGTATCTGCTGACTTGTATCTATCTTATGTTACCGTTATTGGGCGTGGCGGGTGGTGGGACAGACATGTTTGGAGCAGTGAGGGGCAGCGGAGCCTAGCTACCTCGTGGCTGCCATGATGTCAAGCTTGGCTTCTCTCACCACTTTCATGTTTCTTATTGTGGGCTATTTCTAACGTTTCTTATTTCTAGCGAAGTAAAAAAAAACCTCATCAGTGGCCTACTGATTTTGCTCGATTTCTTTTTCCTTCCTTTTCTAGTGTGTTTCGTGCTAAAGTTTCTGTTAACAGGATACGGTGATTACTTCGTATTTTACATATGTCCTTTTTATTAGGGGCGCCCTCCGGTTGAGCCAGATGATCTACCTCTAATAAATGGTCCGGGTGGAACTAGTTTACCAATCAGTGGGGAGTAGATAGGCATGACAGATTACAACGGGGGACAAAGGTCCGCATTACCTACCCTTCACTACTTGCAAAGACTAGACAGAATATTTCTGTTCCACGTTATTTGCAAACAGAGAATACCTCAAAAGAACTATTCCTTGAACAATAAATGTCCAGACAATCAATCAATCAGTGGGGAGAAAAACAGGCATGATGGATTACAACGGGGGACAAAAGTCCGCATTACCTATCCTTCGCTATCTGCAAAGGGAGACAGAATATTCCTATTCTTCTCTGTTTGTAGACAGGGAATATCTCAAAAGAGCGATAATCGATAAAAATCGATAACAAACAATCAGTGGGGAGAAAGATAGGCATCACGGATTACAATGGGGGACAAAAGTCTGCATTACCTACCCTTCACTATCTGCAAAGGGAGACAGAATATTCCTATTCTTCCCCGTTTGTAGACAGCGAATGTCTCAAAGAGCAACAGAGCAACCAATCAATCAGTGGGGAGAAAAACAGGCATGACGGATTACAACGGGGGACAAAAGTCCGCATTACCTAGCCTTCACTATTTGCAAAGAGAGAGGAACGTTCCTATTCGTCGCTGTTTGCAAACAGAGAATGTCTCAAAGAGAACCAATACTTCAAGTAGCAACCAAGGCTAAATGAACCAATCAATGAACAATACCAGTATTTAAATACCGATTCCAATATAAACAATCAATCACTCAATCAATCAGATGGATAAAGTCATCCTATCAATCAGACGTAAAGACGTCCTACTTAACCTTACCCGGACCGGACCGTGTGGACAGTTCTTCGCCTTCCCTTTCCAGCGCCCGATCGTTCTCTTACTCCATGTTTTTACCGCAGCATTCCTGTGGGATCCCAGTCAGGACAGTAGGTCGCTTGAGAGAGGTCCGTTCAGAATCGGTGAAGTTCATTCAATCGGCAGCCGGACGAGGGCCCTCTCAAGGCAGGTATACTCCAATCGTTCAGATGTTCACCCCATTGTCTGCACCTCTCTTATTACCGGACCTTATGTCGCTGATGGGCCCCGCGTTGGGACGCCAATTGAGGAAAAACAGCCCAAATTACAACCGATGCCCAGGCTGCTGGCACAAGACGCCTCTTTGTTCCCATTTTGATCAGTTACTAAATAAAGAGACGGGCGCTGGAAGCGGGAGTGCAAGAACAGATTTTTATTTCTCATGAGGAGAGCCTGTCATTTCGGACACGCACAATGTCCTCAAGAGGTGCTCTAACAAGTTTCTCTGAGGCTCCGTCTTTTATACACAGGTTTATGATGCACAAATATTCCTTATTGCAATAAAGAAACTTTGAAGTACGAAAAGGCACGTTTGGAATCCCAGCTTCAGGCCTATTCCCATACCTGCCGCTCGGATGTCGTTTCCCCTCCCAAATGTAACATGTGATTGTAATCTTGCAGCCGGACATTCCAACAGGACACGAGGGCAAGAGGGGGTGGTCAGATCTAAGGTTGGGCAGGCGATAAGATCGGGCACTTCAGTTGGTGTATCACGTTTTGCTATGCGGGGCCAGGGGGGGGGGGGTACATCCATGAGGCTTTGTTTTATGACTTGGGACCGGGTCGAGAGGCCAGGTGTAGCCGGGGGGGTCATCAGAAGAGGGGAAGGGTGTTCCTGGGAGGAATGCAGGGGGTGTCGGTCAGGCAGGGGTGTCACTTTTAGAGCAGGGTCGCGCAGAGGGAGAGGGTTTTATGGCCTATGCATGAGAGAGCGGGGGTGTTCAACGGGGGGGGCGTGCTGGGGATTTAACAAACGGGCAGAGAGGCCTTGGTGCCTAAAATGGCTGTCGTGTATGTGCGTGCATAGGCCTATGCTGGCGGGATGATGCGGTCAATGCTTCGCGGTATTCGTTCTGCTTACAGCGAGGGGTATGGTGAACACAAATGAACGCCGCTTATGTACATATACATTGTCATTTTCCACAGTAGCTCATTTGCTACACTTGACTTTTCTGTAGCGCTTTGATTTTTAACAAACCCTGTGACTTCAGTGATTGAACATTGATGGCAGCACCCCGACACGGAAAATTGTTCAAGCGCCAGTGGGTTCCTAGCCACGACAGTTGTTCAAATATGCCTTGTGCAGAATGCACAGAGTTGGGAATTGTACCCTAAAATGCTCCAGGAGCTAATGGAGAGCTATCAGGACTAGCTTTATGTAATCCCAATTTGTAAGTGCAGGCACAGCTTGGCTGTTTGGGTTTACACTCTTCATAGCCTGGTGTTTGTGTTTTTTTACCAGTGGCCTGTTGAAGGGGTGGATGCGTTATTCATAAGAAGAGTTGGTAATGAGTTCCCTTATCCACTGCCTTGGTTTGTTATGTGAAAGTAAGTTTTAGGTTCCGAACTAACGCTAAGATTTCTGGCACGATGGAACAGGATAGACGGCGGCCCAGATTTGGGAGTCAGTTGAAAGGAGGTGTCTACAAGCCCTTTCCTCCTAAGAGTGGGGCTATCCCCTTTGATGGATTCACACTCAGGCAACATTCTGTCATCCAAAAGCAGAAATGGCTTATCCACGTTTTTACCTAAATGAAAATGAATCTGTGTACATTTGGAAGGATATTTAATATAGCATCACAACTGTGACTATCGTTGAAGGAGATACTAAACAGGACATATATATTTTAATGCTCTTACTTTTTCGACCCACTACACTGAAGTATTAAAGAAATATTCACTCTGTTTTGACTCCTGTAACACTAGCTCTTTCTGTATTCTCTACTAATTCTCAAGCCAGAAACAAGGCCTAGTTATTCTACATCATGTGCTGGTGAACAGACTCCATCCTGTGGGAATAACGTGCAATGCGCGGAGAATGAGCCCATACAATCTGATCAAAGCACAGGATTAAAGGAGCCAATGCTAGCTTGGGTTTAGAGTTTCTTTCAATCCACAGAAGTCAGATGCAAGGAGAACACTTTGTAATGTGCTGAACTTGAGAATACACAAATTTGTGTCAGATAGTTCAGACAAGGGCATTTGAATTCTTCTACATGCATGGTCACCTATGTTAAAATTTAGGCCCACTCACCACACACATTTAAACTGATAACACACCTGCTTTTGGTGGATACACTTTCCATAGCTAAGTACTATAAGTTTCCAGCCCTACCTCCAATAAACCTTTCGTTGACTAAGGACCTGGCATGGAGTTTGACGGACGAGGTACTCCATCACAAACGTGATGGATATCCTGCCTGCCTTAGTACAAGTACATTATATTTTATGGCTTTTGTAATAAGGTGGGTGGTATATCCGTCACATGTGTGACAGGGTAACCCATCCCCCAAACTCTAAATCAGCCTTAATTAATGGAGCATTTTGCCATGGAGAAGCTGACGGTTCTGGGCCATGATCGTCTAAATACATTTACACCTCTTTGGACCTAATTTAGAGTTTGACGGACAAGTCCCGAATCAGAAATGTGGTGGATATATTCAGTTCGCCTTATTGCAAATGCAGCAGAACATTATGCACTTCTAATGGGACATCTGTCACCCGTCAGCCAAACTCTACATCTGGTCACCTTTCTGCTCTTATGTCAAGAGGGATCCCACAACTGCAACAACAATGTTGGCTATTTCCAAGGTGACTAGAAAATCAGGGGATGGCCAGGATGTAATCAACTCTTCAGACATGATCTTATGAATTTCCTTGGTTTGCCTACTGGAGTTATTGACTTATTTATGATGGTATATAACTCTATGGAATTTACTGTGGATGCCGAGGCTATATGTGAATTGTTATATAGTGAGACTGGTTCAGTTGTTTTCTGCTGGTGGAAATATGTAATTTGTTATGATTATTTTACCGCTCTGTACCATCAAAAAATAAAGTTTGAAGAAAAAAAAACTACATTTAATCTTGCTCACTACTTTATAGATATTTAAATCACTATTTTCTTAAGGATGTACTTCTTAATAATTGAAGTGCATTTAGCCCGTCAAATGTCCAGGTACTGGTGCCACTGCACCTGCTCCACCAATTGTATCTATGTCCCTGACACAAGTCAGGCCCTCTCCCTATTTTTCCTCTCTCCCTCTTACACACATTTACACTCTTTCTTGCTCTTAAGCACACATACTCCTCTCTCTCTGTCTCACACTTTCTGTGACACACACACACACACATACGCACACACACATACTTCCTCCGGACATAGCAAGAGTGCCTTGGGTTCTTAAATAAGCCACAAGAATGGCTTCCAGCTGGCCAGTAAAATACTGCTATAATTTGTGTTGGCCCATCAAACCTCTGGGCCCCGGTGTCACTGCACCTGCTGCGCCAACCATAGTATCGTCCCAGACACACACTGGCTCTTTCCGCTCTCTCTCTTACACACAAACGTGCGCGAACACACACACATACTCGCACACTCTATAGATACAAAATATTTCTTTCTCTAACACCCTCACACACACTGCCTCCCTCTTGAACGCACGCACGTTACCCCTCTCCCCCTCGCCCCCACACACACATCCTCCTTCTCTCTCTTTTCCCCCTACAGGCTTCGTTTTCCCTCTGTAAAAAAATCAATCTTATCTCGGGCACTTGGAATACTAAGATACCTAATTGTTTGTTAAATAAACAATTGACTGCTTTCCAAATCCAGATTAGCTAACTACTTCACACTGGGCTCAAATCTTAATAATTGAATAAACAAAACAATGGCATTATACCTCGAGTAGTGCCAAGTTCTGCCTCCCCCGCCCTCTCCCCGCACGAGCCCACTTGCTATTTTCCGAGGGCGCATAAAAAGCTTGGCAAAAAAGAGGGAGAACCTGATTCATGTCATTGTATTGCCTTATTGTCGGCATTAACCTTCCCCATGGTTACTTGTTCCGCGTAATGTTACACTTGTCTTGCTGCAACACTTGAATACCCGAGCCAATTTCGGCATGCAAATGAATGCCGCCGGATTGTAAATTGTGCGGCCAGGATTGGTTTATCGGGGCCCGGGCTCGCGCACCCAGCTGATGTCTGCCATTTATGACCAGAGGGGAGCGTTTTACAGGTGATCCCGAACGGCCATTCCAAGAAGCGCTTTTGCTAAAAGGGGGGCGAGTGGGGGAGTTTTAGATCTTTTTGGGCTATGCTTCCAGCATTTATTTTCTTTTTATGACTCAGTTATACAATCAAAATATGCACTTTTCCATTAAAAAGTGTCAACATAAATATTACTCTCGTGAATTCAGTTTATGAATGGCAGACAGTCCAGTTGCTTAAATGTGGCGAAAAGCCCGAGTTACAACCTCATTTGTTCTCAGCATTTTTGACAATATAAAGGCTGCCTATTATAGATTCCACCTTATCCCTCTTTCTTTCAACACCCTACAGTTCTTGTCTCTTTACCCGACTCTTGCACATTCTCTTTAATCCCTGCTTTCGCCCTCTGTTACTGCTTTTCCTCTTTCTCTCCTTCCTCCTTTTTTCCTTTTCTGCCTTCCTCTGTCTTGCTCTGGGTCAAAATCTAATGATAAAAAACATAAACCTGCCGCAGTGCTTAATTTGTAAAATAATAAGTTCCATTGCCCTGACCAGGAGGCTGCAGCAGGTTGCACCACCCACTGCCCCAGTCATCACTGCCAATGACCGTACCAAAACAAGTACTGAGCATCTCTCTCGCCTGCAAGTGCGGCAGTTCAGATTATTCCATGTTCCCAAAGCTGAAGGAATTACTGGGGAGGCAGGAATTAATATTTTTAAATGCATATTGTATTCATAAAATACACTTGTTCTGCTAATCTCTAAATTATAAGAGCAGCACCACCATGTGGTAGGCTGTCATAGGTGCGGTGTTGACAATTAAGCACTGGAAACCAATTAAGTGCCAGTGCTGGGCACCGGAAACCATTGGCACAAACTAAGCAATGAGCTTAGCTCAGGGGCGTAATACAGGACCCCGCAGCCCCTGCGGTGCGGGGGGCCCCAAGCTCCAGGGGACCCCTCAGACAGCACTCGGCTGCAGACCTCCTGATTGAGCCTGGAGTGGTCCCCTTTATATGCCTTGCAGGGAGGTTCCCTCGAGTTTCGTTACACCAGTGGCTTAGTTTGAGCCAGTGGTTTTAATTATGCATGCGTCTTTACACTGCTGTGGTTATAAATAAAGGGTAGACCTAAATAAGTCACTGGGACCTGGGTATGAAACAGTACAATGAGAAAAGGTCCTAGTGTGCAATTTTTAGCAACACACATTTTTTTACCAAAATTAAACAAAATAACACTAATGCATTGAAGAATATTTTGTTCAATGTTGTTTAATCACATTGAACAATTCTAAGTGCTGTTCAGGCAGCATACAATTCAAAGCGCTGTAAACAAGTGCCCCACAGCAGTGGAAGAAAGGAAAGGTAAAGGTGCATTAAGTGAGGGAAAGGTTGTGACATCATCACAAAATGAATTGCAGTGGAAGTGGCTTGTTTTAGCCGGAGAATATCGTGATCATTTTTAACATTGCCATGATAGAAAATACAGTATCACGGTTACAAATCACTGTTGATAGTGGCTGGCATAGAGCAGCAACACAGTCGACGTTTCAACCCCCAATAACCTGTAGGCTATTAGGATCCTTACGGCTGGGTCTTCCTCAGGACTAGGTCAAAGGGGCACCAGCGGCAGATCCTTCTCCCACCTCGCCGCCAAGCCCTGGAACACCCTCCCACTGAGCCTACGACAGACCCAAGACCTGCTGACTTCAAGGGGCTACTCAAGACCTGGCTGTTTGACCAGTAGCACCCCCCCTTTTTCGCCCAGCGCCTTGAGACCCTCACGGGCAAGTAGTGCACTCTATAAGTTCTTGTATGATTGATTGATTGAATGAAAATGTGCTAAGTCTTAAATAAGTGAATCTTAGTTAAAAACATTAGGAAGGGGGAAGGTAAAAATTACACTAAGAAAGTACCATAAGCCACCCTTGACTGAGTGTGGTAGAGTTGAGATGGGGCCCGTATGCTCACCTGGACAGAGAGTGGAGGGTTGGCACATAATAAAAATTGAGTGCCATCAGAATATATCACACAAATTGGATTCTTAGAGGAACTAAAGACGTGAAAACAATCAAACCCACTATAAATTAGGTAGAAGCTGCAAAGGATTGTTCAATTGTAATCAGCATGGACCCAAAGGTTCACATACTGTAGTGGAATAGTCTGAAACACAAAAGAAAGAGGACCCATTATCACAACCTGGCCCTGAGTGAAAGCGGAGGGCCGTTATTATCAGAATAGTGGTAGCGCATACCAGACTAAATGTCAAATCGCCTCTCGAATAAGTACAGAGTGTCCTTGAAACCTGAAACAGAAAAGAAGGCCGGTCTTAACTAAAGTAACTGGGGAACACGTTTCGGAAACTGTATTATTAAAAGAAAGGCTGGAGGCGCATTCTCCAAAAGAAAATTTGCACATTTTCATTCAATCAATCAATGGCTATAGTAAATATATGGATATTTGTGAGGAAAGAGAAGTGTGGGACGCGTTCACTGAAGCTAGCGCATGCTGCTTCTTATCTGCGATCTGCCTTGACAGTGTTTAAAAATGCATAAAGAAGCGCAGTACCCAAAGGAAAATGAAAACCCAAGATTAAAATGGGGGAAAAAAGAGAAGTGTTAGACGCGTTCAAGCCTAAGGGATAACTTACCATTTGGGCAGTTCCTGCGCATCCGTCGGAACTGCTCGAGAAGGAGCACTTCACGGTGGAATCAGAAGAACTATGTACACGGCTAACGACTAATGCAAAGAGGCCACCCCAAGGGACTGGTTAAGAGAGTACATAAAAGGGCATGGTTCTGCCCTAGATAAACTCTCTTGACACCAAGTGAACAGGAATGCAACTCCGAACAGAGGTCGATCTGTGTCACCACTTTTTCCACTCAAAGCAATGCGATCAAGAAGGTGGTCAACAAACATTGGGATTTAATAGCTGACGACGTGCAATAACCGGACCTACCCATGCATTCCTTTAAAAAGGCTGAGAACGTGAAGGATCATGTTGTACGTTCAGTGTTAGATCCACCAGATGAACCTTCCCTTCAGTCGCTATGGAGTCTACCCCCAACCCATGCCCACTACAAGTGTGGGCACAGTAAAGCCTGTAAAATGACAATTCAGACTAAACAATTTGTCTATAAGCAACATATGATCGATCTCAAGTCTTTCACAAACTGCAATACTTCCAAAGTCATCTATGGAATTATCTGTCCTTGTGGCAAAATCTATGTTGGCCAGATGCAGCAAAAGGTGAGGGCATGCATACTACAGCATTGTAGCAGGATACAGTGCAAAGTGCAAAGTGCACCCCTGGTAGAACACTTCAAAAATGAAAAACACAGACCTGAAGACCTGAAATGGCTAGTTTTGGAGAAGGCTGAACTTGGCATCAGAGGGGGTAGTATCAAGACAATTCTCAATGTCAGAGAATGTAAATGGATGTACCATTTAGATTACATCCATGGGGGCCTCAATGAACTGGACACTAGCCAGGCACAACTGTCGTGTTTACCCTTAGACTAATAGTACAAATGCTAATGTGCTTTAGCCCGGTACCTCTAATGGCTGATTTTGGTCCAGTTTCCCCACATCCAATCAGCCTCTGTGTAAATTGATGAGTTTGTAATCCAATGCACATTTAGTTTGTTTGATATGTTTCTTAACCTGTTTAGGTTCAATCTCTGCACATGTACGTTCAATCTAAGACTATGTAACCACCCTCTAGTCAATGTGGATGCTCCCCTGTATTTGTCCTAATTGGGCTTCCATACTCCTTTAAATGTATATGTATGCCCATGAACGAGGTTTATTACAACAGAAATATGCCTGGCCTTCCTACTCTAGTGCAGAACACTCACATAAACCCATCAGATATATTGAATTTTAATGTATTTATTAAACCCCATGTTTCCCAGCATTACTGTTTCCGGGACCAAAAAGTGCCTTTACACGCAATTTTGGTCTCACATGGAGTCTTCTCTCCATGACTACGGCAGGCATGATGCTATCACTCACCATGACAAGCCCCGTAAGCCAGCTGCAACACCGTTGAGCGCGTGCATACTACCAACGTTATCCTATGTACATACCTGGAGTCTTCCAGTCTCGAAGCTCCCAACCAGGAGGCGGACTGACAAGGCAGATCGGAGGTAAGAAGCTGCTCGCGCTGCTTTCAGAGAACGCGCCTAACATTTCTCTTTTTTCACCCATTTTCCTTCGGGTACTGCGCTTCTTTTTGCATTTTTAAACACTGTCAAGGCAGATCGCAGATAAGAACAGCACGCGCTAGCTTCAGAGAGCACGTCCCATGCTTCGCTTTGCCGCAAATATCCATGCATTTACTATAGCCATTAATTTAATTTTGCTTTTGGAAAATGCGCCTCCAGCCTTTCTTTTAATAATACAGTTTTCACAAAGTGTTCCCTAGTTAATTTAGCTAAGACCAGTCTTCTTTTCTGTATCAGGTTACAAGCACACGTGGACTTATTCGAGAGGCGATTTGACATTTATTTATTTATTTTATTTATTTGCATGTTTGTATGGCGCTGGGAATCGACTCCCGAAGGAGTATCTCCGCGCCTTTGGCAGCATCTGAGGGACAGAAACTAGTCGTGATTTATTGAGTACACACAAGGCCAACTAATAATTAAAGAGAAATGTTTTACGTTTTTTTCTAAAAGGGAAATGTTCCCTACATACTCTAATTTCCTTCGGGAGTTGGTTCCACAACTTGGGGCCAGCTACTGATAAGGCCCTCCCCCCCTTCCACATTTAGGGGCCTATTAGGATGGCGGACGGACCTGCGTCCGTCTGCCACGCTAGAGGTGGAGGGACCGTCCGCAGGGGCAGCGGCGGTCCCTCCGTGCAAATTAGGATGTGACCACCACCCTGGTGGTCACATCTTGTAACTTTAACATTGCGGCGGGTGCTGCTTGAAGCAGCACCCGCCGCAATGTTAAAACTGCATGCATTGCATTTGCATGCACCAAGCGGCAGGCACCGAGCGGTGCCTGACGCTTTGTGAATGCAAATGCAGGGGGGTACCTAGGTACCCCCCATGCGCACCCCCACCCCCCTCCCCCTTTTACCCTGGGGGCCCCCCAGAAGCAAAGGTCCACATGCTTTTCCACGGCGGAAAAAACCACCGCGGAAAAGCATGTTTACACATGCTTCCTAATTTGGCTGGTGGTGTCTTGCAGACACCGCCACCAAATATCAGGCTACACCCCGCGGATCAGCGACGGACGGACCTGCCGTCCGCCACTGATCCTACCACCATCCTAATCTGGCGGGAGGTCTTTGTAGCCAGCGCAGCGGTGAATTCGCATCCTCCGGGCTGGCGGTGGCTTCCGCTGGCCCGGAGGATGCGGATTTACCGCAATCTTAATCGGCCCCCAAGTCTGGGATGCGTTACCACCGTTCTGATAATAACTCAGGGTCAGGTTGTGTTTCAGACTATTCCACTAGAGTATGTAAACCTTTGGGTCCATGCTGATTACAATTGAACAATCCTTTGCAGCTTCTACCTAATTTATAATAGGTTTGATTGTTTGCACGACTTTAGTTCCTCTAAGAATCCAATGTGTGTGACATATTCTGATGGTACTAATTTTTTATTGTGGGTGCCAACCCTTCGCTCTCTGTCCAGGCGAGCCTGCGGGCCCCATCTCAACTCTACCACCCTCAGTCAAGCATGGCTTATGGTAATTTCTTAGTGTCTTTTTTACCTTGCCCCGTCCTAATTTTTGAACTAAGATTCACTTATTTAAGACTTAGCACTTTTTTTATTCTCCCCTGGTGCCCCTTTGTTCTAGTTCTGAGGAAGACCCTGCCGTAAGGATCCTAATAGCCTACACTTTATTGGGGGTCAAAACGTCGACTGTGTTGCTGCTCTATGCCAGCCACTATCAACAGTGATTTGTAACTGTGATACTGTATTTTCGAATATGACAATGTTAAAAATGATCACGATAATCTGCGTGTAAAACAAGCCACTTCCCCTGCAATTAATTTTGTGATGATGACGATGTCACCACCTTTCCCTCACACCTTTACAACCCTCACTTAATGCACCTTTATCTTCCCTTTCCTTTCGCAACTGCGGTGGGGCACTTGTGTAAAGCGTTTTGAATTGTGTGCTGAATGACCAACACTTAGTGATTAGTGATTAAATAACATTAAACAAAATATTCTTTAATGCATTAGTGTTATTTTGTTTAATTTGGTTAAACTGTTTTAGTGTTCCTAGTAATTGCACACTGGGACCTTTTCTCATTGTTCTGCTTCACACTGCTGGCACAGATTAAGCACTGGCCATCCAGTACACAATATGAGCTGGTGGTTTCCGGTGCTCGGCTATCTGCATTGAATTCTCACCAACTGCTCTTATGACAGTCTGCCACATGGCCATGCTGTTGTCTAATTTTGAGATGAGCACAATGTCAGGTGTTCGACTATTCAAAATTAATATTAACTGACGCTCACACCATTCTTATACCTTTTGGTCCCTAAAATAATTTGAATTGTCACATTTTCAGGAGTGTGGTGATTAGTAGTTGTGTTGGTACTGTCATTGGAAGTGGTGACTGGACAACAGAACGGTGCAAGATGCAATGGCCTCCTTAGAAGGGTCCTGGCACTTACCTTTTTACAAATGAAGCAGTGTGGCAGTCAGCCAATGTGGTAAAGTGGGAAGGCATGAACTAGAGCTCACAGTGAGCAACTTTGCCACTAAGTATGATTTCTCAGTTATTGCAACTGGAAGGCTTGAGTTATTAAGTGAAGGTAAAGCTCTTTACAAAACACTTCAGGAATACCATAACCCAGCAGCCTGTACCTCAATGGGCATTTTTCAGAAGACAGCTATACTAAAGCCATATAGCCCGCTGTGAGGGCCATAGAGTTATAGGCTCAAGCGACAGGCTTGTTGTAGGCCAGAGCTGCTGATGTTCTGAATTTAAACTTTAGAAACACAAATACATAAACATTGGAATGTTGGTGCAGTGGGCATATACCAGCCATTATGAGCCCTGACACACTTCATTATATCCAGTGGAAATTCCAACATTCCAATGTTCTAATATATGGAATATTGTGCCAACCCGAAAAAAGAGGTAACACCAACAAAACAGTCTTACACATTAACACTTTTGGATTCTCACCAAGATATACAGTTCTGCAATGCCCTCATGCCACCTGAGAAACCAGGGCATGTAAACATAAGAAAACAAGATGCCTGGATTTCTCTTCCGGTGCTCGGCTATCTGCATTGAATTCTCACCAACTGCTCTTATGACAGTCTGCCACGTGGCCATGCTGTTGTCTAATTTTGAGATGAGCACAATGTCAGGTGTTCGACTATTCAAAATTAATATTAACTGACGCTCACACCATTCTTATACCTTTTGGTCCCTAAAATAATTTGAATTGTCACATTTTCAGGAGTGTGGTGATTAGTAGTTGTGTTGGTACTGTCATTGGAAGTGGTGACAGGACAACAGAACGGTGCAAGATGCAATGGCCTCCTTAGAAGGGTCCTGGCACTTACCTTTTTACAAATGAAGCAGTGTGGCAGTCAGCCAATGTGGTAAAGTGGGAAGGCATGAACTAGAGCTCACAGTGAGCAACTTTGCCACTAAGTATGATTTCTCAGTTATTGCAACTGGAAGGCTTGAGTTATTAAGTGAAGGTAAAGCTCTTTACAAAACACTTCAGGAATACCATAACCCAGCAGCCTGTACCTCAATGGGCATTTTTCAGAAGACAGCTATACTAAAGCCATATAGCCCGCTGTGAGGGCCATAGAGTTATAGGCTCAAGCGACAGGCTTGTTGTAGGCCAGAGCTGCTGATGTTCTGAATTTAAACTTTAGAAACACAAATACATAAACATTGGAATGTTGGTGCAGTGGGCATATACCAGCCATTATGAGCCCTGACACACTTCATTATATCCAGTGGAAATTCCAACATTCCAATGTTCTAATATATGGAATATTGTGCCAACCCGAAAAAAGAGGTAACACCAACAAAACAGTCTTACACATTAACACTTTTGGATTCTCACCAAGATATACAGTTCTGCAATGCCCTCATGCCACCTGAGAAACCAGGGCATGTAAACATAAGAAAACAAGATGCCTGGATTTCTCTTCCTATAGACCAGGACTTTGGTACCCCATTTCAGTAGAAGTTCACTAGATTCTTTCCTTCCTGCTCTTCAGTAAGAGCGCTCTAGACTCTGTCCCATCTGCAACATCTCATCAAAGTGTAACTCTGTTCATCCTCCAACAACTCTTTCCCGGCCACCACACCCCCTCACCCATGAATTCCCTTTCCACTCTTTTGTTCCAAAATCCACCTGATCACATCGGGCCCTATTTTAACTGATGATACCTCTCCTTATTGTACAACACTCTGTTGCTATGCATCTAGGCTCACACTTCTTACTTCACTACATACACATGCAGTGTGGTTAGCAAATGTTAGAGGTAAACCCAATAGACCCCAACTTTTTGATGTCTGAATTAACCCCGGGCGGAGAACTCTGCTCCGCCCACGGAGTGTGCAGAGATTTGCCTACTCCCGTGTTCCGCGGAGAACGTGGAGAAGGCAAATCTCCGCACACTCTGCAGTGGAGTGGAATTGGCCAGACTCCGCCTCCATCCCACCTATTAACAAGTAATTCAACATTAATTAAAAGTACATTTCTTGCAAGAAAAAATAAATGAATATTTTTTTTAAATTAATTATAATTATTTAATTGTTAATTAAATGTGTTAAATCTGCTATTATTTTTTTAATTTCAATTTTAGGTGTGGGTTTTGTAAGGGTATAAGGGGGAAGTAAATTAATCAATATTAATTATTAAATTAAGAATTAATTATGTTAATTGTGTAATTATTTTTTGTTTAGATAAGTTTAAGGAGTGTGTTTTGTGTTTCGTAGAGGTATAATGAGGGAAGTAAATTAATTATAATCAAGTCATAATTAATTTGTAATTAATGATAATTTGTTTACTGATAAATATTTGCGGTAATGGTGTAAACAATTTGTTTTTAAAAGTTACGTTTTATGTGCAGGAATTGAGTTTTGAAGGTGTATAGTTTGGAAAGTAACTAGAATAAAATTATTGACTACATTTTTTTTAATAATTAGTAATTTTTAAATATAGATGTATATTCAAATTACTTTTTAAAATTTTGATTATAATAATAATTGTAGTTATTTATGATATGTAGGTAACATTGTCAAATGTATTTATTTGTTATTTTATTTTAATTTAAAATATATGTGTATTTTCTTTTGTACATATTTATATTTTTATTTCTTTACTATGTTTTGGAATTATTTTATTATGTTGAACAGAATATGTTAGTTTCTAATGTTACACTGACTGGAGTGAGAATAGTACATTTTACCCCTCTGTAATCCAACACTTTCCCTACTGTTGCACAGTGAGTAATAGAAATCGTATATTTTACCCCTCCGCAATCCAGCACTTTCCCTACTGTTGCACTGCCTGGAGTGGGAATAGTAAATGTTACCTCTCCATAATCCAACACTTTCCCTGCTGTTGCACTCAATTAAGTGGTATTAGTAAAGTTTACCCCTCAGCAATCCAACACTTGCTATACTATTCCACTGACTGGAGTGGGAAAATAAAATTTTACCCCTCCGCAAACCAACACTTTCCCTACTGTTGAAGGTATTGGAGTTAGAATAGTAAATCTTATCCCAGCGCAATCCATCACTTTCCCTAGTGTTGCAGTGACTGGAGTAGGAACAGTACGTTTTTCCCCTCCACAATCCAACACTTTCCCTACTGTTGCACTGACTGGAGTGGGAATAATACATTTGACCCATCTGCAATCCAACACTTTCCCTACTGTTGCACTGACTGGAGTGGGAATAATACATTTGACCCCTCTGCAATCCAGCACTTTCCCTATTGTTGCAATCTTTGGAGTGTGAATAGTAAATGTGACCCTTCCACAATCAAGCACTTTCCCTACTGTTACACCGATTGGAGTAGGAATAGTACATGTTACCGCTCTGCAATCCAATATTCACTGGAGTGGCAATTGAAAATTTGACCCCTCCGCAATCCAACATTTTCCATAGTGTTGTACTGACTGGAGTTGACCTCTATGCATTCCAGAATTTTCCATACTGCTTTATTGACTGGATTGGGAATTGTAAATGTTACCCCTGTGTCAAACTACAGTTTTCCTACAAGCGTGTTGCATAATGTGGTAGTAGTACATTTTATACGTCTTTAGTAGAAGAATCTGCTTACTTTTGTAAAAATTGTAATGGGAATAGTATATGTATTAAATGTAAATTTATATAATTTGTTTTATATTGTTACTCTTTATATTATTATGTTTTTGCTTGTTTAAAATTATAATATTTATAATGTTTATAATCATTAATGTTTTTAATGTGTAAAATATTGTTATACTATTGTAAGAAATGTATGTTGTTTACTGAATTGGACCCCAGTTTGGGACAGTGAGGCTTGGAGTTTCTTTGAATTCTAAAGGAGAAGTCCCAGTAATTGGGAGATGTCAGGAAATATGACAGGAACAAGTATAAGTGCCTTGAAGAAGATTACGCAGTGTCACATTTGCAACAGGGTAGTGCATTGAAAGCAGGAGTGCCATTACAATCCAGGCTGTATTGTGGCAGATACTCAAAGGATGAGTTCAGCAGCACAGGGAGAGCTTCTTCTGGTACCATGGACATCCTATGGCAGCTCCAAAGGTCCCAAAATCCGGAGCTCTGACAAATTCTTTCAACCTGTGTGGATGCAAGATTGTATTCACCAACCTCAATTAAATGACAGGGTACCCCTGAACCCAATAATGATCAGAGGAGGCCCAGTACCCATGATGTTCATGACGTCCCAAGATTGTAATCAGGGCCGATGACAGTGCCTGCGGGGGGAGGAGAAGTGAGTACTTGGAGCAGTCCTGAAAGTGGACCATAGTGTAACATACATGGAAGGAAAGGTTCATTAACATCCCATATCTACCTGATAACACCGGAGCCACTCACTCAACCGTTAGAACAGTTGAGACCACTAACCTAGCCCTCTTGGGAAAAGAAGTCCAAGTTGTAGGCAATACAAATCAGCAGTGCACCATTCAACTCCCCACCCATATACTAGTGAAATAGAAGATATTAGAGAGCAGCACCAGTTTGTGATCTGTGTTTCTAGTCCTGTGAAACTGCTATGGCGAGATCTTCTCTTGACTCTCAATTGTGTCATTTATTGTGCACAGGATGGGGTCGGAATAGAAACACAGACAGCTGACGCTGAGTTTAATTTACAGTCCTCAGAGCCTGTTGTCAGTTTATACTCAGTGAATACAACAGAGGATTTGCTAGTAGACCTGAGAGAGATGGTTAAGGAGGAAGGCCTAGACTTCACGGGAAGAGAGGTTGGACTGATTAAAGATGCTGAGCCCCTTAAGATCACTCTCTGACCTGACAGTATTTTTTCACAGACTCACACTCACAAATGGCCCCAGAATTAACTGCAGGGATCATCCCCATTATCGATAGAATGGTACAACAGGGCAACTTGAGAGAAGTTATTGGGAGCCCATGTAACTCCCCAATCATGGCCTTACCCAAATCCAACAAAAAGTTGAGGATTGTACAAGACCTCCTTAAAGATCAGCCCAATTTTCATTCCATGCTATTTTCATTCATTGACCTTTGCCAGGGATTCTTCCCAGTCTCGCTAAACGTACAGAGCTAATTTCTTTTTGTTTTCCAGATCCAAGAAAAGACCCTCTGGTGGAGTCCCGTCCCACAAGGGAATACTGAAAGTCCATCCTATTTCAGTTAGATATTTAAAAAGAACTTTGAGGGGCCGTGGCCCACAGCCAATCAAGATGGCCGCTACTTAGAGCAGCTCCGAGGGAGACGTAGATTCCCTGAGTAATCCGACATAATATCCATGCATTTATCCTACCTTGAAGACACCCACTGTGAGCGGAAAGCGAGGGGCATCGATCGCACCAATTTCTGGCCTGAAGGAGCTCCGAGTGCGTTGCAGGGTGTGTGAGAGAGAATAAGGCCTGGAAGTGCAGCTGCAGCCGGGGACTATTGTGAAGTCAAGGCTGCCGGAACTGAGTGTGCTCCGGCGGGCAGCGGAAAGTGAGGTGGGCGCTTTGGCAGACTGCAGGTGCTGGGAGCAAAACGCGTCTGTTCCTGGAGTACGTGCCCGGTAATTCACTCTTCCTCTCCCCGGGGCATGTGCAGTACACGGACTTCGCAGGGCACTCACGGGGCTGGTGCGGGTCCAGTGGCACAGTGCGGTACACCTCGGCAGAACATAGAGGACGGGGCAGCCTGATCATGAGACTGCAACCGGAGGTGGCGGTGTGAAGGTGCTCGACGTGGGACAAGCGCAACCCGACTTTGCGCCGGGAATTGCATCTTGGAGCGCACTGGTGCGGAGAGCGGCCTGCAAGGCCCGGGGGAGGCTGGGATCTCAATTCTCATCCAAGCCCGTGTGGAATGACCTGAACACCAGGAACCAGCAGTGTCTTATAACGCGAACCTAGCAACGGCAACAGACTACAGCGTCAACACTGACTTCAGTGGCCTGGGGCATAGAGCAGTGCTCGGGAAGGCCATACCAGGCTGGAGAGTGCATAACTTAAAGGAGCTAGCAGTTTCAAATTTTGCCCCAGGGCCCCGAGTGACTGCATTTGTGGCACTTGCAGCAATAATATTTCAAAGTACGTCGTAGCCCAGGGCTGTGGCTGTGGCTGAACACAGGCTCAATAACCGACGACCCCAAGAGGCGGACAGAGGGTGCGAAGAGCGACAGTGTGTCACTGGTGCTACGGTGCACCATTATTGACTGAGCCTCGACGGTCCAAGGCCCCATATACTACAAGTTGGCGGTGTGGCGGGAAAACCGCCACGCCACGCGTGGAGTGTGATCCCGCGGCAGGCGGCGGCGATTACCAGCTGGCGCAGCACTCATCGGGCAAAGATGGGGGACAGGGGCCCACGCACAAACTCACAGGTCAAGCTGGACAAGTACGCCTATAACAAAGACTTTCCTTCTCTACCTGAGCGCAAAGTCAGCTCTGACAAAGACTCAGACCTGGAGGGAACAACAAAAGTTACGCTGGAGGATATCATGTCGGCCCTCACTAATGTACAATCGACGGTGGGATCCATCTCCACTGATGTCTCCTTCCTGAGGGCGGACTTCCAGAGATGACTGCCAGGGTCACTGAGGTTGAACACGTGATGAAATCTATGTCGAAGGACACCGCCGCACTGCTCCATAGGGTCAGCCATTTAGAAGCAGAAAATAGACTTATGGCGGAGAAGCTGGATGACCAGGAGGGGCGCTCTCGGTGCAACAATGTAAGAATCATGGGTATTCCTGAAAGCGAAGGGAGTCCGGCCATGGATCTTTATGTTGAAGATCTCATAAAAACTAGACTTCAACCCAGAGGACTTTCGAATTTTGTTCTCTGTGGAGAGATCACATAGAGTGCAGGGGAGGTAGGCCCAAGCCTGGGGCTCCCTTTAGATCCGTCTTGGCCCGCATTTTCAATTTCCGTGACAGAGATGCTATACAAACAAACAGCAAGAGTGGCTCTGCTACTGCGCATCCAAAACTTGGTGGTGTCCTTCTTCATAGACTATACGGCGGCAGTGACTAAGCGTCGCAGGAGCTTCTTTGAGATAAAGAAAGAACTTAGACGCAGAGAACTACCATACTCCATGCTGTTTCTGGCGAAGCTGTGCGTAGTGGCGGATGGGAAAACCTGTTTTTTGAGATACCGGAGGAAGGCAACGACTGGCTCGAGGGATGGCGACGAGTGGAGGGATCCAGGCAGACGGAAAGACTACAGCAGCAATGCAGAGAAGACGACGGCTCTACGGAACATAGACAGGAACATGAGGAGGAACCTGTGCAATGGATTGAGACCGAGGACTGAAGAACGGCGACATTACACAATCGAGACATGACTGAACGGATAGATGTCTATACGGCTTAGCCGCAGGTGAGGGGGGAATCAAATACATAGCTGAGGTGCGAATAACAAGATCCTCCCATTAGAAGGCTGTAGGCCAAGGACCGGAGCAGCAGGATTGAACGAAGAAACACAGCGTGCCCTGACTGCTAGACTGTCTTCGAGGAGGGGATGAGCCATGGCACTCCATGGACTTCTCCACCCCCTGCACGCAAGTACTGTTGATGGGATTGAAGCACTCTGCTATGTTGGGGTGGCGGATAGTTGGGGGTCCGTCTGGCAGGGAAGCAGGGAGCGGGGTGGTAGAGAGGGGTTGTTTTTTGTTCTTGGTTTTTTATGGTTTTTGCTACATTCTGTGGGTTAAACAAATTGTGATAAATGAGCGAGTACAGGCACATTGGAATGGGTCTTATCTACGACATATAGTGGGTATATTGAGTGCACCACAAGTGAGACCTGTGAAAACTGTCTACTTTAGCGAATGCCGAAAACGACACCATGATGACCATTCATTTGCAACTCGATATTTAACTTGGGCAAGTTGGGGGGCAGGGAGGTGGGTGGGAGGGCGAATAATGTTGAGTTGGTATTCTCCGTCTGGCAGGGAGGCAGGGTGGGTGGTGGAGGGGATCGGTTTGTTCTTATGGTTATGTTTATTCCTTGTTTTAGCTTCTTGTGAGGTATTCAGGTGTGAAACATTCTTACACATTGCTCAACAGATACAATGCGCATATGAGTTCGTAACTTCTCTAACGCATCTCACCAGATATGGCAGTACAAGACCAGACTGTCCCTGAACCAGGGACATACCCCATGACCCAGTCGGCCCCCCTGTTCATGCTTACGTGCAAACGTACATGGCCTGGGAGACAAAATAAAGAGGGGCTTGGTTCTGCATTGTTTAAAGCAATGCCCTCCAGCGGTGGCCCTGCTGCAGGAAACGCACCTTACTGGTACCACATACAAGGCGATGGACAGATGGGGTTTAAAATGATAGTACACTCGGAATTCTCTTCTGGTTCGAGGGGTGTGGGTATCTTAGTTAAAAAAGAATCCCCGCTGATAGTGCATAAAACAAAAACAGACGATTACGGCCGCTTTGTGGCCATAATAGGTCAATGGGAGGGGCGGTCTATTAATATAGTATCCGTTTACATTCCCCCTTCACTACATACGATAACACTCCCAGCTCTTAGTGAGTTCTTACTTGACCTTCTGGAAGGGGAGCTACTGATTGGAGGGGACTTTAATGCAACTATAGATGGAACCTTGGACTGACACCCTGCGAAGACGCGCGTACCTGGCGTGTCTAGCCTTGGGAGTTTTATGGAGGCGCCTGGGCTTACTGAAGTATGGAGGTGGCACCACCCCACGGCACGGCAATTTACCTTCCACTCTGGGGTACACAATAGTCGATCCAGAATAGACTACTTCCTAACCTCAGCAGACAGTCTGATAAATATTGACAGTATAGAGATTAGACCTAGAGGTATCTCCGACCACTCCCCGGTGCGATTAACGTACACATACCACCACAGGACACGAAGGCGTACTTATCCCATTTATCCTGGCTATTTACAGGTCCCAAAGATCAAGAGTGCTGTCATAACGGCACCAAAACACTACTTCCAGGATAATGTCATGTCGGTTAGCTGTCCGACTACCCTATGGGAGGCTTATAAAGCTGTCCTCCGAGGGCAGGCCATTGTCTCTATTGCAGGGCACAAGCGGGAGAAGCAGCAGGAGTTGCATGATATCGAGCTAGAGTTGCATGATGCTGAGGCCCAACACTCCAAGAACCCAACGCCGGCTACATCCCAGAATTTGCGTCTTAGACAGCAACAGCACAGAGAGTATCTTGAAGAAGTGACCAGGTCACGACTAACAGCCATGCAACACAAGATATATGAAACCGGTGACAAAGCCGGAAAACTTCTGGCATGGCTAGACAAAAGAGAACAGGGTAATAAATGGATAGCGCGGATTTGGACGGGAGAGGGACAAACGACAATGGATCCACAAACAATAGTACACACACTAGCACAACATTTTCGACAGGTATATAGGTCGTCCTCCACGATGACTGTGGAGGAGGCGCTGACTTATATAAAATATATTGATATGCCCACGCTCACCCCGGCAGCGGCTCTCACACTTGAGGCGGACCTCACGGTAGAGGAGTTACAAGTGGCGATTGGGTCATTGCAATCGGGCAAAGCGGGAGGAACTAACGGCATACCTATTGAACTCTATAAAAAGACAGCGGGGACTATTGCTCCACACCTGTTGCACATGTATTCCGATAGCTTACAGATAGGCGAATTACCGCTAGATCAGCGAGTGGCCACCATAGTAGCGATACCTAAACCGGGAAAGCCTGCTGAGGAATGTACCTCGGATCGCCCAATATCGTTGATCAATGCAGAGGCTAAAATCCTTGCAAAGCTACTGACAATTAGACTGACACCGCACCTTGCAACCATGATACATCGGGATCAGTCCGGTTTTATGCGAGGCAGAAATACGGCTCTGAACCTGAGACGCCTGCACAGGGTGATGACCTGTATCCCATATCTTCGGGAACCCGCTGTCATACTCTCCCTGAACTCACGAATGGCGTTTTATATGGTTGAGTGGCCCTTCTTGTTCGCTGTACTTAATCACTTGGGCTTCGGCCCTAAATATTGCGCATGGGTCCGTCTCCTATATACTAAGCCAGTGGCACACGTTACGGCCAATGGACACATTTCCGACGACTTTCTACTGGCACGAGGCACACGCCAAGGCTGTCCCTTGTTGCAGCTGCTTTTTTCCCTGGTGCTTGAGCCGCTGCCGGCGTGGATTTGGTGGGAGCCAATGATACGAGGACTCAGATGGACGGAAGGGTGGGAAGACCGCATATCCCTGTATGCGGATGACGTATTGTTATATATGGCCTCCCCCAGTTGCTCCATACTGGTTCTCCTAAATATATGCAAGCTTTTTGGGCGGGCATCTGGATACACCATAAACTGGTCCAAATCTGTCTCATACGTACTACACGGCCCTCCCCCGGAACTCCCTAAAGATTGCCCGCTCGAGATCACGGAAGACACATTTAAATATTTAGGTATATATATCACAGCCAACCCGGATGATTTCTTCAAAAGAAATCTGCTGCCCCCGCTAGAGCGCCTAAAAAGGAATGCAACACACTGGGGGACATTGCCGCTAACACTGTTGGGAAAGGCAGCGCTCTTTAAAACGATGGCGCTTCCTCGATTTCTGTATGCGCTGGAAAACGCACCGCTCCCAGTACCACCAAGCTACTTCAAAGCGATAGCGGCCCAGGTTTCCAGTCCAAAGGATTCGTTCCTACGCGGCACGAAGTTTGCAAAGGTAATGATTTCATAGCTCTCTATCCCCATGCCCCCTCGCCCCCCCCCAATAGAACAAAGCGGACATTTCTTCATTTTATTTCTCCCGTAGGACTCGTGCCGGCTACCGGCGAACCGAACACGGCCGCCTGGTGCTCCCTGCCGGTCAGTAGCGATTAATGCCTTGTACTTAGTAATTTCTCATGCCTGTTCAGCCTATGAATATTATTTCACCTGTACACTCGGTTTCAATTACAGTGCCCTCACGCAGGCTCGAAATTAATCCTGATGACCACCCCCGGTCGCTTCCAACCACGGTACTCCCCAGGTAACAATTGTTCTCCTTGCCCGCAGCGCCCCCCCCCCCTTCCCACCATGCTCCTACTCTTGATACACTCTTGTTCCCTTGCAGCACGCCCCAAGTCGGACAACCTTGTCCTGATGACGATCCTGACTAACGTGGATCGAAACGCCGTCGACTTTCCAGCTTATTAATAGGCGTACTCTGCTAATGTGGTTCATACAATGGAAATAAATCGTTTTAATCTGTGATATCACTCTGTCACATGATTTTGAACCACTCACTGTAGATTATTTGCACTTGTTTCACAGTGCGCCGTCCATGCTGTTCACTATTGCACTTGCGTCGCCACCATCACCACAGTCACTTTTTCTAGAGCACCAAGTCCTATATGGTTGTCATCTAATTGAATTTATGCAGTGCTGCATTTAACTGTATAGTACCGACCATGAATGTAAATTATAAAATGAGATGATTTAATATCTTGTCTTAAAACAAATTGAGTGCTCTCCTTTCTCTTTGCTAGCAATGCGATGCGCATGCTTGATTAACTGACTGTATTATTTTCACCTATTGGGACATTGTTTTGTGAATATACCTTCCTTACCAAGTCCTAATTAGGTATATGGGTCACACTCCTGTAAATCTTTACTAGTGGGGAAACAAACCGGCGTGCATAGCACAGAACAACTTGGTTTGCGGATGGTATGACGGTGGGATAGCGCTCCCGAACATACAATTATATTATTGGCCGTCGCAATTAAAGGTAGTTAACCAGTGGATACATGCCCCTCAAACAGACCCTGCATTTAAGGCAGACAGATTTATATTGGGAACGGGAAATATGCTGTCTTCCCTTTATAACAAAAAGCAAGCCCCTGCATTAACAGGGCCCACAAAACACACAGTCACCTTATGGCATGCTGCACAGGTTAAATTGAGATGGCAAGTGGTTATAACCCAACTCACTCCTCTTTGGGACATGAAGCAGCTGGGAAGGCTCAGGAATAGTAAGGGCTTCGATCAGTGGGATGCTATAGGCATTTCCACGGTAGGTGACATGTGGAATAAGGTGGAAGTAATTACGCTTGAGCGCCCTCCGCAACAATATGAGCTGGCACCCTCTGAAATCTTTCGATACACGCAGATAAAACACGCACTGACAGCAGCCCTACCACCTGGTACTGAGGTCCCGGAGGCTTCACCTCTGGAGGACAGGTTACTGACAGAATATATGCATAAGCGAGCTACATCATTCACTTACCGAAAGTTAGTTAACAACCTGCCGGACCCCACGGTACCACTGAGGGAAAAATGGTCTTGCGATGTAGGTGACCTTGACTACTGGCACTCACCGCGGGAGTTGGGTATACCTTCACGACTCAGACTGGTGCAGCATAAAATTCTACATCGAACCTACTACACTAGGCCCACCCTATGTAAGATGGGTAAAACATCACACCCATACTGCTTGAGGCGCTGTGGGGAGGAGGGTGCTTTTTTATCACACCATATGGCAATGCCCAAAGATTGTGGACTATTGGACAAAGGTGATGAGAACAATATCGCAAACAGAGGAAGTGTCGTTGGTACCAGAGCCTAAGAGATGTTTTTTAAATGTATGGGAGCCAAATGACCTTACTCATCCAGCACAAGACTGGGCCATGCTGGAGATAATGGTTGCTAAACACAATATCGCACAAAAATGGGGGGCGGCAGAGCTACCGTCACTCACCGCATGGTGCAAAGACATGAACACGGCTATGGTGGCCAAGAGAACAGTGTTCATTAATTGTGGCTGTCCCCGGAAATGGAGCAAGATCTGGGGAGCGTGGAATAAATTCAGGGGAGATATTTGTGAACCACCACGGGAACAGGCGGATGAGAGTACGGATGAGGAACACTAGGGCGGGAGGCGGTAATAACATGAGGGGTACTGTTAATGATTATGATTAACTGAATGCCAATGTAATAATGTTGTGGAGATGTGTATTACTGATTTACAATGTGTCTGTATTCCACCTGGAAGATTTATGCCATGCTGATACTGATTATAATAAAAAGTATTAAAAAAAAAGAACTTTGAGTCTCTGCAGTTACCATGTAGTTCAACATTAATTCAATACATTCACAATCTCCTGATCACCTTGATGGCTAAGGTAGCTTGCAAACAAGACACTATTGCCTCAATGAACCATTTGGCAGAGAACGGACACAAGGTCTCACCTGAGAAATTATAATACTGTCAGAGAGAGGTAATGTACTTAGGGAACCAAGAAAAGAGTCCCATGAGCGCATAGAAACAGTCCTTAAGGTAAAGTTCTTAGTCAGCCAGAGAGAGTTGAAGATGTTTTTGGACATGGTTGGATACTGCTGACAATGGATTCCAAACTTTTCCCCTATGGCAAAGCCTTTGATAAGGCTGACACACACTGATGTCAATGACTCTGTACCAAAGGATGACGAAAGCATGGAATGCTTTCAGGAGCTCAAAATCCTACTTTGTAGCTTACTTGCTACTGGAATGCCAGACTATGCAAATGAGTGTGTGCTCTTTTGTCACAAAAGAGATGGGTGTGCTTTATCTGTACTAACACAAGCCCATGGGGGGAGTAAACATCCCATCGGGTACTTCTTAGCTAATCTCGACCTGGTGGCTGCAGCGTTGCCTGGTTGTTTCAAAGCCGTTGCAGTGGTGAGCCTTAGCATACAGCTGACTGAAGGTATTGTGATGGGCTGTTCTTTAATTGTAATACTGCCCCACTCCATCGAAATCCTAATGTCCCACACAAGAACCGAGCATTTGACAAATAGCCACCTAACCGGCTATGAGAGAATCATGTTAACAGTTGAATATGTTTCCATACAGAGATGCAACACATTAATCCCTGCCTCTGTTACCAACCCTAGAGGGAGATGATGAGGGTGAGTTCAACAATGATTGTGTCACTGAATTGTGTACACATCTGAGAACAGACATACTGGATGTTCCTCTTACTGAATCCGACCACACCCTCTCTGTTGATGGGTCTAAGGGACCTACACGGCATTTGAAGAGCCATGTCTGCTTTGTGTGCATTGAGCAGGGTGGTGGAAGCACGTTACTTGTTTCAAAGTATTAAAGAGGGACAGATGTGTATAAATCAATGTACTCTTCAGGATGCTTTGGACACGGTAGAGGCTGTACCAATCCCTCCTCTGACTCCTGGTAGTCAGGCGTCACACAGCTCCACCCACAGTTGGAGAGGCTTTCTAGTTAATGTAAGATCTCTGCCTAAACACACCACTGAAATATGGGATCTAATAAACTCTGATTCCCTGATCTAGGCTTCCTTATGGAAACATGGCTCAAATCCAGCTCCACAACGGCTATCACTCAAGCTCTTCCTGAAAATTATCGCCTAGATAGGGAGAGCAAAGTGGGCGGAGGCGTTGCTAGTGTTTATAAAGTGCAGCTGAAAGTTTCTATTATTGACATTGTCTTGGACGATAATATACAGATTTTTATTTTTAAGATCGAACTTGCACCCCAGGACTGTTGGAAGGGTGCTTAGTTATACAGCCCCCCTGGGCCTCTCAGGGACTTTACCTTAAAACTGATGGAAAGAATTGCTATGCGTGTCATTTCTTCAAAAAATGTTCTTATATTGGGGGATTTTTAACATCAATAGCGAAAATAGTTTGAATAATGATTCTGTCCATTTCATTTCCTTGCAGACATGGCCTCCCTAGGATTGGAAAAGATCAAAATAGGGCCTACACATTCCGCAGGTAATACTCTGGACCTTATTCCTAATAATTCGCCCCATATACACTCTGACCCCCCTATCCAGTGGTTTGGTCTGACCACTCTTTGATTAATTTCCATATTGATGGCATCCAAACCTATTCGTACCCATACTCCTGCTACCTGTAATTTTAAGAGACAATGGCACAAGATCACACAGGGTTCTTTGGCAAAAGAGTTTATACTCCCTTAATTTGAAGAGCATGGTGATATCAACACAAGCTTAAATGAACTCCATGAAGCTTTAAAATCAATCATGGATGCTCTTGAAAATTAAAAAAGCAGATCTCAAATTCCCAAAGAAAGCATTCAGTTTGGTACACTCCATAACTTCATAGGGAATAGTCTAACTGTAAAAAAATGGAAAAGGAATGGCAAAAATGACAAACTTGGAAAGAGAAAGAAACTTATAAAAATGCTTTAGCTCTTTACTACAAGAATATCAAAGTAGCACAGAAAGCCCATATCTCCTCAAGAGTAAGCCAAGCAGGTAACTATACTAAGGAACTTTACAAAATTCCTAAATCCTTTGCTATCCCTTCTGCTTGTACTAATCGGATTTCCTCATCTCAAGCCCTATGCAAATATATTCCAATTATTTTGAAGAAAAATTAATAAAATATATGATAAATTTCCCGGAGATTCTGACACACAGGATACAACTGCCCAACCTTATTCAGCTCTCAGGGAGAAAGATCCCTGCTTAGCGAGCTTTCCTGTTCTGCAGATATCCAAAGTGGAAGAGATGTTAAGAACAACCAAATCTGGTTCTCCTACCGATATGATGCCAACTAGTCTGTTTGCCTTATTAGCCAAGAAACTAGCTCCCTCAATTTGCAGTATAATAAATTTATCTTTGAGCGAGTGGAAACTACTACAGGAATTGAAAGCAGCTCAAGTGCTTCTGATCTGTAAAAAGGCCAAAGTGCCTTCTGCAGATTTGTTAAATTATCGCCCTATCTCACTTCTTCAGTTTATGATCAAAATCCTTGAAGGACATATCAATACAAAGTTTAGGGAGTACATAGGCTCCCATAGCTACCTTAACTCCTCTTAGTCTGGTTTTAGACCAAAGTATTCCACCGAATCCACTCTTATAGGTGTTACGGACTTTATTAAACTTTCCCTGGACAAAAACAAGGTGGTGTTGTTAATGTTGCTGGACTTGCACGCTGACTCTTTTACTGACAGTGTTCCATCTCCTCCCTCTATTGGTACGTAAGACCCTGATTCAAGCTTTGGTAATAAGTTGCCTCAAATTTTGTGATGCCCTTCTAGTGGCGGCGAACAAAGCCTTGCTGAATAGGTTGCAAGTGGTTCACAACACGGCAGAGCGTCTGGCCCTTAATAGGCCCCCTACAACACCCTCCCTCCCGTTGTTGAGATGTTTCCATTGGCTTCCCATTCATAAAAGAATTACGTACAAAATCTGCTGTTGTGTCTAGAAAACACTTAATGACCGAGGTCCAAGCAATCTTGGGGAAAAACTTATGTGCTACCTACCAAGCAGATCGCTTCGCTCAGGGGAGAAAGGGCTTCTTGTCATCCCCCTGTACAAGAAACTCTGCGCTGGGGGCAACACCTTTTCTTACCTAGCCCCACGGCATTGGAACCCATTACCTATACACTTAAGTAAGTGCTTGAATCTTCTTCAATTCAGAAAAATCCTTCAACAGAACTCTTTAGTAACTGATCTCACTAGCCACGTTATCTCTGTTCCTTAGTGCGGAGATACCCCTATGGGGGTGATTCTGGCGATTTGCAAGTCCAGTCAGTAAGTCATGTAATGCCTGCTCTAGTGGCTGAACAAATTGCCCTCACCCAAGCCTCAGCGGGCTTCCAAGTCACTATTTGCACTGAAAGCTAGTACGGATTTGGAGTTGTGAACGATTTTGGCCAGTTATTGTCAAAGTGAGGATTTCTGACAACAACTGGCACCCCCCATCAAGAATGAGCTGTATGTTTCAACTCTGTTAGAAGTCCTACAAATGCCATGGGAGATTGCTGTTGTAAAGTGTGCGGCACATAAGAGCGGTACTGAGTTTGTCATCAGAGGCAACTGTTATGTAGATGACCTTGCCTGATACTGGGTTCTTGAGTCCAGCACCTTCCATTTGGATGAAGCATGTGATGCAGAAGAAGAAACTGTAGCCAACGTGTTGCTGAATACTGTACATACACAATGAGCTGAGGGAACTACAACATACTGCCACAGAGTTAGAAAAGGCTAAATGGGAAACAGTTGGATGTGCAAGTGATGCCAGTGACACTTGGGTGTCCAGAGCGGGAAACCCCATTCTCCCTGTTTCCCTCCTGCCGGAAAGGGTTCGGCACATGTATGGTCTGAGTCATGGGTGGAGCTGGGATGGTGACCAGCTTTCGCACCATTTGGTACAGTCCCCATTTCCGATCAATGGCAGAGAGTTTTTGCTGGAGATGCATCATATGCCTGAAGCAGAATGTGGACAAGAGAGTTATATGAGCCATGTTACTTCGAGAAGTCTGATGGTGCCTTTAACCATCTCCAAATCGCCTTTGTGGGGATGCCCCGATTTAACCAATTGAGGTATATCTTCATCATCGTGTGTCTGTTCTCATGATGGGCTGAGGCATATCCCACTAGGAGATGTGACAGCTTGACAGTCGCCAAGCCACTGTTGAGGGAGTTGATTGATACCTTGATACTGGATGCCAGTTCATCTTGAATTGGATCAAGGAACCCATTTGAAAAGTTAGGTAATGCAGTTATTATGTACAGCTTTAGTGATTGACAAGAGATTTCACTGTAGCTATAGACCTGAGGCATCAGGTGCGGTTGAAAAACTGAACGAGATGATCAAATTTAAATTGGCGAAGGCTTGTGCCTCCACATCACTGAAGTGGCCTGGTGCACTGCCTTTATAAAATATACTGACATGCAAGGTCGACAAGTCTGAGGCTGATGTTTGCATAAAGCTCTTTTTAGTTGGGCAGCAGTGCCGCCAAAGAAAACAGCAGAAAATGCTTGCCAATTCTGTCTCAAGTTTCACAAGGTAGTCATACTCTGTGTTTTGTTCTGAAGAACTGTAGCAATCTAGGAAAGATGAAGCTTTTATACCAGAGCGAAAACATGCTTACTGAAGTAACATTCATACGCAGATCATGATCAGTCCTCTGGGAAATGTATTGCATGTCTTCAAACCATTCTCTAATATTTAAACAGCTGCTTTTCCAGGCCCGTTAAAATGGGAAGGCCCAATCAGGTGACGCGCCTTGAAAAACAGATACATTGTTTGGTTCACCTTCCCTGTGTTTAAGTCTATTGATGTCTTGATATTTTTCTTGCAGTTTGAATGGAAATCTCTGATGAAAGATTACGCAGAGTTTTTTTGCAGTTTTATTTAGCACAAACTCGACCCTAAGGTATTGGAGCACTTTACACAAACACCAGTTACATTACACCATAATGTAATATCCTCTCCGAATTGTCATACTTCGAAAATTACTCTTGAAGGCATTATTGATGCAAGGATATCTATTCCTTATTTACCAATACACTAACCATTTGGATTAATTTATTATTTGTGTTCATGATTCTTGGCCGGAATTAGGGAGAGCAATTCATTTATTTATTTATAGTTGTGTATGGTCCTCAACTCATCCCAAGGTCTCTTTAATAAACTTTGGGCAGGGAGGTAGAAAGCCAGATGGTAGCTGAAGCGGTAGTGAGTTAACACATGATTGAAGAAACCATGGTATCGTACCATCTGCAGTGATGTCCAGCAGAACAGGTTGGTAAGGTGAACTACTTCTTAAATTTGTTCATAATTGCTTCATTGAGTGGCGTTTAGGAGATGGTTCTGGAGGGAAAATTCTTGGATCTTTATGGATTGGCTCCAAAACATTAGAGTCTCAACTGGAGACCGAACATTTGGCAATCTTAGACATACTATAGCATACATGGAGAGTTATTTGTGTCAAATCCATCACCTAATTGCTCACCATATTGCTCCTTAGGCATATGGTCGACACGTTTGATGCAATCGGATTAATGTCCTTTTTAGGTGCTTTATCATCTATGGCCTTTTTCATAGGACCAAATGTTTTAAAGCAGATCTTCTGCTTAACAAGGACTAATAGAGGTCCATCAGTGTTGGGTAGATAGCATCTATCCATTTAAAGGCCCACGATGAGTTAGTCTGTGTGCTGCACATGCTTTATTTGATTGTCATATTTATGGGGAAACCTACATAGATTCCATGCATGAGATACCTCTGCAAGGACGAGACACCACTGGCTGCCAGGATGTAGGTGATCCGCTGTGATCAGTGTTCCATATAAGATGCACTGATTGTAGAAAAAAGTTATGGTGATGCTGTTGGTCTGAGGGACCAAGAACAGGTTTGCATCCAAGATGATAAAAAGATTGCAGATTTTTTGGGGAAGGGATCAGTGGTGCACAACTGTACCACTAAATATCGACACCAACAATGTAGTGGTACAAGAATATCGAAGACAGAATATTGAGGGAAAAAATATCGAAAGGTAAATGTATATAGGGAAGTATAGATATATTTTTCCTATCTCAACATCTACATACCTTGGAGATATATGTACTCTGTAGGTACATGTATGTGGAGATAAGATTAGAAAGTCTAATCTTACTTTCCCATTGATATTTTATTTTCAATATTCTGTCCTTGATATTGTCTCCCATCGATATTATGGCGTCGGTAATCAGGGACACACTATGCACTGATGTTTGTGTGACAGTCAAATTAAAACAGTTTCTAGTTTCCAGCAGCAGAACCTGTTCTGAAGCATCCCAGTTTGAATGTCAATTATGCAGGCAGAAATTCTTCGATAGTCATTTGACACACTATTGAATGGTTGGAACACATTAATGTACAAGGCTGTCTTTGCTGGGGATGTGCTATGTGAGTAAATGTGGATGTTGAAAAGGATCAGTGAAAACATTGTGCCAAGTGGAACTAGGAAGGAGATGTTGGACAAAAGAGACACCTGAGAGGCAAAATGATGTCGGATAGATATCTTAGAAGGCTAAAAGGTGATGTTAAACAGATGAGATAGCCAGGAGGCTATAATGAAATGCTGGACAAATGAGGCAGCCAGGAAGCTAAAAGGAGATGTTTGACACATGAGACAGTAATTGGGGGCTAATTTTACCTGCTGGATTCTGTTGAAAAGACATGGGTGAGCCATTGGAGGACAGTTCCTTCTGTAGTAGTACATGATACATTGTGCCAAACGTCAGTGAACGGTTGAGTAGAATAAGACTAAATATGTCCTTGTATTTTTTGCGTTAAGGGCTATGGGAGGATCAGGACCCACCACTCATAAGTAGTGACCTTGGGCTTCTTAGCTGATTCTGCAAGCTGACCCTTTTGTATCTCTTGATCTACAATCATTTTGCTGGTGTTGTTGTTCCCTGAGACAAGGTGTAAATGTAAATTGATACTTGTATAGCGCACTACTCACCCGCATGGGTCTCAAGGCGCTCAAGGTGGCTGTCATTAGCTGCTTGCTTGCAGTTCACTGTTATTAATTGCCACGGTTCTTCAGTTGGTTTCTTGAAGTGTGTGTAGAGTACCTCATTATCATAAAGCACCGACAGGCACTCTAACCACCAAAAGTAAAAACCCTTTCTCACAGTGCCGAAGAAATCGCCAAATTATCTACTTATGCCTAAATTTGACTTGCTTGTTGATAGTGCAAAAGCCTGATGTGGCCAAAATCTATTAGGATATGGGACCTTTCTTAACCCTGAGAAAGAGGAACACTTTAAGATAATGTACTGATAGTGACCTGCAGATTTGTGAGTCATTGTGGTCTAGCACGCAGGGCTTGTGAACGCTGGGCCTTCTGAATGAATGCGATTGAAGCTCTGAATTTTCGAAATTAAACTATCACCAAAGAGATTTCCTATCACACATCTAGAAGTATAACGCCTCTTTTTGGAACCTCATCTTGCCCTTCAGCATCAGTACAGTAATCCAGACCAAGAATACAATTGCTCCTCTAGCTAAGATTTTACGGAGGAAGGAGTGAAAAGAGTTTTTGAGGTTTTTTTAGCATGAAAGAGGCAGAAAATGACCACTGTATTGACATGCAGAATAACGAAATGCTCGAAATGGACTATAAAGTTTAGAGTCATAATCAATGGAAAGGGTGTATGCCAGTGGTCCATAGAAACAGGCTTAAGGTTGTTCAGTTAGACGTTCTGTCTGTCTTCACTAACTATAATTTCCATTCTAAGGCAGTTGGGTTCTGCCAGGTTCATTCAGTTACTTGGAACTTTATCACAACACCTCCTGGATTCTTTGCTGCTTCCCAGTCATATTCATCTGTTCGAGAAATTCTTGGTATTACTTAGACGTCATTATATTGGGGAAAGTATTCTGACAAGGCCTGGGTGAAATTGAAATTATGCTGGAGTAATTTTGTGAATTTTGCATTATGTTTGTGACGTAATTATCTACTATTCAGTTTTATACCGTGTATTTCTGATGCTTGAATCTATGATGCACAACTGGCCCTAAGACACATCATTTAAAGTCCACGAGTAATTTTGATGGTGTGTTATTTACTTTGCAAAACAATTAAATGAAACTAAAAGATTATTATTATTTTTGCGCAAACTTTACCAGGGTTCAAAGAAGGCCCAGGGTGCAGCTCCATACCAGAATTTCAAGATAGTGTCTGAATATGTGGAGACACTGGAATTATGAGGATATCATCAAAGCAGTAGTGTAAGTCTCTACCTCACTACTTTGAGTGTTGGAACAACTTACTCAGGAGGTTCCGACTGGCCCTGTGCTTTGGTAAGTTCCGCTAGAGTCAGTTTGCATTTAGTTTAGGCGCGCATCCCGACACCCCCTGCACGGTATTTCCGTCCCCTGGCTTTACTGATCTACCGACATCTTTGACGTCCACATAATTAATTGTAGGTTGCCAGTATTAAACGAGTACTTTTAGGTCAACAATGCAACTGTGATACTGAAAGTCACACCTCGATTTTTGTGTGTGTTTATACATCACATGTATGCTAATTCATCTGGGTACACATGCACTGCTTTCCTCCAAGAGACTGTTGGCAAAGCTTGTGAATGGTGAGTTCCCCACATTTGGTCTCTTTTGCACCCCTTTAACGGACGAGAATCCTCCTCAACACGTGGAGTACCAGGACACCCAAACAGGCTGACGCCCACTTCCCAATCCTTTACACCTTAGTTATCCTGCCAGCTATGATGCAATGTGCCTCAAAGCCTATCACGAACCGGCTCTTAACCCCTTCACTGCGGCGGCTATTCCGCCGCAGTGCTAAGGGGGCGGGGAGGCCGCGCATGCGGACGCATGCTGGTGACGGAACCGCTCCGTCACCAGCCATGGTTGCGCTGTGCTAATGACGGAGCGGTTCTGTCACGGCCCCACCCGCTCAATAGAACGCTCAGCGCAGGTGCGGAATCCGCGCCGCGCAGGAGTGCCGAGCGGGCCGTGATGGAACCGCTCCGTCATCAGCACAGCGCGACCGCGGCTGATGACGGAGTGGTTCCGTCACCAGCAGGGGAGGGGTTAAAGCGCTCCTTCTATTTCTTTAAACCCACTCACTCGTGCTGCTTCAGAGGTCTCCATACCTCAAAGACAGGGCAGGGTGAGGTAGAAGAAACATAGAGGCATATTATTTAGAGAATTATCACCGCCTTAGCGGCTGTTTGCGGCCGAAAAGCGGTGATAATTCTATCACAGTATCAACAAGGGCACGCTAACGCGTGTCCCCTTGAGTAAGCAGCCCTTTAAACTCCACTTTGCATGTCAGCGATGAATATCGCTAATGACATGCAAAGTAGGCGTTCCCTTACATTCCTCCCTTGAAATCCGCACTGACATGGCAGCGCAATATTATCAAGCCTCAAGCAAACCTGCGATGCGATTAAATAAACCACGCTAACCACGGGTTTGCGGCGCCTGGTCAGAAACTGACTTAGTCATACTTTTAATGGCAGGTGGATTGTACGGCTGAGGCAACAGGGCATATTAACAAGGAAACGCGATAAATATCGCATTTCCCGCTTTGCTCGATTCCATTTCAAGCCGCTATTGCTAGATTTAATCGGCATGGAGATATGCCTTGATAATAATGCGATATCTCTGTGATTAAATCCGGTGATACGCGGCGTTACACAGAATCGCGCAAAGCGGGAAATTTGATATTTATCACGTTTCCTTGTTAATATGCCCCATAGATGGTAAATTGAGTCTAGGCAGCACATACGTGGAGTACTCAAGTCACACCACTGGTTAGAAGTGGTGTGCGCCAACACTCATTTCTGGGGACCAGGACTTGTTTTTTAGCATCAGACTTTGGCCTGAGAGACGGAGAGAAAAATGCAGAAGAGAGAAAGTTGGAGGAAAACAAAGATAGGAAACAGTGAAAAAGAGAGAACGAAGGAATTAACAGTAACTTGCAAAAGTGAGCTAAAGAGTGCTGAGTAGTAGAAGATAGGGGAATGAGATAGAATCAAGGCAGAGCAAACTTGGGTTCAGATTCTCAGAGGTGTCAGTTAAGGCAGGGCTGCACCCAAAGATGCTGCACTGCGTTGTGTGACAGGAAGGGAACAGGAGAGTGGCAAATCTGCAAATCTCCCCTCTCCTTAGTGCTGGCCCTGATTTCCCAGCACCATAGCGTTTTGTACAGGGACGGTCCCCTTCCTGTACAAAATACTATGTCTAGGCAAGTTTAAAAGCTTTTCCTACTTTGAATGTGTGTAGGCGAAGGTAAGTTTTATTTATCCGCCGGTAAAAACGACGTACCCGAGGTTCATCAATGATGATCCTAACTCGGGGACAGAGTGAGAACCCCGTCCTGTAGTCACACTCTGAAATAAAGCATTGTCTCTTTGCCATGATGATTTGTTCTTAAAATGTCATCCTCTAATTCATTCTGGAAAACCCCCTCTTGAAGTTTCCCTTGTTTTATATAATGCATTGTATTCATATTGACTCATGGAATTATGTGTGATTGGTTCAACGGAAACAAAGTACAAATGTACCAAGACAGAATAGATGAACAAACTCAAAGCTCCCACTTGGCCGACTCCTCGGTTCTACAGTGCATAATTTGTTTTTTACACAACTTGGGTAAGTAGTTTTTACCGGCTGATAAGAGACACATGAATAAAAAGATGGGGCTACAAACAAAGGGGTCTCACAACTACTCTTTGTTGGCTTGAGTCATGTGGAATGAGATATATATATATGAACAGAGGTCTCCTTAATATAATGGGAGCTTAGATAAGGAGGCATATCATACCTACTTTGAGAGGTGGGCTGGTGCAGCTATTACAAAAAGGCGGGTATGAGCTGAAATATTAACACTGGTTAACTTTGATGTCTACCATTCTTTTATAGGTACACAGACGGTGTGTCTACAATAATATAAGCCACCTAGAAGTCCTCTACCAGATAGTGAAAAGAACTAGGAGGGTACGTATAAAAAACCTTTTTCTAGGGATCTGTATCCTGACGAATGCCATCGACCCACTAGTGGTACAAAACGGGTAGTGATGGACGGAGCATCTGAACCAATCAAACACTCACACCCAGTCAACAGATCTGGGTATAATCCATCACCATTCTTTAGCCCACTCTGCCACCCCAGTTCAGACATGGCCATATGCAAATCAGTCTGACCCTGTGCCTCATGGAAACAGTCCAGCCCGAACTGCCAAGCCATACCTTCCCTGGACCGGAAACAAGCTTCCGAGGAACGGTTTCTGGCATTTCAGCCGTCTTCAGCCCGGCTTGCTTGAAACAAGTGGCAAAGTGAGCAAGGGACTCACGTCTGAGCATACCCTGCCAACTTATGGCGAACAAAGTGGTACAAAAGGGGGTGGTGATGGACGGAGCATCTGAACCAATCAAACACTCACACCCAGTCAACAGATCAGGGTTTAATCATTCCCATTCTTTAGCCTACTCTGCCACCCCAGTTCAGACCTGGCCATATGCAAATCAGTCTGACCCTGTGCCTCATGGGAACAGTCCAGCCCGAACTGCCAATCCATGCCTTCAGTGGACCGGAAACAATCTTCTGAGGACTGGTTTCTGGCATTTCAGCCGTCTTCAGCCCGGCTTGCTTGAATCCAGTGGCAAAGTGAGCAAGGGACTCACGTCTGAGCATACCCTGCCAACTTATGGCGAACAAAGTGGTACAAAAGGGGGTGGTGATGGACGGAGCATCTGAACCAATCAAACACTCACACCCAGTCAACAGATCTGGGTTTAATCCATCACCGATCTTTAGCCCACTCTGCCACCCCAGTTCAGACATGGCCATATGCAAATCAGTCTGAACCTGTGCCTCATGGGAACAGTTCAGCCCGAACTGCCAAGCCATGCCTTCCCTACCCCCTTTTGTACCACTTTGTTCGCCATAAGTTGGCAGGGTATGCTCAGACGTGAGTCCCTTGTTCACTTTGCCACTGGATTCAAGCAAGCCGGGCTGAAGACGGCTGAAATGCCAGAAACCGGTCCTCGGAAGTTTGTTTCCGGTCCAGGGAAGGCATGGCTTGGCATTTCGGGCTGGACTGTTCCCATGAGGCAGAGGGTCAGACTGATTTGCATATGGCCATGTCTGAACTGGGGTGGCAGAGTGGGCTAAAGAACGGTGATGGATTAAACCCAGATCTGTTGACTGGGTGTGAGTGTTTGATTGGTTCAGATGCTCAGTCCATCACCACCCCCTTTTGTACTACTTTGTTTGCCATATGTTGGCAGGGTATGCTCAGACGTGAGTCCCTTGCTCACTTTGCCACTGGATTCAAGCAAGCCGGGCTGAAGACGGCTGAAATGCCAGAAACCGGTCCTCGGAAGCCTGTTTCCGGTCCAAGGGAGGCATGGCTTGGCAGTTCGGGATGGACTGTTCCCATGAGGCACAGGGTCAGACTGATTTGCATATGGCCATGTCTGAACTGGGGTAGCAGAGTGGGCTAAAGAACGGTGATTGATTAAACCCAGATCTGTTGACTGGGTGTGAGTGTTTGATTGGTTCAGATACTCCGTCCATCACCACCCCCTTTTGCACCACATCGACCCACTAGGGCGGTAATGTATGGCAGAAACATGTTGATATGGCAGATAGGGTAATGGTGTTGCTGCTTGCCCATATACCCTGCTTTTTGAAATCTTAACCCTGGCAAATGGGAACCATAATAAAGATAGCGGATACCCACTTAAACAGTTTTAATATATTTTTATCTGCATGAGGGATCCCTACTGAATGATTTCTTTATTTCTTTTCTATATTCTGTTTTTCTCAGCGCTCCTCCCTGGATTTTGGACTGCGCCACGGAGTCGCAGCGGCCCTATGATGAAGCATGCCTCTCATTAAGTGGGTGAGGGCAGTATTTACACCCTTTTGGGATTCCCAGATTGGGATATTCATTGCTCATTTTTCAATTCATTTTTCAGATTTTACCTCTCTCATTCGTGTAGGTGAAGAATGTTTTTTCTACACTTTTATTTGAACAAAACATTCTGAAGCAGGCGGGGATTGGTTGGCCCACATCCTGCAAGGTAATATGCATGAAAGATTGGTCCATGGGTTACCTTAAGTTACTAGTCCTTTTCCAGCAGTGATTAGTAGAGAAAAAAATATGACTTTGCCCAAACAAATTCCTTAGCCGACTCCTAGCGCATGCTATCCTGCGACCAGCGGAAGCTCTGTGCAGTAAACAGGACTAAGGGCCAAATTACGAGTTTGACGGTCCATGGGACCACCAAACTCGCGGTAGAAGTGCAGTGGTGGTCGTGGACCGCCACACCAGTGGTCCGACCACAGTATTACGAGTACGACGGTTGGACCGCAATAGGACTGGCACAACCACCAGGGATACACAAACCCTGGCAGTGGTGTGGCGGTGAGAGGGTCTAATATGCTTGGTGGTGTCGCTGCAGTACTGCCACGCATATTTGGAGTTTCCTCACCGCCACAGTTTTCATTAGGCCCCCACGTAAAATTCCGCTACGCGTGCAAATTTTGTGGACTTTGGGCACTCCGCGGAGGAACGCAAAGTTCCTGAATTCCGCCTTTCAGGCATGAAGTGGAGCTTTTTTTCTGTTCACGCTTGAGTTTTGTTTTGACACTCACTTGTGAGCACGAATATACTCGGGCTGCTTGCGAGCAAGACTTCTCGCACCTCTAGCAACCTCCCACAAGACTTTGCACTCACTCACACTGCTTCTGCCCACCACTACGCCAATGTAGAGCTGATCACGATTGCAAACCGAGTGTTTGTGCAGCTTTTGTTCTCAAGATGCAACAGAGAGGCTTTTCAAGTGGATTTTCTTCTCCAACTGGCTGTTGAAGTTGTTTTTCTGTGTGAGACCCCTTTTTCCCAACTTTTTTCAACAGGAAGGAAGTGCCCCAGAGACTCGAACTTCCTGCTTCTGTCCAACAGGCTCCTCCCAGTGCTTTGTCCATCTCCTGGTCACTATTCATTTTGATTTGGAGCTGGAAAGATCACTTGACTTGTCTGCTGCATATATTCCAGTGGATTTAAGGACATTTTATTTGAGATTTCACAAGTAAGTTCAAAAACTGGTGTATAAGGGTGCTGTATGTTTGATTCGGGCATGCACCAGGATGTATTTGCACATTTATTTGATTTTTTAAATGTATTGTTGTGGATTGCCTGCAGTTTCAGTAGGGCCTAGTTATTTTTTTAATGTAATTTTTCTTGTTATGCAAAGGAAAAATTGTGCACAGTTTAGTACATTTCCAACCATGCTTTTATAATAAATTTGCAACATACATTTAATTTACTATGTGCCGAAGTCTGCCAATGGGCCTTCCAGCCAGTTGGCCCAGTACTAGTCATGGGTACATGAAACAAATGTTCCTGTGGTGTCTGTTGAATTGAAACATTATTTAGGCCATAGATGACATTGGATTAAATTAAGAAATTTGGTTTTTGGGGGGTATTTATGTTTTTTTATGCAAAGAGTGTATAGGTGGAGTAATATATTTGAAGCCTTTGGAGAATGCGTGCTGTTGTAAAAGTTTTCAGACCAGCACATATTTATTTTTGGCATTGCTGAATTAATGCTGTTTTCTCTTGTATTAACATACCACCTTTGTCTGACAAGTATGTGTCTGTGTTTGCTGTAGGCTACCATTTGTCTTTGTTACCCATGCAATGCGGCCAGGGGCCATTTTATATAGTTAGTGGCCATAGGCCTGCATGTGTTCTTTGTTTGTGACCATTCCTCCTTGCTTGCTGTTTGCACATGTGGTCAGTGGCCATTTTGTGTAGCCAGCCAGTAAAGTAAAAGTCCACATTTGTAAAGCGCACAATCACCCGTAAGGGTCTCTAGGCGCTGGGGGGCCGTCGGGAAGATTAAGCGAGCTATTGCCCAGAGTCACATAGTGCTGGGCTGACCTGCCGCCGGAGCCGGGGATCGAACCGTGGTCCCCAGATTCCAGCGTCAGTCGCCCTGGCCGCGGCGCCACACCTCTTCCACCAGCCAGTGTGTTTTGCCATAAGATTGCATGTGTTCTTTGTTCCCCATGACTTCTTGCTTGTTGTTGCAACCATGTGACTGGTGGCCATTTTGTCTAGGCAGCCAATGTGCTTTTGCTATAGGTCTGCATGTCTTCTTTCAAGTGGCCAAGTCTCCTGGCTTGCTGTTTGATAATGTGATCTGTGGCCATTTTGTGTAGCCAGCCAGTGTGCTTTGCCATAGGATTGCATGTGTTCTTTGTTCCCCATTCCTTCTTGCTTGTTGTTGCGACCATGTGCTTGGTGGCCATTTTGTGTAGGCAGCTATTGCGCTTTTGCCATAGGCCTGCATGTCTTCTTTGTTCCCATGCCTCCTGCTTGTTGTTGTGACCATGTGGCTGGCAGCCATTTTGTCTAGCCAGCCAGTGTGCTTTTTCCCTAGTCCTGCTTGTGTTCTTTGATGTGGTCATGTCTCCTTGCTAGTTGTTGTAGTTCACCATAGGGCTGGCGGCCATTTTGTGTAGGCAGGAAGTGGGTGTGCTTTTGCTATAGATCTGCATGTCTTCTTTGTTCCCCATGCCTTCTTACTCAGTGTTGTTGTTGACCATGTGGCAATGGCTGCCAGCCATTTTGTGCATCTAGCCAATGTGCATTTGTCATAGACTTACATGGATGGATGAGATATCAGTTTAATAAACTATATGCCAATAATAATAATAATTTCATTAATTTATAATGTGTTTTAATTTTGTTATTTTAGGTTTTTCATTTAAAAAAATGTATTTAGATTTTTTAAAAACAATTTTACTTTTTTAATGTTATTATTTTAATGTAAATGTTTTAAAAATTTTTATTTAGATTTGATTTTTTACAATTATTTACATTTAAATTATCTCTTTCCCATTTTCTAACATGCCATATCCAACCTCCCTGTGTGCAACAGCATTTATTATCTAAGGATTATTCGATTGTCACCTGCACCTCCCTGACTGCCCATCCCAAGTTGATGCACATAAAGCAGCTACATATGTGTGTTGTTGGTCTTTATTATCCTTCATGAGTGCACACCATGAAAATTTATGCTGATGATCTTATGAATGGATACACTGTATTGTTAATCATTTATATTAACTTACGTAACCACACTAAATGATATTGTTTGTTTGTACTACTAATTGAACTGCAACAATGCCACATTTCACTGATGTTCTTCTTGCTTGTTTGCTTTTAGGTGCACAAGAGAAGAGACATCACCCACTGTACTGCTAGACAGAAGGCCTGTGCACGACGTGGCATGTGACTGACTAAACAACATGGACATCTCTTCAGCTTGTGACGCTAAGTGCTACTACCAATTGACACCTTCAAGATGGCCCCAAAGAAAGGTATTGCCAAGAAAGTGGCCAGTGGAGAGGAGAAGAAGTTGATTTATACCACTGACGTGCCAATCAGAACCTTTTTCAGCAAACTTGTGCCTGCCGCACCAGCCTCCAGGGACCAAGCTGAGAGCAGCATCCCTGTATCAACATCACCACCCAACCTAAGCCCAGGACTATGTCTGTCAGTGAGGCAGCCACTGCAATCATGTTGACGCTGATGAGTAGTGATGTTGAATTTGATTTGTCCCTTTTGCAAGTAGTACACAATCGTTTCAGAAAACAGTGCATGCGGATATCACCCCCTTTATCAGTGCTCATATCATATATCCTTTCATATACTTCATTTAGCCTAAGCAATTTCTTTCTCCTTCCTCCCTACCTTTCTTCCTCTTCATGCCCATTCATTCTCCCCCCTGGCTCCACCACACTCTATTATATTCTACTTTACTTTATTTTATTCTACTCCTATATACGCTAATCCACTCTTATTTATTATATCCTATTCTTCTCTTCCATTCACCACAGTATTGCACAATATTACAGCAAGTTTACTAATTTAAATACTCGGCTACTTGGTGATCATTATGTGATTATACATTATGCAGTATTTCTACAGCAGTAGGTGCATATTAAAATATTCTCCTCCTATGTTTCAGCACTTATCCATCACAGATACTGTGATCACATTCAGCAATAATTATACATTCCCCCAAGAGTAACAAGTTGATTTGCTACACTACAAATTGATATGGCTGCATCTGCCTGATCCAATAAATGATAAGGCCAAAATGTGCTTTGCTACTTCTAAGGCCTCCTGTATTAGATCAGCAATGAATTTGCGATTATCGTTTTTATATCGTTTTTATATATATTAGCTCTCACCTTTCCTTGTATTTCTCCCTCCCTTTCCCCTTCTCCCTCTTTCCCTGAGCTATTTAACTATTTATGTATTCATATTCATGGTTATGTATGACTATATGTTTTTCATATTTATATTCTTTTCTTCATCAGCAAGAGGCACATGTTATGAGCATTTCCTATTTCTTATTAATTAATTAATGTATTTATTATGAAAGTGCAAATTTTACTATTGTTCTCATGATGACATTTTCTGCAAAATGTCAATAAAAAAGTACAACACAAAGTGGACAGCAGTCAGAGCCAGCATTTGCTTAATGTTGGAGCAGAACAGGAGGTTGGTGTCCTTCTGAGCAAGAACCTCCTCTTTTAGAATCATTGGCTACTTGATCTCCACCAAGGAAAAGGAAGGGTACTACTCTACCATCTTCCCCAAGCACCACTTCTGATGATGATAAGGACATGGAGTGGTCCCCGGCAGAGTCCAGGAGACAACAGGAGAGACAAGGGAAAAGAAAAGTTCCTGAAATACTTAGACTTATGGATGGGGATGATGAGGAGGAGGATGACGATGTCTTTACGCAAAGCAACCCTGTCCCCAGCTGTGCACCAGCAGATTCACCCACCTCTCTGACTTTGCAAATGCACAAGATTCAGAGTGAGATGGAGACACCACGGCTTACAGTGACTGCTCTACCACGACACACATTTCTTGAAAGATGACTGTGTCAGTGGCCCCAGAAAAGAAGAAAATTCAGTCTCCTATTACATGCATGTTTAGGCAGGAGGAGCCCTACAAGCAGAACCACCCATCCACACGTTGGCTGGCAAAAATGTTAGTGCAGAACCTTCTCCCTTTTTCTTTTGTAGAAGGAGCGTGGCAGCCATCGGCCCGAAATGGAAGGTACCAAGATGGTACTTTTTTGCCAGAGTTACTGTTCCAGAGCTGCATCACATGTGCTGTAGTTAGTTGGGCAAGCTTTGCAGCAAAATGTTGTTCACACTATCGACAGACATGTGGACTAATTGTCAGGCTACTGATTACATGTGCACCCCTTTACTCTGGATTTCTTTTGCAGGGTTAAAGCAAAAGATATCTGTTGGTCTTGGACCTGAAGAAAGTTTTAAGAGTGTTCAGCAGCATACAACAGTGACCATGTTCGCCATGGAGAAATCACCTACAGCTGTAAACACCTTGGAGGTCTCAGAAGTAGATATGTTTTCATGGACAATGGTAATAACATAGTCAATGTCATGTAAGACGGAGGCTATTTCTGGGCCCTGTGTTCTGCCCATTGTATCAACCTGGTGGTGCAAGACTTCCTAAAAAAAAAGAAGACATAGTCAGCAACATACTGAACACCTGCCGAATAATCTGTAATCATCTCAGCCATTCTTGTAAAGCCTGGAGGCAGTTGCAGATTATTCAGCTTAATAATAGAGCACCAGTTAAAGCTCTGATATAGGAGGTATCAACACGTTGGAGCCCAACCTATTACATGTTGCAATGTCTGTTTGAGCAGTACAAACAGATCAATGATTATGTCGTTCAAAGAGGAGATGATGCAGTTGGGAAAGCTATGACCATGGATGCGGACAAATGGGGCCTAGTCAGATGCCTGACACAGATGCTACTCCCTTTTGAGTTTTTTCACAAGGGAAGTTAGCAAGGAGGACAGTACGATGGGCCAAGCTATCCCATTGTTGCATCTTCTACAGGACCAGGAAAAGATGTCTGAAAGGTTCACCCCCGGTGGTGTGAATGAAAACACAAAAGCGTGCCTGCCTTTGTTGAGAACTTAATCTTTCGCTTGGCTTGTACTACAAAGATGCAACATGACATCATCGCGTCCAAAGAGTACATCTGTGCCACACTACTTGATCCACGGTACACAACATTTCTGTATACTTTCATTCTTGTTTCTGAAGGGGATGTTTTAAAATACAAGAGGCGGATTGTAGAGCAAGCCGGAGACTTGGAAGAAGAACAGCTAGAACTTTGAGTCCCACCCCGCAGGTGTAGGGTGACGCTTCCAACTTCCAGAGAGGGCAGTCTTGTCTCACAGCAACCAACAACACCATCAATCAGAATACCGGCAACAACAACAACAGAAGGACCGGACCGCAACATCTGCATTGTATTGGTTTCAATAGGCAGGGATCAAGTCCAGTGCAGAGGCGTTGGCAAAACAGGTTGAGCAAGTGGCAGCAATATTGGCCATACACAGAATGTTCCAGCAGAATATGGATGAACCAAAAGAGGTGTATATGGATCAAAATCCATTGATGTATTGGTATGGGAAAATGTGCCAAGGGCCAGAGTTCAGCAGGCTGGCTATAAAGCATCTGGCTTGTCCTGCAGCCAGTGTGTCCACTGAGCGTGTGTTCAGTGTAGCTGGTGCAGTCTTCACAGTGGGAAGGACCAGTCTCTTGCCTCAAACTTGGAGAGATTTACTATACTCAAAATGAACCAACATTTTATACCACACAATTACACAGTTCCTGAAGTAGCACAGGAGAAGGAGGATGATTGGTTAGAAATTGAATTAAGTGTCTTAGCTGACTATCTTCTGTGTGATCCACCTGAGTTTGAGAACTAACTCTACTTTCCAGACTAAGTGTGCCAGTGCCCCTATAGAACATTTTAAGTATTGTCATGTTGAACTTCAATCTTTGCAAAAAAAAATGTAGCTGGTGAAGCATTATTATTTCTGTGTCAGATTTATGTTGCCCCATTATTTCTTACTCGCATTTATTGCCGGATTGCAGCTAGATCAGTGTGCATTGAAGAAGCTTCCACAATTCCTTCATGACATTATAGACAATACCTACCCTCCTCACATGGCTATTGCATCACTTAGCACTAGCAGATCTGCCTCAGAAAATGGGCAATTTGCAAGAGTGCCTGAACACCAAATTACAACGTGTTGCCTGCACCAAAGATAAATACTTAATATCTAAACAACCCATAGTTGGATTGGATGTGGTGGCTGACAGTGAGGTAGGGTCTGTGTTGAACTGTAATAAGGGAACTTTCTTGAGATTACTGATTTGCAATGTTTTGGGCCTGAGTGATGGGTGATCATTTGTTTCTCTGGAGGTGATCGGCCCTTTCACACTTAGCTAGATTTAATTACAGTGTCCTGTCCTTTTTCTGGTACTTCAGAGACCAGAACAGTCCCTTTCGTTAACAAACAAAAACCTATGCAAAAAACTGCAATTCTGTTTCTCTACTTGTTCTTCAACAGCAGTGCACTACATGTCTATCTTGCTCGGGCCATGTTGACTGGTCTGAGACAGAGTTACTTGGAGTCAGGAGGAGGATGGAAGAACTCAGGGCAGGAGCTGCGGGGCTTATCGACTTCAGTACAAAAATAAACCAAGAGTCTGAGGCCTAGTACTCAGCTAAGTGGAATGGAGAGAGGTGTGTTTATTTGTGAAATGTTGCTGATGTGTGTGTGTGTGTGTGTGTGTCTATTGGACTTGTGGCAAAAGTGCCCCTCTTATATTTGCTCTGCCACTGAGTCTTCTTGATACACTCCTCATGAAGCTTACCTTCCTTCTGTCCTTCTCCTTGACTCTAAAATACAGCTGCTCTTTTAAAATTCTCAGGCCTTTTAGTTTTCTGCATGAACGAAAGGCGAAAGCTGAGCTCAACACTCCTGCTTAGCTACCGGACCCAAGAGCGAGGAGAACGTAGATGCATCACATACTTTTGCAATACAGTATTACTTTTCTTTTATTATTTAGAAAACTGGGTGGGTGGGTTCACTCCCCAACATAGAAGACAGAGCATTTAGAGATCTGATAACTTGGGTCTAGGGGGCAGAAGAACTGTTTGCAATACAAGTATATGCACTCTGTCATACTCATTCCTTTGTTTCCTTCCACACAGATTGATGACAAATGATGTGCTGCTCAACACCCAGATGAATGTTGTCCTTCTGTAGTGTTTGTTTTTGTCAAGCCTTTCCCCAAATCCCTTTTCCGATCCATTCATCAAACCCCTAACCGTCTTCCTCCCGGCTGTGTGACTTATTGAGGTGTGGCTTAATTTACACCATCAATGGATCACACACTTTGTGGGGTAGATGTGGTGAAAGCAATACCAACTTACTGCAGGATCTTCTAAGCAATAGCCCACACTGGCCCTATTTACACACCCGTGGATGACAAATTATGCATATTTTAGATATAGAATGAAGAACATCAGTCATCAGCATCATCTGTCAGACCTTGTGTTGTAAACGCCTAACCTAAGCTTTTCCACTCAAGACTTTTAGTCAATTTTTTATAACGCGAGGATTTTGTAAAATCTAGCTGGCTCCCCATTAGGCAAAAATTAATACTATAGCCGTTTTTTTGTTTTTTGCACTAACAGGAATTCTTGTTGCGTCATCATGTAGTTCTCTGGTGTCAACTCTTTGTTAATCTTTGATATAATATACCCCACTAACTCAGTCTTTTTATTTCCATTTAGTTTCCTTCAATAGATAATCAATCATTCAGATAAATTCTATAGTTGGAGCTCACCTGGGTGGAACTGGAAGTGGGACTTTGCTTGTGAAGTTGTGATGCCTTCCCTGTTATTGCTTCATCTATATTCAGGTAAGACAACTAGTATAGAGGGAAGTGAACTAGTTAACTTAGTAAGTAAGTAACTAACTGCTACTATTGTTTATCTAGGTTGTTGCAGACAATATAGGTCATGGCAGGATTCCCTATAATGGTCAAGATAGTTAGAGCCGTATAACCCTATAACTAAGTGCTACACTCTCTCGTACAAGAACATAAACAGACTGTGTAAAAACCTAAGGCAGCAGTGTAAAGTAAAAGTAAAACAAACTACTGCATGCATAAATTTCAATGAAATAAAATAGTATCCCCTTTATATTTTGTAAAGAAACCCACCCTCTCCACCCACACAACATGCCCACCTTCTCCCCAAACAGACCTAAGTCTCAACGTACCAAAATTCAAAATGTTGAAAGAAAGTCAAAACTGGTCCCAACTCCCTTCCCACCCTTTCCACCCAGCCCAAACAAGTCCCTCCCACCAAAAAAAAAAAAAGGGCTAAAGAGGGCATTTTTGCAGTTGGTCCAGAGCTGGTCCAGGCTCTGCTCCATTGTGGTGCACCGGCTCTCTATGGAGTCCAGATGCTGCAGGATGTGGCGCAGCAATGGCCTGGTGTTGCCAGTGTGGGAGGGGGTTGCAGCAGGTGATGGAAGCTGCCCACAATGCCGGCGGGGGGTTGGCTGAGAAGCTGACGAAGACCAGCTGCACTGGGGCCCAGCTGAGAGGCATTTGTTTCCTCCTCCTCCATTTCCAGGACCACCAGCCACTGGTATTCTTGCTGGATACACTGCAGCCTCTGCAGCTGCAGATGGGCCACTATTTCCTGCCTGTTGAGTGGTCCAACTAAACCTGCAGGAGTAGCTATATTGAGAAAAACGAGAAAGAGAAATTGTAAAAAATGCTCTGGCAAACAATAGTTTTAAATTAGTGGGTGGATCAATATCAATACATTGCTGATCCCCTAGGGCCATTGGAATTTGCTATGATTATGATTAGGAGAGTCACAAGGCCAATTTTATGTTTTACCCACACATGCCTTGCATAAAAAGCTATGACGTGTGGCAGAAAAGTATTAAATGGCAGAATAACATCGGATTTAAAAAAACAGTAATTTCATTTATTTTTTCTTCTAAAGGTTTTTTTAAGTATAGACAGACACTTTGTGCTGAAGAAAATTACCTTTCATTAATGAGTACGGCATTATGCACTATGAACACAAGTTGTGTTTTGTGCTAAAATAATGAAGCCATGCTCATTGCTAGCCAGTGCGTCGAGTGGGGAACTTTGCTCAGCAGAGTTTTGCCAACTCCACACACAAATGGGAGTGCAAAGTTGGCAAAAAAACTCAGACTCCACCAAGCGGCAGAACTTCCCCCCTGCCACCCACCTCTAAAGCCCTGCCCCTGCCAGAGTGTTTGGTACCTGAATCTCGCTGAGACATTCTCCGTGCCCGGGCTGCTCTCCATGCCCACGCATGTGCAATCCTCGTGAGTCCTGCAGGAAGAGGTTTCCATTTTACAGCCGTCAGGATTAGAAGAAGAATCCTGCAATGAGGAGGCAGCCTGGAGTCAGGAAGGACTCAGAGTTTAGGAAACGTCGCGAGCAAAGGAAAGCTGGGGTCTGACCTAGGGCGGAGTGGAATTCCACTGTGTTTTTAAGCACATAGTGCCACTCCGCCAACTCTGCCCTCCCCTGTTATTTTGTGACTGTCTGCAGCAGGTGCAGCTGTAGATGGAAATAATCTATTTTTAATTCCAATGGCCCTGCTCTTCTTCAAATGGAATTCCGTTTCTAACCTGACTCCAAAGAGGCAGACGAATAATAAATAAGATACTACATCACACACCTCATGTATGAAATGCGGATATTATCCTGTCTGCAGTAAGTAGATGGGGAAAATAATGGACTGCACAACAGGGAAAGGAATGGACTATATAGATTGTATTTGGCACATTAATCACAGTGTATCCCATGAGCCAAACTTGACATCATATCATGCAGTTAATCCCACTTTACTCAGTGGCCTCGTCCACTACCACATATTATTTCCAATAAATTCATTCACTTGGCAGTAAGCTATGAAAGGAAACTTGACTTTACTGCAGGGTATAGTAGATTGATTAGACAGGTAGGGTAGAGCTTTTTTGATAAAGAATAGAGGGGCCATTACACTGATTGTAGATTTGTCATCTTTGGCTTATTCAGTCACCGTGCAAGTTGAAAGGGAAAAATCTGAACATATGTCAAATAAATCTGCTTTGGGAAGTCATGAAATATATTCTGGAATTACTCCACTTCTCATGGTTGTAAAATGAAATGTGGCACATGCCAAGAATGGATTTTCCAATTTGGTCAGCTGGTATGGAAGAACGTAGGAAAAAATAAAGATGTGAAGTACTAAGCGGTTACTGATTGGGCGAAGGGAAACAACACACCTTGTGTGGTTGGTTTGCAATGCATTGAAAACATTGTGAATGCTGCATCAACTGAAGCAGACTGCTTGAAGACCACCAAACTTGTAATCAGGCCCTTAGTCTTTTTTTATAGAGCTCAAAATCTTTCAGTGGGGCAAACCTAAAATTGTATCCAATGAGGCTGCATCAAAATCAAACACCTTTTGCCGTGAGGTCCTGCTGACGATTTGGAGGTCTTTGAAGTCTAAATTCTTTCTAAGAGCCAACTTTTCAGACTTTCAGAGTTAGTTCTTCTTAGCCACATCGAAGGCTCCCATGACCTCATGGAAAACACTCTCCAGCTGAGGCCCACAAAGTAAGAAGGGGACTCAAAGGGCCCTCTTCTTACTCATAGGTATACGTGGAAGCAGGTCCAGCACTTACAGTCTCCTCACATGTTACAGATAACAGGTCAGTCCTCTTCTGTTCTGCCATAGGTGGAAAGTATAACTTTTTACATATTGCTTTTCCTGTATATCAAAAAATTGCTTCCCTAATGAATCAGAGGTTTACTAAATATTTTGAAAAAAAACAATATACTGAGGAGGAGCTATGGGTGAGGGGATACATTTGTTCAATTCACTAACCAGAGAAATGGGGTGATTCCAGTACACACCCTGAGCAATGGGTAAAATGAACTCAACATTTTGATTCAGCACTCCTTAGTGTGACAACCTCAATGCTGTGATGCAAATGCATCAATAGTATTTCATTCAAATATTATTCTGTCATAGGCTACGGTTTTATCAATTGTAAAGGAGAAGTCAAGAATAAAGAAACAGAAATACACCTACTGAATTGATGTTGTGTTTAACTGTGTAATAGAATAGTATTTGAATGAAATACTTTTGATGCAATTGCATTACAACAACAATGGTTGTCACAACAAGGAGTGCTGAATCAAATTGATGAATTTGTTATTGTGGGGTTTCGATCCCAGGAGTCTTAGGGGTATTGAGTCTCAGGTCCCGAGCACCAACAAGCCCCATTTACACTTCACCATGCAATTAGATAAGTGCAGTCTCAGTGCCTCAATCCCAGAGAAATCACCAACAATGGGTAAAATTAACTCAAGGGCACACCTTCCCATTATTGCAGCACATCCTGTTTGACTCGCTGCAAACTAGTGAGCCATTTTCAGTAAAATCTAACATGAAAAATTCTTTCTGCCCCTGGGTGGAGCTTGTTGCACGCTCAGGGTGTGTTTAGGATAAGGAACAGTCCTTACCTATCAACTAGTTTAACTCCTCCAATGAGACTAAAGCCAGGAGGCTAATGTTTGTTTTGGGATGAAAGACGCCTCTCCTTTGGGCTTCCATGATTACTAAAGTGTGAAAGTACAGGTTTCCCTCTCGTCCCTTTTAAGTTAGTGAAGTTCCTGTCCTGGGAACCCCTAAACTGCCCTAGGGTTAAGCTTGGTCACGTTCCCCCTCCACCCCCGTTACACTCCGATGAATCCTGTCAGACCCAAACCATTGTCTTTGCACTGAGAGCAGTCTTATGCATATTATTAAAGCAGCACTGACATGCCATTACTAATTAGCCTTCAGAGGGTAATGTATGGAAAGTGTAATTTTTTACATATTGCTTTTCCTGTATATCAAAAAAATAGCTTCCCTATTAAATCAGAGGTTTAATAAATATTTTGAAAAAAAAATATACAGTATTAAAATATAGATTCACAGTTCACTGTGGGCACCAGAGAGGAAAGTTTGATGAGTCGTAAGTAGATTCTCCAACAGTTTATTATTTATTTTCTTAAAATCAAGGATCTTCTCTAGCTAACACGTGTTTCAGTAGGCCCATCTGCCTTAAACTTCTTCTGGGCTTGAGTAATAAATAATATATGATGTAAATAGGAAATACATTTAGACAAATTTGACCAAGAAGTTACACCATCACCATTGCCCCATGGTGGTAGGTTTAATCAAAAAGTGAGAATAATGCTAAACCATCCAATATTATGCTTGAACACCCAAATTGTAACTCACATCTAAATCAAAAGGATCAAACCTGGAAGCATAATATAATTGCTGCACCATATATGAAGATCGTGCTAAAATATAAAGCACCACATATACAGTGTACATTTATATTAGTCATGAGTATGCCATAACCACTACTCTTTGCACCAGGCACCTAATAAAATGACTATCTTACATCTGATTATATTTCCTGTGATTAGTAGTCAACCTTCAGTAGCCCATAACCACTACCCTATGTACCTGATAAGGCGACTCACTTATATCAGCTAATAGTTGCTAGGAATTTATTATATGCCTGGGCATTGAGTGGACCAAAAATTCAAGCCTTTCTATAAAAAGTACAAAAAGATATATGTACATGTATTAAAGTTACCAAAACTGTTAATTCACTTCTACCACTCCAAATTGAATTGTCCATAGCAATGCTTACCGAAAATATCTTTGGGTACGGTCACCACATCTTTGAACGGCACAGACTGGAGTCATACATGGGCACCATATTTGAATCTGAGTGTACATAAAAGTAGAAAGAGAACTCATGACATCTCCAATGTAATAAGACAACATAAGCTTGCGAATCTACACACACAACATTTAGAGGGCCACACTCCAAATACAGACAACACTATTGTATATATTATTGCATTAAACATTACTTTTCCTTTGTATGTATCAAAAATATAGTGTTTCTATCGAGTAGATGTTTAATAAATATTTTAAAAAACAATATCAAAATATTAACTGTACTTAAGCATTTTCTTCATAGAACCAGCTACATCCCTAACAGTGAAAATAACACATTTTCTACTTTTAGATACTAGGCACTCTAACGTGTGGGCTACAAGGCCTGCTTAAGGGTGACTCAATTAATATTTAAAAGTAGGGGTATCCTCCTGGCAGAAAGATATACTTTGACAAGTCAGTCAGCAGGTTAAAAAGCTGCAAGAGTCAGGCTACATAGGTAGGCCTCTGGCCATGTTTTATTTAGAGCGCAACTGTCATTAAACTGGTATCCTGGTGCTATGCATACATATATATATACTATATTGCTGAAAAAGAATATGCACATGCACATGCACAAGCACAAGTTCCGGAGTCAGAATGGTTACTTTTTGAAAAAGCCAGGTCTTCAAAGCTTTCTGGAATTGCAGCAGCTCTGTTGAGGCCCTAAGCTAGGAGGAAGCTCATTCCACAGCAGAGCCGCTTTGACTGTGAAGGCCCAGCCACCTTGTCTTGACCGTCTGAATTAGTTAATACAGACCAAATTTGCAGAGCTTGAACGGAGATGTCTCCCAGGCATGTATCCTTTCAATCTGTGTTTCCATGTAGTGCCTTGAACAAAACGCACATGGCTTTAAAAATAATACTCTGCATCAGAGGAAACATGTGCAATTCCTTTAGGGCATTAGATGCCGAGGTCATACAGGGTTTGTTCAGCAGCAATTTTGCAGTTGCCACTTGTACTCCATACAGTCTCTTCACCAGAAATTCAGGAGCATCAAGTATCAGGGCATTGCAATAGTCTAGTCTGCTGATTATGATACTTCGCACCACCAAGGACTTAGCCTGGGTAGGCAACAATGGTAACACCTTCCTTAGACCACAAAGGAGTGCAAAGCAAATGCCTGCAACTTTTGTGACATGGCTTTCCAGAGGCAACTTGTCATTGAACACGACACCAAGATTGTCGACTGGATCTGACGACTGTGGTTCCTCGCCTGACCAGTGAGGCCCAATGTTAATGGGAAGTGTCATGAGAATTTTGCTTGCTGAGCAGCATAAGAATTCAGTTTTATCCCGTTTAGTTTTAGTGAATTTACATTTATTCAATTACAATATTTGACATGCTTTCTAAAAAGCTGACACTGTTTCTTCCTGGTTATTGGTAAGGGATTGGATCAGTTGGGTGTCATCCGTATGATAGAATGATAGACTAGCATTTGTGAGGGTAATGAGCGGTCTCATAAAGATAAACAAGACAGAGCTGAGCCCTGTGGAACTCCCTGTCGCAAGCTTTTATATTCGGAGCACTATGGGTGCAGGACCAAAGCCTAACACTGATCTGACTGTTTTCCTTGTCAAGCTAGTGAATGGCACAATCGGTGCCTCAGATTACAGGTGACATTTAACTTCTATGCTATTGGGGTATTTTCTTATACAATATATCGTGGCCTTACTGGAAAGTTAAATTGGGGATTGGACAATTTTTCTATGTTTTAGGAGTCAGAGCACATGCACTTGGGACTGGTCAACTGCAACTCAGTGCACATACCCAGTGAAAAAACTAGCAGCATCACTTGACAAAAATTGGGGATGACCGTGCAAAACGGGGCTCTTCGTACACTGGTGTAATCTTGTGTAATTTCAAAAATGTAGTATGTTACGCTATTATGCAGCATCACATAATTACACAATGTTCATGGCAAATATGTACTAGAACGCAAACAATTTTTATTCACAGTGCTTAATCAAATGACAGTTTTGGTTTCTGCATAATTTCACATAACTGTGTATTATTTTCCCCAAAACTTTGGGGGAATTCTAAGAAAGTAAATTCTATGAATTTCACACACCTCGATTTTAGACTTGTCTCTTTCCCTGTCATTTTGTTGTATTTAAGCCCTACTCGTGGTTCAGATAGCGAAGTTCATGATAACTCATCTATGTAAAGGACATGCTGGTAGATTATGTGTTTCTAGAAAAGTGAACACCAATACAGAGGTTGAAGTAGATGGACTGGAACACTACTATCATGATAATTGGGGCTCCCTGTTTTTCGATATTCATTTTTTATATTTCTGCTTCTAATTATCTATCTTTGTTTTTTTCCTCATTTATCCATTTTCATTTTGTGTTTAGTGTACACATGAAACTTCAATGGTAATATTTCCACATTTATTCAACGTATTGTGTATTCACATTTGAATGCCCAATATGTTTAGCTATATACAGTACAATGCAGCCATCTAAAAATATTTGCATAATAGAATAGCGTGAATAGCTGTACATCTGCACTTATATAAGCTTCATAAGTTTTTTAACTCCCCTACCTATCAATTTGCACACCTACTGACCTGGCACTCTTCATTAACAGTGGTGAGAATCATCAAAAGAAGACCTATTATCTGATTATTTTCTTTATTTAAAAATAATATCAATAAGTAAATAGATTGTTTTTTGTGTTAATTTATCTGTCAAAATCTGTAAAAATGGAAAGCTGGCAGCCCTAATGATAATTACCATTGTAATAGCTTAGCTCAATTTGTTTGTAAGTTCCCACAAGGGACGTTAAGCTGGTTTTTACACATAGGGGCCAGTTATGATGCGGCCTGTAAAGGTAAAGGTTCCAACCGACAGTGGAAACCAAGTTGGAAAGGTTGCTTGGGGGCTCCCAGCAGGGACCCGTGTGTTTGCAGCCTTGTTGTAAACGAATCTAGGACCTTAGTGTAACTTTTACCGATTCATGCCCTTATATAGGTATACTTTACCCTATCCTTATATAGGCATAGAAATCATTACCATATTTGGCCTGAGCCTTACAGCCCAAATACGGCAAGGCTACTTCCACTAAGTTCCAAGAATTCACAACGATTTCTTGGAAAAACCTGCCTTCAGCAGCTAGGATCTTCCCCCTGCTTGAATATTAAGTTATCCAAGAAATCCTGGAGTTTTCTGGGAATTGAACCTTTGAGTGACGTTATTAAGTCCAATCATACGTCAAACTCAGCACCTTCATGGTATAAATATGCCTATATTCGCCCAAACTAACACACGGTGCTTCTTGGAGCAGATCGACTAACTACTTGCCCGACGCCCTGCAGCAGCAAGTGCCGAAGGTAGCCAACCCTCCAGCAGACGCACTGAGAGAGGCAGAGTAATCTTTGTCATAGAGGCACATGAATATCGGCAGACAGAGGTATTCTATTCATGGATTCAGTTTCCAGCAGCAAATGCAGGAACACAAGAGTTCCACTACTACAAAGCAGAGGAACCTTCAACGGAATACGTTCCTTTCGAGGACATTGAAATTCCATTAACTTACCAAGAGTATCAGCTCTGGTTTAAAGGCGCTCTAAAACATGAAAATCACATTATCAGGCTCGGTCCACTAGGTAGACCTGGAGCTACATGGCCGGTACTAGCCAGCTATACACCACATCCAGACATTGAAAGAATGTCAGATGTAGAATTGTTAACACAGCTAAAACAGTTAATTAAAATACATAGACAATTGAGCCAATATGTCATGCGGACATTAACAGTCCAACCAGCTGTAAAAATTCCACAGCACACCCCTCACCAGGGGAACACAAATAAAATAACACCACAGACTATACAATCGGTCATTGGAAAGTTGCCTGCCCAAAGCGAACAAATTCCGTTTTGGTTAGCACAAAAAAATTACTCAAATAGAGGCAGTATTTCCTGATAGTACACCTCATGAGAAACACAGGATTCTGACAATCTGTTTACCTATGGGGATTGCACCACACATAGAGGATTGTGACACTTGGGGCACAGTCTTTGCTTCAATCTACACAAAAACACATTGTGTTCCGTCCATGGCGGTAATACCAGATGTTTTAAGGCAGATTCAAAATGAATACAGTCCAGAACCAGCTTTAAATCTAGGTATGAAATTACTGAAAGATTTCAAACAGGTATCGGCTATACTACTAGCCAACATTAGAGGTGAAGCAGTATCAGTGGCAATCCGCCAGAAATTAAAAGAAACAGACATTACTGAGCAACCATATGAGCTTGCCAGAATAATTGAAAAATCCTATGAAGAATTAGGTAGAGATAGTTTGGGTGGGAAACCGCTAAAACCACCCACAATTGACGGAAAATCCTGAAAAAGTTTTTATTAAAAACAATCTCACTACTCCTAGAAAGAAGTGGGAAAATAATAAACAGACACTTCCCAGAGAGAAGCGTTCTCAGTCCAGAGGAAGGTCTCCCCAACGGAGAGTTAGATCTCCTGAACGGGGAGGAAGATCTCCCCAACGGGAGCCCTCTGAAAAAAGATATAACCTTAGAAATAGGGATACTTTAAGAAAACCTGATAGATATTAAGATAATGACACATATCCCTCTCGATCTTTTCAGACTTCTTCGCAGAAACGAGAAAGAAGAGGACGGTCAGAACACAAAGCAGAACGCGTCAAGTCCAAAGACAAAGAACCCGTTCACCAAAGTAAAAAAAACTCAATTTTCAAAAAAGAAGGTAGCAAGCATAAAAATTAAACATGCCGAGGATTCTGAGGACACAACTCAAGAACGGGGAATGGGCTAAGACAATGCTAGACAGCGCAGCAGAAGTGACCATAGCTCGCAAGATCCTGATGGATCATCTGGAGACAGTGGACTTGAATGAATACATTCAAGTTGAAACTGCCGACCCTAGGGTTAGTACACCCCACAAGTTATATGAAATAACACTCCGGATGGAGGGAGACATAACTAGAAAAATAAAAGCTCTCTTTTGGGACAAGCTTTCCAAGGGTTATGACATACTTCTAGCTGAAAAAGACTGGCCACCTGTTGTTGTTAGGGAGTGCCCGCACGGCGAAGAAATGATTATGCCAGCCTTCTCAAATCACATTCCAATTCATAAAAAATATACATATGCAAGGAAATGGGTTGTAGCTCAAGCTTCAGCATTATATAAAAATCACGTAGGATGGGATGAGGACTCTCTTCACCACACAATACAGTTAAAAAATCAACCTACTGCTCAGAGACAGTACCCTGTTAAACAGGAAGCTAAAAAACAAGTCAGGGAAATTTTAAATCAACTTGAATATCAAGGGGTGATTGAAACATGCACCTCCTCTATGAAAAATCCTTTGTTTCCTGTCTCCAAACCAGACAATTCATATCGTCTAGTTTTGGATTAAACTCTTGTTGCAAAACATTCGCAGTACAAAATGCACATAGTACTGCACTGATGAATAACATCGTGCACAAAAAATATAAAACCACATTGGACATTTCAAATGGGTTTTTCTGTCAAAACATTGCACCAGAAAGCAGACACCTGACCGCTTTCTCAATCTTGGGGACATAGCGACAATGTTGCCGTCTCCCCCAGGGATTCAAGAATAGTCCAGGGTTATTTTCAGCCAGAGTAACAGAGTTACTGCAAATGTACGACGATGAGGCATTATCTTATATTGATGACATCTATCTTACAGATGACGATTTGGATGTACACTTGAAAAGAGTGAACACCATAATACTTGGGTTTGCTTCTGAAGGGTATAAATTCAATTTTAAGAAATCACGAATTGCCCACCTCAATGTCCTATTTTTAAGGTACGAGTTATCAAGTGAAGGCAAAAGCCTGGCAGCAAACTTTCTTGAGAAGTGTGCGCTGCTTCAACCTCCAAAAACCTACAGTCAATTCTAGGTTTCCTGAATTTCGGTAGAACTTACGTTTTGAATTACGCAGAGAGGGTTAAACCTCTCTATGAACTAATCAAACCAGATTTCAAACCAACTAATTGGACTCAAGCACACACAGAAATTCTACGTTCAGTCCAAACAGACATGTTAGCTAAAAAACAGTTACAGACACGCGAAAACGTTCGCAATCTAGTGATCCGTGTCATCCCAGGAAAATGCAGATTCACATACCTGACCTTTAATGAAGATGAAAAGGTACCAATCGCTTACAAATCACACTTGTACACACAAGCTGAAATGAAATTCTCGTCAACAGAAAAAATTCTGACACCGGTTCAAACTGCAGTAGCAAAAGAGAGAGCTCTCGCACAGGGTAAACGTATAATGATCGTTACACCTGTACCTGCCTTAGAAGCAGTGACAAGAGCTAGCATTCCCAATGCAAAAGCTTTACATCCGAGATGGATTCAATGGGTTAACTCTCTTGCTGCAACAGACGTGTAATACCATGTTGACACTAATTTAAAGAAACGAGAATTTCTCCAATACGAATATGAATGTCCTCTGCCAACTGAAATTCTGCCTCTGGACCATTACGGATGTATAATCTATACAGACAGATCAGCACACTTCGCTATTGGGGGTAAACAAGCGTATAGTGCTGCGTGCGTGATTGTTAAAGGTCGCTGGCGCGAAGGCAAATTCAGACCTATGGTCACTAAAACTCAATCACTCGGGGACTGTACAGCTCAGTTAGCTGCACTACAGGCTTTCAAGATGGCGCTTGAAAATACCGATCGTGAATTCCCCACACTAATAGTGTGCGATTCGTATTACTGCGTACAATCTTACAATGAGTATCTGCAGAACTGGGTTCAGAACTATTTCAAATACGCAAAAGGTGGCACAATAAAACATAAAATGCTTTGGGAACAAGTAGTTCTTTTACAGAAATAACTACAAAAGACTCACATGATTCATACACTGAGTCATCAACGTTATGGCGTTCACGTTGCAGGGAATTCATTGGCTGATGAAACCACGAAGGCAGCTGTGCAAACGGCTTCCGTAGCTGCGATTACTCGGTCAAAAACAAAAATAGACAGCGATATAATGCAAGCTGTCACTGCTTCGGTTAAAGACAGTGGTAAGACACTCCCGAAAGGCTTTCCAATAAAGTACTCATATATAACTGATGCGAATAATGGTCCTTTTGCTCGAATCCCTGGAGTGGGGGATAGGGCAATCCCAAACATGGAACATAGGTTAGGACTAATTTTAGCAGCACATGAAGGGCTAGCATCTACACATGCAGGAATTTCCGCCACCATGTCATTTTTAAAACAGACATACCGGTGGCCACGCATGAGGAAACAAACTAGAAATTATGTTCTAGAATGTGAAATCTGCCAGAAAATTAAAGTTTATACAGTAAAACGTCCTGCACAGACACCCCTTCTGATTTCAGACAAACCACTAGCGTATGTTTACCTGGACCACTGTGGTCCCTTAACCAGGGATGGCAACAATAAATATATTATGGTCGCGGTGGACTTCTGCACAAGATTCATTTGGATGTGGCCCCATCGCTCGGCTGACGCCAGAACTGTTATAAAGGATTTGCGAGTCTTTATCGGCACATACGCAATTGGCACGCTACATTCTGACCAGGGTCCTGCATCTAGCTCTAGGGCTTACAAGGAGGCCATGGTCAGCTTGGGCGTTGCATTGCGGTATTCTAGTCCCTTCCATCCCGAGGGTAATGCAGTAGTGGAAAGAAAAAAAAAACGTGACATAAAGCAATCCATAACAGCCAAGGTATTAGGTGCGGGTGAAGGGTGGGTCAAACATCTAATAAGTGTCCAACGTAGTCTTAATAATCTGCCAAGAAATTCTCTGGGTGGAGTCACTCCGTATGAACTAAGGTTGGTACTAGAATGATTATCGGGGACCTCGATAGTCAGACTTCAGTGGTAGAACAAAAACCCTTTGATATCAAAGATCGTTTGGCTGTTTTACAGGACTTAAATGAAACAAGAAGAAGTCTGAGTAATACAATACAGAAACAAATGACCGCTGAAGAAAAAACACCTGTCCCAGCAAGACCTGTCTGGATTCCAAAGATTGGGGATCTAGTCAGAGAAAGAATTGTGGTAAAGAAGGAATTTGGGCTTTCTTATAGAAAAGCCGTACCTGTCTTGGCAATCCACGGAACAAGATCAGTAGTTCTACCGCCCCTTGCTGGTAAAAGGGAGAACAGAGTTGTGTCAATCGACCTGGTCAAACCACAATCATGTGGCCAATAATAAGTAGTAGGCCCAGTGGACTCCCGAGAAGTAGCAGGCGTCCAAATCTTGCGACAATTCAAGAGGTTCAAACTGAAAGACTTATCACATTTGATAAAACTTCAGTAAGAAAAGAAGGAGTATGCAACAAAGTGATGGAACTTATGCCTCTGGATACCCAAATAACAGTTAATCAAGACACAACTATCTACAATGATGTGACATCTGACTACATAGATATGGTAAAAAGAAAAAAGGCTCCAGTGACTTCGAATAATCCTGAAGCTATCCCTACAATTGACAGAACTGCTTCTGGCTATTTCATAAACTTTGATACCTTTTCAGAAGATCCCAGTGAAATTGAAGAAACGCCAGGAAAAATAAAAACATACAAAGAAAAGTTAACAGAACTCTTTCATCAACTTGGAAAAAGATATGTGGTTTCACCATGGGTTGAATTTTGGATTGGGTTAGGTGCATTTTTTCTCCTACTCTGGCTCATACTTGTGTTCAGATGGGAAGGATGATAGATGGAAAATATAGTTCTATGGACACAGCAAGTCAGAAAATTAAATTGGTCCTGACACCTCACAAATCATCTCATCGTGAAAAAAGAGACCTGTCATCAGTGAAAATCACAGCTGTACCTATACCTGTTGGTATAGCATGAGACACTACTGACTATGACATTTATGGCCCGGAGGAACTGTTGAAGATTCCACACTGACAGTAATAACCATACTGATGAGGACTTAGACGTATCCCACATTTTAAAACAAAACAGAACTGATCCTGACTGGAAAAAATGGTTAATCTGGCCCACAGACACTAATAACTGTCGAGATAGATTCCTGAACAAAACACAAGGTTTCAAAATGAACAGGCCAGATCCAAGATACTCCCAGAGACAACATCCAGGAATAGTAGCTACTTATAGTGTAGGGAAGCTATGCCTTGAATGGCTACAGACATCTACACTCTCGGAGATTAAACAACACCTATCTTTACTTAAAGAAGGCAATGATTTGTGAGATTTCTTACTGGGACCTCTCAAACCACGTCAAGAACGTTTCATATACGCCGGTATATACGCTGGGTACAACGAAGCTTGGAAAGTAACGCAAATGGAAACTGCAGAAAAGATACGAGAAATTGATCGTATTAATTTAGAGAAAAGTCTATCTGTAGTGAACAATGGGTTAACGACTCTGTCCTCCAGAATTTATTCTTTGGACAACATTGTATCTTCTGCCATTGACATAATAGAGCAGGACTTGCTAATGCTACAACATGGCCAGTCCCAATTACGTTCTATCATGCAGTTAGGCTGGACGTTGCAAAATCTGCGTTTAGGCTACGTGCCTTGGCGTCTAATCAACACAACATCATTGTTTTCTGTATTTAACCTTACAAATAAACACATCTCTTTGGCACAAAAAGGAGCAGACTATACGGTGCTGAACATTGAAAAACTGGAAAGGTTGCCATTGACAGTTTCTGAGAAACCTGTCACTGAATGGATAATTCATGGCACCATAACAATACCGGTGACAATTTTCCAATTTCAGTATTGTCTACAGCATATACCAGCGGGCCTGTATGAAAGGTTGGGTAAAGAATACATTAAGTCAACCTGGACTTTACCTTACACACACAAATGTTGGAATAAGGGAACAGAGGTATTCCTTAGTGGTAATAATTGTAAAAATTCACTAATGGGAAAACTTTGGTGCCAAGGTATTAATTTACATGGAGCCTGTGATGGTTCTGTAAATAACCTCTCATGCCACCTGCACGGAACTGCCTCCACAGTAATAGAACCAATTTTCAAACACCTGTCCAATGGCAGCTACGTTTTACTGAATGATCACAGCTGCTGTGGCATGTTGCCAGGAAAACTTTATCTCGTTAGTGTGTCCTCCATGGTTACTTGTTGTATGCAAGCATTGTATCCAAGGAGCGAGTCAGACAGAGGGACGGCGTAATGGCCTTCACTGAATATCTCTTCTATACGGATTGATGCTTTAAGCAGAATGAAAGCCATTCTTTTGCAAAAATTGTGCCACTGACCTCGTCTAGAGAAATGTATGATCTGCAAGTCGCAAGGACTTCGGCAGAGATACATGCCCTATTATCAACAAATTGTCCTACGCATTTTGTAGAAATGTTGAGCCAAATCTTAAACATGTCTGATACCAGCGGAATAGAACATGTATTTAAGACAATTTTTTCCGGACTGTTAGCACCTTTTGAAGCAGTCTTCTGCATTTTTCCAAATTTCGTACACTCTGTGTTCGGCGGACTACCTCTCATCTTGGGACTCGTAGCTGGGATACTATTTTTATTTCTCCTGCTTCGATATGGCAAATCCGGCAAACAACGATACCCAGATATCCATGGAAGAAGCCCTCCGTGCTATGAGGTATCGTGAGCGGATAACACAGATTCTCGGCTTGGCTCGTTTAAGGGACCTGACCACAACATGGTTTCTTTCATTCAGACCAATCTGGCAAGATCGCATCTTACCTGTTCTGCGATGCCTGCTTTGCGGAGAAGAATGCGTGTTAGACATATGTCTTATACTTCCATCAGTACTGCCATCGGATGTTAACGCTTTGCTAGGTCCTGTAACGGCTCATGCATCGTGTTGTCCCCAACGGCTGCCAATTCTGATGACGGCATTCATTGAGGTCTCACCGGCAAGTTTAACTGCAGGTGAGATATGAGAAACTACAGGCATACAGGTAACATCGACTGCTGATGTTGCTAATGCTTCCTATGCTGACGGCAATTATCCGCACCTATGCGCATTTGATCTGCTTGATCAAGTAGTTCCACTTTCGTCCATTACGGTAGACGGCTTCTTTGCCAGCCTCGATGATCTGATGTATTCTTCTGACTCAGGAAATAACTTTTGATAATATTGACACGGCGTTCCCTGAACTCTGCAATTCGTCCATCATTTTTCAAAGCAAACCCTTCGGCTTACAAACTTTTCTACAAATGCAACTTTTGAACTTTTCCCAAAATTAAAAAAAATATTTGGGGGCACAGAATATTCTGCTTAAAGTAGAACTATTCATAGAGAACAAGATTTCTCTATTGAACTTCCTACTGACAAGATTTTGGCCTAGCCATCATAACACAATGGTTTCAAATATTATGCTATAGAATGGTCTCGATTTAATTTTTCTTTTCTGTACAGACTTAAGAGACATTTCATGAATGTATATTTTCGTTTTGCTTTGTAAATATTTGTAGGTATGCTTTCTTATTAGCTCATACAGTGTACTTTCACTTTTATTTTTTCATGTAAACAAGCCTTTTCAAATGCAAATTTGTATTTTGGGTGGGATTGTGAACACTTACTTTAGATTTGATCAGTGCTTATAAGTCTAGTCTTATTGAACTTAAGATCGTTCAGTGGGTGTTGTAAACGAATCTAGGACCCTAGTGTAACTTTTACCGATTCATGCCCTTATATAGGTATACTTTACCCTATCCTTATATATGCATAGAAATCATTACCATATTTGGCCTGAGCCTTACAGCTCAAATACGGCAAGGCTACTTCCACTAAGTTCCGAGAATTCACAGCGATTTCTTGGAATAACCCGCCTTCAGCAGCTCGGATCTTCCCCCTGCTTGAATATTAGGTTATACAAGAAATCCTGGAGTTTTCTTGGAATCGAACCTTTGAGTGACGTTATTAAGTCGAATCATACGTCAAACTCGGCACCTTCATGGTATAAATATGCCTACATTTGCCCAACCTAACAGACGGTGGTTCTTGGAGCAGATTGACTAACTTCTTGCCCGACGCCCTGCAGCAGCAAGAGCCGAAGGAAGCCGACCCTCCAGCAGACGCACTGAGAGACGCTGTTTCTTCTCTTGACGAGAAATCCAGCTCCAGTGTTTCCAGCTTACCCTTGCGGGTATCTGGGAGATCGAGTCCTGAGAGAGAGATACACGACCTCCTTCATTCTAAACCAAGGTACGGAGCTGATTAGACCCTTAGAGAATTCTTGATTAGACTCTTGGCAGATTCTAGGCAAAGAATACTAAACTTAAAACTAATCCTAAACTTATTTCTTCCATTGTGCTAGGCTTAGGTCAGGTATATCGGGGTAGGCGTATTTTAGAAGCACCAGTTGAGTACTTTTAGCCATCTCTTTTATCATTGTATGTATTTTATGCATTTTATCTATTTAAAGCAAGTTATGGCTTAGAAACCATATCATGCTTTTACAGTACTACTTTATAATACTGTTTGTATTATATGCCTTGTACTTAATAACCAGCATTACTATTGTAGCAGTACATTTCTCATGCTTAAGGTAGAAGACTGTTCAATAAATACCTTTTATTGAAAACGCCCGTCTCTCTAATTTCTCAGCAACTCTGGTGAAACTAAGTATACGCGATTGACTGAGTAAAATAGTTATCTATTGTTTCCACGACTCTGAAGATTGATTTCTTATTCTTGGGAAACAAAGTTGTCATGTTATATGTTTGTCAGAAACTAATCCCTTCTTGTACTTTCGAGAAAGTTTCTAGTGACCTCTGAGCTAGCTGGCACACACATAATTAAGTCTAATATATTCGGAAGAGACCTAGTTGACTTTAGTCCTACGTCTAAGCTGCAGTATATATTATTCCAATGCGCAAAGCCTATTGGGAATATAGGAACTACACTACAGCCTCTGGTTGGGGGCCGCTCTGTTGATCTTTGAGGTGCCTGCCACGGGGTGCAGGAATGAACTTCACCTCCCTTTTCTCAATGGGAGCTTGTGTTATGGCTGGTTTATGGCCGTAACATGAGCTCCCTTCGAGAAAAGGGAGCATCCGACTGAACTGTGTTCGGTCGCACTGTAATGGGGTGGTCAGGACCGCCGATCAGGTATCGGTCGGTCCCAGGACTGAGTCAGTGTCGGTGTCCGGCCCAACATCGAAATCAGCCCCATAGAGTGCTGTTCTACTTGGAGTAAACAAGGTGACAAAGCTGCTTCCAGTGAACACAAAATGGAACACCAACTTTCTGTTAGATGAGAGTATTGTGCCCTGGTTTATTGAGAGGACTCAGGCTCCATCGGGCTTCATAGTGAGGGATCTCTGGGGCAAAGGTCACGATGCTTACATGTGTTTTAGTGAGGGCAGTGCACCGGTATTGCTCAGGACCTCACATGCGCAAGGCTGAGATGTCAGTATCTGTTACTTCGTAGCTTACTGTGCTACCATAGATTATTTAGTAGATTTTTGTAGAGGGTACAGACTCTGGTGTTGAATTGTTCATTGGGCTGTCTGTATGGGACATGCGGTGTGCCCCTCGCAGTATATGTGTGAAGCCCCTTAGAAATCTCTATGCTGAAAGTATGATTTTCTCTGACTTGTTTTTTTAGTTTACAGCTAAAGATGTAGCCCCTATTTAACTTTGCTTATTTTGCAGGATGGAGCATGCTGAGATGAGGCATCCACCATTTGGAGATCAGGCAGCTGGTTGACAACAAGCAGGTCTTCCCTCGCATTTGATGGTGGGTAGCGAGTGAAGCATACGAGGAAGCTAATTTTAATCTGGTGATATTGTGAATTCTGATGGGACCGGCTTCCTTGTAGTTAGATGAGGATGTGTTGGCCTTCCAGAGTCTCATCAGCGTTTCTTTGGGTGGCAATCATTTTGAATTTTGTTTGTGTTTGTTTCAGCCAACATGACATATACTTAGGAGAAATCAAGTTGCATGTGGGTTGTTGGGATGTCAGTTTACAGCAGCCAGATTAAGAGTTGCATTGAGTTGATTTGAATTGTATCAGGTGACCCCAGAAACATGATTGTGGGTGAAATATTGTGACTACAAAGATATAAGTGATACAAAAATTATATCAAAGTTTAACATATATTTTACTTTATAATGTTTCTGAATATGGTGTAATGTATTATGCATTTATTTCATTATTTGTGTTATTGTGAAATGTATTTTTAAATATTTTTAAATGATATATGAATGTTTCTTTTTTTCGGATTTTGGGTTTATTGAAGGATTGGGTAGGCATTGTTTTTTAATTATATATCAATTGATTTTAATGAATTAATTTGATATGTTATATTTGTTATTTATTTGTTTACATATTTAATACATTTTTAAATTGTGTATGATATTTTTATTTTGGGTTGCGGAGTTTTGAGTGGGTTGCTTTTTTTGAAGTAATTAATTATTCATGTTAATTGATTAATTAAAATATATATATTACACAGGTGGAAATTACAGCAAACCATAATAGCTTTCAGGAAACATCATAGAATCATAGAAATAAATGCGCAAATAAATAAAGAACCAAGAGTAGCAACTTAACACCTAAGCACCAAATTCTAAAAAATCTTTGTTAAACTTTAGTTCTTTTATTTAAGTTCGAGTTTATTAGAGAAAACAAGAAAAATAACAGCAATACAATGAATATGACCAATACTGTTTAACATAAAATGATATAGTAGAATAATAATATATGAGGATAATGTCATTAAGCTGTATGCAAAAAGAAATACACAATAAAAATACTAAATGGAAATGGAGGCAAAGGAAGGGAAATAATATACCATTACTATATAACAATTAAGATTAATAATACAACAATGTAAGCAGAACGATAATTGAATAGGAAAAATGTATTAAAACATAAAGGTGTTAAGAAACGTTCAAACGTGTAGGTGTGAAGCGGCATTGGGAGAAACCCAAGGTGGTTTCTTCACATCGTCTGAAATGCTGGTGATCTTAACAAAGAATTAGCAGACACAGATAAATAGGTTGTCAATGGAAGCCATTATAACTCTCTTTTAATTGCTAGGGAAATAGGGGAAACAAAATTGGTATATAATCGGTGATGAAAACAAACAGCTTTCCACCAAGATCTAAATGTAACCTTGTCTGCCTGCTTCCAATTGAAGTTATTAAATGAAAGGCAATAGCTATCAGTAGATTTAAAAGTTTAAAACTCAATGAGGAGTGAGGCCATTGGAGTGATAATGTGCCCAAAAATTAATTCTGGAAAGAGAAAGGAATCTGAACTTTAAAAATTATTCGAATTTGAGACCAAACCAATTGCCAGAATTGATGGATGGGGGGACATTCAAATAATATGTGTTTTTAAATCAGCAGATGGACAAGGGCAGGACCAGCAAGTGGAGGACATATCTGATGAAAAGGAAGCTAAGGCAGATGGTGAAAATAATACTCGATGATAAGTAAAATAATGGGTTTGTAAGGTATTTGCAGCACAAGACGTTTTATGAAGTTTAAGCCATATTTTATCCCATAAGGTGATAGGTGCAAACTGTGGGAAATCCTTTTCCCAAGCCAATTAAATCTTAGATTTATGCCTGTCTTGGGAAGATTGTAGTAATTTATATATATTAGATGCAGGGGTGAAGTGTCAAGTATTGAAGATAGATTTTCATAATGTACGGGAAAGTTTGTATCTGTTGGTACAATCAAAAGATATTGATTTAAGGAAGAACATAAAAGATCTAATTACGATCCAGAAGATGATGGTAAGGAGAATTTACTTTGAAGATCAGAAAAAGAGAGGGGTTGATCATTGTATAATAACTGAGAAATCCAACGTAAAACCTTAGAATTCTTTATTACGCCAAGTAGGTTGTTGATGATAGGAGTTACTTGAAGGATAAGAAAATGCTAAAAAAGGGACCATAAGTTTACGGGAGTGGGAAATGGCATGAGGGCGTAAAGTAGAAATATTGGTGGTAAAGGTGAGGATCTCTTAAAAGTCAAAAGGAAGAATAACATTTTTTTAAATTTTAATCTATAATGGAGGATATAGAGGAATATTCGGAGAGATCCAAGGAGAAGTTTGCTTTAAGGAGAAAGCGGAATGATAAGCCTTAAAATCAGGAAACCTGATACCTCCATAGAGTCTTTCTTTTTTTAAAGAGGACAAAGCTATACGAGGAGTCTTATTCCTCCATAAAATGATTGTCAAAATGGATTAAATTGTCTTAAAGTAGTATCCAGGATGTGAATAGGGATCATGGAAATAATATATACAATAAGAGGGGAAAGCATAATTTTAAAGGAGTCTAAACGACCCCACCAGGAAAGAAAAAGGGGGCACCAATGAATAATAGCGTCATTCCATTTTTTTGTGATATAATCAAAGTTTAATCTTACAGTTTCCAGAATTGAAGGAGTAAACTTTATGCCTAAGTATTTTATTTTAAATGGCTGCCAAAAAAATCCAGAATGGTCAAAAAGATGATTCTGACATAAAACATTTAACCCCTTCCATGCTCATGACGGAACGGTTCCGTCATGAGCGTCGGTTGAGCTGTGCTCATGACGGAACCGTTCCGTCATGACTCCGCCGGCGCAAGGCGGAGTCAGCATGGGCGGGGAATTCGCGCCGCACGGAAGCGGTTAAAGGCAAAACTTCACATTTATCAGTATTAAGACGATATCCTGATAGCTGGGTGAAGGAGGCAAATTGTTGAAGAAAAGTGGGATGAGAAGTGTCAGGATTAGAACAAACTAAAAGGATGTCATCAGCGAAGACTGACATTTTAACTTGATGTGAATCAAATTGAAAACCAGAAATATGATCATCCAATCTAATTTTGGTTAGAAAAGGTTCTAAAGCAATAATAAATAACAGTGATGACGGGTCATTCTTGTGGAACTCCTCGACACAGTGGGAAAAAATCTGAGGATTTACCGTTAACAAAAATTGATGCCCTTGGGCCGGAATATAACAAAGAGATTAAGTCAATCAATTTGGGAGGGAAACCAGCCCATCTCAAAGCATAAAACATAAAATCCCATCCAATCCTATCAAATGCCTTTTCCGCATCTAAGGCGATAGCAGCCATAGGATGTTCTAAGGATGAGGCCTTACTTAATACATGAAAGAAGACTCCAGAATTGTCAGAGGCTAATCTTCCCTTAACATAACCGGATTGTTCAGGGCCAATCAAATCAGGTAGGATGGGATCAATACGAAGAGCCTGGATCTTAGCAAACATGGTAGAGTCTGTATTAACTAGGGATACAGGTCGATAATTTTTACAGAAAGAAGGATCTTTATCTTCCTAGGGAATTAGGCAAATCAAAGCATCTTGAGATGAGCCATTCCCAGAGGAGGATTTAAACAAAAGTAAAAGATTAGGCAAGAGAATTTTTGCAAAATGGTCATAAAATTCAATAGTAAAACCATCTAGTCCGGGTGCTTTACCACAGCGTAGGACTGAGACCGCATGAGAGATATCTGCTAAAGAAATATCTATTCCCAGGGAATCAAAATCAATGTGAGTAGAAGGAGGAGAGGGAATCGACTGGGAAGAAGAAAGATCATGTTGATTTGGAAGGGATTCAGGAGTATATAGGTTCTTATAGAATGTAACAAATTCATTTAAAATATTTTTTATCTTTAAAAGTTTTGTCCCCCATAATAGCGACAACTACATTTCAGTAAATAATTGGAAACAGCATCTGTAGATAGTCTATTAAAAGTGAGTTAGGCATCTATAAGATTTTTTAAAGAAGATTAATTAGTAGATTGATAGTATGTGTATCCTAACTGTTTAATTTTATTAAGTAATTGAGTGGATTGTTGTTCTAGAGATTTTTCTTATGGGAGATGAAATTCATAATGAATCCTCTGGTGGCAGCTTTAAAAGCGTCCCATATCATAATAAAAGGGGATTTTGGAGTTGTGTTTATAATAAAGAATTCAGAGGCAAAGGAATTAAATCGTTGACAAAATTTAAGACCCAGAAGTAAGGAATTATTAAAACACCATATTCCTGGGAGGGGAGAAAAAGGGATAAGCTCTATATCTACAAAAACAAGGGCATGATCTGATACTAAAGTAAAACCTGTATGGCATTTTGGGTAAGTGACTTACTCAGGAAAAGGTAATCAATTGGGGACTGTGAGTGATGTGCAGGTGAATAAAGGCTATATTCTCGAAGATCAGGATGACAAAGTCTCCAAATATCTACCAATGATTTCAGACGTATTGTGGATGAGAATTAGGAGTGAATTTTAGAGGAAACAAACTTAACTCTGGAGTGTCTGTCTAATATGGGATCAAGAGTTTGATTACAATCACCCCCAAAAATAATGTAATCATTGTCATATAGAAGCAATTTATCAGATACAATAGTCCAAAGAACCTTATCAACTGAAGTAGGAGCATTCACATTAAAAGAGGCTGAAAGGATCTTATCAACGAGAAGTTCGACAATAGCCCAGCGTCCTTCAGTATCAGATTCCTATTGAACAAGAGAAACATGTAACTTTTTATGACACAGAATCACCATCCCATTTTTCTTACCGAAAGCTGGTGAATTAGGCACATGACCCACCCAACATCGTTTCAACTTGGAAGCTTCATCCTCAGAAATATGGGATTCCTGAAGATGAGCAATATCAGTTTTAAGTTTTGCTAAATGAGATAGCACCAGTTGCCTTTTAATAGGATTACTTAATCCTTTAATGTTCCAGAAAGTAACCCAAAATGTAACTTAAAGATAAAAGCATCAACAGGTAATATGCTTACAAGAGTAAATTCTAATTTAAAATAGAATAGATGTGAGTAAGGAATCTAGAAGAAATATAGTATGTGATTAAAATAACAAGACATAAGGAAGATGGGAAGATGGGAGTAAAGAAGATAAAGTAAAGAAAAAGGAGGAGGAGGGAAACCTTAAGAAAGAGAGTAAAGAAAAAGGAGATAGAATATAGAACAAAAAGACAGCACATGTCATACAATGATGACTGGAAAAACATACCTACAACACAAGAAGAAATGGGGGATGGCTACACCAGAAGACGATGACTACACCATCAGAGCTCCCAGGAACCCCGGAGGAGCCATGAGTAACTTCAACAGATAGGGGAGGATGAAAGGGAAACAATATTGAGAGAAGAACTACACCTGTATGAGAAAAGGTTAAAACATATAGATTAGAAAAACATATTTAGAAAACAGGAGAAAGAGAGAAAAAGATAAAACATCTTAATGCAGTGAATGTTACAGAAATACAAACAAAACAATGATCAAGAATTCACGAATGTAAGAAACAATTAGACATAATGAAGCTCAATACTAAATCACGCAAGTGTCTATAGCTACAGCTCCATGTTGACAAAGAAATTCTGGCAAAACGTCTGGATCTTCAAATGTGGTAGTCTTTTCCTTATATGTGACCTTGAAAAGGCAGAGATGAATTAGGCCATATCTGGCATTTATTGAATGTAGTTGAGGTCGATGGTCAAGATAAATTTTCAGACTTTAGCCACATTTTGAGAAAAATATAGGCTGCGAACTTCCCCAAAAATTGTTTAGGGGATTTTACTGAAGATAGAACTTGCAGAAGGTCAGTATATAGCAAGAACATGATGACACCTCAAGACTTTGCAGAGATCTTGGGACCAAGCCTGTGCACCCTTTGAATGTTGGGAGGGGAAGTAGTAAAAAGATCCAAGAGCTTAGGCAAAAATATTTGAAAAAAGACGGTTGGGTTTGAACGTTCTGTATTCTCTGGAAGACCATAAAGTCGAAGGTTATTTCTACGATTTAGGTTTTCTAAATCTTCTGATTGCCTCTTCAGTAGAGATATCTCAGATTCCAGACTGGAAATGCGAGAGCACGAGACCTGAAGAGAATCAGTTTTCTGTTCCACAACAATTAAACGCGAATCCAACAAGGACCCTTTATCATTCAGAAATTGCAAAGTTTTATTAGTTTCCTCAATGAATGTTTTCAAAGCTCGAATTTCTTCAAGGATTTCAAGGATGATGGCCATGAAGGTTGACGATGCATTCACTGGTGAAGGAGGGTCCTTTTCCGGTCCCTTGGAGGACATCACAGGTAGTTTACTTGAAAGGTGTGATTTGGGAATGGTGCCTGTCGCATGTTCAGGTTTTTGAGGAGAAATATCTTCCATCTTGTTGAGAACAGAATCAGAATCTGATTGCGCAGTAGATATGGAGGAAGAAGAAAGTTTAAGATTTCTTGGTCTTCCCATAGAAGAGGCAAAGGAAATTAAACCAGCTCTTCAGAGATAATTCAATCCAGATGAAACGGAAAATTGATTATTTAAGACGCAAAAACAATTTCTGCTTTTATTAGGATGGAGGTGTCTGTTACGTGCAAGTTGATAAAAAGTCAAAATGAAGAATAAGGGTTTGAAAACATCATGAGGGAGGATATTTCAACTGCATACGGAAAAAAGGAGTTGAAAAAACCCAAGGCATTGCAGAATTAACCGATCCACAAAACCAGAAGAAACACCCAAAATTCAGACAATCAGGGAGAAAATCAGTTAATGTTCATTTATGTTCAAAACGACCTGTGATAAGAAGAAATCACATAATGGCGGCCATCTGTAATTCAAATTAGGGGTGGGCGGAATTTGCGTAATCGCTTAACGCAAATCTCTGCGAAATGGTAAAAAATCTCCGCGAACACACAGAAATTGCTTGTTCGCGATGCTTTTTTACTGTTCGCAATCGCTGTTTGCGTGCTCCGGGGGAAATATCTCGTGAACATGCATTTGTTAACGCAAACAAGCAAAAAATTCTGCGAACGGAACAGAATTGGCCGCCCAAGCCTAATTAAAATCACCTCAAAACTCCCAAACTTTCCTGAAAAAACCTAAAGGAAGTCAGCAAAAAGAAGTCAGTGGTTCATGGGAAGCTATCAGCCACCAAATGCCAGCAGTGAACGAGAGCTATGCATTCCTTGGAAAAATATTCCCAACGCGAGTGTGAGGGATTCAGCACACATAATGGCGGCCACAATAGTATTGAGGAAAGCACATACCACCCAATTGCTATTAGCAAAAAACAGGGTGAAAGAACGGGCAAACCCAATACACCCTTAGAGGCTTGGGCAATGAAATCAAAATTAAGTAGAGGAGTGCCTGCGAAGGGATTTTGTTCACAGACTAAGGTTTATAGTTGTTTATAACACAATCAATTTGTGTTCATTCTGGTCAGTGATGAACTTGTGATTTAAACACAGAAAGAGGACAATTGCTTTTCTTATAAATAAACCAATTTTGATATAAATATCAATTGTCTGACAACGGGGAAATCTTTTCTTCAGAAAAGCCAATATTTAATATGTACAAAAATAAAACCAAGGGAATTATATTCGGAATCAACCAAGCATAATGTTAAAGGTATTATGACTTAACCTATAATACACATATGCAAACATCTATTCCAGAAATTCAAAGAGGTAAATGGTCTGACAAATCAGAAAACGGTTCCTCGAAATCAAAAGATGATAGAGGAAATAGATGTACTGTCGACATTTCGGTCTGCGTTGGCAATGAGACTGTCAGACCATCTTCAAGACGTGGAGTTGATTGTAAAGCCAAAATGTATCTCTGCGTACACAACATGTAAAAACTTAATACATTGTCACTTGAACCATTAATTCTCAGTTTAAAAAAGAAGAGAAAGATGCACCCTCGAGTGCCTTTAGAAGTGGCAAAAACTTTGAGAATTTGATGAATCTGTTAAACTAAAGGTTCAGTGAAGGTTGAGATGGAGAACATAATCTAAGCAGACTACATACAGAGCACTGTGCTACACCCCAGGCATGCTCCATTATGGCTTCTTTGTCACTTGGCCACAATAGTACTTACATTTCAGGCAGTTTAATTTCGATATCAGACTCAGTAATAATCTCAGCCTTTTCTGACTGCCTCAATGTCCTTAAGGCACCATCAGTACGTGTGATACAAACATGTGATCCACAAAATGAATGGCATCTTATATCTGACATAAATGTAAGTAGAACACAACAAGAAAAATACCCAAGTGGCGCAGTCACCGCGCCCTTCACACCCTTTCCGATATTTATTACATCACTGATTCTCACATGAACTGTACCTTGCAAATGTAATATTATAAATCAGTTACACTTGTGACATTATATACACTGAAGACCTTCTCTCTAAGTAGGCTAACGTCAGTTTTAGCCTCTGATCCCCACAGAATTATGTCCCAATCATTCCAATGGAGCCTCAGAGTTTCTCCTGCACTGAGCTATCAATGTTGTTAGTTCGACTCTCATCCATTTCACCACATCCTGCTGTACTTCCTGGCGCTCGGTGCCCTCTTGGCTTTCCAGTCCATTGCTACATTCCTTTTGGCAATCAAAAGGGCCAGGTCAAAAAATCTACATTTCTGTCTGACAGATTTGTTCCCTGGGAATTGGCCCAATAAACATTGCATTGGTTCCACTGGCATATCTTGACCACAAACATCCTTGATAATTGTGACAAACTCATTCCTCTGCTCCCTAACAAGGCAACACTCCCATACCATATGATAGATGTAAGTACCTACCTGCAGGCACCTGAGACAATTATCCAGGGTTTTGTAGGGGAATAAGTATGCTTGACAAATGCAATTTGTGTAAATTTAAATACTGCATTACGCATCACTCTCTTTGCTTATTCAAGAACTTAGTCTCATGTGTCATCCGTGATCTCTCCCCATATCACTCCAGGCAGCCTGCCTTTCAAGGTGTCAGTATGATATGTAGGAGACATAGGGGTATCTCATATAGAGATAGAGGGGTCATTCCGGTGCTGGTTAGACCGGCTTCTACGGTCCTTTTGGAGGTGGTCAGACCACTGCGGTCTCATTGTAATCATTTGTCCGACCCACGGATTACAATGCATACATCGTGTACTCCGACTGACCTCTGACAGACTGCTGACTGCAACAGCCTTTCTCCGACTGTTGACATAGAGGTTGGAGAAAGCCAGCAGCCATTGGACAGGGCAGGCTTCTCACACCGCCATCCGGATTATGATGTGGGTTTCCCATGACTGCCTCGAGTCATCGGAAACTGAAGCTTTGGAGTGCATACTCACCCAATTCTGCTTCTCCCCAGGAGTCTTTACTGTGGACCCCTTTCTCGAGCCCCCTGCTACACCTGAACAGCTGATCCCTGATGTCGAAGACCCTGTGGGGGCGGGAACCCAGGTAAGTCCTTCTGCGGCATGTATGTCCATTGACCGGACTGTGCACATTCCGCCACACTCCAGCAATGGGTTACAGGGAGCACAAGGCATATCCCCACATATGTCATGTATGTGTGTACAATTGACTTATTTTCTGTGATTTTGTACGTACTAGCAGTGACATATTCATGGCGATGTACATCATCGTGGATGAGACCTCCGTGGTAGCAGCGAGTGCTAACCCCAGAATCTTTAGGCAGGATCCACAATAGGGTCTCAGGAGCATAAGTGATCTTCCCTACAGGGACTTTGTGTATCACTGACAACAGTGCCTAGACATCTAAAGTGCCCTTGGAGAAGACTTACTAGGGTTTCAGCTGCCCAGAAGTGTATACATCAAGGTCTTCCCCTCCATACATGCTTTCATTTCTTGCTCTTTTAGGCCCCTAGACCTATCCAGTGAACTTGTCATATCAGCTGTGCTGCTACATAATGTGATTCGAGGTTAGGTACCATTCCTGCCCTGTCTAAAGGTAGCATTATTGTATTCATAGCTATTCCCTTTCGCGCTACTGCCAATATCAAATCTTTCAGTAGAGCGCTCATATCTCTAAAGAAGATCCCCCTTGGAACCACTGGGAGATTCTGAAAGAAGTACAACAACCTCAGCAGACTCAACATCTTAGTAATTGGCAACCTTCCCATCCAGGATAGGGGAAGTTTATACTAAAAAGCGACCAAAAAATGGATCCGTGCGATTGCTTTCCCCTACTTACCCTTTTTAGAGCTGGCCGTCACTGTGGGATATGTAGATTAGATATTTGACAGTGGGGTTTCTGGACAAATGGGGGACACTGCATCCTCTGGCTCATGTATTAGGAGAAGACTGAATTTATTCCACTTCAACTTCAATCCTGATGCTTAACCACAACCAGTTTATTACTCCATGATCACTGACAAGCTGGATTTAAGGTCCCATAAATATAAAAAATATGAGCGCATGATGTCCCATTCTATTGCCCTATCGCGGAACATAGAAGCCAGTGGCTCCATGGCTACGGCAAATGGCAGTGGTGAGAGTGGGCATCCCTGTCCTGTGCCTCTACCTGTTCTCCATTCCCTGGTGAAAACACTTCCAATCCTCACTCTAGCTATTGGCCCTGTCATATAATTATTGCGTACCTATATACCGTGTTAAGTTAGCATAAGCTTATTAAATGTTTAAACGCCATTTTTCCTTTTGCTGCTTTTGCACACGACACATAATTGTTATTTTAGCTTTCAACCTAGAAGAGCGTTGTGATTTACATGAGAATAATATGTTATTGCTCTGATATCAGATTTGCTTGGTAAAATATGTCTGCACAGTGAGTGCTGAAGCCTCCAAGGATAACTCGACACAGTGTTGTTGTGAGGTCTGATCTTCGCACCTTCCTAGACATACCATGAATGCAGCTGCTGCCAAAATCTGGCTTTACGCGCGTTTTATATTGCTTTGCTTAGAGCACACGAGACACACTTGATGGTGCTTCTCATGCAGAGAGCTGGTGGAAGATGATGTGATCCTCTAACAGTGAGATCTTGAGGTATGGGCCTGCCCTGCTAAAACCTAAAGAGACCTTCATAGATATAATGTCCTATGCTAGTTAGGGAGGGTGAGAATCAGGTGTTGTTAACTCCTATTCATTTCAGCATTTTAGTATGCTGTCACCGTTTGCTTTCTATGGACTAGTAACTATGCTGATAACTTTGTTTCTTATAATATGTTTGCTTGTATTATATAAGATACTGCGTTTGAGAACCCTGCATTAGTAAATAAATATTTCAAATATGCACGTGTCCTCTTTTACTCCACGTTCTGGTTTGAAATGATTGTATAGCAAAAGAGTGTTCATGTGTTCCACGATACCTGAGGTATTCTAAGTTCATGTTCTGGTCTGTCTAAACATTGGGAGTTTGTTATGACCAATGAGCCACTGTAGCTGGCTCGGTAAGAGGATTTTGGGTACTAAGGTGAGTTTTGGGCCACCCTAATTCACTGAGGTTCCGAATCTCTATGCACAGTTCTGTAGGAGAACGGAATTCCCGCTACATGGCGCCCATACGTTGGTGGTCTTATATCATGACACTTGAGTAGTATATCATTCAATCCTTAACCCCTTCATTTTCGTTTCCGGAAAACGGTGGTGTCGGACAAAACCTACCTATTTTTGAAATAGGTCTTTTCAAGCTTGAATCTTGCTAAAACGGTTTCCTTGAATTACTACCAGTTGTGCTACAAAGTTTACTTTGTCTTTCTACATTCCTGTGCAGTCATGGCACAACCATTGGACATTCCGCAGCATAGTCGCATTGCTGTGCGCAATCATCTGCAGACTTACAATGTGCCCGTAGAAGGCTTGCCTGTGATATTGGTGGTGAGTGCGGAAGCAGCTTACCCGCACGAACTCTTTTATTCGTGGGTGACATTTCCGGCAGTGGACGCTAATTCTGGTGTGTTCCACACTTACACTCCCTCACCTGTACCGGCTGAATATACTCCGTACAGGGCACAGGAAGTACCTATTGATACTTGGCAGCATCGCGTTTGGTTTGGTGGTGCCCTGCCCCATTCTTTGACCGCTCCGAGGTTAGGTCCTTTGTCCATTCCAGGCGCAAATTGGCCTGTTTTGGCTGGATTTACTCCTCACCCTCTACACGGCAATTGTAACCTTGCTGAAATTCGTAGACTACATGTAGTCTCAATTGCCGTGATTCGAGCTTTAGTGCAATACATAGCCCGTAATCTTCCGGGTGGGCCCCCTAGGGGTGCGGCGCTTCCGGCAGGACAGGGCGGTTTGAAGCTCAGTCCCGTGATGGTCAATGCTGTGATGGGCAGGCGTCCCCAGGAAAAGGATGATTTTCCTTTCTGGCTTGCCGAGAAATTTGACCAGCTGGAAGCTGTATTTCCTAATACGACTCCTGGTGAAAAACACAGGATTCTGACACTTAGTTTGCCAAAAGATTTGGCCCCTGAACTCGGTGACTGTGAGACCTGGGGTAGAAAATTTGCGGCGGTCTATACGAGGTGTTATGGCACTCCGTCTATGGCTGTCCTGCCTACGGTCCTTAAACATGTTCAGGATGATCACGCACCAGAGGCTGCGGTTGAATTGGGTATGCGCCTGTGTGGCACCTTTGATGTGGTTTGCGATCTCATTCTTGCTAATGTCAAGGGGGATGCAGTGAACTTTCAGGTAGCTAATGCTTTGGCGGCGATTCCCGATGCCGAGAAACCCCGACAGTTAGCGAGGATTATTGTGGCGGCTTATAAAACCGTGGGTCGCAATAGTAGGGGTCTCAAACCTTTTTCTGTTAAAGAGAAAAAGCAACCCCAAGGGCAGACTTCAGAAACAGAAGTCCAGCCCAAGTCCAAAAAACAAAATTGGCCTAAAAAACAAAAACAAGGAAAACAACAGCAACAACAACAGACACAGGAATCTCGTCCTGCGTCTCTGTTACCTGCGCAAACAGAACGTGTTTATGACTTGCGCGATCGCGCGAAGATTAAATCACCTGAGCAATTTCAGTTTTCTGATCAACGCTCTCCTCGTTCCTTTCAGGACTCATCGGCCTCGACGACCGGTGGTGGAGTAGGCGGAAGGGGTCGGGGTGGTCAGCAAGTACGTGACCAGCCCCGCCCGAAAGACGGTGCAGGAAAGCAGGACGGCTCAACGTCGAAGAGACTGTAGTTTGCCAAGAAGAAAGTCGCGGCTTTAACAGCGCATCGATATGCCACAGATAGTTAGAACGCGGCTTCGGAATCTGACATGGGCTCTGACCTTGCTGGACAGCGCGGCGGAGATTACCATTGTGAGAGAGGCCCTGCGTCCACTACTGAAGGTGACAGCGACTGATATTTATGTTGTGATAGAAACAGCTGATACGAGAGTTGCTCCCCCTGATAGACTTTATGAAATTGTCCTGGTAATCGAAGGTGACATACAACGTACCATAAAAGGGGTATTTTGGGAAAATCTTTCGTCTACGTATGACATTTTGCTTTCAGAGGCAGACTGGCCCCCACCTTTTGTGCTCGCAGCACCGCGAGGGGAGGAGGTGATACTCCCCAGTTTCGCGCACACAGTCTCGAAGGAGCATGCGCTGCACTTTGCAGAAGAGTGGGCTAAGGCTCTAGTGCCGGCTCTGTACCCCAACCAATGTGGTTGGGATAAATTGTCCCCAAACCACGAGATTCCTTTATGGTCTCAGCCGCAGCCTCAACCTCAATATCCCATACGGCGTGAAGCCAAGGCTTCCGTCGCGGCGATCCTTGAACAATTGGAATATCAGGGAGTAATTGAAACATGTGTGTCACCAATGAATAACCCTCTTTTTACTGTAACCAAGCCTGACGGCTCATATCGTTTGGTATTGGATTACCGGCATTTAAACTCGCATTGCCGTAACTGTGCGGTACAGAATACTCACGGCTCTGCCCCAGTGGATAGTCTTGTGCGTAAGCGTTTTAAGACCACGCTTGACATTTCCAACTGTGTTTATGCCCATCGATTGGATGGTCTAAGTTCCCAATGGACCTCCTTTACATGCGGCGGTGTGAAAAACAATTTCGGCGTTTGCCTATGGGCCATAAGAATAGTCCTGGGATTTTTACCGCCCGCATTGTCTCTCTTTTGGAGAGAATCGACCCAGATGCATGCTTGTATGTGGATGACATATATCTCACAGACGACGAAATTTGGGAGCATCTGTGTCAAGTAAACAGCATAATTTGTACCTTTGCAGACATGGGTTACAAATTCAACTTTGCAAAATCGCACATTGCAGAGTACACAGTGTTGTTCCTGGGCTATGAGCTCAACAACGAAGGCAGAGGTTTGGCTCCTCACTTCCTGGAGAAATGCGCACAACTGCGCGCTCCGACAACGCTGAAAAAATTACAGTCTTTACTGGGTTTCTTAAATTTCGGGAGGACATACATTCCGGAATATGCCCAGCGTATCAAGCCTTTGTATGCTTTGATACAACCAACTTTTTCCAAATCATGCTGGCTGCCTGAGCACTCAGCCATTTTGCAATCCTTGCAGGCTGATCTGCTCGCTTCTAAATTCTTACTGACTCGTGATAACCACACCAACCTTGTGATAAGAATCATCCCTGGGACGGTGGGTTTCACGTACCTTACTTTTAATGAAGGAGACACAGTACCTATTGCTTACAAGTCACACTTGTCCACTTCGGCTGAAATGCGTTTTTCCACAGTGGAGAAAGTTTTGACGGCTGTGCAGATGGCAATTCTTAAAGAACGTGCCCTGTCGCAGGGAAAACGCATGTTGGTTGTTACCCCGTGTCCTGTCTTGGAGGCAGTTATGAAGGCCAGTGTACCAAACTCTAAAGCTTTGCACCCTCGGTGGATTCAATGGGCTGCATCCTTGACATCTCAGGATGTCACGTTTATTTTTGACGCCACGTTACGGTCGCAGGAGTATTTACAGTATGAATTCGCTCATCCGGCTCCTTTAGCAATGCGACCTTTGGAGGATTTCCAATGCATCATTTACAATGATGGTTCAGCGCAGGTTGCGCGTGGCTCTAAACACGCCTACGTTTCCGCATGCGCCATTGTGGTCGGTGCCATGGTGGACGATCAGTTCAAGTCCAGAGTTGTGCACACGCAGACTCTAGGGAACTGCACCGCACAATTGGTGGAGCTTCGTGCTCTTTTACTCGCGTTAGAGTACGCAGATCCTAGTGTGATGACTCTTATTGTGAGTGATTCCTATTACTGTGTCCAGTCTTACAATGAAAACTTGTTCTGTTGGATTCAGAATGACTTTCGTGATTCCAAGGGTAGCACAATAAAACATAAAATGATCTGGGTTCGAGTGGCTGAGCTCAAAGAGCAGTTGCCACTTGTGTTTGTGATTCATACTCTCGGGCATCAGCGTGTTGGAGTTCACGCTGTGGGTAACTCGCTTGCTGATGAAGCGGCAAAATCAGCGGTATCTACATATTTAGTTGCAGCAGTTACACGGTTCAAAAGTAAGATTGATGATGACATCTTGGCAGCTGTTGCTGCCACTGAGAAGGGAGGTAAACATCCTACGGGTTTCCCTTCGAAGTACACATACCACTTAAGTCCAGATAAGGTTCCTTTTGGGAAAATTCCTGAAGTTGGGGAACATTTGATTCCCAACTCGGATCGCAGGGCTAGCTTGATTACAGCGGCGCATGAAGGTGTGGCGTCTGCGAATGCGGACGTCTCGGCCACTGTAGCCCAATTACAACAACGTTTCTGGTGGCGGGGACTGTACAAACAGACGCGCGACTATGTCCTTCAATGTGACATTTGCCAGCAGATTAAACCTTCGACTGTTGCGCGTCCACCTCAGACACAGTTGTACATATCTAATAAACCGCTAGGTTGTGTTTATTTAGATCACTACGGTCCTTTTTCTTCTGATACTGCGTATAAGTACATCTTAGTAGCAGTTGAGTCATGCACACGCTTTGTGTGGGTATGGCCCCATCATAGCGCTGATTCACGAACTGTCATAAGAGATTTTCGTGTCTTTGTAGGGATTTTTGCCTGTGGTACCTTACATTCGGATCAGGGTCCGGCTTTCGCCTCTAAGGCGTATAAGGATGCCATGATTTCGATGGGGGTCCAAGTCAAGTTTTCGTCTCCCTACAGACCTGAGGGTAACAGTGTAGTGGAACGAATGAACCGTGACTTAAAGCAATCATTGACAGCTCGAGTTATAGGCACTGGCAGAAACTGGCTGGCCCACCTCAATGGCGTGCAGCGTGCTCTTAATAATCTCCCTAGAAGGTCTCTGGGTGGGCGGACCCCATACGAAATGCTCTTTGGTATCAAGATGTTTGTCTCGGACCTTGACGGTCTAGACGGCGTGGCCCGAGCCACAACCTTTGACGTAGATGAACATTTCCATGTATTACAGGATCTACAAAAGACCAGAGACAGTCTTGCAAAGGAACATTTGCCCTCCACGTCGGATGATGCGTTGCAGATCCCGGTAGTTGGCTGGCTACCCCAAGTTGGAGAACTGGTTCGAGAGAAGATCGATAACAAGAAAGAATTTGGTCCTTCCATTCGAGCTCTGGTTCCGGTCCTTGGAGTGAAGGGCACAAGAATTTTACCACCACTTCCAGGTCGTAAAGAAAAATGGTTTATCTCTATTGACAATGTCAAGATACACAGAGTGGCCGATTCTTCTTAGTATGACTCCGGCGGTCTCCTGTCCTTCGATTGTGAAAAATTCTGTTTTGGCCACTGCTTCTAATCCTATGCCTGAGGTGGCCCTCGAGATGCCTGCTGTTTCCAGTCCTTTATTAAGTACTTTACCTGTTGATCTCGTTGATGAACTTGATTACACATACCCAACTGACTTATCAATGCCTGATTTGCAAACACGTTTGGCCACAGAATCCAGATTCTCTTTTGACACAGTTTCACAAAATTCGAAAAAGCCCTCACGTTTTGCAATTTATGCCACATTATTTAAAAAACATTTTTTGACCCCCCCTTGGACATATATTTGGCTGGTAATTTTTTCAATTTACCTTTTTATGTCAATTGGTTTTGTGTTTTATTTATTTCGTCTTGTCGATGGACACTATGTCGAGGAAAGGACATGCATTCGGCATCTTAATGGAACTTTGGCCCCCCTTTCCTCATCACATTCAGCACACAGACTGAAGAGAGACTAGAATTTTGTTAACATCACTGCTTGGCCTGTTCTTGATGGGATTGTGTGGGATGCGGTTAAATTTCAAATCCATGGCCCTACTAAAGTTGTTAATGTCCCTAATGTGCTCAGGGTAAACATGGGAGATGTAGTGAAACAAAACATACCTTCTGATGATTGGGATGTTCAGGCCGTAGAGGCATTATTCTCTGATTTGAAATATTATACTGCCTTTGATGCTGAAGATTTATACTTAGATTCTGCTAATTATGGTGAATTATTTTGCTTCCAACATTTTGGCAACCATTATCTGCATAAAACAAGTTCCAGAAGGGGTGCTGTAAATTACACACAGTGGGAACATTGCCCAGCTCCTGTACAAGGCAGTTCGAGTACTTTCTTGAAAAAGTACACTTATTTTACCAACTTTAATCAGTCCAATCCTGAGTCTTTTTATTTTAAAATAACACAGAAGTCCATGTCCAAGGTTAGACTTACCGATACTAAATTGTTGTATTCGAAGACCTTTCTAGACAGGTTAGCTGTAGAAGGCTACGAGCTATGGAAGGAAACCATTGACCTTAAATCGGTTTGGGGTTCTAAAAGTTGGCAGGTACAAGGCACTGAGGCTTTGCACCGTGCATGTCTCATCCCAAATCACATGTTGTTTTTAAATTCTACTATTTCTCAAACAACATGCTTTGGATTGGCTACTTCTAAAAAATTAAATACGCCTACTGTTCCCGATTTAGAAGAATATTCTGGTTGGAATAATATTACACAGTTTTCCATTAGTGAATTGCAAGCTCTATTGCAAAATGCGTCCTTTAACATTTCCAGTTTGGATCCAAAAGGTTGGCTGATGTGGCACAGAAGTTCTGATTCATGCCAACGTCGTTTTCTGGGTTTGGCTGATGGATTTACACAAGTCAGACCTGATCCCCGCTTTGATACTGACCATTCTGTCACCACTTATTCGGTAGGCAAATTATGTCAGAATTGGCTGAAACATTCTACCTTGGCTGCAGTTAAACTGCATCTATCCAAGCTCACTGATGATGTAGATTTAAACGATTTCATAAAGGGCCCGGCTAGTGGTAGGTCTAAAAGATGGATATATGTGATTTACAATGAAATCTGGAAGACGTCACAAATTGAGGCTGCTATACGCCTTAGAGCTATTGATCAAGCTTATTTGGAAAAGGTACTTGCAGTTGTGGATAATAGTATTAACATGCTTTCTCCCCGCATTTACACGTTAAATAACATTGTGTCTTCTGTTGTTGATATTGTGCAAGATGAAGTATCTGTATTATACCATGGTCAGAATCAATTGCGTTCCATTATGCAATTTGCGTGGACCCTGCAGACGCTTAAGGCTGGTAAGGTGCCTTGGTCATACATGAACGTGTCCTCCCTCTTTGCCCCTTTTAATTTGACTGATAAGCAGCGCATGCTTTCCATGCGGGATGCATCTTTTTCCATGTTACACATTGAGAGATTGGAGTCTTTACCGTTCTCTGTGACAGAAGCCACTGCTGCGACGTGGCTTATCCACGGGTTGATTACATTACCATTTGCTTTGTACAAATTTACAAATTGTATGCGATAAATCGTGATAGGCAGATATGAACCACTCGGTAGTTCGTTTCTCCATGAGGCCTGGCCGCTTCCATTCACTTATCGATGCCTGAAAGACGAGAAAGAAGTTTATCTTAAAGGGGAGGAGTGCACAGAAACACCGGATCACTCATTAATATGTAGACACATCCAATTGCACGGTTCTTGTAACCAGGACCGGCCAAATTTAGCCTGTGTTTTGAAAGGTACTTCAGTTCCCGCAATCGTTCCTACTTTCACATTACTGGCAAACGGCAGTTATTTACTTTTGAATAAGGAGGACTGTTGGGGGTTAATTAGAGGTATCGCTTATGTGGTAACAGTATCAGAACGTGTGGTGTGTTGCAAAAACGTTCTGTATCCTCCTACACATGGGAATTTGGATGTTTCCATCTGGCCGCGACTCCCAACCTTGAAAGCAGAGTTCAATGGTATGAGTAGAATAAGAGCCCTTTTGTCTCAAAAAGAGGTGGCCCTGAGTTCGGCTCGAGAAACATTTGTCCTTCACATAGCTAACACGCGCACAGAAGTGCAGGCGCTATTGAATACTGATTTGCCATTGCATTTCAGCGAGCTTATTCATCAAATCTTTAATGCCTCCTCCACTTCTGGCCTCGCACACTTTTTTAAAATAGTTGGCAGTGGTCTCGTGACTTCCTTCGAGAACATATTTGGAGTCCTCCCTGCTTTCTTTCATTCTATATTTTCAAGCCTGTTTGGTGCATTTCCGGTTCTGCTGGCGCTGGCTACTGGCGTTCTGGTGATATTTAGTTTTATTAAAAATGGATGCCCATCCTGTGTTAGAAGCCGCTCAGCCCCAAGTGGCACTGTTTCGCAACCGTATGCTTAAATACTATGGCACACTGCCGCTTGCGACTTTAAACACGGCATTTGGATTATTGTTTCGATTTTCCTATTTCACATGTGTCCAGCCTGTGTTTCATTGCCTAAGCTGCGATTTCGACTGGGCCCTTGATTTCTGTCTCGGCAAGACGGTGTCTCCTGACGTTGATTTTAATAACCTGATGAGTCCCGTAGTCACTCACGAGTTGGTTTGGTCTGGCGAAAGGATTATGGCCTTGGCAGCGATGCATGGACTAATGGGTCATTGGAACATACTCGTAGCAGCACAAGATTTCTTGGCACAGAGCTATATTGAGAACCCACCGAGTTGTCCTCTGATGATGCTAGAGGCCCTGGTGCTGGAGGAGCACGTATATTCTTTCCCACTAATGAATTGGATGGCTGAACTGTTTTCCGATGATGACAGTGATTTCATGCTGGAGGCTGTTGCTGCGTATTTTGCATATTCAGTCCTGTGCTGAACACCTTCGAAACTTTTGCTAATGACATGTCCCTAATTACTACATTTTTTTGGACCTTTTGCGTATAGATTTTTTTACACCCAGACCTATTGGCTTGAGTGATGGATTGGCAAGTTGAAAACTTTTTAATTGAACTCTGTAAGTTATTGCATCCAGGGGGTGCCTCTCCTGTTTGGGCAACACCACAATAGTTGTTGATCCAATAGCTCCTGGGAACAACCTTCCTCTTCCATGCCTGTGTACACTGCTAACAGTTTCAGTCCCTGTGTCCTGTAGGTACTTCCAGGGGATTCTTTTGATCTGATGTTAGCACAGGTAATGTTACCTGCGTCAGATATGCCATGGCCCCTTGCTCAGAACGACCTTCTGAAGCAGCATGGAAATTTTCATACTAAGCTGTGAATATGTCATTATTTCTTGTTGTGTGTGTGAAAGAATACCTGAGTTGGAGCGGACTGCACATATTGGTTTCCTATCTATTTCGGCACCTAACATCCAGGCCAAGAGTTGGCCTGCTCTATCTCCATCTGAGTGTTGCCTGCATATAGTGTGCCTCATTTAGTCATTCCAATAGTTCTGCATGTTCCTTCATAGCCTGCACCCTGCAAGTTCAGTATTCAGGCTTCGAAACTAGATTAGTTTTCAGTTCCCTTCTCTTGCTTTCTTTTTCCAGAATTTGGTTGATAATTGTCATCTTAACCCTATAGGGAGTTTTTTACAGTTTCCTCTCATTAGCACCTTTAATGCATCCTATGCAATATTCGCGTCAACTACAGAACCCTCATTTTCCTTACAATGATTGTCTGTTCCCACCACGGAGACGAAGACTGAGTCTAATAGTACTTACTTTTTGAGCTTCCATGTGGGTATCTGCAGCCTAGGCTCGCCCAGACTCGTTAACATCAACAATGGACTGTGGTCTGAAATCGTATGGCTTAAATATATTTAATTATATATAAATGTATATTCCGCCCAACCTAACCAGAAACAGGTTGAGCCTAGGGTGTATGTCATGCATTGAGAGTAAAAAGAAAAGTACACAGAATCTGGATGTTTCTCCCTCCATGCTTCTACCAGACTCCAATGTCGCCTCCACTCAGAAATGTTGAGGATGCATTCTCCATGGGATACCCTGAGGGGGTGGCAACAACCTATCTTTCGAGGTATCCATTACCATATTATAACCCGCTCCAGACTACTGCATCCATCTCGGAATTGGAGCATTATTGAATTCAGGTAGGAGACATATTGGGGTTGGTTCACATGAGGTTTCCCTTCCATCATACCTCCCAAGACCCAGTATCAATCCTCCATGTCTATATGTGTAGAACCAGATATTTTACACCTGGGGAGATCCAAAACAGCAAACCTCTAGAAAAGGTTGAGTAGGTGGTGCCGACCAATTGACAAATCCATGTTTTCCATGACTTCATATATTCTACTGCTGTCACAAGGGTCTCTTGCGGGTATCCAATTTGAACCCTCCTGCACTTCAGGTACTCCAATCCCCTTCACATTCCATGTAATATCATTAACTCCGACTGATCTACTCAGAGGACATCCTACTCCGCTGCATATATACCTCATTGCCTAACTTTACTACGCCCTCCACTGCTGTGAAAGAATTATATAAAACTGATGCTCATGGGAACACTTAGACACCCATCTGAAGCCAGGCTAGCAATCTAGAAAGCAGAAACTAAATTGAAAAAAAATAAGGAGTACAGGCAAGTTTTTGGTCGGTGTCTACTGTAGGAGAGTAGGGTCTGCTTCCCATGGTCACCCCCACATTTTGCTTTGCTTTACTGGTTTTTGACTTAGATGTGGCTGTGGGCCTGCTAATCAGACCCACAGCCCAGATGCACTCTCTCTAAATTCACACCATGTACTCTAGGTACAACCACAATTGGGAATTGGTTTACCTTGTCAGTCCCTGTAGAAGTGTACCCTAGGTAGTCAGGGCATAGGTGTAACCAAGGCCTACCAGGGGCTGCAGCATGTATTATGCCACCCCTGGCTGGCCACTCAAACTGACACAACTGGCTGATCACTCAGCTGGGGCAAGGTCGTGTAATCACCCCTTGCTTAGGTATAGTATTGCTATATCTAACCTTATATATAGACACACAGTAACCTATAAGTCACTCTGCCTCCAGGATTGTTAAGGCCTGCCATAGGAGTGACTTATAGAAGCCTTCTCCATATGCTCAGCCATCCTGGAGCGGAGACCAAGTACATAGTCCACTATGTCTTGCTTAGGCACAAGACATAGGCGTCCTCCTACAGGATGCCCAAACAAAAGCTCAAAAGGGCTGTAGCCAACCCCCTTTTGTGGTACCTCTCTGTAAGCAAACAGAAGGCAGGGTAAAAGGATGTCCCATCTTCGCCTCAGCTTTTTAGGTAACCCTTCTATCATCCCTTTGAGGGTCTTGTTGAATCTTTCCACAAGCCCATTGCACTGTGGGTGATAGGGGTAGTGAACTTATAGTTGACACCACACTCCTTCCACATTGCAGTTAGATATCCTGACATGAAGTTTGCACCTCTGTCAGAGACAACCTCCTTTGGAAACCCCACTCGGGAGAAAACTCCAAGTAGGGCCCTTGCCACAACAGGAGCAGTTGTGGTCCTCAGGGGAATAGCTTCTGGATACCTGGTGGCATGATCCACTACCACCAGTATAAATCTGTGTCCAGATGCTGTTTGCAGGTCCATTGGTCCTACAATGTCTATCCCCACTCTCTCAGAGAGTACCCCCACCACAGGTAGTGGTATGAGGGGGGCCTTTGTTGTGCCACCTGATTTGCCACTGGCTTGGCAGGTAACACAGGAGCGACAAAACTCCTTGGTATCTTCTGACATATGGGGCCAGTGAAAGTGATGGACAAGCCTGACCCAAGTCTTGTTCTGGCCTAGGTGTCCTGCTAAGGGAATATCATGGGCCAAGGTAAGAAGGAAGCCCCTAAATTGCAGAGGTATTACCAACCTCCTGGAAGCACCAGACCTGGGGTCTCTAGCCTCTGAATAAAGGAGCCCATCATCTCAATACACTTTATGGGTACCTTGAGCATTCCCAGCAGCCTGCTGTCTGAGGGGTTCAAGAGAGGAACAGTCTAACTGTGCCTGCCTCAGATCTGCCCTTGAGGGTCCCCCTGTCTCAAGAAACTCAACCTGATCAGGCTCAAGCTCTTCTAGGACAGTTCCCTCTTGGATCTCAGAATCCTCCTCCTGGGAGGGCTGATCCTCAACCTGAGGCAGGGGGAAGGCACTGCCGTAACCCTCTTGCTCTTTCTCTTGGGTAGTGTCTGGTCTATTGTTCCAAGATCCAGCACTTGTTCAGGTAAGACTAAGCACTTCTTGGCCTGTGACCTGGTCACAGCAAGGACATGTGCTGATATTCCCAGCATTTCTGCATGGGTCCTATACTCCACCTCAGACCAAACTGAGGTTTCAAGATCATTACCTAACAGACACTCTACAGGAAGGTCTGAACTCACAACAACTCTTTTGAGGCCAGTTACCCCTCCCCAGGAGAAGTTAACAACTGCCATACTATGGGACATAGTGGAATTGCTAGCGTTGGTCACTAGGTAGGTCTCACCTAGTATGATCTGTTCAGAGTCCACAAAGTTAGGTGTCACCATGGTGACACTGGCACATGTGTCCCTGTAGGCCCGAGCCATCTTATTATTAATAAAAGGTGTCTGCCTGTACTTGCTCAGATTACCGGGACTTACAGTAGAGGACATTGCTATGTCCCCATCACAGACAAGAACAGCCTGAGTTGGTACTCTGACTAGGCCAGAGTCCACCTCAGTTCCCAGGGTCAACCCTACTACACCCTTCTGCTGGGAACCACCACTAACAGCTGAACTAGGGGGAACAGTTGCCTTAGGGGCAATGGTGGTCAGTGCTGTGCCCTTCTTGGTGCACTCATTAAACCAGCGAGAGACTGATTTACAGTATCCACACCAGGGCTTCTTTGGACCTTCTTGTTTCTGTTTGTTCTTTTTGGAGCCACCCTCCCCCTGTGCCTTTTGGGGGCCTGGTGAAGACTTTTGGTCTTTTTGTTTCTGCTCATTACCCTTCTGGTCTGCCTTTTTCTGATCACCTCCCTGGTTCTGGTTTTTCTGCTTAATCCTGGTTCTGACTCATTTGTCTGCCTTCTTTCCCAATTCTTGGGGAGAGGTCAGATCAGAGTCAATCAGGTATTGATGCAATAACTGGTTTTGACAGTTGCTAAGGATTTGCTCTCTCATGATCAAATTATGCAATCCTGTATAGTCCTTAACTTGACTTCCCAATAACCAGCCTTCCAGAGCCTTAGTGGCACAATCAACAAAATCAGTCCAGTCCTGAGTCTGTGTCTTCTGGGTATCCCTGAACAACAATCTATATTGCTCAGTGGTTAGGCCAAACCCATCAATCAGAGAGCACTCTTCAGGACAGAGTAGTTGTTAGCATCCCCATCACTAACTGTGAGGAGCTTATCTCTACCTTTTTCTAAAAAGGAGAGCCATAAGATTGCTGCCCACTGACTTTGGGGTACCTGCTGTACTTTGCAGGCTCTCTCCAAAGCAGTTATCCATTTGTGGATGTCATCCCCTTCTTTGTAGGGGGGCACAATCTTGCTTAGGTGTCTATTCTCCTAGGACCTATCTTTATCCTTAGGGATATTGCTGCCACCAGTGGGTTCTAACCCACTCTCTCTATGCTCTCTAGCATGAGCAAGCTTCTCTTTGGCCAAGGCAACTTCTAGTTCTTGCCTCTCAATCCTTAGAGCAGCCTCTCTCATGTTTGCCTCATGTTCCCTTCTCTGAGGGGAAGTCATCCCTCTCTGAGCAGGTCCATGAGAGCTATTTGAAGCATGAGAGTGGAGAGATTCCCTAGAGTGGGATCGTCCTCTCCTCTGCCTCTGGATAAGCCCACTTGGGGGTCTGTATGGGGGCTGCCTATACTGACTCCCATGCATGCTTAAGTTATCCTGGCTAAGTCTTCTGATTGGGACCTGGCTGTTTGTCTCAGGATCAGAATCTTCTTCTTCCACCCCCTCTTCTTCCTCATCTGGTACTGGAGTATCAGCATTATCATCTGAGGAGGGAAAGACTTCATCTGCACTACCTGTGTCACCTGTCTTAGGTGGCTGTTGAGCATCATACTCTTCTAAGAGCTCAACCAGGAATTTTAGAGTAGGGTTTGAACCCTGTTTTAGCCTTCTAGAAGTACACAATTGTCTCAATTCTTGGAAGGCTAAGGCTTCATATCTTGAAGCAGTCCTCAATGGATCTACTTCTGCAGGCAGAGAACAACTGGGGTTCACTTTCTGAGACATATTTTCTAGTGAGGTGTGGTGTTGCACCTACCTAAACTATTTGTTTTCCTACAGAACCTTTCTAGGATTTGTAGTCAGGGTGTGCTAGGCCCAGGCTCTACAACAGCTAAGTTCAGTAGAACTTAAGTATACTAAGACTTGTTTTTATATGTACCTGTAGGTACCTATGTGAGTCAGTCAGTCAAATTACTTTTATTCGATAAATTAATATCATAAAAAGACAGAGGTACATTTATATTTAAATAACATATACAACAATAATTATGCATATTAAATAACCCTGGGCGTAGTGTGCGGAGTGGGGCTCCGCGGAGCTACGCGAAGTGGGCACACAACTACGCCCACCCGCGCACTCCGCGTAGCCCCACTCCGCGCCGCCCGCCTCCCTCCCGCCCTCCCTAAATACATAAATAAAAGTATAAAAAGCATTTAAAAACACTTACCTTGTCTGCTGCGTCCCCGGGGCTCCCTCTCGCCGTCCCGCGATTCGCGCCGCCACCGATTCGGATCCTAATGCGCATGCGCGGGCGGCCGCGCATGCGCATTCCTCATGAGAAATGCGCATGCGCGGCCGCCCGCGCATGCGCATTAGGATCCGAAATGGCGGCGCGAATCGCGGGACGGCGAGAGGGAGCCCCGGGGACGTGGCAGACAAGGTAAGTGTTTTTAAAAGCTTTCTATACTGTTTATTTATGTATTTAGGGAGGGCGGGAGGGAGGCGGGTGGCGGCCGGCTACGCACCGTCTGCGGAGCGCGCGTAGTGCCGCCTGGCTACGCCCGCTATGCAAAATGCGTAGGAGACGGCACTCCATGCACTCCGTGCACGGAGCGTAGCTGGCCGACCAGGGTTAATATTAAATATTCAGACAAAATTTGATAAAAATTCATCACTAGTAAAATACAAAAATCTCAATTACAATTTGATACTACATTAGTGCCGTAAGTCTAAAATGAATTCATTCCAATCAAAGTCAGCCTAAGATAGACGGGGCACAAATGCTCTTGTTCTTAATCCGTACACCAGCTACTAAAAAACTTGCAACATGGAATATAGTACGGGGGCTATTTAGCAGTTGTAAATACAGGAGGGCAGGCCTGACCTGTAAAAACCCTGCCTCCCTCAAAATTGGGAGCAAAAACTTCTTCCTAATGTCCGCGTAGTATTCGCAAAACATAATAAAGTGCAAAGTGTCCTGTGCCGAGAAATTATCACATTTACAAGGGCTAGAATTTTCTGGAGTGCCCCACGTGGGAAAACAGCCTAATGTCAAATGAATCAAGTTAAAATGAAATCTGGTTAACAGATGCCGATGAAAAGGGCGATTCACCATAGTAAGATAGGGCTCAAGTCCAGGGGAGCTAGCTATAACATAATTCGCTCTAACAGTAGGTTTCCTCATTTCCACCTCCTCCCTCTCTAGCGACAACAGATTCAACAAAGCATCTTTTGTCTGTAAAACATCCTCTCTTGTAATAGTCTCTGGCGAGAAAAAAAGCTCAGGTTGCCCTATTTTAAGGAAGCTTGATTTAATGTACGCCAGCCATGGGATCCTACTGGATTTATCCAACGAGAGGCAATCTTTAAGGATCATATGATTCAGGGTAATTTCCTGGTTAAGCCAGGTTTTCAGCCAGCAGGTCAGGGGGGCGATTTTTATTAAATCTGTAACATACCCCACCCCCAACTCTGTGTGAATGGTATAAGTGGTAGTAGACTGTGGCACTGTTAAAACCGACATTAGAAATTTATTTTCAGTCACCTGAATTCTGTCTTGGGGGGAATAGCCCCATAATGAGGAGCCATAAGAGGCAACTGCTAGCCATTTAGCTTTATACACCTTCAGTATTGCCTCCACTGGTCTAGCCCCCAATTTTTTTTGTGAATCCCAGGAGTGCTGAGGTGGATCTAGCAAACACATTACTTCTGTTGCTTTGTTGGGGACCCCAATTCCCTCTTTCGTCAAAGAGGACCCCTAAGTAAGAAAAATAGGGACCCTTCTGACTTCTTCACCTCCACAAAAGGAAGTTTTCACTTTTTTCTTTCTGCTACATTCCCCTACAATCATAACTTGGGAATTTTTTGTGTTTATTTTCAGGTCCAAGGTCTCCACAAAACTGCCAAATGTATCTAGCAGCCTTTGTAGACCTATCCCCGAGCGAGCGATAAGAACGGCATCATCCGCATAGAGGAGAACTGGAATAACATGTCTCCTATACGCGATACATCCCGGGATGCCTCCCTTAGAGCTGGCTCTAATGCATTAATATATAACGTAAAGAGAAGAGGGGCCATAATGCCCCCCTGTCTGACCCCCCTCTCTGACTTAAAGTGACTCGTGCAACGCCCTTCCGAGGTATCCTTTTGAACCAACTCGCTGGTCTGGTTGCTCCAGACTGGCCCTTGCCTCCCTGCAAAGGTGAGGAACCTCAGACCTTGCTGGTCTGCACCAGAAGCCTTCTTTGAATCCTGCATGGGTTGCCTTTTCCAAGGCTTGTTGACTCCAATCCGGCAGTCGACCCCTCAATCTGCGAGAACCTTCGTGGGACAGCTTGCCTCCAGCACCTGGTCGTCCTCGACGCCTCCTGGTCCGCATGGCTGAAGAGACAAGCTTCAAGACAGTAGCTGATGCTCCTCGACGCCACCCGGTCACTGGCTAGTGACCCAGACTCTGTCCCCTCTGCTTTCAGGTCCTCTTCATCCTCGATCCACCCTTGGATCCACCCGGACATCTTCCGCCTGGTCGCCTGCAGAATCTTTCTTCACAGGCTCCATAGACTTGAATGGCGAAACCCGACACATCTTGACACATATGCACCCGCCGTCCATGGGTGAGGTAACACGAGTACTTCGGTGCTCCCAAGGGTATTGACTATCCAAGGGTCTAGGTTTTTAGTTGTTTCCTTCTAGCTAAACGGGAAGTGTCCCAAATCCTTCTTTATATAACTTCTAAGTTCCCATTGACTTTACATTGACTCCCGTGTGTGTGTAAAGACACTGCACGTGCCGCCTGTGGGCCTCCTACTTCTAAACTAAGGTTCAGCTAGTGTAGCCCCAGCGATTGGCTAGGCCCTAGGCCTTTCCTTTTCTCGTGACGTGGTACTTATACCACTTTCTTAATATATGGTTTGCTTTGCCCCTAGGGCCTAACTGTAAATTGTGCAACTTAATGTATCCTGATTAAGTAACTTGTTATGTGCTTTGGCCTCTGATCTCATAAAGAGTTCAGAGGAGTGTGTTAGTGAATAAATACATATATATTTTATATATATCCTGTGTGGTGTCCTTTCGTTTGATATTCAAGGGGTTACATATGGTAAAACAGCTGGCTTTACACGCCCTCAAGAGTCTTTTAGCCTAAGACTGTTCTGTCCACGCTACCACTAGGATAGCTGGTCTATAAGGTTGACTTACAACCATCACCATAAGGGTTGTTTGGACTGGTGCAAGGTATTCACTAGAATAGTGAACATCTTATACCAGGCCAACTTCTCACATCTACCAAGAGGGTCAGTGCTTGAGGGACAGTGATGAAAAAGACCCTTTTATCCTCCTATGTCTCCCTTCTTTGGATTCTCGTTTACCTGCCTCCATCTCAGTGCCTGCCTGTAGTGCTTCATACTCATACACCATCAGTTGTCCAGCCGGTTCATCGCACTGCAGGCATTTGTATATGTCAAGAGCCGGGTATACATGGACCCATCGTCCATTCATTGCTGTATAAGCTAAACGCTTACCCTATACGGGAGCCCTCTGGATGATTTCTACTTGTTTAATTGTTTGTAAAAGAATGCTAGTTTCAACCAGGCACTGGTTGAAGAGTCAGGCCAGCATCATTACAGGCAAACTATAATGAACAGATCAACACCAACGCAACAAGTTAAGAAGCTGTGTGGGTCCTGCTTCTGGGAAGAGCTGGCTTCTCTTAGGCACATCCTCAGGAAAAAGAGAAGGGTTTGCGCCTTTGAGCCTTGTGATATAAATTACTTTCCGTCAAACATTTCTAGACGTAGGTATGGCAGGTTGTGCAATTTGCATGGTGTTCACACACATGTGTCATAATCTGGGAATTTATGTGTGCATTTGAAATTGCATCTTCCACTGGATAATTGTGTTTGTGAGTGGACACTGATAAGAATTAAAGAGCTACGGGAATAATTCTATTCTCAAGGATTTATAAAGCACACAGATACCCAAAATCATGCTTCCCAGCGCTGTTGGACTCGTCGTAGTGACTAAAATTAGAAAGCTATTTTTTTTACAGTTTAAGGAAAATATAGGTTTTGAGTGTTTTTTTTTTTAATTAACAAAGTTGTCCTTACTTCTGATTCTGATTGGCAAGGAGTTCCTTAGTTGTGGTTCAAGATACATAAAAAACGTGCCCCCACTTCTAGCTCTCTTGATTCTGGGGACAGGAGCTAGTCAAGGTTGTTGAATCTCAGGTCCCTATTGGCCTGAAAGGGAGTGGCAAGTTACTGAAGGACAGAAGGTTAAGCTTGATGATGAACCCCACAAAATACTTAAGTTTCTGAGTAGACCTGCCTCAGTGTCGCTGCATTTCAGTCATGTAAGAGCAGCTTCATCCTTGTAGGTCAGCCACCTTAGGGCCTGGATGTAACAGAGCAGGACGGATTATTTAAGGTGTCAGAGATCGTAGAAAGTACTGGCAGAATTAAGGCTGCTGGAGTTATCTGATCGTGGGCACCTTCTGGTGGAGGGTTTGTAACCTCCCGGGGGCATGTTTCATATCTGGTGGATCCGTCATAAGGGCTGTATGTTTTGAAAAGAGCTCCTAATTCTAATCAGAAACAAAATAATGCACATCTGCTGCGGACCCACTAATGAACGTAGACACCCATGAGCACTATACTCCTGAGACAGGAAGCTGGTAGCTTATGTTCCTTCAGCACCTGAACTGTCTCTGTCCATCAAACAGAATTGTCCTTACATGTCCTCTATACATTTGTCATAGACCAAAATGTGGGAAATGCTAGGAATGGAAAACACAACCTCAGCAATCCGTAACTGCTTTGCAAATTATGTGCAAACCTGGACCCTGGTCATAAACGATGTCTGCACCAAAGCAGGTGCCCCTGCCAGAAAGACACACCTAACCAGCTTCTCTCTTGAGACAGAGGAGCATATGTATAAGGAAATGGCACGGCACGGCTCTGCAGCAAATTTAGCAGCATAGTGCTGTGTCATTTAAAAAACACATGCAGGTGTGTATTTACACCCCCTGTGTTTACCCCAGTCCTGGCTCTAAGAATAGCTGCCTAGCGTCAACACAGACAACCTTGCGCCATAGTGTGCCTACATTGCAGGAATGATTGTCTACATGCAGTAAGGTGTCCCTTCTTGAACATAAACAATCAATAATGGCGATTTGCTCCTTCTGTGTGTGCTGCATTGTGCAGCACACATAGAAGTAGCAAATCGCCATTATTGAATGATTGTTTTTATGAAGGAAGGGGACACTTATTTTGTCATTTTCTGAACTTCTATATTTCCAAGATGGCGGGCACCAATCTTGGAGAGAAAGATCGAAAGAGTGAATGGAGCAGCTTGGCAGCAAATAACAGATGCAGGATCCTTCAAAAATAAAAAAGTTGGAAAAAAAAGAACATGAAGATTGTGACAGAAGAGGCTGGGGATCTATGGAGGAGCAATTGGTCAAGAAGTTAATGCCATGGGGAGGCAACAGATAGATGGCATTCGAAGGAGGAATGGGGAAACTTGCGGCGTTGCGAGGAGCAAAATTTTAAAATATTTTTTAAAAAGCCAGACAGTCTCAGACCTACTTAGCAACAGGGAGAGAAAGAGGGCGGGTATTTTAGGGAGAGCAGTATATGTAAGAGAGTACAAGGAAACTCATGCTCTCCATAAAGTGCTGAAAAAAATTAAAAACAGTAGTTCTCAGAATGTGAGCATTGGAAGTATATAAGTCATTCAATCAAAGGGATGGTAAAGAAGAAATGATTCGCAGTGGCGGCGGGCAGGGAAAGGGGTAGAGAGGCGGGGGTGAAAAAAACCACAACAAAAAAAACACTTCACCTCTCCTCGCTTTCCTGCCGACGTCCCAGAACAGAAGCAGGAACAGAAAGCACATATAGGCTCCCTAACCTAAGGCAATCACAATGCTACCATGCAGCGTTGTGATTGGTCTGAGTGTCATGGTTTGGTGCTCAGACAAGGAATGTGAGCCTGGGCATGTTCCTGAGGCTGTGTAAGGCAGTCTGGTAAGGAACATGCAAAGTGCGCATAACTGTTTGGCTGGCCCAAGATGGGTGATGAAACAGTCATGCACACTTCGAGCGTGCCCACCACTCCTTCCCCTGTGATCCCAGCCACACCCCTCCCTAACTCAGCCTCGCAACTACCAAAAATAAAATGATAATAACAAAGTCATTATCATTTTCTTTTTTTACTGCTTTGAACGCAGTGGGGCGATGCTCCTCTGCTTTAGCGGATGAGCCTCCTCGGTTGCTTCGTTGAGGAGGAGCAAACGCAAAAAACGAAAGGAAAGCTATTGAATAGCAAACATGTAAATGAAAGGACAAGAAAGCCTACCTAAGGTACGCAATAGGTTGATCAAAAACAAAAAGCCTGTAGGTCGAATTACGCTGAGATACTTAAACTAACACTGGACAAATTTGCACCTTGAAGATTACATCAATAATCAAAAGTCAGACTGGCTACCAACAATTGCTGTTTGAGTCCTATCAGCTCACCCAAGTGGCGGAGCCTCATCATGTAGGACACCCAAACCTCAGGTCTGTGTGCGAACACCCTGGTGTATTTTGGCTTCGCATCACTCGGCCATGGTCTGGTCACCGCAGTTGTTCTTGCAAATGGTGGAGCTGATATGTGCAGTGCAAAAATTAAATCAAGTGAAGTGGTTAAAATGGCTGTCAAGACAAACAAAGACCTTTATTAGTGTTTGCTTAGACGTCCGATTAAAAAATAGTGAAAGGACAGTGTGACAAAATCACTGTCTAAATTGCTTGGTGGAATTCATTAGATAGGGCCAACATGTTTCTGCCAATGGGTGAAGGTTCACCGGCATTCGTCAGGGCCAAGCTCTTATGTATGCTACTGCAATAACACTATCAATTGTGCTAGATAAAATAAATCAATATTTAGGAAATCTAACAGACCATTATCAAGAGAAAAAGAAGAGTGGTCAATCAAGACCATCCTACCACACTTTCTCAAGTGGCTCAACAGATGCAAATGTTCGTCCCTGTAATAAATCCAAAGAAAGAGAAAATAACCATGGAGATATTGCATACACGTGGTGCTCATTAGAGAAAGAAACATTAAATAAAGACTAAAGTGCGCACTTGGTGAGAAGTGCTATTCTTGTGCAAAGCCAGTGATAGTTTAACTCAACTCAGCCCAGCCAGTCACGAATTAGTGATGGCTACTTGAAATATGCGCTGTATCATGTCGCCGACAGATAATCTGTGTATTGTTTCAAAAACTTGATATAACACTTACCCAACCTTGCGTGGGAAGCATGCCTCACCTCACTCGGCAACTGCTCGGAAGAATAAGGCCCCGCTCTAAACATGTAAGTAAAGACAGTTCCTTTATTAGATACCTGTCACAGGATTTGACTCTGTTACAGTTTAAAAAACCCAACAATTTATTGAACTGTCCAACGTGATCACCCCCACGGGAACCAAGATGGAGGCATTCAACGACCAGAACTAGAAACCTCCTCTAGCATAACTAAAGTTATAGCTGCGTGGTGTTAGATAGCGCAGATCTATTTTCCATACACCAGCTGAAGGTGGTATTATTGGTGATGAACATGAGATTTTACAATGTACTCATACCTATAGGGGAGATAGTTCACACAATCTCTCTCCTACTGTTTGTAATAAGGTGGTAGCTCAACCCCAGGTCACAAGAGTGATTCCTGCAGGCTGAGGAGAAGGGGTCATTCGTATTTGGAACTCAGAACCCTTTAGCCCGCATACAGTCAAGCAAGACGTGGCTAGATACAGTACAAGACTGAAAAGGGGCAAATAGATGTCACCAGGTCTTAGTAGGGCACTAGCTACAATCAGCTGCACTCAGCCTTATGAAGGACTTCGAAACTACCCTTGCCTCTAGGTTATGGAATTGTTCTGCATACACAACTGTTGTAAAATCAGTGAAAATCGAGCCAGTAGGCTAGCCTTAACCAATTTTAATTCACCATTCTGCCCAGCGCAAACCATACATTCCCCTCTTACCTGTCCGTCGGTACCTCGCGGCGTGATCTCGAGCCGAAAGGGAGGCACCGACGGTCAGGCGGGGACGCGATTATATATTCATGCTGAGTGCGTGATTGGGCTCAGCTGGTCGTCACGGTAGCGCGTCGGCGCATGCGTGCTGGTGTACCACTAATTGCTATGAACAACGCATGCGCAGATGACGGAAAGTCGTCCGACGCGCATGCGCGTTAGTATCGCGCTCACCTCCGTGAACCGCGCATGCGCAACCACCAGACGTGGTTAGTCCCGCATGCGCGGAACATCGCAGCGCACAAATGTGACTACATGCATCAGTTTATCCCGCGATCCTTTGTCTACTTAACTAAATGCTGGCGGCAAACGCCAACCGATGTCTCAGCTCGGGAGCAACATGACTCGGGAAAATTCAGCTCTATGCCCTAAAAGAGCGAGTGTTCTCTAATTGAAAGAAAGAAGGATTAATGGTATGACCTTCCTGGGTCCAGACCCGGGTAACCATCAATGCCTGCTTATTATAGCATTGTGGATTAACAAGGCTGGGACCCACATCAGCGAGAGCATGGTGCATACATTAGGTACAGACCTGGTCCTAAGCATAATAAAACCGGACACTGTATGACTTGCTGTCATTAGTCAGCTGCATGATATTCCCTTACCTGTACACGAATGCATGCAATCTCAAGCGATTTGGTCTATCAGAGCTACAAAAATGCATGAAAAATTGACTGCCATAATGGAAACGATGCTGATAGAAACATAGGGGTCAGGATTGATAACCCTCGATATCCCATGATGTCTAGCTGTCATTATGAAGCACCTTGTAGATCAATCAACAGGGGCTCTGATTGCAGAAGACACTGTAGAAACCAAAGGTTCTACAGGCAAAGGATAAGCCAAAGTTATAGTTCCATGGAGTACCAGATGGCAAGTGTTGCACTCAGATCGAGACCCACGGAATGTTGTCATTGAGCCCGTTGATGTCGGACTTCAATTTAAAAATCCACCGTTGCTCTTTGACAAAGAGAAAATGGGATACCTCAGCGATGTGTGGCGGAATGTATGGCTGTTCCAGTACTACCCATGTTAAGTCCTCTGCTTTGTGTTTTGCTTCTAAGAAGTGATTAGTGAGGCCTGTAGATTGTTTCTTACAACGGATCGTGCTTTTATATTCGCTGATGCGAGACTTGATCATTCTCGTTGTGTGGCCCACATACTGCTTCTTGCAGGGACAAGTGATCAAATAGATCAGTTTCTCTGAATTACAGTTCGTATGCCTTGTAAGCCGCCACGGTCTGTTAGTGCCAATGTCTATCATTAGGGTCTTCTGTGTCTGTGGAGAAGCTGCACAGCTGCCACACGGGTAATGGCCTTGTACTGGGTTGGTGTTCCAGAGGGTATTCGTGGTTTGCTTCATGGCAATCCGTGGTCTGGTGTGAACCAGGCTGTCCCTGATGGATGGTCCTCTCCTGAATGCGAATGGTTATCACGTTGGACAGTTCAATAAATTGTTGGGTTTTTTAAACTGTAACAGAGTCAAATCCTGTGACAGGTATCTAATAAAGGAACTGTCTTTACTTACATGTTTAGAGCGGGGCCTTATTCTTCCGAGCAGTTGCCGGGTGAGGTGAGGCATGCTTCCCACGCAAGGTTGGGTAAGTGTTATATCAAGTTTTTGAAACAATACACAGATTATCTGTCGGCGACATGATACAGCGCATATTTCAAGTAGCCATCACTAATTCGTGACTGGCTGGGCTGAGTTGAGTTAAACTATCACTGGCTTTGCACAAGAATAGCACTTCTCACCAAGTGCGCACTTTAGTCTTTATTTAATGTTTCTTTCTCTAATGAGCACCACGTGTATGCAATATCTCCATGGTTATTTTCTCTTTCTTTGGATTTATTACAGGGACGAACATTTGCATCTGTTGAGCCACTTGAGAAAGTGTGGTAGGATGGTCTTGATTGACCACTCTTCTTTTTCTCTTGATAATGGTCTGTTAGATTTCCTAAATATTGATTTATTTTATCTAGCACAATTGATAGTGTTATTGCAGTAGCATACATAAGAGCTTGGCCCTGACGAATGCCGGTGAACCATCACCCATTGGCAGAAACATGTTGGCCCTATCTAATGAATTCCACCAAGCAATTTAGACAGTGATTTTGTCACACTGTCCTTTCACTATTTTTTAATCTGACGTCTAAGCAAACACTAATAAAGGTCTTTGTTTGTCTTGACAGCCATTTTAACCACTTCACTTGATTTAATTTTTGCACTGCACATATCAGCTCCACCATTTGCAAGAACAACTGCGGTGACCAGACCATGGCCGAGTGATGCGAAGCCAAAATACACCAGCGTGTTCGCACACAGACCTGAGGTTTGGGTGTCCTACATGATGAGGCTCCGCCACTTGGGTGGGCTGATAGAACTCAAACAGCAATTGTTGGTAGCCAGTCTGACTTTTGATTATTGATGTAATCTTCAAGGTGCAAATTTGTCCAGTGTTAGTTTAAGTATCTCAGCGTAATTCGACCTACAGGCTTTTTGTTTTTGATGTAGCTACACTGGGGGTGTTCACCTGTTTGGTCGTTAAACATTCCCTCGGACCCTCCACTACGAGTAGTTGTTTTGACGCAATAGGTTGACCCAAAGCCCACTGCAGTTTTAGGTGTTGTCCACAAAAGGTCTTTGACAGCAAACAGCTAAGTAATGTCTGTAGGTGAGACCTAAAAGTGGAAGACACTGGAGCAGATGAAACCACAGTGAAAATGATGCTGCAAAACCCCATTCAACAGATGGAGTAATTTGGGAGTGACCGGGCATATATATACACTTACAGCCTTATTCATCAACGGGCCGTTTTGCGAGCCCCTAATAGCGATTCATAGCGAATCGCTATTAAGGACTCGCAAAACGGTATTCATGTAGGAATTGCTAAATAAATAGCGATTCCTACACATTCCTTATTTGCGAGTAGCAAATTGCTAATCGCAAATAAGGAATAACTCCCCATTCATTCCTATGGGCCAAAAGGCCCATAGGAATGAATGGGGAGTATTCCTTATTTGCGATTAGCAATTAGCTAATCGCAAATAAGATAGAGATTGAAAGGGTGCCAGGGGTGTCCAAAGGACACCCTGTAGCACCCCTTAAATGCAAAATGAAACAGGTGTTGCGCACACACATGTCCAAAGGACACGTGTGTGTGCAACATGCAACTTAGAAAAATGCTTTTAAAAGCATTTTTCTAATTATTTGCTATGTACCGAGAGGTCTGACCTCTCGGTAAATAGCGGCCCAAAATTGCATTTTCGCAATTTTAAAATGCTTCATGAATTGCATTTAAGGAATCTCAAATAGAGATTCCTTAAATTCAATTCTTCGCAAATGTGCGAATTCTTAAATAGCGAATTTTGCATTTGGGATGATGAATCCCAAATGCAAAAATTGCACTCGCAAAAGGCAAGATTCTGAGAATCTTGCCCTTTGCGAGTGCAATTTAGCTTGATGAATCAGGCGGTTAGGTCCTTATTACTAGTGGCCCAGTGTTTTCTGTGACATTTGTAGCACCCAATAAAATTGAGCTCTGTGGGGATTGGAATTTATCGAGTTTGATTAATAGCAAATATTACAGGTTTCTGTGGAATAACACAAGGATTTGTGGTAATAATTGGGCACTGTTCCCCAGTAAAGTTCAGCAGGTTTGACGTAGGAAAGTTTACCTGGGGAAAACTGTGGGGTGCGGTGTTAGTGGCAAAACATATACATCTGGTATGTATAAATATAATTCTGGTTTGGTATTCTGGTAATATGAAGAAAAGTAGTAGTGTCACCACCTGACAGCTGTCCAGCAAGTATGATTTTATCCACTCTAACATGGTACCACCAACACCCAAAGACGCTAGTGTGTGGTGGCTTATCATGTCAAAAGCTGCCGACATATCAAAGAGAATTAAAATTGTGGACTGACAGTTGAGTACCCTCAAGTGCATCTCATCCATGTCACTTAGAAAGGCAGTCTTTATGCCACTGCCAAGCCTGAGACCAAATTGTTCTTCCTCCAACAGGGAATATGTTTCCAAGTATAGAGAGAGAATCCTACTCACATAGCATTCCAGTATCTTCACTGGAAAAGGTAGATGGGAAATAGGCATGAAATTTCTCAATTTCAATAAGGTGTAACTATGGCTTTTTTACAACTACGAGGTACCACCCCAGATTCCTGGGATTGGTTACAGAGACGTCTCATTGGCTGCATTGGCTCATCTGTCCGCTTCCTCCACTGTCTGTGAGGCAGAGGATCTAAGGGGAATTCAGACTTAGTAGTCATAGCAATACTTGAGAGTCCCCCGCCTTAGGAAATCCATTTTACAATGAAGGGAAATTTCATTGTAACTTAGTATCAGAATTTCCTGATTCTTACTCCAGAAGAAGTGCATAGAAGGTCCCTATTTATTCCACCTGGCAGCAGAACACTAATCTCCTACTTCTCTCCCCTCCACCATTTGAATCCCTTCCAATGCTTAGTGTTGTATATAATTATATCAATCAATCAATCAATCAGTAATAGAGTTATTAGATATTTTCCTGACAATCACAAAAGCACTTCTAGAAGACAAAACTTACAGAGTTAATTACGTCATACATTTTAAAAATTCATTGAATTATATGAACTAAAGTCATTTTTTTTACTGACATACTTATCATTATGTTTAATGTCTACACATAGTTGTATCCATGTTATTTAGGTGTTACTACCTCTCTATTTTATTCTTTATTTCATCAAAGTTTCTCCCTCTTTTCTAAAACTCTTGCATGGCCATGTAACCTGTTTTCTCTTTTGCTGTGAAAACGCCCAGACATCTACATGAGTTATTCATTGTACATTAAACCACCAAGATAAAACATAAAATAAGTAATATCTCCAAAGGACCACAATAGGCTCATCTCTTCTGTCAAAATGCAATACTTCTCCTGCATGAGAATGGAGGATTCCCTGTTCATAGCCAGTATTCGACTTTTTCATAACCAAATCCCATTTCTTTTCCTAAATTTTCCAATCAGGTGTTGAGAAAATTGAATAACAAAGTTCTGCTTTTCCTCTGTCCCTAGAAGGTGAGATTCAGTCTGGTTTCACAAAGAAAAGGAAATGTTTTTCTGACCTTTGTTCCTATAAAATCAATTACATTGACTTTTAAAGAGAGCTGTGCACATTATTGTTCCTTCCTCAGATCCCTTCTTAAGCATTCTCAACTTAATCATCTTTCCTGCCATTGATCTAACACAGCCCCTGCTCAAAGAGCTGAAAATGATTAATAAAATAGGACACATGGTGTTTAACTTGAGAAGCTCGCATGATGCACAGTAATACCATCATCAACATCCTTAACTCCCAGGAAGTGGTCTGTGAAAATATGAATTCGTCAAGAATATGTTTCAATGAAAATAATGGTGTTTAAGTGATGCACATAGCAGCAACTAATTTAGAGGCAACATCTAAAGTATTTATGCAGCACACAAACAGTAATAAGGTGAAAACACAAGAAAAAACCAGACCTAATTTAGAAAAATATAGTACACTTTTAATAACTAAAATTATACCATAATAAGAAAAATCCAATCAGTAGAATCGGTGATATGCAATTTCAACTTTTAGGTAGATATAGCTCCTAAAAGAACAAAGTTACACTCATGGTCAGTTGTTCATGCTAGACGGGGAGAAAGTCACAAGTTAAGGCCGATCACAATGGACTGCGTGCTGGATGCAGGGAACTGGTTAGTCCTGCTGAAAAATTTACTTTCTCAATGTCCAGCTCGAAGAGTTCCGTTTGCTGTGGAGTAGGCGTCTGGAACTTGTTGTCTCCCTGTAGTTGAGAACAGGTCAGTCAATTGACCCCTGGAGTCACTCATGTAGCCTGGAATGAAGGGGGCAGTTTCAATCTTCCTTCCCAGAGATCACAGTAAACATCAAGCAGCAGGACAGCCCTCTGTGGCACAAGGCAGGTTTCAAGCAGCAGGGCAATCCTGTGGGGGGAGGGGATGAAGCAGGCCTCAAGCAGCAAGGTAGTCCCTTGGGGAACAAGGCAGGCCTCAAAATGCAGGGCAGTCTTCTGGGGAAGAAGGCAGGTCTCGAGCAGCAGGACAGTTCTCTGGGGAACAAGGCAGACCTTCCTCTTGTGCTGTCTGCAGGTCCAAGAGTGTACTGAAGAGTGGTTCTGGAGGCCCAATATTAATATCTTATCTACATGATGCCAGCCTTTCAAGTGGAGGGGATTCCCTATACAACCCCCCATCTGTTTTTGGAATGTCCTTCCCTTCCCCTGTAAAGACATTAAGTAGTCTGGGCTGACAAAAGGCTAGTTGCGTGTGTGGGAGGCAAAGGCCTTTGAAATATAAGTGGTGCTGGGTACAGTTCTGTGCCCAACCATCCTGGCAGGTCGGCACATCCAGTCCAAACCTAAATCTCTTTTGTGTCACTGTCTGGAAGGAATACACAAACCCCAAAAGCAGAGACATTCACAGTCATCTGCCCAAGGATACTATTAGAAGGCACAAATGATTAGGACAAGAAAATGGCAACTTTCTAAAAGGGGATTGTATCACTCCGCGGAAATTTGTGGTGGATTGTGCCACTCTGGCCCTGAAGAAAAATGTCTATGAATATCAAGGGGTCCTGTACCTTCAATCCACTGGGACATTGATGGGCAGTACATTTGCCCCAAGTGTGGCTGGGATGTATGTCCATGATTTCGAACAAAGACATATCCTATCAAACACCAACCCGTACCTATCCCATGTTTCCTTATGGTGAAGGTACATAGACGATGTCCTTATCATTTGGAAAGGTTCAGAAAATGCACTATTTGATTTTTTTGTCTGGATCAACACATGTTATGCTCATCTAAAATTCACCCATTCACACCATAAAGAAGAAATGGTGTTTCTTGATGTTGTTATTTCAAAATCTGGCAACCGTTTACAAACTAAGACTCACCATAAACCCACCGCTAAAAATAACCTTCTGCATTTTACGAGTTACCATCCGCGCCCTCTACGGGAAAACCTTCCCTATGGCCAGTTTTTGCGACTGAGGCGAAATTGTAGTGAAATCACCAATTTTAAAAGCCAAGCCAAGGACCTGACAGACAAACTCCAATTTCGAGGCTAACCTGCTGCCATTCTTAAAAAATCTTGTAAGAGAGCTCGGAATCAAAATCGTGACTCTCTGCTAGATACGGACTTCGCAAGAACTCCTGAACTTACTCCTCCTCTCACATGCGTCACCACTTTCAATGCGGCATCAAATGCGGTGAGCAAGTCCATGAGCAAGCATTGGAAAATTCTGGAAAGCAACAACCATCAGTGGACCAAACCACTTTTCTCATACAAACGGGCCCGCAGCCTGAAAGATACACGACACAAGCCTAACATACAGGAACATCAGGCAATGGTACTGAATGCGTGGGGCCTTCCCCCCGTGCTGGGACATTTTCCATGCGGCTCGTGCAGCGTGTGTCACTTGAGAACTCATTCAAAACAACTGAGTCTTGAACCAGGTCAACTGTGGTACCAAAAATCCCATACGAACTGCAACACCACCCACGTGGTCTACCTAATTACCTGCCCTTGTGGGCTGAGATACGTGGGAATGACCACCCAGAAAATAAAACAACGAATATGCGAACATCGCAGTAATATTCAGTGCAAGAAGAACAGCACAAAACTAACTGATCATTTTCTGCAACAAAACCACACAACAAATGATCTAAGTTGGACAGTGATTGAACATTTACCCCTGAGTGCCAGCACACATCAATCACTTTTTAAAAAGGAGAAGAGGTGGATTTACCCAATGGCAACCCACCGTGTAGGCCTAAACGACAATATTCCATGTGGCAGCATACTGGTCCGTTAAGATTACATCAGGGTGGTCCGTGAAAAGCTTACATGTGTTATTGTGCCACATGACTTGATGTATGCTCTATGCATTGAACAGAGACCCTTTATAATGTTCACAAGAATTTTTTTCCTTATCCCTCTAAATAGGCATAGGTCTGGTCATATGATCTATCTCAGGCTTAATGATTGGGTGTAATACAGACACACAATTAACAAACGTGCAGAGAGATAGTCATCAAGGGTGTAGTTCGCGGAGCCGCTCTACGCGGAGCTCCGCGAAGACGTACTTGCACTCCGCGAGCTACGCGTAGCTCCGCGGACATGCGTAGTTGCTTGCTAGACCCGTTCGCGCACCGTTTTTCATCTTTGGGAGCACGGTGCGCGTGTTCGGGGTGCTGCCTGCATGCTCGAGATAGCTAGCGCGCTAAGTTACTCAAGAGGTTTGTCCCGCCCGCTTGCGGTCCCTTATTTCCTGTTCCGGGTCACAAGTAACGTGTTCGCGTTGTGTTAGACATGTTCGGGAACTCATCTTCTCGTTTGCACTGCTAAAGTGCGTGATCGCGTCAAATATCGCGCGAACCTACCCCGGCGGTCGCGACGTGCGGAGCCATCTTGGATTTCACACTCTGGCTATGGTTTTGGGCCTACTTTAGCATCTAACTCCTATCTCTTCAATCCTGGTCTTTTCACTCACTTTTTCAAACTTTCTTTACTTATTACCTATCTCTCTCTGTGCCTAGGTTTATATTTTTCATTTTATTTTTACTTTTACAACTTTTTTGCAACTTTTCTCTTGTTTTATATTACTTCCTTCTTTTACCTTGCTTCTTCCTTCCCCTACCTTTTTGTCTTCAACTTTTCTTCTCCCCTCCACCCAGAACCATGGTGAAGGGTGCCAGCAGCATCGGCGGCTCAAAGGGCAAGGCGGCTGTGCTGAAAAAAACCCGGCTGCCTTGCGGCAGAATGCGCCCCGCAAGAGTGACGCCCCGCCAACTTTTTGGGGAGGAGGAGGTGGCTGCCCTGGTCTTTTTTATCCAGCGCCACCTCCCCTTGACTTTGGCAGCAGGCGGCAGGCCCGGCTCCGGCTACCAGCGCATTGAAGAGCGTCTCCGGCGGTGGGCGAAGGTGCGCCGGGCAGTCTTCCGCTGCTCCGGTATCCGGCGTACCCACCATCAGCTGTCCCACCGCTGGGCCGACATTTTGGACCGGGAGCAGGACCTGTTGGACCTGCTTGGTGTCGAGGTTGTGGGTCTTGGTGAGTGGCTACCCCAAAAATAAAGTGTGTGTATATATATATATATATATATATATATATATATATATATATATAGTAGTATAAATATTGTTATTGTATCTTTGTAAATATTGGCTGAATAAGTAACGCGATGACTGTTGCTCCTAGTTACATTTCCGATGTATTCCGGTATATCTACTGTAATTGTATGACAGTGTTCTTCTTCACTGACTCTTGCGTGTTGTTTCAACTTGGCGCTAGCTGTTGCTGTTTATTGATGTGAGATTTTCTTTATTGTAGAGAACTGAAGTTAGTTAATGCTATTAATAGAGTCTTGTCCTTCCTTTGTCCGTCAGTGAAATAGCGGTGGATGGATAATTGTACGTAGTTTGCATATTGTAGCATTTTTTTCACGGCCTTCTCTTCTGCATGAATCGAATCCTCCTCTGGCAATGAATGCTAAAGTTACTTTGTTCTTCTTACCTCAGCCAGGGCCGGCTCTAGGCATGTGCAAGCTGTGCAACTGCACAGGGCCACCAAACTTCAGGGGCCACCGCACCAATATATATCCTTAATTTAATAATCCTCTGAGGATGGATACATATTTGCGTTGCGGCCCCTGGCAGGGATTTTTTGTTGCCTCCGGCTCTGTTCCACTTCCAAACACCCTGACTGACTCCCCCTCTTCACTGTCCTCCGCCCCGACCTCCTCTTCTGGGGCCCCCTACCTACGCTCCCTGCACAGGAGGACCACCATGACCCTAGAGCCACCCCTGCCTCAGCCATCCATAGAACTGATGTAGTTTGTTTAATGAGTGGTAGGCTTGGCAGCAGTAGCATTCAGTCAGTAGCAGAACAAAATATGATGCAACGAACGTACAATTTTGTGTATGCACAAAATTTCTGCATGTCTCCTCCTTGTGATCTATGGCATTTTGCTGGCAAAAATGAAAAATAAATGACTACTCACAGATAATTGATTACCCCATTCTTGAATCTCTTGAATCGGCGGTGTTGTTCAGGTGTTACTGCCTCTGTGTTACTTATTAATCTGCAATCAGAATGTTTATGGAACATGTGATTTGTTTTCTACAAGTATACAGTCAGTGAATCCTGCAAGGCAGTAGTCATTTGGTAGATCAATGTTTGTTTCTTTTAATGTTCTAGCAGTGTTTTTTGAACTGAGGTCTATGTTTCACAGCACTCAATGTTTTTCTCTTTGTTTATTATTTCTTACATGAACCACAGAACCCAGGGCCACACAGAGCTCCTCTACTGAGGATCCTGCTGCTGTCCCCAGTAAGTCCAACAGTGCTTGTTTTTTCCTCTGTAATGTGTCTGCTTTGGCAATTGACACCAACCAAGTATGCATCCAGAATGATGTTTGTCTAGTATTTTGTAAACGTTAGTATACCACTACTAGTCTTGTGGGTATTCTATCTTCTATGGAGTCATATACATATTACATAACTATGTCTGCACCAGCAAATTTGATGTTGGTGCTGATAGGCAGGTTGGACCTTACTTACACCTCAGTCACAGAACTCTGAGGAACCCACAATTCACTGAACGACAACCTATATGGGCTCAGTCATTGGTCAATTATTCAATTATCACACTCCTGAACCCCAATACCAAGATGCCCAATGCTTTTATTACACAAACCATTACCTAAGAAACCCCCTTTTGCTCACTCACTCGTGTGAGTCTACAAGACAACAGACACTGAAAATAAACTTCAGAGTCAAAGTGGTACTTCAAAAGCTTTATTTTGTTAGAAGTAAGTAAGTAACATCAATGTTTTTAATTTGTTCTGTTAAATACGTCGAGTGGCCCACCAGAAAAAATCCAGAGTTAAAAAAGGCAGAATAAAGTAATCAACATTTGTACAGCTACTAGTGCACAATAGGGAAATGTGGGAAATATCGGAGACCCCTCACCATTGAACGTATACTGGTTACATATGCCTCTTTTTTGGTAAGCTCTGGAAATGTCAGCTTCGTAGAAGGAAATCTTCTCATCTGCCGAAAATTAATGACAAAAGTGGTGCACGTTAGACAGTATGAAATACATTTAGGCCAGTTTTATGCAGCCATGCTAAAAAGAAGTTGTAACCTGTAAGCAAACTCTATTCCACAATCCACATAGAAAACTTAAATACGGGCCCTTTTATTTTCCAACCTCTTCAGGTGTATGCATTGAACAATGATGTGTTGCCTCAAAGGCGTCTTCTCGTACTGCGCAACAAGCTGCGAGTTAGCATGCGCAAAACTGGATACATTGATGTACAAAGGTTACATAGTTCACTTCCAATTTCCAAGGACTAGAGTAGCAGTACAGATGAGATGAGCTTGGGTACCATACCATAACAATGAATGCTAATATACTAGTGACTCTGCTGTACTATGCAATGTGGACTCCTACTGATTACGTACGTTGTACTTAACTGTTTTGAAGAACTCCATTCTTGGTGAACAAGTACAATGGGGGCTGTGCATCCATCTAAAAAGGTGTACTTATTTTTATAGGTGCAGAACCCTTACCATCCACCAGTGCCGACGGGGACAGCGGCGCAGCTTCAGCGATCCTGGCGGGGACAGGAGGACCAGAGGCACCTACACCTACACCAGCAGCAGTGGGGGGGGAGCCAACAGCGGCGGGCGATGGTAAGTTACATTCAATAGTGATCCGCATTACTTGGTGGGAGGGGAAAACTTCCTCACTGTACTCTACTGGACAATATATGATGTTACCTTTACTTGTCATTACCATGCTTAGCATTACCACTACAGTAATGCAGGTGGCTGATAGCAGTCGGATGCATGGGTTGTTGTTGAAGCATGGAAAGGGGAAAACACAGCTGCCAGCGTGGTTGGGAGACACAGCCAATACCGGTGGTTAGTGGATAGTCTCAGCAGCAGCGGTGTTTTGGGCAAACCCAAAGGCAAGGGAAGGAGGGGACGACTGGGTGCATGGGTCGTTGCTGGTGAAACACAAACCAAATAAGGTTTGTTGCGCGATATAAAGAATGATAGTCTCTACTAGACATGTACTACTAGCTGCCCCCTGTTAATTAATGTTAGTTTGAGACTGTTCCCGCCTTCCCGGAATCAGAGTATATAATATAAAACGAGATATGAAAAAGACAGGTGTTCGTTCTAATGTGTGTGACCGTTGAAGTACACCCATGCTACTAGGGCAGGCATAATGCCGTGCCAAAAAGTCCAACAAATTAATTATATAGGCCGTAGAATGTTCAAGATAGATGCAACACAATTTTTTGTACTCAGCTTGCTTGCTAGTGCTACTGTGCCGCCCACAATGTGTTGAATCAATGTTGTGTTCTTGATTTGCGGGGATTTTGGATTACAACAATTCTGTTTCTTTCTTTATAGTTACTCCTTCCAAAAAACCAACAAGGAAGGAGTTGGCAGTCCGGGCCCGGCAGCGGAAACTGCAGGCTATCGTAGAGGCCTACCGCCGGCTGGTGGATCAGGCCGAGGAGGAGGAGGAGGAGGCGGCGGCAGCAGCTGCTGCCTCTTCCAATGCCCCGGCCCCCAAGCCTGCAGGACTACGTCGCCGTGGTCAGGCAGCCGCCCGCCGCCGATCATCGGCGGCCCCCCCACAACAACATGCGTGCAAATGTAGGTGCCGGGAATTCCAAGAAAAGATTCTCCGCCGGGTAGCGACTAAGCTTGAGGAGGAGCGGAAGAAGCTGGAGGACGGAATAGAGGAGCGTGTCAAGATCATGGTGGACAAACACCTGAAAGCCCGCCGGCTTTGAAATGGACCCTGTTGTTTGCCCCTTTTTAAATCCTTTTGTTGGTGGGTGGGATTTGGGTGTTGGGGTGTACATTTAACTTTGAAATTTGGTTGGGGTTAGGGGAGGGTAGGGAGTAGGGACAGCTCTGGGCCTGGGGGTAACATTTGATATATATTTTATTTTTCTATCATCGTTATGTTAAAATAAAAATGAGACAAAGATATTTTCAAAAGAAAACATTTGAAGTTCATTTGTGTTTGTTGGGGGGGTGGAGGGGGGACTGTTTCACCAAATAATGTACGTTGTGCAACATCACAACGTTTAATTGGCCATGCAGGTCAGGGGGGACAGTGCTTTCGAATTAAAAAATATATTGTCCACATCTTTAACATGCAGACAGGTAGATGCGCTAAACCCTCACCGAGTTCTATTTGTAGTATTAGAAGAACTACCAGTCTGTCTTGCGTTATACCTCACAGCAAACTTATCTTACCTGTGATTGCTGATGATGACGTGGGCTGCATTTGTTTCCCAAGACAATGGATAAGAATATGTTGTTCTGAACTTCTGTGATAGTAGATAGTAGTAGACAGACCCTGCCAGTAGCATTTTGAGACAAAAAGAAAGAGGCAGTCATTTTCGTGATAGACAATGTGGGGGTAGTATAAGTATTAAGTACAGTAGATTACACGACTGAGCCAATACAATTTTGCAACTGCTAAACTGAAACAAAACAATGGTTTTGGGGACTGGAAAGTAAGTGCAAGAGAAGATAAGAAGTTCAACTGTAGTTGTAGTACTCACGTCAATGTCAAACTTTTCTAAATCATAATGCTGTAAACTTAAACACAAACAATGACGCCAATTCATTACGTATTGGTTGTTTGATGGTAATGGTAAATTAATTGGCATTATACACAGAGCTTGAGTTGGGAAGCAGAAGAAGATCCCGGCCATGCCTTGTTGAAAATGAGTCTGACACTATTGTTGCTTTTCACCACATCTGCCCCAGCAAGCGCGTGATCAAATTGTTGGTGTATATTTAATGTAACAAACATCGCACCTCAATGAAACCACGCAGCCCGGGGGAAGAGGGTTAGGGTTTGTTGAATGGATGGGTACGGGGGTTTGCGGAAAGGTTTGAGAAATAAAAACAGTACGCATGTAGACAACAAAAGCAAAACAATGACGACGATGATTTATGATGTTGAATTTGATCCACTAGCCAATGAATGTAAGGAATAAATGTAGAACCAGGATACGCAGAATATCATTCTTTGTTTCCCGCCATCCAATTGCTTGATGATGATGATTAGTGGTAATGGACGGTGAGTAGACGCTCATAGTATAATAGCAGTGGGTGAACAACGTCCAGCCTGTGTGGATTGAAAAACAAAAGGCAAATACAAAAGAATGTGAATGACCTAAACAAAGTGTATTTGAAATACAGTGCAGAACAACAAAATATTACAAGCGGAATAGTCGTAAAGAGAGAGAGGACTTTCAGACTGAGGCGGCTTCGATACAATATGTTATGTATAAGTCTACTAGTTGCACATCATTATTAATCTAGAAGTACAAGAAAAGATAGGAGCCAGCACAGAACAGACCCACGACACAGGGTCGCAGTAACACAAACTGCATTTACCTAACAATTTGCCTGAGCCAGAGAAAGGGGCATAAAAATTTAAAAAGCAACCTAGCGTTTTCAAAATTAATCAACCAAATCAATGCGTCATTCTTAGTCAGCAATAATACCACTATTGTACTGTACCACTGCACAGTGCAGTGCACACACATGAAGTAGCCTGGGTCTACTCTACTGTGCTGTGCCTCTTATTTGTATTTACCTTGTATTCCACTCCAAGAAACATCGTACATCAATCAGCGCAGATCGAACTGACTGGCAGCGTGCAATGATATGTGTGGTGTCACCATCATTATCAGGTCTGGCACGTCTAGTCCAACAGCACCAGCAACTCAGTCTACTCTGTAGTGAGTGACTACGAACGATAAATTAAGTACTGACTGCACCTGTAGTAGTAGGATCACAAGTGCGTAAATAATTTATATTATTAAATAACATGGAAAAATTGCCCATCACGTGAGTCTGAACTTACTAGTATACTTTAATTCCATGCACATTTGCTCAGAGTCAGCTAAACATCCTATGCAATGCATTGCATCATTCATTTAATATACCTGTCTTGCTCTTGTCTTTCACTATCAGATGATTGATCACAGATGCTGCCGAGCCTTTTAAAAATCACATCAAGTTGACTTCAGTTGTGGATGCCTGCTCAAGTATTGACACTGAAGAGTCTCTATGAATGCCTACAGACAGAGGTGGTAGCCTTAAGAGTAAGACAGTGATGAGTTGCAGATTTCAAATGATATAGAGGATGGCTGTAGTCATGACTGTACGGTTCACTTGTTATGGAGGGACTGTTAGAGGCTACATTATTGTACTATACTCCATCTACATACAAAATCCAATGTATGGCTGGCAAGATGGAATTGTATTGACTTGAGTGGGAGGCAAGAAGATGGAGCAACACTCTGAGGAGTGCTGCAGTCAACAAATGCACAGGCGTGCAACTCCAGTAGGTAAATAAAAAGATACAGTGAAAATAAAAGCAGTCGTGCAACTCCAGTAGGTACATAAAAAGAATCAGTTGTGGGGATGGATTTGGTTGTGGTTTTTTTTTATTTGCAGTTTAGCACCAGAAAGCCATTGTTAATAAGAAAATAACACAAATAAAGGAAGGGAGAAAGTAACAATTTAAAAGCCTAGTTGTCAGGGAAGAGGAGCTCGTCCTCAAACTCTGTGCGTTCGGACAGAAGTAGGTCATGTAACCCAGTAGTGAGGAGGTCTTCGGACTCGCTTTCTTCATCCTGCGCTGATTCACGTACTTGATAGTCTGGTGGTATGAAGCGTTGATTCATTTTTATCATTGTCAGCCTCTCCACGCTTTTGGGGGAGAGACTAGTCCTTTTCGATGTGACAATGGCACCAGCAGCACTGAAAACCCGCTCAGAAGAGACACTGGCTACAGGACAAGCCAGATACTTTATCGCCAGCCTGCTCAGCACTGGCCACTGTCTCCTTCTTTCATACCAATAGACCAATGGGCTTTGCTCCATGAACACCTCTGTTGTGTCATCCAGATAGGCCTGAACCATCCGCTCAGTGTTCATTGGGGCTCGGCTTTGCTGGTCCTCTTTTCCCTTTGCAACAGCAACGGACTTACCCATCCCTTTCTGTAGAAAAAAAGCAGTTATGCTTTTGGTTGAGTCTGCTGAATCCGATCGTGTAGGTGCTGCTTTTGGTACTGTTGGTGCCTGCTGGAAAGCAGACGCACTGTTCTCATGCTGTGAAGAACTTGTGTCAGGAGTACTTGGACTGGCCTGGGCTGGCAGTGGCAGGCCTTTAAGTAACAGCCGTTCAGTTTCTAACTCATTAGCTTCCGCAGCTATGGAAGTTTTGTACTTGTCAACATCCTCATCTGAAAAAGGAATTACTGCGCTACTGCTGAGAAATAATTTGTACCGTGGATCCAAGATTGTTGCAGTTATGTAATGTTCACCTGACACAATATTGTTGAGCCTTGCGTTTGTAGACAAGCGGTTGGTTAAGCCCTTGGCCAAGGTATATGCATCAACTTTTTGTTCGTCACCTTCGTATGTTTGACAGACCTCCTTCACCTGTTGCTCAAGCATGTACAACAATGGGATGGCTTGGCCCATAGTACAGTCCTCCCTGCTAACTGCACGTGTGAAGACCTCAAAGGGTAGTAGCATCTCTGTGATGCATTTAATGAGGTCCCACTGCCACATCTCAATGGTCAGGGCTTTAAGATTAACAGTAGGATCCCCTAAGCTTCTTGACATAACATAAGCATTCAGTGGGATGTACTGCTCAAAGAGACGCTCAAGCATGAAATAAGTTGAGTTCCAACGTGTTGGGACCTCCTGGATCAGTGCTTTGACTGGCAAGTTATGCTCACGCTGAATGACCCGTAGCAGCTTCCGTCCTTTAAAAGAATGGTTAAAGTGCGTGCATATTCTTCTGCAGATGATCAGTATGTTGCTGACTTTGGCTTCAGTTTTCAGAAAGTCTTGCACGACTAAGTTAATGCAGTGTGCCAAACAGGGTACCCTGAAATAATGTCCTTCTCTCATTGCCTTCACTACATTACTGCCATTGTCGGTGGCAACAAAACCAATCTTAAGGCCTCTTGGTTTCAGCCATTCAAAGACCTTGGTGTTAAAGTCAGACAAAATGTTTTCAGCAGTATGACTTTTGTCCATACCAAACATGGCTATAGTTGCATGTCTGCGCGTATCATTAAAAATTCCAGCAACGTCACGGAGGCCTGAAGTTAACTTGTCTTTAACACCTGCAAAAGAGATCCAGTGTGCGGTGATGCACATGAAATCTGTAGCATCGCAACTGCTCCACATGTCTGTTGTCAGGTGGATACAATGGACAACACTCTGTTGTAAGGCTTTCCCAATCAATTCCAGCACGTCGTGGTGTAGTGCTGGGACAGCAAATCGGGCAAAATAGTAGCGACTGGGAACCTTCCATTTTGGGCAGAGGGTTGCCACTAATTCCAGAAATCCAACAGCCTCAACAAATGAAAATGGGAGAAGGTCCAGTGCTAACATTTTCGCAAGTTTCGCATTGTACAAACGTGCTACTGGGTGGTTCCGCTCGTACTTTCCCTCCTGCCTAAACATGCTAGGAATGGTACGCTGCTTTGCATTTCTTTCACTTATGCTAGACGGACCACCTTGCATCGCTGACTTTGCACTCCTTGGTGTTTCCAGCTGACTCTGGTGCCACTGAGAAGTTGCTGATGCGGAGGATGTGGACTTTACCACTCCAGTGCTGGCGACAGGGCTCCTTTGTGTACCACTCCTAGATAGAAGGTCATCGTCTCCCTCTTCTTCTACCTCCTGGTCAACCATGAGTGGACCTTGTACCACAGTATCCCCACCAACACCAGTGCTAAAAAATTTTAAGCTTGCAAGGTGGTTCTCCCACCTGATTAAGTGTGTTTTTTTCAAATGGGTCGTTTGGCCTCCAGTACCATAGTTTGTACCAAGCTTACCACGACTAACATTGACATGACAAATGGTGCATACAGCAATGTTCTCCTGAAATGGGTGAACCGTAAAGAAGTCCCACACTGGGGAGGTAAACTTTTGTCTCCTGCCATAGGAAGAGGAGGACCCACTGCCAATGCCGGATGGACTGGAGGATTGTTGAATTTCACTATGTGACAGCTCAGTCCTAGTACTGCCACTACCTCCTTCTGTTGAAGTGGCGCTTCTGCTGGATGTCGGATGCTGCCGGGCCTTCGCTGATGAAAAAATGGGAGCTGGTGTTACTTTGGGTGTTGAGTGTGTAGGAGTTATGCGTGCTACCTGCTCATCACTAATTGCAGCATTTCTGGATAGGGTGAAAATGTTGGTCTCTACATCCTCTGCACCAGGAATAACACTCGTGATGATGACAGTGTCAGACCCGTCTTTATCACCAGCAGTATCCTGCTCACCTACATCGGCCTCCATAAGTTCAAGCCTGGCTGGAAACTTCCTTTTTCCTAGCCTGGTCTTCTTGGGATGTCTCTCCTTTGAATGCTCAGATAGTTGTGGCTGCCAATCCGTATCAAGGTCATCGGAAGGGATGCTTGACGAAGAACTGGATGCACTAACCCTCCTTTCCCTTGGTGAAATCAAAGGCAATAGATCACCTCCAGAAGTGGCTTCCTCTTCTTCTTGCTCGGAATGAGGCTCTACTTCCTGAACTGCCCCGACTTCGGGAGGAACAACTACTACTATTGCGTGCGGAGATGGTGGTTGTTGTTCTTGAGGAAGTACTATTGCGGGCTGTGGTTCTTCAACAAGAACTGTTGCGGGCGGTGGTTGTGGTTGTTCAACAACTGTTGCGGGCGGTGCTTGTGGTTGTTCAACAACTGTTGCGGGAAGTGGTTGTGGGTGAACAACTCCTATTGCGGGCGGTGGTTGTGGTTGTTGAACATCTACTGCTGGCGGTGGTTGTTGAGCACTTCCATCTTGCGTGGATTGTGTACTACTTTGAGACAGCGATACGTTTAGTTCAGGCTCAGTATCACTGCTCGCAAACAGAAGGCTGGCTACCTCTTCGACCCTCATCATGTGCTTGGCCCTCGGATGGTGGCTTGCCCCCACTAATGCGGATGTGCTGGTCCCAGCTTGCACCCCAGACACCGCTGCTGCAGGCGTACCTTTTGGGGTCCCAAAAAAGGTTTTGGGGTCCATACCAGACTTAAGTGACACTTCCTTCTTCTGTTCCTTCTTCTCAGCAACTTTCTTCGTGGTGGAGGACCTGGTAGCTTTCTTAGGGCCCATCTTCTTCTGATGTCAGCTCACAGCAGCACAAATTGCAGAGATGTCTGGTCAGATGAGTCACACACCACACGTGGCGTACAACTGAAGGAAGTCCGTCTGGCAGTAGAACGAGCGATGGATGAAAAAACAACCAGCACCTCCTCAGTCTTTTTTTGTGCACCTACAAGTAAAGAAGGCAGAACAACATCAGTCAAACAAGCAGTAAGGCAACATGAACAATTGAAAGACACACAGGCCAATGTATAAAAGACAAAACAGAAGACTAATAAATAATACCAGTCCAGCACCACAGCTCAAAGCCACATGAAGTCCAGAAAGAACCAATAAAGTCAAGCAGGCCTATATATACCAATATGGACAGAAAAAGGAGGATGCCTGCTGCACATGACAGGTTAATGCAAGGAATAAAATAATACCCCATGGCTAAGACAGAGGTTGTAAACCTAACACCGCAAAAACACATACAAACAAACCCCTGCCCAGACAACACATTTTGGAATGCAATGCCATACACACATGCCCTAATGATGTTAATTGCATACACCGAATTAAAACAGCTACATAAAGGCAGCACCCCCGCTAACTACTACCTCTGGGACTCTGGCCTACTGTCAGATCAGACCAAAAGCTGGGAGACCAGTGATAAATGCACAAAGGAAGTACCTACAAAATGGCCACCACCACATGGCCTAGCCACCCCCAGCAACATGAAAAGAAAGAGAAAAAAGAAGACAGACAATAAATGCCTATGGGAAAAGGACAATGCTTTGTTTTGCTTCACAAAGTAGCCGCACCACTGCCCACGTGGTCAGCCCACCCACAAACAAGAAGACAGACACTGGAATTGTTCCAGGCTCCAAAAACTACAACCAAATGACAACTTCTGTTTTTTTGGGTGCACAAGAAACACATGCAACATTTTTGAGAAACTTTTATGCAACTCGGGACATATTGTCCGCGAGAATGCTAAATCGGCGTGTTCGGCAGCGCGAATGGAAGAAAACGTCGTTTTCGCGTTCCCGAGCAAGTACATTGAGCGCGCGAACAAGACAAAAAATGTAATGTCGCGTGTCAAGAGTTGATTAACTTTAATGCACCTATGGCTATGAGTAGTAGTAACTCTGCCCTAGTGCCAGAATAGTAAAAACCTTGGATGCCTATGGCAAAAGCACAAAGGAAGGACACACAAAATGGGCGCCACCATAGGGCCTGGCCACCAACAACAACATGGAAAATTCACAAAGGATGTATACTATACACAAAATGGCCTCCACCACATGGCCTGGCCACCAACAACAACATGGCAAAATCACAAAGAAAGTGTATGTGTGTGGGTACTGCACTCTGCTTTACTGAATTTAGGGGCGTTTAATCAAAACCGTGTGCTACCTTCGATTGGTGCCTGCTACACCATATAGACAATGTATTAAGCCTGACACCTAACTGGCTGCCAGGACTCCAGGGTGCACAACATAAAAATGAGCGAACTCTTAATCCATATAAACTTTTCGTTTGTATTTAAACCATCATTTTTTGTATATATGCAATATACATCTCATAAAACATGTCCATCATCATCAAACATAATTTTCAGTGTACAAATCAATGTGGTTTATAATGTGCATAAAAAAAGAAGAATCATTTCAAAATATAAACCCAATGCATTTCGGGACCTTTCGTGGTCCCTTCGTCAGGGGTCTGTCAAGAAAAGGAACATAAATTAGTGAAAAGGAAACTAACTTCTTTCGATGTTCACGAGTTTCTCAGTTACTTTAGATACAAATAAATTTGTTCTATGATTGTAAATTTCATAGCGTCTCATTACCTGAGATCCTAACTTTTTTAATTTTAGGAATTACATTACTTATTTAATTGCGCTAGTTTGAAATATTTTTTTAAACTGAAACAACCATTTGCTACACGCTAAAAGTGCTATTTACATTAGCAGTTTGGGTCATAGGCTTCTTGCTGAGCCTACCTACCGTTTATGGCAAGTTGCTTGAAGTAATGAACGATACTTCTATGGAAAAAGATGAGATTGAGCACGAAGCTCTTTAGTATACTGTAGTTTAATACATATTGTCTATACACATTGTCCCTTTACTTTAAAAAAAAGAGATGCAATCATTACCTGCGAGCCTGTGCGTAACGCGTTGGTCTCGCTTCTGTGGCCAAGTAAAATAAATTTATACTGGAAATAAAGGGGAAAAGAATATTTTAGTCTAATTACATTAGACAACCGTGTGGGTGATCCATTTTGCGTATTTAACGCCATACCAGTTTTTTACCTGTTCAAGAAAGCGTTTCTAAGTCTTCCTTATTCTTTCAGCGAACTGTTGGTAGCAACCTGTTGAAAGGTTGAAAATATTGCTTAAATATGCTAACGTTCTTCTTGTTACCATGCTCTATTGCAAAAAATGTCTTTAAATTACCTGCGGTCCTATGCTGTGAAGCTTCGGTCCCGCAACGCTTGTACCTCTGCTGATTTGACTGTGGAAAAAACCACATTTTAAAGATATGATGTTTAGATTTTCAAATGCCGGTTATTTCAGCATTTTAAAGGCCGAATGCGCAGCTTACCTAGAAACTTAGGTTTGATCTCCGTGTATTTGGAATCCACGTTAAGGCGTTTGCTGCCGCCATTCAGGTATTAGTCCTTTATTCAGTTCTAGTGGTTTAGACCACTGACATAAAGAATGGACTTAAGCGTTTCTGGTTAGTTCCGAAGGACTGGGAGCGGCCATTTTAGAATGGTTATATTAAAGCGGTCATATCTATGTTAATATCTTGTGCTTCCACATTATTAAGTGCGTTTTTGGGCTTATTCCATTTATATCAACTCGCATGCAGAAAAATTATTTAGGGCCAATTAACAGGTCTGACAAAAATATTTCGAATGCCAACGTATATACAAAACGATAACAGCTCTTCAGAACAATATGGTCAAGCAATTGAATATTTACAGTATCTGTGCATTCTACTACCTGCCTATTTACAATCTTGTATTATATGCTTTATATATTAATGTGCAAAATATGAATTGCATATGTTACTGATATACTGATAATGTGTGTCTCTAAGAATTTATTATGAGCTGTCTACTATATCACGTGTCTGAATTCGCGGGGTGTCAGATCTGGCCATACATATTGACTGTTTAAAGAAAACAGACCATCTCCATTTTATCATTGAGCCCGAATGGGACCAAAGTCTGTAATTTACGCATCCAGAATGCTTCTCTCTGGAGAAGGATCTTTGCATTATCGAATCCCAATCTCTGCGGCACCTGCTCGACTATTTGAAATCTCAACTGCGCTATGGTGTGCCTTGCTTCTATCCAATGTTGTGCCAGAGGTGAAGTCGTGTTCTTCAAATGTATCCGACTTTTGTGCTCCGTTAACCTCACTTTTAATTTTCTATCAGTTTTTCCTACATAGAGGAGCCCACACGGGCACTTGATAGCATATATTACATGTTCCGAATTGCATGTTGTATTGTGTTTCAATTGAATTTTTTCGCCAGTTCTTGGGTGCAAAATTACATTTCCCGGGATGATATTGTTGCAATTTTTACAATTGTAACATTTCATTGTTCCTTTGAATGTTGTGAGCTCTTCCATAGTGCTTCCAGATTTACTGGGTTTGCTAAGCATTTCTTTAAGGTTTTGTGCCCTTTTATAGGCAAACAGAGGTTGCTCAAGAAACAAAGATCCAAAGTCTTTTTCTATTTGCAAAATCTCCCATCTTTTTTTGATTATTTTCTTTATCTCCCAAGACGATGTGGAGTATTTTGACACAAATACCATCCTTTTGTTTGTTTTTTTCAACTTTTTCACAAGTAATTCACTTCTCGGAATAGTTTTGATTTTTTCTACATGTGCCTCAAGGAGTTTTTTTGGGTAACCTCTATCCAAATATTTGTGCTTTTGTTCCTCTATAGTTTTATTACAGACCTCTGGGTCTGATGTGATTCTCTTGATTCGCATGAATTGCGACACAGGCAAGTTGTTGATCAAGCTCGCTGGATGAAAACTTCCAAATAATAGGGCATTGTTTTTGTCTGTTGGTTTTTTATATACACTTGTGTGTATGGTGTTTTCTTTGATTTCCACTAAGACATCTAGGAAAGGCAGTGCTTCTGTACTTATACTGTGAGTAAACTGAATCCGAGGGTCAATGGTGTTAAGATTTTGAATGTTCTCTAGTAATTTCATTTGTGAGTCTTTCCAAAGGATAAAAATGTCATCTATATATCTTTTGTAATAGACCAATCCATCTTGCCACTCCGAATGCTTCAAAATGTGATCATCTTCAAATTTGGCCATGAAGATATTGGCGTAGATACAAGCTCCGGGAAAACCCATTGCTGTGCCGTTTAGTTGTAAGTAAAAGTTATTGCCATGTAAAATAACTATTTTCTAAACAAAATTCTAGTAACTTGATAGTCATACATTTAACACCTTATATAAATGGAATAAGCCCAAAAACGCACTTAATAATGTGGAAGCACAAGATATTAACATAGATATGACCGCTTTAATATAACCATTCTAAAATGGCCGCTCCCAGTCCTTCGGAACTAACCAGAAACGCTTAAGTCCATTCTTTATGTCAGTGGTCTAAACCACTAGAACTGAATAAAGGACTAATACCTGAATGGCGGCAGCAAACGCCTTAACGTGGATTCCAAATACACGGAGATCAAACCTAAGTTTCTAGGTAAGCTGCGCATTCGGCCTTTAAAATGCTGAAATAACCGGCATTTGAAAATCTAAACATCATATCTTTAAAATGTGGTTTTTTCCACAGTCAAATCAGCAGAGGTACAAGCGTTGCGGGACCGAAGCTTCACAGCATAGGACCGCAGGTAATTTAAAGACATTTTTTGCAATAGAGCATGGTAACAAGAAGAACGTTAGCATATTTAAGCAATATTTTCAACCTTTCAACAGGTTGGTACCAACAGTTCGCTGAAAGAATAAGGAAGACTTAGAAACGCTTTCTTGAACAGGTAACAAACTGGTATGGCGTTAAATACGCAAAATGGATCACCCACACGGTTGTCTAATGTAATTAGACTAAAATATTCTTTTCCCCTTTATTTCCAGTATAAATTTATTTTACTTGGCCACAGAAGCGAGACCAACGCGTTACGCACAGGCTCGCAGGTAATGATTGCATCTCTTTTTTTTAAAGTAAAGGGACAATGTGTATAGACAATATGTATTAAACTACAGTATACTAAAGAGCTTCGTGCTCAATCTCATCTTTTTCCATAGAAGTATCGTTCATTACTTCAAGCAACTTGCCATAAACGGTAGGTAGGCTCAGCAAGAAGCCTATGACCCAAACTGCTAATGTAAATAGCACTTTTAGCGTGTAGCAAATGGTTGTTTCAGTTCAAAAAAATATTTCAAACTAGCGCAATTAAATAAGTAATGTAATTCCTAAAATTAAAAAAGTTAGGATCTCAGGTAATGAGACGCTATGAAATTTACAATCATAGAACAAATTTATTTATATCTAAAGTAACTGAGAAACTCGTGAACATCGAAAGAAGTTAGTTTCCTTTTCACTAATTTATGTTCCTTTTCTTGACAGACCCCTGACGAAGGGACCACGAAAGGTCCCGAAATGCATTGGGTTTATATTTTGAAATGATTCTTCTTTTTTTATGCACATTATAAACCACATTGATTTGTACACTGAAAATTATGTTTGATGATGATGGACATGTTTTATGAGATGTATATTGCATATATACAAAAAATGATGGTTTAAATACAAACGAAAAGTTTATATGGATTAAGAGTTCGCTCATTTTTATGTTGTGCACCCTAGAGTCCTGGCAGCCAGTTAGGTGTCAGGCTTAATACAAAATCACAAAGAAAGCATACACAAAATGGCCGCCACCATAGGGCCTGCCCACCAACAACAACATGGAAAATTCACAAAGGATGTATACAAAAATGGCCTCCACCACATGGCCTGGCCACCAACAACAACATGGCAAAATGACAAAGGAAGCATACACAAAATGGCCGCCACCACATGGCCTGGCCACCAACAACAACATGACAAGAAAGAGAAGACAGACAATAATGCCTATGGCAAAGGGACAATGCTTTGCTTCACAAAATGGACACACCACCACCGCCCAAATTGGTCACCCCACCCATAAACAAGAAATCATTACATAGAGGACAGAAAATGGAAGTGGTCCATGCTCCAAAAAGAGAAAACTACAACCAAATGACAACATAAATGAGGACTTTTTATAGCACAAGAAACACATTAAACATTTTCGGCGTGTTCGGCAGCGCGAATGGAAGAAAACGTCGTTTTCGCGTTCCCGAGAAAGTATATTGAGTGCGCGAACAAGACAAAAAATGTAAGGTCACGTTCTCACACTGTGCGAAGTTACCAAAACTACCCAAGCTGTATTCCTAGGGTTACCTAATGTCAGAAATTGACAGAGTATTTAAACACACCCAAAACCTGAAATACCCCACACATAAAAATAAGATTTTCTACATCAATCCAAGCCATCCATGATTTTCAAAATAAGGGTACACCACAAAAACAGTTGATTAACTTTCATGACCCTATGAGTAGTACCTCTGGCCTACTGGCAGAGTAGGCCACAAGGTTGGAGGCCTATGGCAAGAGCAAAGTGGCTGGAAACATAAAATGGCCGCCAACACATGGCCAGGCCAACCACAGAAAGTTAATACAATGAACTCAAGCATGCCTAGTACACACTAACTACATGGAGTACTAGGGTCAGCTATTGGCTTAAAAAATAAAAACATTTCAAATTCCACAAACAGAAATTCCACAACAGACATTGCTATAGCATAATGAACATAATCCAATGCCATCCATGATGTTTGTTTACAAACTGGAATAAAAATGTTAACACAGACTACAGAAACATGATTGGACCCATGGGTACCTCTCTATGTAGCCTGGATGAAATTTAAAAAAAATATTCAAGTTGGGAGTGGGACCTCATAAAAGTACAGGCCTCCATCAATAATTTGATTACAGGATTGAATACTGTAGTTAAAAAAAAATTAAAAATCAAACAAACACAAGTCTATCTACATCTCACTCATACATTACACAAACTTACTTGAAAAAGAGAATTCCAAATCCAAAAGTCCTCAATAAATCCAAGAAAAATCAGTAATGCAGCCAACACACACAAAAAGTGATCCTTCCAGCTCAAAATCCAAAGGAAAGTGAGCACCACATGGACAAAGCACTGGGAGGAGCCTGGTGGACAGGAACAGGAAGTTGTAAACTCAAGGGCCCTTCCTCCTTCCTCCTTACTCTTCAAAAGAAGAGTAGAAACAAAAAGAGGGCTCCTTCCCCCCCAAAAATACAGCCAAAGGTACAACTTTAAGTTTTTAAAAAAAATTTTTGCTAACAAAAATGGTAATTTATTATGGTTTTAACTTGCTCGCGAGTTATTCTGTGCAAGAATGCAGTTTCTGCGTGTTCGGGAAATCTATCTTACCAACAAGCATCCTCGCGCATCCTTATGACGCTATCGCGCGTCCAAATGACGTTATCGCGTTCGCACAGTCGCACGGGATTGTGCGAGAGTGTTTCCAAACATGGTGGCACACGCGACCAGGAAAAAGCGAACGCAGAACCAAGGAAAGCCATTGCCGCGCACGCGATCATGTTATTCAGCGCGCGAGAACTACGCTACGCACCGGATCGCGGAGTAATCGACAGCTACGCGTTCTCCGCGGAACGCGGAGTTGCCGAAACTCCGCTAGCTCCGCGAACGGAGCGTAGTTCTTCGCCCAGGGTTAGTAATATGGTAGCCCCATACAGGCTAAGGCTCAGGTAATGCCCTCTGCCAATCGTTGGTCTTGGAAAACTGTCACCATTTTTCTGTAACTTAGAAACCTTTTACGATAATCGCCTCTTACTGGGACAACACTGTGAACATGTACATTGGAAAACCACAGAGCCCAAAATAAAAATTTTTTTTTTTAGGGGGTTTGCAACTTGTTTTTGCATTTTAAACTAATGTGCCCATATTTAGTGACTAATAAAGTTTATACTTTTCAATCCAGGGTGACGTGCTCGTTGTTTAGCGAAGCGCGTCATCCTCGCGTCTCAGGTCACGTGAGTAATACACGTCACATGTTCTTGACGTTGTGACGTCATGGAGTATCCTTTATTGATCCTGGAGGACTGCCAGAACGCTAATATTCGGACCGGGGCGGACTTAGCTAGGTGTGCAGGCCAGGATCGGACGAAACGCGAAGTGAGTACTTTACACATAGGGCGCATGATAATTCTAAAATGACGAGAGTACTCGAACCAACGAGCCTGCTCGTATTCTTGAGCCTTTTTCTCCTGCTCGTACTTATGAGCCCGTTTCTTCTGTTTTGTTTTAGATACCCAAACGTCCTTCCTACCTCCCCGTGATTCCATGTTACAAGTCACTTGTTTAGTCAAAGTAAGCCATTTCTCTCCGTAATATTTGTAAAATTCAGACGCATGCTTCTCACCAGCCATACTATCCCCGCCCACCCCTGGGGGTTCAAAAGTGTTGGCCGGCAGCAGCACAAAGCATGCATGATGATATCTTTTTTGAGCTGTTAGTCCACGTTCTTGACGCCCGTTGGTGCTTAGAAAGCCCTGAGCACCACGATGCGCTTCAATAATATATTGAATCATGATAGTCTTTAAAAAAATGTTTAAAGGCATTGGCAAAGATAACTGAACCATTGCCATTGGTATATTATTAGACACATTATTTCAAGCGCTGATATGTTGTTCTTTTAATTTTACCGAATATACGTATTTGTCCAGAAACATATAGTCTAGACTGGTTTAAAGAGAGTAGTCACCTTTGTAATGTTCATTTAAGCTTGTAGCTGCACTTAACTGGATTGAAGTTAGGACACATTAATAGAATGTCTTTCTTTTACAGGTTGGAATTAACATAAAGGTCTTTAAAACTACGCAAGACCACTGGGTAAAACTGTGAGTTGTACCTTCTGTTATAATATTCCACAGGTTAGGGTGCGCCTTAGCGTGTGCTCACCGCCGTGGAATTTTCTCTGGGTCCTGACAAATGCTTTGCTAATAATGTGTTTAAGCAGAAACATGTTGACCATTTCTTAAAATTCTGGATGCCACCAGCCACTTTATAGGACTGATTTACATCCATTTCACGTTTTTATTAGTATTTGGGCAGCCTTTAATAAATCATTGGACGGGCTAGTCCCAAACACTTTTTAATCATCACTTTCACATTTCGCTATCTATGCACATACGTATCTAACATCCTGCTCCGCTGTAATTCAGGCGTGGAAGCACACCAGGGAAGCATTCGGCTTCTCTGGTGGAACCCTATGATGAAGCATGTCACTGACCAGGTCGGTGAGTGAGGGTTCTTTTAAAAACATTCTTGGTGCCTTTTTCTCTTTAACTTTTTAGAACAACCATTTTATGGTTGTTTCTGAGTCACTCTTTTTTTGTTGAATATGAGTTTACAGGGGGTATAAGAGTGTTCTTTCTTCCCTCTCTCTCTTGTTGTTGAAAGAACTTTCTAAAAGTGGCATTTTCAGAATTGTGACTTAAAATCTGATTTTTCCATTAAAGAAAATTTTAAATTACAATCCTCTTGAGCCTAACAGCATATCTTTTTCACTTTATTTATCACATTAAATGCAATGAGGTAACCTCATGTTAGTCTTTGGGGAGATAGAGGTTAGTCTTTGGGGAGATAGGGCTTTCAGTAGAGAAAAACACCTTTTAGGAAATCTCACTACCAGGACATACAAATCACCCTGCCTTATGAGCCTTTAGGGGCCACCTTGGGGATGACATATAAATTAAAAAGCAAGGTTTCGGTCTGGCAAATGGTTAATATTGCCAGGGCGAATTGGCAGAGGCTGCAGTTGCAGACCTGAAACATGTTTTAAATGCATACTTTAGTGGGTGGCACAATAAGTAGAATTTAATTTACAGGGCCTGGGTACATGTTGTACAATTTACCAGGGACTTACAAGTCTTGTTGTTTGTCTTGTAAACAAAGAACTAATAAAGGAAAACGGATATAACAAAAACTTGACCAGTGTCCAACGACTTGGTGGCTGCATAAAGAACTACTATTTAACCTCTTGGATGCTATGGGAATTCCCCTGCTGTGCTGGGATTTCGCGATCCTCGCACATTCATGACGAGCTGGGCTCGTCATGAGCGTAGCAGGAGGCTACTGCATGACGAGCCCAGCTCGTCATGAGCGTCGAAGGGGTTAAAGGATTCTTTGACTAGTGTTATTAAGTGGTGCATCTCTGATTTTGTGTTGCAAGTAAAGGAAATAATCCAATTAGATATAATCCAATGTTGCCATGTTTTAGGGAGCAAGCACAATCACTTTCACATTGGTTAATAGTACTAAAGTGTGCAGAGTCCGAAAGCCACCAAAAAATAATTAAGCAAATAGAAGGAGTGAATGCAAAACGTTTGGGGGAATATCAGGTCAAGCATGTCAGGTCTAACAACTTTAGACATAACACTGGCCCATCATACCTCAGCAATCACATCTGTATTCACAACCCTTCCAGACACCTCTGTTCATCTGGACTCCTACTAGCACAAATTCCATGCATACAGAAAAACTGATCAGATGGCCAAGCCTTCTCCTCCATCACTCCTAAAGTGTGGACTTGCCTGCCGTTACACATGAGAGCCTCCTCCTCACGTCTTGAATTCTAAAAGAAGCTGGAGACCTGATTTTCGAGTATTTTTACTAGGGCCTACATGTGCCTAGAATCACACCTGCTCAGCACCAGGATACCCTCCCGGTGATAGTGCGCTCTACAAGTCTGCATAACATACCATAACAACTCCAATGACCTTTCTCTATACGCTAGTCACTTTTCATTCATTTACCCTGATTCTCTGTCTGACTCTTTTGAAATTTTTAACTTGTGATTTCTTGTTACATCCACTGAGTTTATCTGTCTATGATACACCACCATCTGAGTTAAGAAAAACTCAATTTCAAACATAGTCAGCCAAAAATGTCAGGTTACTTATTCAATATAGTTTGAAACTCTTAAATAGTCCTTTGTGAAGCAAGATGCTGAAATGTCATCCCAATTTATTGCTTGATCAGTAGGTGAAACAGAGGCAGCCAGAATGTGTAAGCATCATTGGTCTTTTTTTATTTAGAGTTTAATTAAGCGTAGAAAAACAAACCGTTATTTTAACACAGCCTAACAATTGCCATTAATAGGCATTCTAGAATGTTTGCTCGATGAGGTCAGTTGAGGTTTTGAGATCTATTATTACATCATTCACTGAATTTCCAAGCACCTCTTGAAGTCAATTGATTGAGGAAATGCACCTTTCCCCAAGTGGAAGGCGTCTACCATGATATGGGACCATTATCATTTAGAGTAAGAGGTTGCAAAAATAATTAAACCAATCCTCATCCCACACACCATCCATCATGGCCTCCAAGCACTTTGTTCCTGGGTGTGCGGGTACCCACCAGGCAGTTTCCGGAGTTATGTCACCTTTGAATATAACAGTCTTTTTTTTCATTCCCTTAGAAGGGCATTTGGTTGCAAGGCAACCTGGGAAGTTTCACAACACAAATCTCGCCTCCAGTCTAGGCGCAGGCCTCAAGATAATTCAGCTCTCACCTGCCAGCTCTAGCCCGCTGGTTGCGCAGGGCGCACGCGCGATCAATATGGCCACCAGGCCTGGTCACCCCAGCGTAAGCTCTCTTTATATTTATTGTCAGGCGCGGGAGTAAATAGGTCTTAAGCTTGTGGCATGTCATTATAACTTTCTCGAAATAATGATGCGGCCTTTCGGTTTTTCCCCGCTCCTAATTTATGCCCGGTGCACCGGCCCCAGTCACTCAATAGGGCGCAGTCTGCAGCGGTGCAGATAGCCCTTAATGAGAAGAGGGCTCGCCTTTATCGCTTTTATACTTCACCATTATCTCCCCGCAGTCTATAGCCATGCGGTTACCACTGACAATAATGCTCACAGGCAACAAATGCTGATGAGTTTTCTATGCGGTCCGCACAATAAGTCTATCAAAACAAGCTCGAGAAATTATGAACCCCAGTGACAGACAAATAGAACCGGCTCCGGCGTGAATTTACGGGCCCCAAATGCAACGCGCTTTTTAATTCTTTAGCCGCCCCTTATCTCTGCTGTTCCTCTTCTGGCGAGGAGATAACAGTAATTCTTCTCTATGCTATTTTTTTTCCGACTGAGTAAGATGTTCCTCGTGTCTTTCTGCTTGCTAAAGATAAAGGGTTAAAGACCAACTTGTGTTGGTCGCTTTGTGCAGGGAAAAAAAAGTAATCAGTATTCAAGAGATGGTTATCCAAGGTAGAACGCACAGAACAGTAATTTTGCCTGCTTCAGTTAGGGTTTTTTTTTATGAATGCACATAATGCCTGGAGTGCTGGGGCCAGATAAAAGAATTAGTGGCAACACAGGGGGACAGAGGCGCAAAATACAAGGGGGAATTATAACGTCTCTCCTCGTCTCTCTCGCCGCTCATCCAGCCAGCCAGGGTTCCTAGCTCGTAAACAATTTAATCTTTTTGCCACAGTTAAAATACAAAGAAAGACACCTTCTAAATTCGGAGGGGCTTGGGGGTTGAAAAACCTGGCGCGAAACTTTTTTTTGTTGCTTCTGTTTAACCCTTTCACACCTTATTTCGCTGAATCATTTAATTGGCCAAGAAAGATATGTTTTTTTCATTCTCTTTCTTTTTTTCTTTATCTTTGTGTCACCCTGCGATAATTCTGCAGGCTCACGGGTGAGAGAGGAAAGCCTATGAATTCTTGAATAGAGGGGAAAGGTGCTGTTCCTGTTCTGAAAGAACACGGTTTCCTGCCCGGGAACAAAAGCGCCCGTCTTGTTAGGGAGCTGGCCTGTTGCAGGAAGGCATGTCAGAGGTGAGTATGTAATACATACAGGAGGTTTAGGGGAGGTCAGGCTTGCCAACACGCTTCTTTCAAGGAATCGCAGAATGGCATTTAGCTGGAACAAGGCAGTTCTCATTCTGCTATTTGCTATGCAAAATGTATTGAGTCTGGAATATCAAGGTCTAGGCACTATGTGATATGTTTGCACTCTAAACCATTGGCAAAGCCCATAGGACAGGCTTTAATGTGACAACTTTCATTCACAATAGCTGTCTTTATGTGTTGCGTGCAGGGATGCTATTTATCACATTAAAACCTCCCCTATTGGTTTTGCAAATGCAGAGGTAAAGTAATAAAAAAAAGACTGCTTTCAGTATATAGCGCATATAGGAAGATAAAGAGTTGAAGGCAGTGCTTAATTTGAGCAGGTGCTCAGGAACACCGGTGCTTGAGCACCAGTTAAGGACACATTCATTTTCATTAGGCACAGGAAGGTTAAGTGATTCACTATGAATCACAGGATATTGAACCAACGCCGAGACCTGAACTTGGTTCCCGAGCTCGGAGGTCGGCAGTTCTGGCCATTACACCACATGCTCTACCCACTTGTAGGGTTTCAAGGAGAAATGGGCTGGTAGAAGATGCCTCCAGACGAGAGCCCCAGCGGTTATTTTTTTACAAATTAACCACTGGTTTAAGGTGACTGTTGGGATGGAAAAGTTCCTTGCATGGTGATGGACGTGCACCCCTGCCATGTAATGATTTCTCAAACCCTAATTCTGATATTTGTTGTCGCAGGCAAACACGTTTCATGACATAGCACTCTCTCAAGGATTGCCGTCTTTTTGAACCAGGATGGGCACCCGAATCACTGCCATCATAGTGGTGAATAGCAACTGCCTTTACCAGGAGTTATGCAGTACAAGTGCAGTGGTGGCAACATACCATGGAGTGATCAGTAGGAGTGAACATGTCCTTTTTAACCTGTGTCACTGGAGTAAGGCGACAACTTTAAGATCCAGAAATTCTTCTTTTTATTTAAGTCTTGTTAAAAAACCGGCACACAGTCAAAGCGTTTCGTTCCCCGGTACCACGGGAACTTCGTCAGGGCTTATTGAATTATCAGTTAAGTAACCTGAGGGCTGAGATATTCCACGGTCAGTCATGCGTAGGTGATTCTGTTGCCGACCCTGCGGGAAGTATCTCTCACCCGTGTGAGGAACCCAGTGACTTTGCTACAGCCGCTACTTTGCTACAGCCGCTGCCCCTCGCCGGACCCGCTGCGCGGGTCCCGCTTCGCGGCGTGTGGCATTTTCTTCGGCCTGTGAAGGGGCATTGTTCCTGGGCATCCGGCAGGGCTGCGAGCACAGCGGTGGACTCCGAGGACCAGGAGTCCCCGCGAGCCCCTACTCCAGCTGGGCTGCTCTCCCTGCCGGCCCCGCCCTCACTCTCTGGCTCCTTAATTAGCCGCTCTACCTGGACTTCGGCGGATTCTGTTGCCGACCCTGCGGGAAGTATCTCTCACCCGTGTGAGGAACCCAGTGACTTTGCTACAGCCGCTGCCCCTCGCCGGACCCGCTGCGCGGGTCCCGCTTCGCGGCGTGTGGCATTTTCTTCGGCCTGTGAAGGGGCATTGTTCCTGGGCATCCGGCAGGGCTGCGAGCGCAGCGGTGGACTCCGAGGACCAGGAGTCCCCGCGAGCCCCTACTCCAGCTGGGCTGCTCTCCCTGCCGGCCCCGCCCTCACTCTCTGGCTCCTTAATTAGCCGCTCTACCTGGACTTCGGCGGATTCTGTTGCCGACCCTGCGGGAAGTATCTCTCACCCGTGTGAGGAACCCAGTGACTTTGCTACAGCCGCTGCCCCTCGCCGGACCCGCTGCGCGGGTCCCGCTTCGCGGCGTGTGGCATTTTCTTCGGCCTGTGAAGGGGCATTGTTCCTGGGCATCCGGCAGGGCTGCGAGCACAGCGGTGGACTCCGAGGACCAGGAGTCCCCGCGAGCCCCTACTCCAGCTGGGCTGCTCTCCCTGCCGGCCCCGCCCTCACTCTCTGGCTCCTTAATTAGCCGCTCTACCTGGACTTCGGCGGATTCTGTTGCCGACCCTGCGGGAAGTATCTCTCACCCGTGTGAGGAACCCAGTGACTTTGCTACAGCCGCTGCCCCTCGCCGGACCCGCTGCGCGGGTCCCGCTTCGCGGCGTGTGGCATTTTCTTCGGCCTGTGAAGGGGCATTGTTCCTGGGCATCCGGCAGGGCTGCGAGCGCAGCGGTGGACTCCGAGGACCAGGAGTCCCCGCGAGCCCCTACTCCAGCTGGGCTGCTCTCCCTGCCGGCCCCGCCCTCACTCTCTGGCTCCTTAATTAGCCGCTCTACCTGGACTTCGGCGGATTCTGTTGCCGACCCTGCGGGAAGTATCTTTCACCCGTGTGAGGAACCCAGTGACTTTGCTACAGCCGCTGCACCTCGCCGGACCCGCTGCGTGGGTCCCGCTTCGCGGCGTGTGGCATTTTCTTCGGCCTGTGAAGGGGCATTGTTCCTGGGCATCCGGCAGGGCTGCGAGCACAGCGGTGGACTCCGAGGACCAGGAGTCCCCGCGAGCCCCTACTCCAGCTGGGCTGCTCTCACTGCCGGCCCCGCCCTCACTCTCTGGCTCCTTAATTAGCCGCTCTACCTGGACTTCGGCGGATTCTGTTGCCGACCCTGCGGGAAGTATCTCTCACCCGTGTGAGGAACCCAGTGACTTTGCTACAGCCGCTGCCCCTCGCCGGACCCGCTGCGCGGGTCCCGCTTCGCGGCGTGTGGCATTTTCTTCGGCCTGTGAAGGGGCATTGTTCCTGGGCATCCGGCAGGGCTGCGAGCACAGCGGTGGACTCCGAGGACCAGGAGTCCCCGCGAGCCCCTACTCCAGCTGGGCTGCTCTCCCTGCCGGCCACGCCCCCCTGGTAGCTAGTTGGATAGCTACATTAAGGAATCATCACTCCCGCGGCGCGGGAGCGCGCGGGAGGGCGCCGGGAGAAGCCCGGGACAAGGGCGGGACCGTCTTTGGCCGTCAGTGGCCAAAGGAGGCTGGGCTGGGCCCACTCTCTTGATCCCCCTTACTGCACATCTAAAGCAATGCCTTCGCCTCCACCACGGGAAACTCCCTCAAGGGATGGCGCTTCCTGCTCTGGGACTTTGGATAATTATTTTAAAGCCACTAAAGGAGAGGTGGACAAGGAAAGTTCACTTGAGAAACGTAGGGTGGAGCGCAGGCGCTCCATTGAATCTATGAAAACCAGGCCCTCGACCGATATCATCCCTTACCCCATCACTCAAGAGGAAGGTACGCCACCTAGCAGTTTAATTAATTCGACACTCGAGGACTTTCCCGTCTTACTAAGGGAAATTCCTTCTACCCCAGGGCTAGCGGTTGGAAAAAACACAGAGTCAGCCCCTCAAGAGTTTTCCCATACTACCGTTAACCTGTTAACCCAAACCCCACCATTGCAATTGCCTAATAAGAGCAAGTCCAAATTAAATGTAGCGGTGGAGTTACATAGGCCCCCACCTAGTAAACGTGCTCGGAAAACAATGGGGGGGTGGGGGAAATCTAAAATATCACATCTTGACTTTGGCAAGAAACGCACTAATACCGTGCTACTGGGGAAACCTACGGAGATAGTGCCTACCATTCCTACTCCTAAGCCCCCAAACTCCAGTATAATTGCCACTACTAAAGAATCAGAGGTCATTTCGTCGAACCTAAACCTTCCACTTTCTGCCAAGGGGAGCATTGAATTCCTACTCCGCTCCCTTTTGCAGCCTATTACCGACAGCTTAAAAAAAGTCGAGATTAGGCTCACCCTACTAGAAACTTCTCTTACCACTCTGAACACTCTAGTAAGTAAGCAGACACAGCTAGTGAGAACCTATTCTTCTGATGGGGATCCATCTAAAGCAGAAGTTGCAACTAATGCCATTAAAGCCCCCTCCAGAAACCCGCCATCTGCCCCCCCTTTGCAACCCCTTATGGCCATCCAACTCCAGGCACGACATAATAACCAAAGCAATAGACCTACCCACCCACTGGATCTAGCCCCCTATAGCTCTCAAACAGAGTCCTCTGGAGCACATTACGATCAGGCTAATGCCCCTCCACCTACGCCCGTTGGCCCAATTCCAAGACCACGGAGGCCAGACCTCCCGCCCGAAGCTAATAGATTAATGGTGGTCTTAGCTGGTGCCCCCCACTTAAGATCAGGGGAAAATGAGGACTATCAGTCCCTTAAGAAAAAGGTAATAAAATGGCTTAACTGGAACCGACCCTTGCCATCTCATTTTAATAACGAAATCATCATGGTGAGAAGGGTCCCATGGCTAGGGAAGACCAGGAAAACCATAGTGGGGGACTGTATCATGGTAACCTTTAAGGATCCGGGCACGGTCCGACACATTTGCGGAGGAATGAATCGTTCCCTCGATTCTACCATACAGACCCTCCCAGTATCTTTTTTCTTTCCACCGATCCCCAGGCACCAGGTGCCAATACACGATGATTGGACAAGGGTGGAATACAGACGCAAACACAGAGGCTCTGTACAACGCCCGTACTTCCAGCCGCCGGACACACCTTTTTGCGATTTTAATCGCTTTAACTGTTTGAACGGTTTGGATGGGGTTGATTGACTTACTGTCTGTAAGACAGTGCCAGGGGTCTCGGGCTCCCGTGGCCTCTTGGAACTTCCCACTGTGTCTTCCGGTCCAAATTCTGGCCCACTGAATGACCCAGCTGTTTCAGACCACGGCAGAACCGAATCCCCTCACCTAGCCACTGATGGGGTAGTTGTTGCTGAGGGGATAACTATGGTTCCTTTCCTTGCGGGCAATGGTGCGCCGAGACCCCCGGTGCCACATGCAGCTTTTGCTGCCCTCACTACAGGCCCCGCTATTGAAGTGGAGCCTGGACTCACCTCTTCCAGCCTTCATGGTATGGCATCTGCCACCTCTGAACATTTGAAGATAATCTCCTGGAACATCGCGGGATTAGCTAATAAACTGGAAGACCCGGCCTGGGCAAAGTACATAGAGACTGGTGACATATGCATGTTCCAGGAAACCTGGGCCAGAGAGGACTATGGACATCAAGGTTACTCATCATTTCATATCTCAGCAAGGTGGGAAGGCAAAGGCCCCCCATCAGGGGGCCTCACGACGTGGGTTGCTGCTCACCTGGGCTGTGTGGCTACACGGCTCCCATGCAATTCTGATGATATCCTTGGGGTCTTATTAACATGGCCAAACAAAGCTAACCTCCTGCTGGTCAACATCTATTCCAGGCCGATGGGAATGGCAAAAGAATCACCGACAATGGATGAACTCTCGAACTTTCTATCTGACCTGTCGACTGATTCATATTATGTGGTGGGTGGGGACTTTAACTCTCACTATGAGCCACTCCCCGGCATCCAGGAAGGGTTCTTATCAGAAGAAGAAGACAGGTGGGCAGTACCATGGGTTGACGTGCCATCTTCGAAAGCCTGGACCCCACTGGCACTGCAAATTACTGCCCTGACGTTAAGGTTCGGGCTTAGAGCGTGTAATGGGCGAATTAAATCCGACAGACCAGGCAAAAATACTTACAACCGCCGGGGAAGAGAGTCTCATTTGGATTATGTCCTGGTCCAATTAGTGAGGTGGCCAACAATACAGGATTTCAGGGTAATAGACAGGATGGACAGTGACCACAATGCCCTCGAGTTAGACCTTGTCCACCCAGCACCTCAGGCCCCAGTGTCCCATGAGGTAGAGAATCGCCCCACGCTCCTCCTAGATAACAGTAGGAAGAGAATCAGATGGGAGCAAATGGTCACAAACAAGGATAAACTCCCACTGTTTTACGCAGAGATTACTCCTATTCTGGAAATTGTTGGGGATCTTGACAGTGTGGCAAATAAAATAGATATAAGGAGCAAACTGTTTGATGCCCACGAGGAGCTCATAAAAGTTGCGGCACCCCACTTCACTCGTAACTTACGAAAGCCAAGGGTGAGGTGCCAAGGTAAAACACAATGGTACAACGCAGCCTGTAGACGGGCCAAAACAGAACTCCTTGGAGTAATTAAGGAGGGCACAGGAGGGGAACGCCTTAAGCAATGCAGGCACGCGTACAAGAAGCTTCTCGCTCAGGCCAAAATAGAATGGGAGGAAAACCAGTGGGAAGAACTCACAAAGGCCTTAGCAATACAAGATCAACGCCTGTTCTGGAGGATTGTGAATGGGGGATCAGGGAGTCTACATTCGGCAGTGGAGCCTAACATAGCTCCTGGAGTGTGGCAGGACCATTTCCAGTCCCTATATAGTGCTGAGTCCGGAGAACTTCTTGCGTCAATTGAACCTGAGAGGCTGGGCCCTCAGGCGGACCTAATAACACTGAGTGAGGTCACTGCTGCTATTTCAGGCTTGGCTTCGGGGAAGGCGCCTGGACTGGATGGGCTACCGGCAGATCTGTTCAAGCAGGAGCCCACCGTCTGGGCGCCTTACCTCGCTGCTCTTTTCAACGGTATTCTCGGTGGGATGGAAATCCCTAGTACTTGGCTGGGGGCTGAGGTGGTCCCGATTTTTAAAAAGGGATCCCCTCTCCTCCCAGCCAACTACAGACCGATCAGCCTGATTGACGTAGCACAGAAGCTGTTCGGCAGGGTTCTCCTGAATAGGCTTCAGGAATGGATAGAAGAGGTGGGCGCCCTGAGTCCCTATCAGGCAGGATTTAGGAAAGGGGTTTCGACTGTGGATCAGGTCTTCAGACTGAATCTGGTCTATTGGAGGACAGTGAGGTTTGAGGGCGGTAGTTTGTACACGATTTTCGTGGACCTACGGGCCGCCTTTGACCTCGTGCCCAGGGGAAAACTTTGGATCATCTTGGCAGGGATGGGCGTACCACCAGATATTTTATTGACCTTGCAGAGGCTGCACCATAATAATTATGCCCAGGTGAGGTGTGGGAGGTTGGGGGAACTGACTGATAGATTCCCCGTTGGCAGAGGGGTAAGACAGGGCTGTGTGCTGGCGCCGACCCTGTTTTGCCTCTTCGTCAACGGGGTGATCGCCCATCTTAACGTTATCGATAATACAGATGCCCCCAAATTAAATGGCAACAGTGTGCCCGCAATAATGTTTGCGGACGACACACTGTTGATCTCTAAAACACCCATGGGCATCCAAAGGATACTCGATGCCTTTGTGGCCTTCTGTCAGGATAGAGGGCTGGAAATCAACGCCACAAAAACCAAATATATGGTATTGAATCCGAGCCCCAAACAGCGCCCGAATCCCCAATTGGGAGCAGTGCGGCTGGAAAGAGTAGCCACGTTTGAATATCTCGGCGTGACGCTTAACGAAAATAGGACCTGGGGGACTCATCAGAGCAGGGCTAACCTTAAATTAGTTCAAATTAACGGGGGTATATCCCGGATGATGACCGGTTCGACCTATCGCCCACTGGGGGCCTTAATCCAGATATATAAGGCCCAGGCCAGGGGGGCGATTTTGTATGGGGCTGAATTGTGGGGCCACATCCCATGTCGGAACCTGTCTTCTACGGAAAATAGGTTTATAAGACAAATAACCACACTTCCCCCTAGCACCCCACTCCTTCCTCTGAGGCTTGATCTAGGGATACGGCCACTTGCCGACGAGATAAGTCTAAGACCCATTGCCTTCTGGCGTAGGCTATGGAGTGGCGATGATCTCGCCGACTATAGGGCGGAACTGGCCGAACTATTAAAGCACCCTAAGGCGCTCAGTATTCCCTGGGTCCAAAACATCCAGTCAATTTGCACTGATCTGGGGCTCCCTGAATTGTGGTCCGAACCAGCAAATGCAGCACCAGGAATCTCTAAGAGATCCCTGGCGAATCTGTATCACGAACACAAAAGGACAAGGGCCTTAGCTACCCAGACAGAGGGGTCCCTTTCTTCCATATTCCTGCAAACCAAGGATCTCTACAGATTTGAGAAGGCTTTCGATCCCATATATCCCATACTTACCAGAAAGTTATTTCTCCAGTGGAGATACAGCACATTGCCTTTCCGGTCCTTTTCAAGCACTTAGTCACAAGTCCCTTCCACCAAGTACTGCCCTCTTTGCGTTGACAAAGAGGAAAATGATTTGCATGTGGTTTTTTTCTGCCCAGCCTATAAGGCAGCCAGAAAGTATTGGCTGCTTCCCTTGATCAAGAATCTGGGTGGCAGGGAATACACACCTATGTACAGGATTTTAAAATCCGATGTCTCTGGCCCAACCGTTTTTGCACTTTCCAAATTCTTTACGAATGTTTGGTATACGCGTAAGTGTCTTTTAAAAAATGCTGGGTAGTCTTTAGAATCGCTTCAATTCTTAAAAATAACTGTTCCTATTGTGTGTGTTGATTTTAAAATCATGTATTGATGTTTTACCAAATTTGATTGAATTCATGTGATTTTATTGTATGTATACCTTTTATGACCGAATGGTCGAAATAAAGATTGGAAAATGAAAGATTGTACGAACAAGTCCGATTCACGTAATCCTGGGTCAGATAGTGAATTTCTGGAAGGATCACAAACAACTCGAACAGTACTCCAATTAGTATTCAAAACACTTCCTTACTGTTGCGAGTTACCATGCTGCTCGACTGCTGCGCTACGATGGTATGATATTTATATATGTTGACAGTGGGACCTTAATAAGACGTGGGTCATACTACTTCGATATTGTTCATTCCAATTATGTGGCCGCATGTGGTGACCAGTCGCATCTTACCTTGAGATAGCTACAGCAGCACTCTTGCTATTTACCTTTATACATGAATCCACGACACAGCATGGGACAATTATTGTAATCCATTTAAGATACCTTTGACAGGCCCCCTTATATTCGGGTGTCCCTGATCTAAGTTTACGCCTTCATCTTTTCAGCAATTATTATTGGACTTTACCACCGACCTTGAAAAGAAGTGTTTTGAATACTAATTGGAGTACTGTTAGAGTTGTTTGTGATCCTTCCGGAAATTCACTATCTGACCCAGGATTACGTGAATCGGACTTGTTCGTACAATCACCTACGCATGACTGACCGTGGAATGTCTCAGCCCTCAGGTTACTTAACTGATAATTCAATAAGCCTTGACGAAGTTCCCGTGGTACCGGGGAACGAAACGTATTGACTGTGTGCCGGTTTTTTAACAAGACTTAAATAAAAAGAAGAATTTCTGGATCTTAAATTTGTCACCTGCTTGACTTCTATCAAGTGCACCTTCCTTTTGTATGAACTTTTGTCTTAAATTGACATCTTTCCACAGCGGATACTGGAAGCTGTTGCACTTATCTTTTGACTATTGAAACTGTAGAATTGAAGTGCTTGACCCTGGTCAGCTGTTGTGTTGGTTTTTGTTCTTTGTTGATCCACTGGAGCAAGGCCTACAGGCTCACTCATTTAAAGTTCTGCTGCTGTATGCTTAGCTTTGGTGTGGAGTGTTGAGCAGTGCTTGTGTGATACACATGTGCTGGATGCATTTGTGCCTGTGAGTGGTACCATAGAAGGATAATGCAGTGCAAATAATATACATATACTGTGTGTGTGTATGGCTGTGAATGGTACAACGCATGAAGTATGTAGTGCTATGCAGTGTATGCATGCTATATGCATGTGCTGGGTGTATGTGTGCATGTGAATGGTATAATACTTGGAAGACTCTGAGTTCCATTTTTGGAGACTGACTAGAGGAACATGAGAGGCAAAGGTAGAGGAATCTTCCTAGACAGATTTGTGGATTGATGCTTTCTTGTAAGCTGGGTGGGACATACTGGAGGAAAGGGAGAGCCAGGCTCTTTGATTCAGAAAGGGGTCATGCGGAAGAGGCCTGGGCACATATCAGCAAGGAGATGGGAGTGATAAGCGAATCATAACAAGTAGGGTTAAGACTCTGGGGTAACCATATGATACACATATCACTATGACTCACATTCAGGTGTGAACCTCCAGTCACTCCCATGCCTGTGTTTTGGGGCTATCAGATTTGGAGTCGCTCCTGCTGTGCGGAGAAAGGCAGGGCAGAGGAAAGGGTGCTTCAAAAGGAAACAAACTCAAACATAAACTTCAAAGAGTCAGACTCTAAAACACATTTGTGTCTAGAAATAGACTATAAGAAGAGGAGCTTGAGGTCCCCAAAATTGCCAACTGTCAACCAGCTAGTCGGACTGCGAGAGGAGCTGTAGGGATTGCACACTGCCGCTCTTCAAGACTTTAGCCTGTGACAAGGACTAAGGTCTAAGGTCTGCCAGTCACACAGCTGGGTAAAGGGACAGCACCCAAGGTACTTCAAGACTACTTGCCCCTGGAGCCTGCTTGCCAAGACCAGTGTGCCCTGTGAGGGAGAGGAGAGGGTTGGAGGGAGTGAGGTTCATGGGAGATCATGGTAACTGGAACCCTGTAGCATGGTTTGAGGAGACAGCTGCTGCACCAATCGGGTCATTGTCTGTTTGCAGGGGAAAGTGGGCAACCCCCTGTATGCCAGAGGAGGACTGCTGTGAAGGGTCATTGCCCGTGTGCAGTTTGTAAGTCTGCAAACCCTTATGCCAGGTGGGGCAGCTGTGACGATTGCTGCTGTGCTGATTGGGCCATAGCCCGTGTATAGAGGAAGAACAGTGACCCTGTATGCCGGGGTGCCACCAGACAAGGGAAAGTAATCAGGTTTGGTTGAGAGCTATCATCAGAGGAAGGAGGCCGCCATGGTGACCCAGGCCATGATAGAAGACCATCAGGAGCATCACATTGCCCCCCTACCTGGGGAGTAGTCCAAGGAACTTACTTGCATTGGAGGAGCATCAATAACCCCTCCCAGTGCTGCCACTGCTGGACCACATGTGAGGTACTCAAGGACACCGGCCGCAGCACTGCTGGGCCATGTGTGAAAGACTTACCAGAAGCAGCCACTGCAACTTCACCACCCGTGAAGATGGTGTCCTCAGAGTGTCTTATCACTCGAATCCTGCTGGTGAGGGTAAGACTGATTTACGAGCCAGATGCCCTGTGAGAACTTGCCTGCCAGATAGTGCTTTGGTGCTGGAACAATTTTTACTTTAATCAAGAGTCAGAGGGGGACTCGTAAGACTTGGGCTACTAGTGGGGCTTAACCTGAATGTCACCTATTGTGAATAGGGAATGACCATTACAGCTAGAGAGAGGGCAGTTGGACTCAGGGACTCACTTATGAACCTCTAGAGCACTAACCTCAGAGGGCTTTGTGTATTATTTGTGAATGTCAAATTTTACATAGTGTTCATATTTAAATACACCTTTTTTAATTGAAGAAATTATTGGAATGGACAATCTTTTATCACTGTTGCTGATCGTATTTTGAGAAGTTAGCCCGGGTTCACCACCCTGTGTCTGCTTCTGCCATCGAGAAGCCTTGGACTGTTTGACACACCTAAACACTGATACTCAAGTGCTGAAGGAGTTCTTGGCCCAGTAATAAACGGATTGGCAGTAAGGGGAAGAAAAGTTGCACCGTATCCTAATAGATCACTCAATTACCGTTGCCCACCTCATTGGTCCAGTACCACAAGACCATAAGCATTTAGTACACAAACAATCACATAGAGAGGCTACAAAGCAATTATTTTTCAAAATGCTTCAACACACCAAAAGTAAGAGTATCCTTCAATGATGCGAAAAAACGGTCTCTTTAATAAATCCTTGAGACATTCTCGATGCAAGATGATTAAGCACAATAGCCACAGTACAGTCAATGCGTTTCACCCAAATGGGGGTTGCTCAGGGCTGTAAACACAACATGAGTACAATCAACGACATTCAATTGCTCATCACAAGATATGTAACAAGATTTATTAAATAAAATCATATCATCTCGTTTATATGACATTCTTTTGAACAGTACAACCAACGCGTTTCGCCCAAATGGGGGTTCCTCAGGGCTGTAAACACAACATGAATACAATCAACAACATTCAATTGCTCATCACAAGATATGTAACAAGATTGATTAAATAAAATCATATCATCTCGTTTATATGACTTTTTTTGCCAAGTACGCTTTTTTTAAAAAACCCATCTCAACAGAAAACTCCAATTATTTGAGACCAAGAAAGGATCATTGAATTACAGATTATGAGAAATTATTATTTCAAAGGAAGAGAGAAAAGACTAAAGAGAAGAGAACACCCAGTGAAGAAATACATTACTTTGGTTTTAAACAAAGAGGAACATTTTAAGAAAAATAGGAAAAATGAAAGAAGCAGAGGAAAAAGCCAACACCTATACCAATTTTGCCAAATGAGGTTACACTAATTAATTCAAAGTAAATTCTGGAAAACTCCTATCCAAACTCACAAACGACAAAAATTTCACAAAAACTACCCATAATGTGTGCATATATAGAAACAAATGCCCCTTATATCCAAAGAGGAAGTAAGCTAGCCAACACCAAAAAAATCTCACCATAGAACTGAGTCCACCATTGTTGGGGTGATCTCTGATATATCTGGTCACTGTAGTATGGACTATAAAAATAAGCACAATGACCAAAACAATACTATTATTAATTTTGCTTCACCTGCACAAAAAGACAACCATATATTAAGATATTGAAAATTAATTTTAAAAGCACAAATACCTTTTAATAAAAGATATCCCCTCCGTCACTAGTAAGTAATCTCCTGGATGATATCCAATAAAATGTGGTGCACGCTTTGCACAGAACGGTTCACAGTTGCTGAAACGAAATATCCAACATCAACTGCAATATATCTATTGCTGGAAAACCAAGCTAACTGCATAGTCAGTGATACAATAACCATCATTTACCTTCAATTCTCCACGTCTTAGAACTATATAACGTTCCTCAAGTTGCTGGTGTTCACTATGATATGCGACACTTAGTGTACTGCAATAAAGTTCAATCAATTGAAAGAAAGTTAATACCATGATAAGGGTACCTTGTTTCAAACATTTGATATTTCACAAAATTATGCCTAGGTAGGCACTCTAGACGCACTAAAACACGTCCGTTAATGATAAGCAAAATTCCATCTACACGAGTAGGTGAAATGACCATCAATGCCATGGTCCAGACTCACCAACGCTATTATATTTATACCACATAATAATGTCGCTGACAGATTAAGCAGACTACACACTGGAATACGGATCTGGATGTGTCTGGACATAAATAGACCCGCTCACGTCATTAGGATCACAATTCTGTTACTCACAGGAAATGATAAAGCCAAATTGATCAAGTCACGCGCTAACTATAAAAAATTGGCTATCCACAAAAACTTGAGCATGAATCCTACAACCAGCCCCTGTGATTACGAAGTATGCTAGCATCCGCATCTATTTGTCGTATTAAATAAAGACGTGGAAAAGTAGTAATCCCACAATAATAATTACGGCCAATGCAATATATAAACATATGCCGACCATCCGCATGTATACATCAACATCTAGCTTCTTTTAAAATATATGCGAGTAGTCCTGCAAGTTTACTTATAATAGTTGCTCCTTAGCTGGCCCCCGTAAGTCCCCGAGTCTCTCGACCCGCCGACAGCCCAACTCGAGATCCAAAAGGAAATGAGTAATGTGCCCTGTGACTTCTTTTAAGCCAATGCGGAACGTAATTTCCCGTAACCTCCGCTCACGTGGCTTCCCTAAATACAACCATTAGAGTGTAACTCTAAACAAATTCCACGGCGTTGCTCCGACCGTATTTTTGTCCCAAAAACTCTATTTTTAAAAACGTGATTGTGCACTACATGGATTTGTTTCTCAATGTGTGTATATTAATAAAATACTAAGGCCCAAACGAAACTAAGGGCCACATGCATCAAGCGTTTTTGCATTCGCAAACGGTGCGAATCGCAAAATTCGGCCGTTTGCGAATGCAAAAACCTTTTTTGGGATGCATCATTTTTTTTTTCATTTTTCGCAAGTTAAGAAATCGCAAATTTTGCGATTTCTTAAATTCTATGCATGATTGTTTTTAAATTGCGAATTCGCAATTAGCAAGGGGAAAATTACCATGAAGTAAACCTTCGTGGTAATTTGCGAAAAGTTTCAAAAATGCACAAAAGTGCATTTTTGAAACTTATATTTTACACACACATGCCCTTGGGACATGTGTGTGAGTAAAATGTACTTACGTGACATTTCAGGGGTGCACGGGGTGTCCTTTGGACCCCCCCTGCACCCTTGAAATTGCATTCTCATTTTGCGATTCCTTAATTGCGAATTCGCAAAATGAGAATGCATTCCCATTGATTCCTATGGGCCTTTAGCCTTTAGGCCCATGGGAATCAATGTAAAGCGATTCTTTAATTGCGATTCGCAATTAAGGAATCGCAAATAAGGAAATTTTAGAAATCACAAAAACGTTTGCGATTGCTTGATGCATAGGAATTTGCGATTCCTAAATTGTGATTCCTTAATTTTCGCAATTTAGGAATCGCAAATTCCTACAATGATGCATGTGGCTGTAAGACCAAAAAGATATCAAGTTTCCCAGCGTGGTCAGAAAATAAAGGTTAGATCCCCAGTTAATTCTTTAAAATAGTAACTTTTTATAGATGCATAGCGCATGCTCGAACTGAGTAGGCAAGAGGAGGCAGAATATGTGTCATTAAGACTCACGCCACCGCTAAGGGCATGTAAGCACCTCTATCCTATAACTATGAGTCGCACAATGTAAACCCCAACCAGTTCTTGAACCGGCCGTCTTAATCAATGCTTAAATGTGCAAGCCAAAGAAAAAGTAAAGACATAATGTCATATATAGTATTCTTCTACTAGTCAACAAGGTCATGGCCCTGACATATTAAACCCAAAGCACAGTAAAAGAAAGTGTCACCTTCAGTGAGAGAGATGTGTATATAGAAGATGTAGTACCAGATTATAGAAGAGTCAAGCAAGAATAACAATCCTTTTACATGTCATTAATGCTTAACACAATGAAATATATGTCCAGTATAATGACATATATATATATATATATATATATATATATATATATATATATATATATATATATATATATATATATGTATATATATACATATATATATATACTCGTACAGATTTATCCCATAAGTTGCACACATATTTACAAATCGTCTTTCAAAATTACACGACCAGGTCAGCAAAGTAGGTAAAAAAAATGTTTTTCTTTTAGATTTTAAAAAATATTGTGAGAGAGGAAATTTAGAAAACCTTCACTGATTTAAAAAATGTGCCAAAAACAGGAGAAAGAAAGGAGGACTTTCTCCAATTAGAAGCACATCATATCATCCATGTTAATACACAATGATAACATTAATATATACATAAAATACATTTCAATTGCAAAGTAGAATCAATTTTAATAAAATACCTAAAACAGGAGAGGGAAAGGCAGACCCTTTCCAATTTGAGGCACATTATCATCCATGTCATCATTCGATGATAACATTACAATATGTATATAAAGTACATTTCAATTTCAAAACAGAGTTAATTACCATAATAAGCACCCAAAAAAGGATGGGTGATACTCTCATTTTTTGGGGCAAGACACATTGATTCTTCAAACACAATACATTATTAAGACCCATGCAATATGATTTGCCAATCTTATATATAAGGTTCCAGCGTTGTTACCTATATGAGGATTAACTAAATACACTTGTAAGTCGGCAGATCGTGAACAAGCATGTTACAAAAGATAGTGCATCTCATTATCTGAGTTCAAACCTGATGTTGTAGCCCTTAATTTACAAATCCAGGCCGCCTCCAGTTGTCTTCGGCGTAACTCTCTGTTACCCGCTCGTCTGCCTGGGAATTTAAAGTTGGTCTTTGAAATTTTAGATTCACAGATATGGGCCCCAAGGGCATTGGTGCTATCATTTCTGGAACAAGCCCTACGATGTTCCTGAAGATTCACCTTTAACTGTCTTACTGTACTCCCAACATAGATTCTGGTACAGTTACACACAATCACATAAATCACATACATTGATTGACAGTTCATGAAGTGTTTTAGCTCATGCAACTATCCGCTGTTATATGCGAAACGCAGGATCTTATTCACACCCAGTTGACACACATTGCAATTTCCGCATATAAAAAAACCTTTAGTGCGTTTAAGCCACGTCTTAGGGTTATTTGCTCGAATGGCCGTATAACTAGGGCATAGAGCCTCCCTCAGTGTCCCAGATCTTTTGTAGATAATGGAAGATTTGGCACCAAGAAGTGGCCCAACACCTGGTGTCCCCATCAAGATTTTCAAATGCCGTTGCAAAATTTTATACGTATCCTGATTCAACTGTGAAAATGTTGTAACAAAGGCCAAACGTTCACTATTTTGAGGTGTCAGTTACCTTTTTGGTTTAAGTGTATCAATTTTGCTCACATGCCTGTCCTTGTCCAAGGCCCGATTAGGTACTTGATGCTTATACCCTTTCTTCTTAAATCGTTGTACAGTGTCTTTTGCATGTCTTTCAAAATGTGTGTCATCGCTGCAATTGCGACAAACACAAATCAGCTCGCCAAGAGAAATTGCATTCTTTGTACTCATTGCATGTGCAATATCAAAATGGAGTGTACTGTTGACCACAGTTTCCTTCCTGTATAGGGAAGTTAGTAATTTTCCGTGCTCTACATATACTTCCACATCAAGAAAGTGAATAGTATTCTTAGATCTATTCATGGTAAAGCGTACATTGAAAGAATTGTCATTAAAATGGTTGAAAAACTGTACCAGATTCTCCTCAGACCCAGTCCAGACCAAGAAGACATTGTCTAGGTAGCGTCCCCAAAAATGGACATCTCCTGTCCACTTGTTCGCATTATGGGACCAAACATAGACTTTTTCGAACCATCCCATGAATAAATTTGCATAGGATGGTGCGAATCTTGAGCCCATTGCTGTACCTTGTTGTTGATGGAACCACATTTGATTGAACAGGAAGAAGTTGTTACATAAGATTATGTCAATCATTTCCAAGAGCATACCATTATGTTCTAATAAGGTAGCGCTTCTAGTTGAAAGAAAAAGATCCATAGCCATCCTACCAAACTCCTTTTTGATACATGTATACAAGGACTACACGTCCATGGTCACTAGCCACATGGAGTTATCCCACTGTACATCTTCAATTTTATTCAAGAAATCCTTAGTATCTTCAATAAAAGAAGGGAGGTTGGTCACAAACAGTTTAAGGAAAAGGTCCACAAACTCTGACAGATGTTCTGTCAGAGAGCCATTACCAGATATTATAGCTTACTTCCTCTTTGGATATAAGGGGCATTTGTTTCTATGTATGCACACATTATGGGTAGTTTTTATGAAATTTTCCTCATTTGTGACCTTGGATAGGAGTTTTCCAGAATTTAATTCAAATTAATTAGTGTAACCAAGTTTGGTAAAATTGGTTGAGGTGTTGGTTTTTCCTCTGCTTCGTTCATTTTTCTTATTTTTCTTCACATTTTCCTCTTTGTTTAAAACCAAAATAATTTATTTATTTACTGGGTGTTCTCTTCTGTTTAGTCTTTTCTCTCTTCCTTTGAAATAATAATTTCTCATAATATGTAATTCAATGGTCCTTTCTTGGTCTCAAATAATTGAAGTTTTCTGTTGAGACATGTTTTTAAAAAAAGTGTACTTGGCAAAAACATTTCATATAAACAAGATGATATGATGTTATTTAATCAATCTTGTTACATATCTTGTGATGAGCAAATGAATGTTGTTGATTGTATTCATGTTGTGTCTACAGCCCTGAGGAAGCCCCATTTGGCGAAACGCATTGGCTGTACTGTGGCTGTTGTGCTTGATCATCTTGCATCGAGAATGTCTCAAGGATTTATTAAAGAGACCGTTTTTTCGCATCATTGAAGGACACTTACTTTTAGTGTGTTGAAGCATTTTGAAAAATAATTGCTCTGTTGCCTCTCTATGTGCTTGCTTGAGTTCTTGGCCCAGTTGCTTAGGATCCATAGCAGACCATGCCCTGGGACACCGGGACTAAAAGGCCTACACCGTCACATCTGGGCCTAGAAGCTCCTGCTTGCATCATGGCTCTTTAAACAGGGATTCCGACAGGGACAAACAGAGTGATGAGTGCCCTTTGCATTTGTGAAATAATCCCTCATGGATTGCAATGGAAGTACTTCATGGAAAGTGGAATGATACACTAAATAGCCAAACTAATGATTTGAATGAGTAATAATTCACATGGTGGAGCCAAAACTCACTTTCTGAATAGTTGAAAGAATTGTTAACAATACATCTTGCAGACCACTGTGCCATCAAGCAATACCTAAAAATGGACATACTTGTTGATGTGCACAGCGGCATCTGCAAATTTTGAGCATGAATCTGTCAGAGTAGAGTCTATTCCCTAAGCCTTGACCATTTAATTAACAACAGGTTGTCTCAAGAACCATGACAATTTAATGACAATGTCATGGCTAGTCGTTTTTTTGAGATATGAAAAGCATGGCAACCAAATAAAAAATGATGACAAGCTGCTGTTTCGGACCTCTTCACATGATTTTACTGACTTGGTGAGAGTGTTCTAATGGGGAGTTTTCTCAGCCTTAATCATCTAGGTCACCATCTTCTGATACACCATTCACAAATTACCAACCAACTTGTTAACTATGTCATGAAGGAGCATTCCATAAGCCTTGATCAGCTTGGTCTCCATGTCAAGTCTGCAAATTCCCAGAGTAATTGCTAATGACTAGTTGTTTTGAGAACTGTGGGCCTGATTCACAAATTACCTCTCCACTTGTGGCGGAGGGCCCACACCTGTGGTGGGGGTGCTCTCTCATGGAGGGACTTCTGAACCACAGTTTGTCATTGCCGAGGTCCTGCCACAAGGGCCCCCTGCCACGCATGCGGGTCCTCCGCGTCATGTGCAGAGGCACTATGTGAATCAGACCCTGAGACAGTTTAATGACACCAAGACCATTATTGTAGCTGGTTATGGCTGGTGCATGTTTGCTTTTCATCCTGTCTGCTTTTCAGCCTTACTCAACATGATTTTATGTACTGTTTTGCCGTCTAATTATTGGCCCTTCTCTTGGCAGTAATAAACAAAGCCACAGTCTCATGATGTAATTAGCTGATCATTGATCAAATTGTCGACAATATCATGTCTTTCACAGTGGGGGAGTTGCTAATGATTTATTGTTTATCAAAACAGAGAGATTGCAGACATCGAGTAACTATCTTTAATCTATTTTTTACAGGGGTGTGGACTCATGAGGACATGGAAGCGACATGAGACCTAATGACATCAGCATCTATTGGTGCCCTAATCCTTATGGACATTATGGACATTCTAATTGAAAATTCAGATAGAAAGGTAGCGAAGTTCCAAGCTGAGATCGCCCAGTTAGAAGATGAAATTGCAGCCCTTAATCTGCCTGACCCAACAGCTAAGAACTATGAGATCCTGAAAGGGGTATTGAATAATCACCAAAATGATATAAAACAAAAATAGGCACGCAAAGTGAAAAGCGATGAGATTGATTATAGCAGAGGAAGAATTTTCACATTCTCTAAAAGATGTGACTATCTCATGCAAGCAGAAAAGAATAAGCAACCACAGGTGCTTATTTCCTCCAGTTCGAGCAACACCTCCTTAAGTAGCATTCCAACTAGCAGTAGTGACACAGAGGGGACATCTAGCTCAGCAGTAAGACAACTGCACCCTTTAGGGAATTCCTCCTTCTTACAAGAAGTGAACAGGATAAAAAGAGGCAATCGGGAACAGGCGAAACGCCCAGGACCCATAAGAAAACAAGAAGAGGAAAGAAAGGAGGGAGCAGCAGGGGATCGGGCAGGAATGAAGACAAGATCATGGGACAAGAAAGAATAGACGGACAAGTAGATAACAAGGTTGAAGTGGTGAATCTGTCAACAATATCACTTGATTGAATTACTCAAGAAGCACTTAGGTTTTTGCCCAATTGTAAGAGGTAATTTATGTGACACAAAAATCGATCTATTTAAATATATTAGATGATTGAAACTGAAAAAATATTGTGCTCAAAATCCAAAGCGAAATAAAGATGATGCTTTGCAATCATGTAGTATGGTGTCTAATTCATCTACTATAAATGATATTCAGGATGCGGTTGCTCTATTATCTATAACAGAATTAGAGGAAGAACCTGTAACAGTGGCTAAGGTCCTAGAAGATCTAGATATCAGACCAGATTTATCAGTGTCCAGTGGTTTAAAAAACAAGTCCAGATGGTCACCAAATCTCCTTAGTGGTAACAACATAGAGATTTTCCATAAACTAGTAATTGCTGATCTGGATACCAATGATGTAAAGACATTCCCGGGGGCTACATTAGAGGCAACTTGACACAGCATGAAAGGAATGCTTTGAATGAATTGGTGAATAATACGGAGCTAATCATTAGGAAAGCGGACAAAGGGGGGAACATAGTGGTAATGGATAGAGAAGATTATGAATAAGAAATATATACTCAGCTAAAGAATGAAGTTTGCTATGAAAAAGTGGCCCAAAACCCTATGTTCTCCCTCACTGCTATCATTAATACTCACCTGAAGCAGTGGTATGACAGTGGACTGCTAGATGAGGAAGAATACCTTTTCTTGAAAGTGAACCGTCCCAGATATCTCTGCCTGCATACTTTACCTAAGATTCACAAGGGCCTACCATTTCCACCAGGTAGGACATTTTTGTGTCAGGCATTGGGGGTCCAACAGAACACATGTCGCAATTTGTTGATGTCTTTCTGCAGCCAATTATGACTAATTTGCCATCGTATATCAAAGATACACGTCACATTTGAAATATCTTGGGTGACATACAATGGGAGACAGGGATGACACTGGTAACCCTGGATACACGAGCATAAAAAATGAGTTAGGGCTTAAAGCCCTAGACCATTTCCTTTCTAAAAGACCAGCGAGTCACTGGCAACATACACGAATGACGCTGGCCATGACTGAGCTAATTCTAACGCATAATTTCTTTCTATTCAAAGGTGAATGGTTTAGGCAAAAACAGGGTGTGGCCATGGGCTCGAGATTTTCACCAGCCTACGCAAATATATTTATCAGCTGGCTGGAAAAAAGATTCATCTGGGGCCCAGTAGCAAGTGAATGGAATGGGTTTATCCTGTATTGGGGCAGATTCATAGATGACTGTGTAATGATCTGGACAGGCTCAGAGCAGGCACTAGAAGGATTTTACGAGTATCTGAATAGTAACCATATGAACATCAGGTTCACCACCAACCACAGTACGACTCAAATAACCTTTTTGGATGTTGAATTGGTTGTAAATAAGGGCTGTATTGAAAGTCGCATATATCGAAAACCAACCTCTTGCAATACAATTCTGCATGTGAGGAGTGCCCACCAATCTCATCAGATGAGAGTGAACCCATTTGGTGAGATGTTGAGGGCAAGACGAAATTGTAGTGAAGAGCAGCAATTTAATGAATGTATAAATTACATGGAAAGCAGTTTCATCCGTAGAGGGTATGATAAGCGGAATATTAATCAGGCAAAAAGGAGGGTAATGAGTATAGAACGCGGTTCAACCCTGAAGCCAATTGGCAAAATGGTAAAAGATGAGTAACCTATTATATTGATCACAAACTACACTCCAGTGGGTAATGTTCTATTACAGAGCATGAACAAGCATTGGAAAGTATTGAAAATGGACAAAACTCTGGATAAATATGTGGGAGCACGACCTCAAATAACGTTTAGAAGAGGGCAGACATTGGGATCTCTGCTGAGCCCAAGTTACCCTCGGTCGGAGCAACCAAAGACATGGCTAGATGAGCACTCAAAGGGCTTTTTTAAATGTGGGCACTGTGGCATGTGCAGATGTGCCAAGGACAAAACTAAACGTTTTCAAATCAAGGATGGCAAAATGTATGATATAAGAATGAACATCACATGCAGCACGAAAAATGTTATTTATATAATTGAATGTAAATGTTTGCAAATCTATGTAGGAAGCACGATCCGCATGTTGAAGCAGAGGATGGGAGAGCATTTAAGAGCAGTGAAGAATAACGATGTAAGGTATCCAATAGCGGAACATATACATAATTGTAGCATGCAAGACAAGAGTAAGAGCTTCAAATTCTATGGTATTGAACATGTGTACACTGACCCACGAGGTGGGAATAGGGAATTGAAATTGAGAAGGCAGGAGGCAAAGTGGATCAAGCGCTTGAGGGCCGTAGAGGACGGCCTACAGGAACTACAATATTTTCTTGGTGACTAAATATAATATTTGCAGGTTGCACAATAAGTAGCTGTAGTACTTGAACTTATGAAGGGTAAGGAGTACTTTATTTGATGAGCTTAATGTAACAACTGAACTCTAGATATGAACATGACCATTTGGGGAATAAAAGTAAATTTCCTCATACAGAGATTTCAGGAATATGGAAGTACCAATTAGCGGTGAGATGGAGATCGAGTTCTGGATTTGGTAATATGTCTAATATGTAATTTTAATACTGTGGGTACGTTAAACATCAGGAGACTTGAGCTGTGGTGTGTCAAATCACTGATTTCTTTGGCATAAGGGCATTGATAAAGATATGTATGGCTATGGAATAGAGAAACCTTAACCAGTCTAAGATGGCGGACTTAAGACTTAATTCTCAATGTGCGTGGATAAAACTTTATTGAGTTTTTTTGCAAACAAGATGGAAGCTGATTTGACTATACGGTTTGATAAACTGTGTTTGCGTCGATTAGCAAGAGTGCCTTAGATTTTATTTGGTGAAGGCGGCAAATTGAAATTTTTAATATACAAGTTAAATATTTTGGGCACGTTAAGTGTTAGGGGATCTGAACTGTTGTACCATATTGCTGAAGTTTATGGCATGAGGGCATCAGAAAGAAGCATTTAGCTTCAGGATAGAGAAAGTCTAACCAGTTTAAGATGGCAGACATACGTGGCGCCCGGTAGTCCACTTTCTATGTACACGCGACGGTGACGTACTTAAGTTAACGAAGGAAGAGGAACTTGGTCGCCTGTACTCGGGTTGAACTGAACGATATTATTGAAGGTAAGCGAGCCGAAAAGAGGATTGGATTGCTAACTTTAGGAATGCTTCGGAGTAGTAATGGCAATTTATGCTTCGATTTGGCAGGGGGAGACCCTTTTTGAGAAGCAGGCGGCGGCGGGATAACGATGATTTGAGCATAATCGGCAGACTTTTGATAGGTTATACGAAGCAACTAGCTCTCAGATAGGAACCTTTTTGCCATATGGGAGTGGAAACTAATGGAATGTTTTATTGATTGCAGAAAGATTAGGAGTAAGTGGTAGTCTCTAAATGGGAATCTACGGCAGAAGCCCTAAGATGTATACCGCACGCCTTGTATGAAGTACTAAGGTAAGACGGGCCACGAGGTGGCAGTATATGTTGAATATGGATATCTAAAAGAAGCCTGCAGGTTTAAATTGAGCACAGACGAGTAGGTGTATCTATTTATGTTTTAGAACGAACACGGGTGTTTTTTATCGGTTGAGTAAACCTTCAAAGAAAAGTATTAACTGTAAAGGAAAATTTATTCTGCCAAGGAGGTAGGGAATCGTCCTGTAAATATTCTAATTACCGAACAAATGCGCAATGAATCTAGCCTTGCCTTGTCTGTTGGTAGTGAATAATTTTCTCAAATTAATTTAATTTTCGCATCAGGTACCAAGGAATTAACATAAAGTTTAAGGTAACTACATGTTGAATGTGGTTTGTGTTTATTTGCTTTTGCACTTGGGTAATGTAATCGTAAATGACACATCGGTCTCAGCTGGTATCATACTTTGTTTAGGTCACTTACATATTATGTGGCTTTGGTTTAACCCATTACTGGATGAAATTAATTTTAAAGAAATGCGTGAATATTCTAAGTTGAAAAATGTACAATGTAGAAATGTTTTTTCTAAATGAGTGAATCACAAGGTGCAAATAATGGACAAATATCGTGCATGTCTCACAGAGTGTTAGAGCATTGGAATGCACAGGGTTGTTGACCACGAGGGGCTCTGTATCAATGCATGTAGCACTTGGGAAAAGAATGTTGTTGTAAAAGCGCTACTTGTATAATTTCCAGCCCTGATGAAGCCGATTGGTTATCTTGAACCACGGCGAAACGCGTTGGCATGACATAAGGGATGGGGGTTTGAACAAAACGATTAAAAAGAAGGAATATATCTTCAAGAGCCCAATGGATTGTCCTATGTTTTTTTGAAAAAAAGTATTATTGTTGTGATAAGTGGTGTGCTGCGATCATTGTGGTAAATTGTGTTCAATCTTAAGATTGCAGAGCGAGAAGTAGGGTGTTCTCGTATCCCATTGGCATTGCAAGCACCCAAGGGAATTACATTTGGAATAGATTTAGGAGTGTATTTCTACATGAGCGCTACGAATCTCCCATATACCCAACGATTAGGACTGGTGCCCTGATCCTGCCTGAATAGCCTTCAAAATGTGGAATCAACCTCTATAGAATCCAGAGTAATAGACTGTGTACCTGTGGTGGAATTCAGTGACAGGAAAGGAAAAACACAACCATGGAGAGGCCTGGCATAAGGTGGTGGCTCCCATCTTGTGGTGAGCAGATCAGATGGCCCAAGGATAGTGGGAAAAGAAAAAATAGATTCAGAATTGTAGGAGTGTCCAAGAATACTAAGTGAAACTTCTGAAAGGCCCGTATTTAGTGCTGATGAGCAGCAGGCAGGATGCACTTCATAGTGAGAAGGAAATCATTGTGCTACATGGGAAGCTGCAGGACCCGAAAGTAAAGCAATCAAGTCAGATGCAAAGTGAAAGGTGAAGAAATAAAGGTGGGCAGCCCTCTGACGCCATACAGCGCAGATTGGGTTGAAGACAGTGGTGATTTGCGTCTTTGGAGCAAATTGCATGGGAGATTGTTTGACATGGCACCCCTTAATGGCTGATCTGAGACCCACCACCCAGGGGCTGAATGATGGTCCGTGACATGCTGCCATACATAACTACTGAACAAAAACTTTAGGATCCCCTCTTCCACCCCAAATGGGGCCTGCTGAATATTAATAGAGCAGGAATGCCCAGGTGACAGAAGCAAGACAAAATTCTCAACCTGGGATGTTGTAATGGAGCCAGAAGGGATATCTTGTTACAGGCAGACGACTTCCAAGGAGAAGCATGAGAGCTGACCTGAGTGTAAGCCGCACAGCAAGCCTGAGTGCACATTAGATGTTGTGGCTGGGTAGAACATCTTAAAAAACTCTCAGAATCAGCAGGCCCATAGTGTGAAACAGATCTGGGTCTCACACTTTATGTACATTACATAGTTATGCAACACCTGGTGTACAATGGGGCGAAGGGTGTGTTAACTGGTCTGCTGTGTAGTCAAGTCCACTGAAAGAAACAAAAAAGTGATGGGTGGAATGTTTGAATTAATCTCAGACCTTGGTAATTACTCTGGCCGCATCTCAGTACACCATCTTTTCGTCCCTCATGCCATCTCAGAAAGGAACAGGGAAAATAGGCAAACCAGCCTTGATTTTTCTATAATTTATATCAACAAAGCATAGTGAAAATAATGATTCTTACTGTTCGGGGAATCAATGCACCTGCCTAATGTATGAAGATTAATACAAAAAGAACAATTGATGGACAGAATGCAGAACAATGTCATATATTCACCCCAGTACAGAGATCTGGGCTTAAATCCATTCTTTGCTCTCCATCTCATTCCAGTTTGAACACAGCCATATGCAAATCAGTCTTGACCTTGCGCCCAATGGGAACAGTACAGCCCGAACTGCCAGGCCAGGTCCTCCCTGGACTGGAAACAAGCATTCTAGGACCAGTTTCAGGGTTTCATCCCTCAACAGCCAGGATAGCTTCACTCCAGGGCATGGAGAGCACAGGGCCCACGTCTGGGTATACTCGTCCCACTCGGGACTTGCGGTCCCAAGATGCTTGGTTCTGGTCCAGGGAGGACCTGGCTTGGCAGTTCGGTCTGGACAGTTCCCATGAGGCACATGGTCAAGACTGATTTGACTGGGTCTAAACTGGGGTGGCATGGTGAGCACAAGAATGATGGATGTAACCCAGATCTATTGACTGAGGGTGAATGTTTGATTTGCTGTGCGTTCCGTCCATCATCTGTTTGCCTTTTGCTTTCTCACCCTAATGTATTAAGATTATCAGCTTCTTGAAATTACTGGATTGGGAGAACTTCATCCTATAAGAAACTCTCTTGCTTAAAAGGGATTGTACAGATTAAAATCCAAGTAGTTCCCTAGGCAAAACCTCTCATTTGGTCTGTTACATTTAGCTTGAATAAGCGATTCTATGCACAAAACACTTTCCTGGGAGGTCAAATAAGTTATACCAGATGAGGCAGGGAGGGCTCTAACATAATTTTCACAGTGGGTTCCCAAAGGCTTCATCACTGTTGTGCCTAAAAGTTAACCAAGAATCTTCCATAAAAAATCCCATCTAAGACATACTCAGCATAGTAGATGGCAACATTATCTTAGGCGGCAATTTGAACCTGGTATGGCAGATCTTGTGTGGCAACAGTGTACTTTAAGGAGTTATTATACATGTGTATGTACATTGTACATAATATGAAAATGAACAAACAAAAGCACAGCCAACAAATGTTTCACGACACCTGTCGCTTTTTCAAGGCAACTAATCTGAAAAACAGCACTATTTAAATACAAACTGGTCAGTCACATAAGAAACATGTGTGTTCAAATGGAGCCCAAACAACAGATTATCATCACTGTCCCTAATATATATTGAGTTCCTGTGTTCAAATCAGATACATACTTTCTTTTTATTAGAAAACCATATGCTCTGTGTCCCAACATATGGGAAGTTATATATCTTAAGTAGGAGATGTTACTTTGTCCATAGAATAATCATCCAATTTCTCCCAAAGTGTTCACTTGATTTTATATGCATTGCAATTACATCTTTAATATAACTGCCAACCCATGATAAGGTTAATACAATGACCATTTGGACATCACGCGAAAATCCGCAATGTGGATAAAGTCTGGTACAGCTATTATCGTGAAACACGTGTTGGCTTTTTTTTGTATGTTCAATTCATGATTTTGTACAATTTTATTTCTTTCTTAATCAAATTAATACATGTAATGGTACATGTATTAATGAATAATAATGATAAATGTGATTCCAATATTTATTACATGTTGATGATTATGCAAACATTGATTTGCTATTAATGAGATTGATATATTGTAAGTAATAAAATTCATTTTGAGAATGTGGGATTGCATTCTTGATTTCCTTAGGCACCACTTCCAGAGGTATTTCAATAACTACATGTGAAATAATAGTAGGGAAGCTATCGTTTAGAGAGCACCTAGCGCTGAACATATCCCCTTTTCCTTGCTTTTTAAGGAATGGTTGGCTTTAATGGGCCTGGTAGACATATTGAGAGCCCAACTCGTGATGACAGCAATTATATTTTTTACTCCTTGGCACGCCATACATATGCCAAACATAATCACTTTCTAGTCAATAGCAATTTAGGTCCTAATTTTTATGATGGGTGGACCGTCACCAACAGCCTGTCACTAGCAGGCTGCCCGACATCCAGGCCATCGGTCCGACTGCCGAATTACAATACCGACAGTCAGAGCGATGATATAGGGGGAAAGACTTCTGCCTATGAAAGGCTCAAGGAGCCCCTCGGGGCAGAGGTTGGACTCCTATTCCAACATGAGGGCGGTGCCTGACAGGCACTGCCATTGGGATTAGGATGTCCATTTCCATGACGGTCCCACCACCATGGAAAGGCAGCTGGAAAGGGACTTTGGGCTACTACTAAGCGGCCAGGGGGGCACAAGTGATGCCCCTCACACATCCATGCTCAGTGTGCCAGGCACCACATGGTGCCTGGCACACGGGTCATGGATGTGTGAAAAATGCCTTTTTCAACTGCGGCTTATCCTATGACCCTTTTCCAGGCTGCAGAGTAAGCTGCGGTAGAAAAAGGCAGTTTCTGACCTCCAACACGGCGGTCTTATCAAAGCATGGCAGGTAGGACCATCGACTCCTTTTCGGGTGGTCTCATTCCCCAGCGATGGTGGTCGGTCGCCCGACAGACTGCCATCGAAATTAGACCTTTAGTACCCAGAATTACTGAAACAATGACAGACCAAATAATATTATCAGACTATACTACCCTTTTATGCCATTCTTGTGGCACCCTGACTTAAGAGAAAAGGATCAAACGTACGACTAAATGACTTCTTCCTGCAGGACGCAGCTACTACAGGGGAAGTAGCTAGATAATGACAAAGCTGATATGAAAATATTGATGCTTTCGGTGCTCAAAATTATTTTAAAGGGTTTCTTCATTTCAATGTCATCATGTTTGAACCAGTGGAGCTGAAACAATTTTCAGAGTGGGGTGCTGCCATCAGTGTTACATTACTAAAGCTATAGGCATTGTGAAAAATCTAAGCACTATGCAAAGAACATGTGTCGCAAATGATCCATGCCCACTCAGCAGAATGGAAAGGGAGTACTACTTAGCCAATGGTGCATTTAAGAGCAAAGTGTCACTTACATATTACTGAAAGCAGGGTGTTGTTGCACACTGTTAATTACAGATAGCACATTTTACATTGAAATGGCATAAAAATTGGCAGAGTCATGCAGTTTTACTGATAAAACTATACAGTGATAACTTTTAGTTTGAGCATCGGCAAGTAAAATGTATTGATTTGTTTTCATCCTATTAAAATCTTTGTTTCCATCACACTTCCTAAGTGCTTCCTTTGCGCCTTCCAAACTGCTGATATATTCTGAAATATGTGTACAGTTCATTCACAGGTATGTAAATCATTTGTGAGTTTAAAAAAATGGACTTCCTTCATCCTTCCCTTTCACACTCCCTGAACACCAGCAAGATTGCCACATTCTACACTTCAAATTTACAGTCATAGAAAAAAGTAAACATCAATCTCCATGTTAAAAGAAAAGCAGCACTTTGTAGGAAGAGATAGCCTGACACCTGACTATATCTTTGAACATACAGCAAATGTGACAACATAAAAACAAAATTTAAAGGCACCTTTACTGCTCATTCATCTTCTGAACTCACCACATTCCTCTTTCAATGCCTTTGGAACAAGGCAGGTGTGGACAAAAGGGTGAAACTCTAATGTGACTTGGCTGTCCTCAAGACAGTTCATAAACAACTTAAAGAGTCCTCGATGTGTTGCAAGATTCTGCTGCTGTACTCCCAGGTACAATTATTATAATTGAATAAGTCAGAATATGCCATTCTGAGTACTGCTCGGAGTTTATGCAACACAGAACAAAGTAGGTAGAATCCTTGTGGCCAACTGAGAGCAAAATTGGTCTCAGAGACGGGCGAGAGACACATATGTAGACAATAGGTGACACAAGTACAAGCAGAGACCTTAGATGACCCTATAGGTAAAGAAGAGGCGATCACCAGTATATACAGGCTTAAAGTGTGGAAAACAACTGAACCAGAAGAATGCACAGCTCTATTATACAAAACATTTTGCATACCTCTTGCCTAAATTTGAGCAAAGCTCTTCGACTCTTTTGGTGAAACGGGTAGAGGGGTCTGACTTGGTGCTGAATGCCTCCATATCAGTTGTCCGGAAATAGGCATATACCTATCTTAATGTGGTCCTATAGACCTATCTCCCTCTTGATCTTTGATGGTAAACTATTCAAATTCATCTTAGCAAATAGAACCCGCCATGCCTGGGCTGGTTCACTCAGTCCGGCTTCATTCCTGGGCCACCAACGTGGCACTACATAAAGAGAAATGCAACGTTTCATAGAAAATGTCTTGGGAACTCAGAGGGATGCAATGTTTGTATCTCAGGATGTGGAACAAGATTTCATTAGGATCCGTTGGACATTTATGAAATGCCTAGGACACCTCATAGGTTTTGTCCCAAGGTTCGAGACCCTGCTGATGGCTAGTTAGCAAAAACAAATGTGCACATAAGAGTAAATGGCATCACCTCCCAGTACTCATAACTCAGAGAGATACTCTGGATGGAAAATGTATATAGGGATGCAGCTAGATACCACAACCAGGATTTTTTCCACTTGGCAGTTCTCCTGGGTAGTCTCTCCATTGGAATGAAGTCACTGGGCTAAAAGCCTTTCTCCTTTTCTTCACTCTAGGGCGTGGGTGATACCTGCCACCGGCGTCCCTCAACATACAGGACAAGATGCAGGTAAGTGAATTATGAACATTGTTTGAAGTATTAAACTGTTACGGTGAGGGCTGTGCTTTCCTGATCTCATTTGCCAATTCAATGTTTTCCACCACCATGCCCAGTGTATCTCCTGCACATACAGGGGAATCCCTTGTTACTCTTACGGGGTGCTTTAGGCAAAGTTCACCGGTCTTATGCTACATTTTCCCCTTCATGGGGTCTGACTTCCTTCTCCCAGGCTGCCTAGAATTACCTTTGTCTGGGCGGCTATATCTGCCTCTGAGTGCCCTTAGCCCATCCTCGGTCTGACAGCGACTTAGGTGCCCTTAAGTAGTCCCCCTTTTTGGGTTTCCTGCTCCCTCCTCTTGTGAAGGTGCTCCTCTTACTCTCCCTCCCTTTTATTTATTTTATGGCACCCAACCTCCTGCCCTTCACTTACCTCTGTGGTCATAACTCTCCAGAGTTGTGGCAAGAATCTCGTCTCCTCTCTCCTGAGACCTCTTCCTCAGCATCCGGCGTCCTTTTCTCCACCTTCGCTCTTCCCCTCTTGTTCTGCAAAAGGTTGTCCTTTTGGTGTATTTTTTGTGACCAGATAGCCCCTTCCCTCTGCTAATGTAGTGTTTGATTCTTTCTCTTAGCTGTCGCCAGCATCCCTCAGGGAGCTCAGTGGAATCTGCAGTCAAGGTATCAAGTAAGTGGGGCGGTAGGGTCATGGTCGCTCTCAGGCCCACATCAAGTTTGTCCACTGTCACCGCTTTTGTTTGCCTTTACACTCAAACCCTTTGCGAACAGAACACATTGAAAGGAGGGCATTGGAGGCATCAGGGTAGCTGTAGACACCATTTACGTGACAATGGAATAGACATCATTCTCTAGAACATGCGCCCCATACATTTTCTGCCTCAGCTATGGGCAGAAGTGGGAAAGTACAGTTCCATCTCCAAATTTAAAGTCAACATCATAAAGTCTAAAGCATTGGTTCTAAACACTTGTTCTGCTCAGGTGCAGGATCTCCATGCCCTTAACCCTTTGAACTGGACCTCAACCAGTGTCCCATCCAGCAATTCAGATATCCACATCCATGAGACAGGTTATTGCCCTCAACTACCCATCGCTGCTTGTAGCAATCAGAAAAAACTGGAACAGGATTGCCACTGTTAAGATGATGTTTCTGTCCAAAATCATGTTCCTGTTCACAACTAGGTACAGCTGAAATGTCATTCTTGCTGGTGTAATCTTGCATAATTTGTGACACCTTGCATTATGCATGTTATGCAAAATGCCGGAGATTAGCCAGTATGCCATATTGAGTAATTGAGAACTTTTTTTGGATAACAATCCTCCCATAGGAGCGCAGGAACAATGTGAAGAAATAGAATATGTGTGGCTGTTGTTCACGTCACTCGCAATTTTGTGCTAATATGTTAGCATTAAAAAATGTATTAAAAAATGTGCAAAATGCAGGACTGTTATAATTTTAATACTTTATTTAGCATTTCACATGATTTCCAGAAAGGAAATTATGCAATTTTCATGTAGGCCCACTCCAAACAATCTTGCATCATATTACATACCCTCCCAACCCCTCCTCCCCTTTTCTGATTATTTTACCTGACACTCAACAGTTTTATTATGGGATTTGAGGGGGGTGGTGGGGAAGGGGGAACATCCTTTACGACGCGGATGTTACCCCACAGTACCTTTACAACGCGTATTTTAGAACGCAAGTTCTGGAGGGCTGGAGGGTGCTAAAGGACAAGGAATAGTAGATTTACTATTCCAACACCTTCCCTACTGTACGTAGGCTGGTGTTGGAATAGTAAATGAAACGACTACTAAGTCCGCACCCCTACAGCGCAAGTTGTGGTAACGACTTGCGTTGTAAAATATGCGTTGTAGCGGTACACGTGGTAATACCACACGACGTAACAACGTACATCCGTGGGGAAGATATTGAGAGTGGCAACTAGATTCCTATAGCTACTGGTTTCACATGGGGGAATGGAACTCCCACTTCTTGCTAGCTACTCCCAGAGAGTGCAAACACTTTCTGGTTGACTGGGGCAAGATTGAAACTGACAATCTCAATTTAATTCCTGAACTAGACAGACAGCATTAAAATGTTTAACAAAAGTAAACGCCTGATGTTAAGCTTACCTCAGTGGGGGAGGACATTAAAGTATATGAGATCAGAAAAGAATTTGGTGTCCCAGAGAAAAAGCAGTCTACCTATATGCAAGTGCACAACTGGACAATGTGCCCAACAATGAGGAAGATAGTGAAGTGCAATAATACTACTACTACTAATAATAATAATAATAATAATAATAATAATAATAATAATAATAATAATATTATGGCTTAAAAAGCACTTAGCTACGTCCTCTGACGTGTCCCAGCGCTAAGGTTTCATCACTACAATACAGGCCAACATATGCTAAAATACCAGGAGTTAAAATAATCTAAAAAACAAGTTTTAAGGGGCATATTATCAAGGAAACGTGATAAATATCACATTTCCCGCTTTGCGCGATTCTGTTTAGCGCCGTGTATTGCTGGATTTAATCGCCGAGATATCGCGTTATTAGTAAGGCATATCTCCATGGCGATTAAATCCTGTGATAGCGTCGTGAAACAGAATCGCGCAAAGCGGGAAATGCAATATTTATTGCATTTCCTTGATGATATGCCCCGTTGCCTCAGCCGTTCAATCCACCTGCCATAATAAGTATGGCTAAGTCAGTTACAAACCAGGTGTTACAAACCCGCGATAACCTGGTTTACTTTATGACATTGCGGGTTTGCACGAGGCTTGCTAATATTGCGCTGCTGTGTCAGCGCGTATTTCCATGGAGAAATGGAAAGGAACTCCTATTTTGCATGTCATTAGCGATATTCATCGCTGACATGCAAAGTGGAGTAAAAAGGGCTGCTTACTCAAGGAAATGCGTTAGCGTGTCCTTGATAATTGTGCGTTAAAAAAATCGCTGCTTTTCCGACGAAAAGGGCCACTAAAAGCGGCGGTATTAAGCTTGATAATACGCCCCCAAATTTCTTGTGGAAGGATAGCTCCGATTTTTACTGCCTAAGCACAAGAGGGAGGTAATTCCACAGCTTGGCTGCCGAACAGCTGAAGGAGCAGCCCACAATGCAAGCTTTTTGATTCTGGGAATACATACTAAGGAGGCCTCGGCTGATCTCAAGTTTCTTCTAGGGGAGTAGGATGCAATCAGAGGGTACAAATAGCCAGGCCTTTGTTGTTGAGGATTTTTTGCCAGTAACATTTGGCTTTAAAAGAAACCCGTTCCGTCATAGGAAGCCAGTGCAACTTTTCCAGGGCCGGTACTGAAGGAGAGCATCTGAGCAGATTCAGTAGCAGCCGAGCCGGGCTGCCATATACTGTACAGGATGAAGTCTCATTAACCGTGCCTGAGAGACCCTGAGATACAGAACATTGCGGTAGTCCAGTCTTGACATAATCAGAGACTGGACCACTGCAAACAACATTTGAGAAGTGGGTGATATGAGAGGACCACAATCAAAACCCTGATCACTGTACACTTTCATTCACATCCAACCAAACAAAAGAACAGGATAGGAGATAGAACTAGGCAGAATGATAGCTAAATACAAATGGGGGAAAGTTTTTGAGAAATCTAGAGTGGCAATAAGAAATATGAAAGGAAAAGGGACCATGTACAAGATCCCCCTTCTAGTGGCAGCAAACACCCGAAAAATGAATAGACGGAGGAACATAAGATTGCCTCTCTCATGGGGAGGCTGTGGACAGACAGGATCGCTTCTCCACCTACATGGGTGCTACCCAAAGCTGGCAATGGGGTGCAATACTGCAGGCAACTAACTTGGTATTTGGAACTCGTAACCCACAGTTCACCTCCCCTACCAGGAGGACAAACCATACAAGTCGCTCATTGGAAAGCACTCAGTCCTGACACTAGTAGCTAAAATCCAACCCATATTGTGTCTATGAGGGTAAGCCACGCCTCCTACTGAGAGGGATTGGTTGTCAAGAATTTGTAAACTTTTGGTAGTGGAAAAACTAATGCAATTTTTATGAACAAACTGCAGTATCATTTGATGCGGAAAGGGTCCTTAAATGTCTATTGACTTAGTATAGAGAAATAAGCTGCCCATGATACCGCAAAGTATTGAGAATCATACCATTAGCCGCGACATAAATTACTAGAGACAGACACCAATGATGTAACATTCACATTCCTGTAAACTAAAATCTGGTGTAATGGGACTGTGGTAATCATGGAGGGGACAAGGAGTGGATTGAACAACCTGGGGGTTGGTAAGTGGGGAATAGAGAGGTGGGTTTTAATTTGCGATTTGTTTCTGTGCTTCTTGCTGGCCTGATGGTTGTAGGCTTTAGTTCAAATCAAGATAAAACTAAATAAAAACAGTTCATCCTAGTATATTTGTAATATTCTGCAGTGTTCTTTTGGATGTTTGTTTTCTAAACAGCATCCAACATACCTGCCAAAATCTTTCCCTACATCGTTGAGATCAGTGACCCCTTTCCAAATACATCTGGAACAATGATATTATGATAGTGACGTTGATGAACTGTAGCTATTTACATTGTTGCCTCAAAGTAGAATGAATGTCATTTAGGTCCTCTAGCCTGACACTGTAGCAAAGGCCAGTCCCTCCATTACCTTGGAGGTGAACCGCCTGCGCTCGAGCTCCCCGCCCACCTGACGGGCTTCTCTGTTCTGTGAGTGGAGCCACTGGTCCTTCGGCTCCTTTCACAGCACCTAAGATGTGATGAGTTGGGGCCTTGTTTAAAGGGCCTGGTTGGCAAACTTAAGGGCACATTATGATGGCCGACGGACCTGAGTCCGTCCGCCACCATAGAGTAGGAGGGAACCTCCGCATGGCCTGCGGAGGTCCCTCCAGTGCAATTAGGATGTGACCGCCACCCTGGCGGTCACATCCTCTATTTTTAACATTGCGGCGGGTGCGGCTTCAAGCTGCACCCGCAGCAATGTTAAAAATGCGCGCTTTGCATTTGTATGTAGAAAGTGGCAGGCACCGCGCGGTGCCTGCTGCTTTCTGCATACAAATGCAGGGGGGTACCATAGGTACCCCCCATGTGCACCCCCCACCCCACCTTCACCTAGGGGGCCCGCAACGGGCCCCCGCAGTGAAGTTAGACATGCTTTTCCATGGCGGAAAAGCCGCCGCGGAAAAGCATGTTTCAGAGCCCATCCTAATCTGGCTGACGGTGTCTGAGAGACACCGTCACCATATTAGTGCTTTTCCGCCGCGGTTGTAAGCCAACCGCGGCGGAAAAGCAGCATACGGAAACCAGGACCCACCAGCCATCCTAATGTGGCGGTGGGTCTTTGGTGGGTCCGCAGAGGATTTTCCGCATCCTCCGGGCCGGCGATGGCTTCCGCCGGCCCGGAGGATGCGGAAAATCCTACATCATAATGAGGCCCTTAGTTTGTAAAACATAATCTCCCACACAATATTGATGACTCAAAGGATATATTGTAGGTTGTTTCAGAGGGTGTTGACACATAATGCTCCCACACCCGCTAGGCGCATACTCAGGTCACAAAATCTCCCCCATGAACATGCCCCACACTCGTGCAACATGACTTAAGTATTCCCTCCTCCTGTAAGCAGATCTTCCACCAATAATACCCTGGTTTTCAGTGTCTCTCGTGCCACACTCCGGGATACAGCTGAGCTTGTCCACAAGAGCAGATTTAGTAAGCATGAGTGGCTGCTTGCACTTACTACTGGTGATCTGTTGCATTTTGCAATATTTCTTTTTTAGAAAACAGGGGTGCATATTGTGGCAAGAAAATAGCGCCAATGCATGGAGTAAGTTGGGGGGAAATCCTACCCCAAGTGTTCATTTAGCGAGCCCGAGCAGCTGCTTGCACTTGCTATTCATGTCCTGTTGCACTTAGCGCTGTTTTTTAGTGCAAAATGCATCCTCACATTCATTTTGGATCTGAGAGAGTATTTTTTACCCTAAGAAGGTAGCGCTAAATGCAGAATTGCTCTTCTCATTTAATTTTGCATACTCTTTGGGTAATTCCACGTGATTAGGCTAAACAGAATTACGCAAGTTACACCCGCCCCTTATTAAAATGTTTCTTATGTCAAGTCATTCTAGGCCTATCTTCAACATTGCATCACTGCTTGATATTGTCTGCCATAGAGGGGTGTTTTTCAATTCAAAACCAGTGATACTCAAATTATGATAATACCTGTATAGCAATCTAATCTCCTGCCTCCTCATCATAGAGTCATGGGTGCGCCAAAGTTGGTCACAGCTTTAGGCAAGGCTGAGGTGACTTTCAGTGGGGCCAAGGCATGGACTGATCATTCCTCCTTAACTGTAACCACACCCAAGATTGTTAACCAAAGTTTCTGCATGAACTATGAGGAAACACAATGGGCATTCACTTTTTAAATAAATGTAATATATTCAATAATTTTCAATTTCTAGGTCTGGCTTGCAGAGAGTGCAGCTGTCTGCCATATCTACTGTAAATAGTATTTCAAAATATACAAAGAATGGGCTTTGGTCACGCCCAGCATTAGCTCACCCAGTACATGCGGTTGGATGTTTGGCGTAACATTAAGCCTCCTATAGAACTTACATTTCACAGGGGATTATTTGCGTTTCAAAGGTACACTGAATCATCACACATTAAATTCTTTATCTCACAGATGCATATGATTGCAGTTTTTAATTAGTTTTCTCACTACAGCATGCTTCTTTTAATATTTTACTCAAGCCAGACCTATTGGTTTTGACAATGCCAGCTTGGAGTAATTATGTGTTTAAAATGAAATCATTTTTTGCCATAAGGCATGATATTTATCGTGCTATTTATTTATATTCACACAAGTTAAAGGTAAGTTCATACTGATATTTATCTCATTTGATTGTGAGGACTCTACTTTAATTTTTCTTTATATAAATCAATTAATAGAAAATTTCAGTTGGATGTATTTTTTTCACCTAAAACACATAGGGGCATATTTACATGTTCTGGCGCATCTCTGCAAATCAGCAGGGATGCGCCAGAACAGATGCGTCATGCAATCCCCACCTTGCGCCACCACGGATGCGCCGCATTTACAATGCGGCGCACCATGGTGCAAGGAAGGGAAGATGCGTGATGCATCTTGTGGTGTATGGGCGGCGCATTGCTGGAGTTGCGTCGCAAGAGCGACGCAACTCCTGCAATGCACAGGGGCCACCCTTAAATAATGTGGTGCGTCACTCCTTACGCCTGCTTGAAGCAGGCGTAAGGATTTGACGCAGCAGCGCCGTAAAACTGACTCAGTGAAATCTTGTAGATTTCACTGTGTCAGTTTTACGGGGCTTTCCTACGAGGGAACGCCCACCCTGCGGCAGAACGCCCACATGAAACCTGACGCAGGTTTCATGTGGCGCAGGGCTTTACAACGTGACGCATCTGCCTAGATGCGTCACATTGTAAATAGGTCGCAATATGGCGCATTGTTTACGCCGCCGCTGCGTCACAAAAGTGACGCAACGGCGGCGTAAAAGTGTCGTAAGGGGCTCGTAAATCTGCCCCATATTCTTCATGTCTGACACAATTTTATAGAATCCTGTGAGGAGGTTGGTTTGCATGCTTATTTGTGTGGTAGGTGTGCGCTTTGTATACATGGAATCTAGGTTGCTTATGGGGTTAGTGTGCTCAAGAGTGTGGGAATGAATGAGGTTGTTGTGTAGGTTTGTAGTCTGCGTGTGTATTTATCAGTATACATTGGTGGTGTTTGTGTGCACATGATAGGTGCGAGCCTGCACGTAAGCTGCATTTTGCAGGACACAAATAGCACTGCATGTTTTTCTGATCTCTATCAAATTTGCAGAAAATTGGATAGCATTTGCTAATATTCCTTATCACAAAAGCAAATTAATTCGGCATACAATAAAACTGCACGTAGGCGTGAAATGAATATAAAGTGAATAAGTGCTGCGGCTATTATTGCTCCTGCTGATTATTTAATATACCTATAAATCTACAGAGTAACTTAAAGAGAAATACACAGGACTTCAAAAGGAAGAGTAAGCAAATATAGGACAATAGTTATCTCATTTCCGTGCAGCTGGAATGTAATTCAGCCTCCTATTATACCAGGGTATCTTGCTCTGGTTTGCACAGCGTGCACCTTTAATAGGGTGCGCCAGGCACAGACCAGGTCACGGCTCCCCGTCATAATGAATGCGCAATCCGTAGTGCAGCTACACACCTGCGCTTGCGATAGACTGGCTATTTGAAACCGTCAGTCCACCTTATCTTGTTCGGGGATGGGAGGGGCGACCGGTTTGCAAAGTGAGACAGTCATTTATTTGCAGAAGGGTGCAATGAGTGATGGCACCTACCCGAAGGGGAATGTGAGCGCAATGTAGGAGATACCATCAGCCCCTGCTATGGGGGTCCTTCGTAGAGTAAACTGATTGCAAACCACCTTTATTTGCTACACTGTAAGTGCATCTCCTGCTCGCCTCTTTATCTATGCACTGGTGTCAGTAATACAACATGGACACAGTGGCAAAGTAATACGTCATTTTCATGGGACCACGCCAGCATGATCTGTATTACAGAAGGGGTTGCATAAGTTTCTGCAAGGCTCTGTGGCCTCTTCTGTGTTACAAAAATGTTCCAGGGGTGAAAAAGTGGATGTATGAATCATTTGCGCCCTCGGAGAACTTTTGATAATATGGCCCCACCTCTCCCTTGAGATCACACCTTTTGGGAGACATTAAAAGGGAAGAAATATCAGGACAGATGTTGCACTATAAACATTATAGATTATTAAAGGTACTCATAGACTCAAACTCAACTGGCAGGGACTTAAGTTATAACAGGCCCCTGTAGTGTTGTGAGGGTGCATTCCTATGGAGGGCCCCCAGCCGTTTAGAGAGTCCCTAGCTATCCCAAGACCAATGAATGTATGTACTATATGGGAGACTCAGAGGCCCCTCATCACATTCTGCAAGGGAGCCCCATTATGTGTTATGCCACTGGCAACTAAAGAACTATGATAAACATTTAAATATCTCAAAAGTGGAATGAAATACTCCAGCTGGAGGACAGTCATGAGGACGAAGTGACTAAGGAAACGCTACACATCTTTCAATTGAAGAGAGAAGAATATAAAGGTATCGCCACCGACAAAGCCAGAACACGGGGAAGAGAGAGGGACGGAAGAGTGTATGAGTGGGGAGATAAAGCGACTCACCTGGCTGGACAAAAAAGAAAGGGCCGACAGACTTGTCCCAGAGCTGATAGACGAGGAAGGAATGAAAATCACAGATCCCCAAACAATTGCTAGTGAATTTGCGGCACACTATAGCGCGGTTTATCAATCAAGCACAACCTTACTCAAGGAGGATTCCCTAGATCTACTTCGAGATATCCACCTCCCCACTCTCTCTGAGGAGGATAAGAGCGTACTGGAGAGCAATAATACCAATGATGAAATAGCTCAGGCAATCAGGAGCCTCCAGTCAGGGACGGCCTTTGGCCCAAACGGCCTACCGATTGAATTGTATAAACTGCGCCCAGATAAATAGCCTCGCATTTGAGAGCTATGTTGGAAGAGAGTAGGAGGGTGGGGTCGCTCCTGCAAGACCAGCGGATCGCGTTGTTGGTTGTGATCAATAGTGAGGCTAAAACCTAGAAACAAATTCTCCTCCCACAGACCCATTTCCCAGCATAATGCCAAACCTAAAATACTGGCCAAACTCTTGACTACCCGGCTGGCTCGGGTGATTAGTGGTCTGGTGCATCCCGATCAATCGGGCTTTATGGCCCACCGAAATATGCACTCAATCTATGCAGAGTACATGGAGTGCTGGGTAGGGTGGACACAATTCAGGCGGTGACTGTGATTGTTTCCCTAGATACCTCTATGGCATTTAACACCATTGAATGGCCGTACCTTCTTGCTGTCCTTACCAAAATGGGGTTTGGGCCCATTTTCATAGCATGGGTTAGACTCCTCTACTCAGGGCCCCTGGCACTGGTAGTGGTTAACAACAAACTATTAGACACTTTTGAACTGAGTCGTGGTACCCGCCAGGGATGTCCTCTGTTGCCCCTGCTTTTTGACCTTTTCCTGGAGCCACTGGCGGCATGGATCAGAAGGGACCCAGTGATACGAGGGCTACAGTGGTCGGCGGACTGGGAAGACTGTATCTCGCTATACGCAGATGATATTCTCCTAAACCTAGCCTCCCCCAAAATGTTATTTAGGTGTGTACTAGACATCTTCCGGCTTCCAGCTCCGGCTACTCGATCAACTGGAGTAAGTCTGGAGTAAGTCTCTCATGTATGTCCTTAGTGGAGACCCTCTCTCCAAACCCAGGGACTGCCCTATTCAAATGGCTAGGGATGGCTTTCGCCACCTTGGGATTTTTGTCACCGCGGACTCCAAGCTCCGTTTTGAGAGAAATCTGCTCCCACCCTTGCTGAGACTGAGGCGTGATATGGCCATTACGAAGGCACTCCCACTCTCATTGCTGGGCAGGGCAGCCCTATATAAAATTATGTCATTGCCCCGTTTCCTCTGCGCCCTGCAAAACTCGCCTGATCTGGTCCCTGCGAGACACTTTAGGGAATTCGAGAGCTTGCAAAGTGAGTTGCTATGGGATGGGAGGGCCCGGATTGTTCTAAATAAACTGATCTTAAACTGGTATGCTGGAGGAATAAGTCTCCCTGACATCAGGAAATATTATTGGGCTTCCCACCTCGCCGCTATCAATCAAAGCACCTATTGCAGCCCGGATGATCCAGGGTATTCCTTGGATAGATGACTTCTGCCTGGCAGGGACTATAACAGGGCCTTGTACTCGAACCCTAGGAAATTCCCCTTAACTGGTCCGACCAAACACGCTGTCCAGGTCTGGCATGCGGCAAGTAAAAGCTTAGGATGGGACCGGAAACTCACATTGGCAACTCCCTTGTGGAACTCGGAACAACTGGGCAATCTGCGGTCCTCTAATGTATTTGACAAATGGGACCTCATCGTAATCTTCCAGATTGGAGATCTCTGGGTGAAGGGCGAGGTGCTCACGTTTGATACACTGCGGCAAGGGTACGAGTTAACTGGCTCAGAGTATTTTCGATACCTTCAGATAAGCCATGCACTTGTAACAAACCTGCGGAAGGGCTCCTCCCCCCGAGTCTTCACCACTAGAAGACAGATTACTCGATGGATACCTCCCACAGAAAGCAATTTCCCTAACTTATAAAAAATTGATTAATAACACCCTGGATCCCCTCAAATGTTATCGAGAGTGTTGGGAAAGAGAAGGCCTAGTATTTGATGATGAGGAGTGGCTGGAGGCTGTAGCCTCTACTCGAGAAGTGGCGATTTTGGCTCAACTAAAAATCTTACACAGGATATTTGTCACAGGTCCCCTACTGGTTCATATGGGGAGGAGGGAGAGGGGGATCGTAGAAGGCACTGTGGTCAATTGGGCACGTTCCTGCACATAATTTGGGAGTGTGAACTTATACAACTGTACTGGCGGCGGATACACTAGCTCATGAGGGAAGTACTAAAGAAGGATATACGCCCGGTGGCGAAATGAAACATTGCTCAAATGTAGGCTGGTGCATGTCCCAAAAAGTGGTCCTTAGTATGGTGTAAGTGGAATGTCTACCGGGGAAATATATGTACTACCCCAAATATCCCCTCGGAAGGTGAGTCTCTATCTCCCTGAAACCCTTTCCTGTTTTTCGTGGTCTGTCCCAGATATTTGTGTTGCCAAAACGTGCATGCCATTCTTGAACGAATACCTCACAAGTGTAAACTGATTTGCCGAACTGTTTATGTTTAATAAAAAGAAATATAAAAAAAGATCTCAAAAGTATTATATGAGAGCAAGCATTTATATGAATGACAAACAATGCCACAAAGGGGAAGAGGTTGAGGGCCAAAGAGAGAAAATGCATGAATTAGTGTCACGACAGAGGAATCAGCTGTCTGGAATATCATCTCAGCAGAGGTCATGAGTGCACAAAACGTAAAGATTACCAAAGGAAGAAAGTTGGAAGCTCAGTGGACTAATGTATCCCTTGTGCTGATCTGTATGTAACCCTAAAGACACTTTTTCAAACCATCATGAGTCAACTCAATCTTTTAACCTTCAAATGTCCATAAAACGAGTGCCATAGAGTTGGATAATAGTTTGTACCTGTTATTGGTGACTAGAGCCCATACGAATGGTAGAGTGCAGAATGTAAGACTAGCAATTAAAAGTAATTTGCATCAAGTAGCTTGGGTTGGTGAAGGAAGTGGCCCTTAGGGGCCACACAGGTTACTTACAACCACCTGCTATGCCTTCCCAAGAATGAAGAGTTGGTCAGACAGTAGAGTATACAAGCATACATTTTATTAGATATACTCTGCAGAGGAGTCCATCCTGACCGGCACCCTAAGATGTCTGCCGAGGGACTGACCCCCCAACAGACTACAGTGAGTAATCCTTCCTCCGGAGAGGTCTCCAACCACACCCACCTGGGCCAAACATGAACAAAGAGGCATTGTAGGATGAGCTAACACCCACATGGTAGATGGGTACATGCAATCTTCTATTCAAGGCTATGGTGCTGGGTCTCAGCATCTCCTAACGTGGGAGCAGAAACTACACATTCGGATAGGTATGAGAGGGCAGAATGGCCTATTCATTAGTAAGTGAAGAAACAGCCTTGAACAGAAGAGAAAATAATAACGAAATACAGTGTTCTGCTGAGGCAAGCAATACGAGCAATAAAGCCTAACTCAGGCACAGTCTAAGCAGTCTAATAGGGATTACAAAATGCAAAATGGAGTCACACTCGCTAACTGAAGCCTGCACATTATGAGGATAACTCAGTGGGTTGCATAACGTGAATACATCCTGGGACCGGTTTCTGGCTAATCAGCTGTCATCAGCTAGGCTAGCTTGAATCCAGTGGCAAAGTGAACAAGGGACTCACGTCAAGCACTCACCCCCAGTCAACTGATCCGGGTTTAATCCATCATCATTCTTTAGCTCACTCCGCCACCCCAGTTCAGACATGGCCATATGCAAAACAGTCTAACCCTGTGCCTCATGGGAACAGTCTAGCCCGAACTGCCAAGCCATGTCTTCCCTGGACCGGAAACAAGCATCCTGGGACCGGTTTCTGGCTAATCAGCTGTCATCAGCCAGGCTAGCTTGAATCCAGTTGCAAAGTGAGCAAGGGACCCGCGTCTGGGCACACCCTGCTAACTTAGGGCGAACCAAGCAAAACCAAAGGGGATGATGGACGGAGTGTTGAACATTGCAAGCACTCACCCCAGTTAACTGATCTGGGTTAAATCCATCATCATTCTTTAGCTCACTCCGCCACCCCCAGTTCAGACCATGTCAAGGACCATGACCCGTTATCTTGATTTACAGTGGGCGTAGTGGGCGTAGCGGGGCTATGTGGAGTGCCACTGAGACGGACCTCATCTTCGCAAACTCTACATAGCTCCGCTACGCCCCGCCCGCCTCCTGTTCACACTATTAAAACATTATAAATAGGAATTTAAAACACCTTACATTATCGGTGGTGTCCCCAGGCTTCCCTCCTATTCCATCGCACCTTCTTCCGGAAAACTGCGCATGCGCATTCCTTACGAGAAATGTGCATGTGCAGTTTCATAAAGAAGTCGCAATGGAGAAGGAGGGAATCCCGGGGACACCGCTGATAAGGTAAGGTGTTTTAAATTCTTATTTATAATGTTTTAATAGTGCGGGCGGGAAATGGGCGAGAGGCCAACTCCACTCCGCCCGAGTGTGCGGAGATTTGCCTGTTACGCTTACTTCGCGGAATGCGGAACAGGTAAAATTCTGCACATTCCGTGGGCGGAATGAAGTTTTCAGCCCATCCCTAATCTTGATAAATGTCAGATGCAAGTTTGTGGAGCTTCTGTATGGCAGAATATACATTGGGGGCATGATCAGGAATGTATACGCAACAACTGCTACCGATGACGCGACAAGCTCCACCCTTATCTGCGAGAATGTCGTCTAAAACCATCTGGTTTGAAGAGCAACGAGTATCGAAGCTTGAAGCTCTACTGTAATAATGGTCAGTAATTCTGCCGTCAAATTGATAACCACCTCCAACACCCGGGTGAGTCGTCTAATATTGAGGCTATTAACCAGAAGGGTAGAATTCCTTTAATTGCGTCAGTAAATTGTTGTAGGGTCGTGTCAGTCTGGTCTATATCATCTGTACTAATCATCCTCCTAAATCAGGAGGGTAGGATACCCCTACGCTGTAGGCGATGAGTTTTGTGGTAGTTGGGAGGGGCTATATAGGCTGGGGGAAGGAGGTAGGAAAGATAGCACCTCCAGGACCATCCCTCAGGGAGCCACACATAACCACGAGTACCAGAAAGAAAATAAACATTAGATGGCGGGATCAAGGGCAGACCTTTTTGCATCATCAATATAGAAGTGGTGTTGCACATGCTTTCCCCCACCTCTATGTCTCCTGCCCCTTGAACACAAAAGGGAGTCAGCACATCAATCACCACCAGAGGTATGAGCTTATCTTCGGTGACATTGCATGCTTGGAAGGATTGGTAATATTCTGATACATTGAACTGCAAGAACCTATCTCTGTCCATCTCTGTTCTGTTTGCCTTCCTACCTCGATCCGCAACCCTGAGGCAAGAATTCAAGAATACTCAATCAAACTGCCCATTACCAGGGAAAACACCAAGTGGGGACCTATGCTGGGAATACACATTCATTGTCAAGGAACAGGAACTGCTGCCTTTTTGTTCCAAGGAGTCAACCTGAGAGAATGAGCAGATCAGACTAAGTAAGGTGAACCACCTCTCGCAACTATCAACATAGGACATAGGCAGCAAGTTTTCACTTCAGTGTGTTACAGAAGGTAACAAACCACACAGCCAACATTTCATCGTATTATAAGCCACATGCGTTTGCTGCAACGTCAGAATAAAAACATTGTCCATAAAGGACTTCCGCTGTTCTTATTTGTGAGGTGCTAAGGTACTAAAATTATGTTCATGAGGGGCTGGTGTCGTACTTATCCAAGCATGCACTGGGTATTTCTCTTCTAGGAAGAAAAGCACTCTAAAAAACAAATATCAGGGAAAGAAAAATTATTACAACAAACACTATTTAACTCTTAGTGGACCTAGAGGACCAAACAGGCCCATCTGAAGTGGGACGCGGAGCCACAAAGGGCTGCTCCTCATCATGGATAGGACAGCCAAAGGGATACATTTCTAAAACTTCAAGGGCAACTTATATGTGTCACAAGGAAAAATCACGAGCTGGAGCCACTATTGCAACAACAGTACAAGGGGGGCACAAATCACCCAGCGTCCATTTAGAGCCTCGCTGGTGTGCTCCTATCGTTCATCAACGACGGTGCTATGTACCATTCCCATGGGGGAGCTGCACAATCGCAGCCCTTGCTGAAAAAAAATCATCTTCTTGCAGGACAGGGCACCCTCCCTCCTGGGCAGGTACCCTAAACTATCCTGTCCAGTGTCAAGGGCAGTGCACCAGTGTAGCTCAATCTAGTCTAATCCAAGCACCTTAGGCACAGCACCTGCACCCTAAGCACAAGACCTTCCATAACTCCTGGACTGATCGGCTGGTGCACCGTCCTTCTTTCGGGGCTGCAAATTATATTTAGTATTTCAGGCACTCTTTCATCAACGAAAAGGGGCAGAAACTCAGGGTCAGGTGGGCATCGAGACTCCGGGGTGGCGGTCGCCTCAAATAGGGCTGCGCCACTTTCTTTGTCCGTCTGCACCCACCTCAATCAGGCATCAGAGAAGTGAACAAAGTGTGGCAGCCTCTCTCCTTCCTGATCAGCGATGCTTTCGACAACCCAACGGTCATTCAGAAGAGGTAGAGGTATCTGTTTAACATGTGAACCATGGATCCAGTGATTTCTGCTGACTACTTTTACTGCTGTACGGGTGGCGAGAAGGACGAGGAGAGGCCCCTTCCACCTCGGCTCCAAACAGCATTTCAGTTGAAAATTTCTGATAAGCACAAAGTCACCGGGCAGTGTTCGATACCCGGGCCCCTCCGGTACCGGTTGCAGCGTGGATCTGTTGGTGAAGAGAATGAAGATCTTTAGACAACTCATACAGATAATCTGCAAGTAGAGGGTACTCTATCTCAGAAAAGCGCTTGGGTCTTGGGACGCCCAAGACATTAGCAGGACGTCCGAAGACCACCTTATACGGGGACAACCCTGTTCTAGAATGCACTGTTGCTCTGTTAGATAATAAAGCCAAGGGTAACGCATCTGGCCATCGCAATCCTGTGCTTTCTTGGATCTTTGCTAACTTCAATTTGAGAGTACAACTGTACTTCTAAACCAGGCCTGCTGACTGGGGGTGATTCGCTGCATGAAACTTCTGCTTAATATGCAAACCTGTGCACACCAATTCAATAACTTTTGAACTGAAGTGACTTCTGTTGTCACTCCAAATCACACGTGACAATCCATAGCGTGGGAAGAACTCTTTCAAGAGTGCCTTCGCCGTCACCATAGATGTATTCTCTTTAGTGGGGTAAGCCTAAATCCATTTACTGAATGCACAAATCACTACCAATACATACTTCAAGTTATTCATCCATTCCATTTCGATGACGTCCATCTGGGGAAGCTCAGAAGGGTTGCAAAGCATTGCTTTGCACGGGCCACCTGTGGTCCAATAGTCATGCATACACCATCAGGAGAACAGAATATTGTCACATGTAACCTTTTTAACAAGTCCATTCCCAACAAATTCTCCCCACAATTGGATGTCAATAAAAATGGTGAATCAACCGTGAAGGGGCCAATAGTCAAGGCAAGAGGTTTGGAAATGGGGCTAGCAACCGGCATGCCTGAAAAGCCTACAAACACATTATTTTGGCCAGACAGAGCAGCCCACGGGACCAGTGAACGGGAAACAGAGCTATTCATAGCCCCTGTATAAGCTAGAAATGTCTTAGTCCTACCATGCAATTCCGCCATAACATAGGGTCCGCGCTGATCTACAGGCACTGGAACTGGGCCTGCACACTGTCCCTGGCTGTCCTAGCTATGGGACAAACCCATCACCTCGTCCATGTCATAGTCATCATGATAATACTGTCGGCCTTGGGGGTCATCAAAATAGTTCCCACTCTGTCTATTGTGTGATATATTCTCTGACTGCATCTCCCCTCTGCCTCTGCCTCCTCTTTCACGTCCTCTAAACCCCTGATCTCTTGGGCCTCACCTTTCTGTAGCAAGTTGGGACACTCATTCTGCCAATGTCCCTCCTGCTTACAATACGCACATTGGTTAAGCCCAAGGGGCGCACTTGAAGCACCACCCCTATTAGACCTAGGTAACCGCTGGGCTGAACCCAAATGTCTACCTCTCCCCCTCGTAACCTGCTGCATAAACACCAGACCAAAGAACAATTCAATATCACATAACATCATCACTGTGGAGGAGGCTGCCTCCATCAATTCTTTATAATATGCTGTGGGTTTCTTCAAGGGTCCAGCAGCTGGCTTTTTAGAGATAGGACCTCACTCCTCTTCCAAGGACTATAGATCTACTGTTCCTGAAACCGAGCATCACCCCATGGTCTAATTACAGTGTCCATGGAGTCACGCAGTTCTAGTATTTCAGGATGGTAAATGGGATGGACCTCCCTCATAGGGTGCTGTGTCTCTATCGTCTGAACCTTTTGGAGCAGTCTGCCTCTGTAACCCACCAGTGTCGTTACATTGCTAAAAACCTAATTGGGAGCACATACCTGTAGCATATACCCTTTCTCGTATGTCATAAATGATCTGCGGGGCAACACCCTGAAAACACTGTTCCCACAGTCCTATTAATGGGGCCGACATGTGCTTAAGGGCATGCTGCCGTACGAAGAGCTCATAATCCTTCATCACACTCCACACATCTTCCACACTATAGATTGTGTTCTGAGCCCACTGAGTTGCTTGATTTGCCACCATTTGCTTTTCCTCATCACCCACAGTAGAACGCACCAACACTTTCTCCATGCGGTCTCACGCTGTTGCCCAGTTCACTTCCTGAATCCCACGCACAGGTGTTTTGACATTTAAATATGTTTGGAGTGTCGTACTCAAGGGGGAAAGCTCAGATGCAGAGACATCATATAGGGAGACAGGGTTGTAGGAGTGAAATGGGAGTTGCAGTCGAAACAGAACTAATAGACAGGACAGGAGAGCTAACGGCTCCAACCCCTCTGATTTGTGCGGGTAGGGGAGAACAAGTGGGGCCGGGTCTGAAGCTATAGTGCTAGAAACAGAAACAATAGAGAGGGTCGCACTAGAGGCCGAAGACTCTAGTGCTGCCCTTTCTAGTCGGTGGGTATATCCGTTCAGGGGCATAAGGAGGTGGGGGGCGAGAATCCAATTGTTCTTCAACAAAATCATCACCTTCCTCTCTAGTAACATAACATTTATCAGCCTGTAATCAGAACTTTCTATCTGCACCTTCTATGCCTTTCTCTATTTCCTTTCATAAGCCACTGCTTACTGTGTTATAGTTTGCGTCGCCCTCTTCGTTGCTGCTTTGCTTCTTTCTGCAATACTCCTAGAGAATCAAACATTGACTGCCTGCTCTTTTTAGCGAACAATTTATCCTGCAAGAAATTCAATTTTTGTTGATCGAACAAACTAGTAAGGGGCATTGCAGCTCAGCATTGTCCCTCATATATTTATGCCTCAATGAGCTAAACATAATAGGGCCCAGGGGCGTGGCTAGTCAACACCCAAGATTGCTCCACTGGGATAGCGCTCCGGTCAGCCGCCGACTAATTACCCCCTCACATCCATCACACTGATCTGTTTGCCCGTGATTTCCATGGCTACAGAGGTGCCTCGAGTCACAGATCAAACCGATCCGCCACAGAGACAAATCGGACCCTGACTGCTGACGCTGGAGCCATTTGAAGTTATCAGCCACAAGACTAATGCTGCCGGCGGGCGCGTCAGAGACACTTGGCCTCGGGAGGCGCTTGCTGAGAAAGGACCTGGTACCCAGTAGCTGCCGCCGCTGGATCGCACCTTCCAGGCTCCGGGACTTGTGTGGACTTCCACAGACTGCCTGTGAGTGACAAAGGCCTGGGGCGCCTTGATCATTGCACCTGGGACAAATACGGCGTAATGTAGTCCATGGCACTTCCTGCCAGACTCTCCAATGAACTGTGGGCAGGGACCTTTACCGATGTGCACTCTGCTAGGCCTGAGGAACAATGTTGGGGCTCGTGAGCATTACAGGGCAGTTTAAGACATATTTTCCCCTGTTCTCCCCTTTCTTCCCTCCGTCTGGTGGCTTGACTCTGCTGGGAGCTGGGGGCTCTTTTGATGAAGATGAGGGAGGCCGCCTACCTGCCTATCTTGCGCGCCGGAGCTGTTGCACCATCCACCCCTTGATGAAGACCTTCAGTGCCCGGGCTGCGCTTGCCTGAGTTTCAGCCGCTGCCATTTTGGGCCACGCACGGGCCCAACTGTTCAGCCCTAGCCTGTCCAATGCCTTGTGCGCCTGACGCTCCTCTGACCTGACATCTCTCGATCTGGGGGGAGGAACGGGACACAATGGCCACAGCAAGGGGCCCCAAGCCATCCACTCTGCACAGACTGTCGAAGTGTGCCCATTCCAAGCCTGAAGAAACTGAGGGGAAGCAGGATGATGCAGAGGCAAAGCAACAATCTGATGATGGGGGCCCGACATTGACGGACATAATGGAAGCGGTCCAGGGGGTCCGTACGGCACTGGAACATAAAATCAACACAGTCTCTATTGATGTCAACCTGATCCGCGTTGATCTGAAGAACATGGGGAAACGAGTCAAGGCAAAAGAAAGCTCCATAGCCACACTTACGACCTCCACAATGCGGTTAGATTCGGTGGCCAAGCAACTGCAAGCCCAGACAACTGATCTTGAAGCCCGACTGGAAGATTATGAAGGGTGCACAAGAAGAGACAACATGAATATCCTGGGGGTTCCCGAATGAGCGTAGGGGCAGGTCACCGACCTGTTCATTGAGGACTTGATCCAAAATCATCTGCAACCTTGGTCCCTCTCCAAATACTTCTCTGTCGAACACGCCCACAGAGTGCCTGCAGGCCATCCGTAGCCGGGCACTGCACCTTGACCCGTTCTGGCACGGATCTTCAATTTTCATGACCAAGATATCATCCTCCAGGCCGTGAGGGGTGGACCCTCCCTGAAAAGTTAAAACTCAAGTATCACCTTTTTCCCGAATTTTACCTACGAGGTGCAGCAGAGGCGACACTCATTTCTGGAAGGAAAGCGTGACCTCAGTGGACACAATCTGAAACATGCCATTCTGTTCCCTGCAAAGTGACATGTGCAATCAAACTGCAAGTTGCTCTTCTTCCAGTCCCTAGAGGAGGCCTGGGTCTGGCTGGAGAGGTAAAGTTCTTCCACAGACTGGGACAGTGCTTTTCGGGATCACCCCCACGAATCCGAACTTCCTCAAGGAAAGATTGGCTGAGCTTGTGCGGTACAGGTATTGGCAGACTCAACACGAACTGGGGGTTCATGCCTTGTGTTTGGTGTCTTGCTACGATATTGACTGTGATTCTCCCGGTCACACTCATTGGTTGTGGTGGATGAAAAACATTTGCTAACTGCATAGTGGTCAACACTAACCCTGGGCGTAATTCGCGAAGTAGCGCCACACGTAGCAATGCGAAGTGCACTTTGCACTAAGTGAGCTAGTCATAGCTATGCGAACTGCCTAGTGCACTGTTCATAATGCTGTTCGCACTGATTGCACAGTGCCGGATGCTTGTCCACACTGTGCAAGCAGTGCAAACTGCATCTTGCACAGTGCAAGCAGTCGTTTTCTGCCGCTCAAGTAGATTTCTACTTGAGCGGCACCTTTGTCAACGCGGACTTGTAGTTTCTCATCGTGAGCGGTCACGAGAATATGCAACCACTCGCAATGAGAAACCTGACCTCCCCGCATTGAGAATCTTGCCGGGAGGTTTATTTTCGCACTTGCGACCGGCAACTTGATGTTGCTGATCGCGAATGAGGAAAAAGTCTCGCCGGGATGTAATTTTGCTTGCTCGCGGTCGCCAACTTGACGGTGAGGACCGCGAGCAAGCAAAAAATAACCTCTGCTCTACGCTACGCGTGTTTGCACTGTGCTACGTGCAATTCGCGTAGTGCGAAGAAGCGCAAACTTTGCAAACTATGCGAGCGTAGCATAGTGCTTTGCCCAAGGTTAGTCAACACATACGTGTTTGCCCATAAATGAACATTCCAAGACACTTGTTAATGTTTAATTGAGGCCTGTTTTTTTGGGGGGAGGGGGATGGGGGGACATATCGCCAGGAGCAATTGGGGTTAGAGACTTCTGATTTGTGGCTGCAAGATTCTTTAGGGTTCATTTTGGGCAACTATGATGCTTTTTTGGGGGGAAGAGGGTCGAATCTTGGGTTACATTGGTTGTGTAGCGTTCCCCTCTAATTGGTTTTCGTTATGGGTATCCAAGCACTCTGCAAAAGGGGTGGTGGGCAGTTCTGGGTCCACGTTGCAGGGAGGCAGGGTGGTGGGGGTCCAGGGTGTTTTAGTAAGGTTTTTTGTTTGTTTCATTTTTTGAGCAATCTGTCTATGATGATCATGCACACTTGTAAGGTGGTTATTGACATGCATACTGACTTCACGTGTAGACTTCTGTTATGTATCCCATTGCGCACTACTATTTCCTGGGCCTGATGGGAGATGGGGCTCCTGTTCTCTGATCCTAATGAGTGACACTCCTATAGTCTCTACCGCCCTGGGCCGACTGAAAATAATAACCTGGAATGTGAATGGATTAAGCGACCGGATTAAAAGGGGGCTATTCTTGTATTATCTGAAACACCACTCCCCTGACCTCGTACTTCTTCAAGAAACACATATTCCCAGCACTACATACAATGCATTGAATCGCTGGGGCTACAAACTACTTGCTCAACGTGGGTTCTCCTAGGGGATCCAGAGGGTAAGGCATCCTTTCACGCTCCTCTCTTCCCTTTCAGGTCAAAACACTTACACACGATTCCGCTGGGCAATTTTCACGGTATCCAGAGGTTGGGAAGGCTGCTCTCTCAATGTGACATCATTATACATACCCCCAAATTCCACTCCTCCAACCTGACCGCTCTAGGCCCTCAAATGCTGAACTTATCAGAGGGAGGCATCGTACTAGGGGGAGACTGTAACGCCACCCTGGCTGGGGACTTGAATCGTTTACCGCCCTGACAAAATGAACCACAGGGGAAACTCTTGTCAGACTTTTTAATGACCCTAGGACTGGTTGACGCATGGTGCACCCATCACCCCTCCGATCTGCAAAACACCTTCCTTTCAGGGGTCCATGGGAGCATGTCACGTATAGATTATCTCTTCTGCCAAACCTCTCAGCTTTCTATGTTTAGTGACATAACATTTTTGCCTAGGGGCATATCTGACCACTCTCTGATCCTGGCTCATTATGGTGGTGTTCCTTCCCACTCTAGTCGAGAGGTGGCCCTCAGCCCATGGTATCCCTGAGTCCTGGAGATACGAGACAAACTGATAAAGGCCATGTTGGATTATTTTGCAAAAAACGAGGGCTCCGTTGACTCGGATGTAACGTATGGTAGGCATATAAGATGGTGATTTGGGGGTGTGGGGTGGCAGCAGTAACAGGCCATCAAAAGGATAAATGTAAGCGACTAGAGAATATAGAACTAGAGGTGGCCGATCTCAAACGTGACCTATTCGCATCCGCCTCCACGGACACTTACCACAGGCTTGCAGTGAAGCAGAGAGAATATCACAATATATTTTATTTGTATTATTTATGCGTTTTTATATAGCGCGGACTTTACCCGAAGGTGTCAGAGCGCTTCACAATAGGAACAGAACTGATACATGAGAACATTACAAGTGAACAAATTACAAAAGCAAACGTTACATTACTTGAGGCAAAAGTGACAATCGTGAGCAAACATAATACAAGAGGTAGCAAATAGTGCATTACAGGAGGAAAAAGTGACATGTGTGCAGGTTACAAAAGCGTACAAGGTACAAATAGAGGTATAATACTGCAATAAATGGAGGACACTCAAACACAAGACCAAACGTTACGTAAGCAATGGTGGCACTTGTGCAAGTATCGAAAGCAAAGAAAATGTAAGAGGAAGCAAACAGTGTGTTACAAGAGAAAAGTGACTTGGGCATGTTACAAAAGAGTACCAAACACAGGTAAAAGGGTAATACTGCAATAAATGGCAAACTCTCAAACTACAAGAACACACTGGGAAGGCACTTCCATAGTCATGGAGAATAGAAATTTTCTATACTAAAAGGTCTTCAGATAACAGAGAGGGCATGAATTAACTTTGGAAGTGTCTTTGAAGGAGGAGAACTTTGAGGTCAGTTTTGAAGGCCTGTTAGGAGGTGGTGGTCCGGAACTGAGGCGGAAGTGAGTTCCAGATTCTCACTGCGTTGCCTGAAAAGGATTGGGCCATCGATCTTTCCTTCTTGAAAGTGGGAGGTTCAAGCAGTAGATATTCCGCATTTCGTGATGGTCTAGAGCCTCCAGAGAGTTTCAGTTGATTTGCCAGGTAGCGAGGAGAGGAGGAGTGCAAGGCTTTGTGGGTAATGCAGGCAGTCTTGTAGATAGATCTTGCCTCGATGGGAAGCCAGCGGAGAGTGGATAACATTGGTGTGATGTGGTCGCTTCTTTTGGCCCCATAAATGAAAGGAGCTGCTGAAAAGAGAACAGACTTAAGGGGGGACAGGTGGGATTTGGGGAGGCCAGTAAGAAGAGAATTGCAGTAGTCCAGTCTGGAGACGACCAGCGATTGGACCAGGGTTTTAAGGTCATGCTCCGGGAAGAAGCGACGAATCCCCCAAAGAAGGTGCAGTTGGTATCGAGCAGACTTTGCAATTGAATTAATGTGGGAGAGTAGATTGAGTTTTGTGTCGAGTATGACACCAAGCGATTTTGCGCTGTCGACAATGATGGGTTTATTGTTCAGTAGATTCATCTGGTCCATCCATGATTGAACTGGGGGAGGAGAAAGTGAGGAGGAGAGGAGGAGGAATTCAGTTTTGGAGGGATTCAGAATCAGTTGATGTGTTGACATCCAGTTTTGAATGGAGTCCAAAGTAGAGCTTAGGACGGAGAGATAATGAGTGGAGGCAACCTTGAGGTAGATTTGAGTGTCGTCTGCATAGAGATGATAGTGGACCCCAGATTTACTTAGGAGATTTCCCAGTGGTTCCAAATAGAGATTGAACAATGTGGGTGCAAGTATAGAGCCTTGAGGAACACATTGACCCACCGCCAAAAGAGATGAAAGACTGTCCGCTATTTTGATCATTTGGGATCTATCAGAGAGGAAGGAAGCAAACCATTTAAGAACAGTGCCCTCCATGCCCATTCTCTGTTGAAGAGTGTTGAGGAGGGTGTTGTGATTGAAAGTGTCAAAGGCTGTAGAAAGGTCAAGGAGAATTAGAAGACAAGACCCCCCCGAATCGAGTATCCGCAGCACGTCATCAATCACTTGCAGCAGGGCTCTTTCAGTGCTGCCGTTTTGGATGAAGCCGGACTGAAAATTGTCAAGAAGATCATTGTCCTTGATATGATGAGAGAGTTGTTTCGCAACACATCTTTCTGTGATCTTCGCAAGAAAGGGTAGGAAAGTGATGGGGCGGAAGATGTTGAGGTCATTCGCATTAGCAGTGGGTTTTTTAAGCAGAGGGGTGACCTGCCCACTTTTGAAGGGAACAGGAACGGAGCCTTGACAGAGGGAGAGGTTGACCAGAGTGGTCCAATAGGGAAGATAATGGGTATAGAAGTCAATGGTAATGGCACTAGGGATGGGGTCAAGAGAATGGTTGGAGGGCTTTGTTTCGAGGATGCACTTGAGGAGGACATCTTCAGAGATGGGGTGAGGTGGCCCAGGCTCACTACCGCTCTACTCAATATCAGGGATATGAAATAGGAGACAAGGCAACCAGTAAATTATTGGCGTGGTTGGATTAGCATGAATCGGCCAGTAGCTGGGTGGCTGACATTGTTGCTCCTTGAGGAGAATGGCGAAGCGACCGAGATGGAATTGCAGAGATTTTCGCTCTCCATTTTGAGTGCCTCTATGTCCATACTTCCACTTCCACGTAGGAAGAAACCTCCGACCTGCTTTCTAGCCTCCCCCTGCCAAGGTTAGGCCCTCAAGATGTTACACACATTGACACTCCACTTGATCCTGAGGAGGTATCTAAGGCGATTGGGGCATTGCGCTCTGGGAAGGCTATGAGTCCTAGTGGCCTTCCAATCGAACTCTATAAGGCAGTCTCATCGGTTCTGGCTCCATACCTAGTACGAATGTATGATGAAAGCACAGAACATGGGGGTTTGCCCGAGACATAGCGCTTGGCTAACATTGTGGTCATGCACAAACAAGGGAAACTCTGAGAACAGTGCGGTTCATATCAACCAATTTCCCTCCTCGACCCAGAGGTTAAAATCCTAGCTAAACTTCTGGCCCTTTGCCTATTGCCCCATCTCCATAAACGAATACACCTGGACCAATCCGGCTTTAGGCCGACAAAAAACACGGTGCTCAACCTCCGTCGCCTGTTCAGAGTATTGGGCAGAGCCTCCACCATACCAGAAGATGCGGTGATCGTATCTTTGGACACTAAAATGGCATTTGACATGACGGAATGGCCTTTCTTATTTTCCTCTCTGGAAAGATATGGCTTTGGTCCACGTTTTACGTACTGTGTGCATTTATTATATGACAAACCTTTGGCCCGCGTTTCGGTCAACAGTGGCAGATCGGCAATTTTCGAACTGGGGAAGGGCACGAGGCAGGGTTGCCCCCTGTCACCGCTGCTATTCACTCTGGCACTGGAGCCCTTGGTGGTGTGGATCAGAGGTGACCTATTTATTCGTGGACTGAATTGGGCCCCGGATTGGTCGGACAGAATATCCCTCTATTCTGATGATATTCGTTTATATTTGGCCAAACCATGAACTTCGCTCCATGCAGTGCTCCATATTCTCACTCTTTTTCGTAAATACTCGGGCTACACCATTGACTGGAACAAGTAATTGATCTATGTCCTCAGTGGAGATCCCCCACGGCTTCCTCCAGGTTGCACAGCTAGGAAAGTCACGGATAGCTCCCGCTACCTGGGTATCTATGCCATGAGAGACACGGATGTCTTTCACAGGAAAAACCTCCTCCCTCCCCTGCATCGCCTCCGGGCTGATCTACAGCATTGGAGGGCACTGCCCCTTACCCTACTTGGTAGAGCCGCCCTCTTCAAAATGATGGCACTTACCTATTTTCTATACTCCCTACAGAACACAACCTACCACCAATCACGTCTCACCACAATATTTTCAAACTATTGATTCCGAGGTCCGTTCACTGTTATGGAATGGCGGCACAACCCAAAGCGCCATAACAAAACTCTTGCACAGCTGGACCAATGGTGGTATTGTACTTCCTGCAATCAAAATATATTACTGGGCCTAGCAATTGGTGGTCCTAAATCACTGAGCCCTCCGTCCCATTACGGACCCAGCGTACAGAATGGATGGGTTTAATATGGCGGTGGGCAATTATATGAGGACGCTATATGGAGGGCTCAAGCAACTACCATTCTTTACGCCCACCTCCACCTCTCAATCTGGCACTCGGCCACTACCACGCTAGGCTGGAACAGTAAAATCTTGTGAGTTACTCCATTGCTGGAATCCTGTCAATTGGGTATGCTGTCGAGTCTACCTGGTTTTGATAAATGGGACTTGATTGGGCTTTCCGCAGTGGGGGACATGTGGGAGAAGGGTGCAGTGGTTCCATTGGATGAATTTAGGGTAAAGTACCAGTTGCAGGAGGGGGAAATATTCTGTTACCTGCAAGCACATAGTGCATTAAATAAAGCCATCCCCAAGGGTTCCGCTCTGCCCTTCTCATCACCTCTAGAAGACAGGCTCCTTGATGATTACCTCCCAGAGTAGGCTATTTCCCTAATTTACCGTAAAATACTTAATAACTTACCGGAACCACTCGATAAACTTTGCATGAAATGGGCGGACGACATAGGGGAAATACCAGAAAGGATTGGAGGGAGGCCTTGGCATCTCCTAGGAAGAGGTAGCAATCCAATCCCGCTTTAAGCTTATACAACTTATAATACTTCATAGGGCTTATTACACCTCCACATCACTTGTTAAAATGGGTTTGACAACATCCCAACTCTGCCCCCGGGATTGTGGCTCCTTTTGGTACTTTCCTACATCAGTGTTGGGACTAACCAATTCTCCAACACTATTGGAACGAGATTTTATCCACCTTGTCCCGAATATGTCAGAAATCAATAGAACCCTCCCCTAGACTCTGTATCTTAAACATTTGGGATGCAACCAACCTCAACCGCATCGAACAACTATGGGTCTCCTTGGGCTGTATCATTGCAAAACGTACCATTGCCAGAACATGTAAGGGGGGAGTCGTGCCTCGACGCGCGCATTGGGCTGAGGGCAGGGACTGGTGCATGCTGGCCGAGAGGGTGATATACGAGAGCAGAGGCTGCCCAGGCAAATGGACTAAAATATGGGGCCCATGGAACGGATACAGAGGATTTTTGTGTTCCCCCTTAATTTCATTGGTCGTATATGTGATATGTCTATTTCACGTGATGTGCTAATTCTGACAATTGCTCCTTTTCAGGTTGTTGTTTTTGTTGTATTGTTATTTTGCATTTCCTTAATAAAAAGATGTATAAAAAAAACATAATAGGGCCAATACTATGCTTGACGTTAAGTATGGGTGGAAAATTCGTTCCGCTCCGGAATTTGCAGATTTTCCACGATTTCGCGATCCGCGAATCACGCGAAATCGCAGAAAAATCCGCAAATCCGCGAGCGGGACGAATTTTGCTCAGGAAGCACTTACAGGGTTACAGCAGGTGCCCAAGTTGAAGCTAATTTCTTTGTAACCATTTACAAAATGGTTACAAGGAAATTAACTTCAACTTGGGCACCTGCTGTAACCCTGTAAGTGCTTCCTGAGCGGCGCCTCGTTGCCTACTTGCGACTATTCTCTGACCCTCGAAGCAGGGTCAGAGAATAGTTACAAGTATGGCACAATGCTCCAGGCTGTCACAAAAAATTAAACCACAACAGGAAGCACTTACAGATAAGGAAGCAGGTGCCGTACTTGAAGCTCAAATTCAGTAACACATTAACCAGCCCGGGTTGAGGCTGGGCAGGTGTGCTTTCTCTCCATAATCTACAGTGGTGAACCAGAGGGTGCAGAGATGAACCAGAAGGTGCAGTTGAGAACCAGTGGGTGCTGTGATGAACCAGAGGGTGGCTGTGGTGAACCAGAGGGTGCTGTGATGAACCAGAGGGTGGCAGTGATGAACCAGAGGATGCCAGTGATGAACCAGAGGGTGACAGTGATGAACCAGAGGGTGGCAGTGGTGAACCAGAGGGTGGCAGTGATGAACCAGAGGGTGGCGGTGGTGAACCAGAGGGTGTCAGTGGTGAACCAGAGGGTGGCAGTGGTGAACCAGAGGGTGCTGTGATGAACCAGAGGGTGGCAGTGATGAACCAGAGGGTGGCAGTGGCGAACCAGAGGGTGGCAGTGGTGAACCAGAGGGTGGCAGTGATGAACCAGAGGGTGGCAGTGATGAACCAGAGGGTGACAGTGGTGAACCAGAGGGTGACAGTGGTGAACCAGAGGGTGCTGTGATGAACCAGATGGTGGCAGGGGTGAACCAGAGGGTGGCAGGGGTCACCAGAGGGTGGCAGTGGTGAACCAAAGGGTGCTGTGATTAACCAGAGGGTGGCAGTGGTGAACCAGAGGGTGGCAGTGGTGAACCAGAGGGTGCTGTGAGGAATCAGAGGGTGGCAGTGATGAACCAGAGGGTGGCAGTGGTGAACCAGAGGGTGGCAGTGATGAACCAGAGGCTGGCAGTGATGATCCAGAGAATAGTTACAATTAGGCAATGAGGCTCCTGTCACAAAAATCAAACCTCAGCAGGAAGCACTTACAGATATAAATAAAGCAGGTGCCCGAGTTGAAGCTCAAATTCAGTAACGCATTATAATCATCCCAAGAATCTAGTGAGCACGGTCGATGCTAGGCAGGTGTGCTTTCTCCCCAGATCTACTGTCTACAATTAGCTGAAATTCGTGATGGGGGTCTAGGCATCCACGAGTTTCTCGAGCGCAATCTCCCTGTACTTCCAGTGACCAGGAGGCTGCTTTCTCCTTATTTGCTGCTCTGATCGGTCTCTGACCCTTTATAAACGAGAGGCATGTGAATTCGCACAGAAGGCCCGCCCGTTTCGCCCCTTCCCACTAAGTATGGGCGAAATTTGCGAATTCGCGGTCCGTGAATTCATGCGAAATGGCAAAAAAATCCGCGAGTTTGCGAATTTTCCCACAAACTCGCGGATTTCTGTGCCTCTTGCACAAATATGTGACAACGTGTGCCTGTAACTTTGCCAGCGCGCCAAAAGGTGCCGAGGTCCCTTGAGTGAGCTGGCCATTATAGTGGGGACGGGCAGGAAGACGTTTCATACCACCAGTGTGTGGTGGACGGGGCCAAACGGGCAGGGCTTCTATGCGAGTTCACATGCATCTTGTTTATAAAGGTTCAGAGACCAAGCAGAGCAGCAGATGAGGAGAAAGCAGCCTCCTGGTCACAGGAGCTACACAGGAATGGCGCTCGGGAAACTCATGGATGCAAACATACGTTTGGCACAGGACCCCAGAATCCTTCAGATGTCCAAGATAGCTCTGCTGCGCATGTTGGTACAAAGCCATTCTGATCCTGCTCAGTGGGTTCAGGCGCATGCAGCTGCTGCTGCTGGACAATGTCCCATCTCATACTAAACTGCCCCGTACAGACATATGCTGGCGCTGGGCAGTAGGGTGCAGTGGCATGCGGGTGTTCCACGCCTGGTACAAGCGCCTACCGGTGCCAGGGGGGACACATGTTTATTGGTGCTGTGTAGCAAGTTATGACTTTACATTTTGACTGCACCAGACGGTGGTACCACCTACACGGATCAGGAGCATCCAGGCACCAGACTTCATGGTACAAGAGCATAATGGTGCTGTGCGGTATGGGTATATATGTACTGGGGGCATGGGGGCACTTAGCACAATGTGTGCTCACACCCAGAGGGCTCCCAGGCAATTGAGCACAAATGATTTTCACACTGAGCGGGCTCCGGGGCAGTTCAGCAGCACGGGGGCTCACACTCACTGGGCCCCAGGGCAGTTCAGGAGCGTGTGGGCTCACAACCCCTGGGCAGCTCAGCAGCGTGGGGGCTCACACCCACAGGGCTCCCGGGCAGTTTAGCAGCGCCACCCTTTGGTTCATCACTGCCACCCTCTGGTTCATCACTGCCACCCTCTGGTTCACCACTGCCACCCTCCGGTTCATCCCTGCCACCCTCTGGTTCACCACTGCCACCCTCTGGTTCACCACTGTCACCCGCTGGTTCATCACTGCCACCCTCTGGTTCACCACTGCCACCCTCTGGTTCACCACTGCCACCCTCTGGTTTATCACTGCCACCCTCTGGTTCATCACTGCCACCCTCTGGTTCGCCACTGCCACCCTCTGGATCATCACTGCCACCCTCTGGTTCATCACTGCCACCCTCTGGTTCGCCACTGCCACCATCTGGTTCATCACTGCCACCCTCTGATTCATCACAGCACCCTCTGGTTCACCACTGCCACCCTCTGGTTCACCACTGCCGCCCTCTGGTTCATCACAGCACCCTTTGGTTCACCACTGCCACCCTCTGGTGACCACTGTCACCATCTGGTTCATCACAACAACCTCTGGTTCACCACTGTCACCCTCTGGTTCACCACTGTCACCCTCTGGTTCATCACTGCCACCCTCTGGTTCATCACTGCCACCCTCTGGTTCACCACTGCCACCCTCTGGTTTGCCACTGCCACCCTCTGGTTCATCACTGCCACCCTGTGGTTCATCACAGCACCCTCTGGTTCACCACTGCCACCCTCTGGTTCACCACTGACACCCTCTGGTTCACCACCGCCACCCTCTGGTTCATCACTGTCACCCTCTGGTTCATCACTGACACCCTCTGGTTCATCACTGCCACCCTCTGGTTCATCACAGCACCCTCTGGTTCACCACTGCCACCCTCTGGTTCACCACTGCCACCCTCTGGTTCATCACAGCACCCACTGGTTCTCAACTGCACCTCCTGGTTCATCTCTGCACCCTCTGGTTCACCACTGTAGATTATGGGGAGAAAGCACACCTGCCCAGCCTCAACCGGGGGCTGGTTAATGTGTTACTGAATTTGAGCTTCAAGTCCGGCACCTGCTTTCTTATCTGTAAGTGCTTCCTGTTGTGGTTTAATTTTTGTGACAGCCTGGAGCATTGTGCCATACTTGTAACTATTCTCTGACCCTGCTTCGAGGGTCAGAGCAGGGTCAGAGAATAGTTGCAAGTAGGCAACAACTCTGGAGGCGCCGCTTAGGAAGCACTTACAGGGTTACAGCAGGTGCCCAAGTTGAAGTTAATTTCCTTGTAACCATTTTGTAAATGATTACAAAGAAATTAGCTTCAACTTGGGCACCTGCTGTAACCCTGTAAGTGCTTCATGTACTTCAGTTTTTGAAAATCCGTCCCGCACGCGATTTCGCGAATTTTTCTGCAATTTCGCGAGATTCGCGGACAGCGAAATTGCAGAAAATCCGCAAATTCCGTGAACGGAACGGATTTTACGCCCCTGCTTACTTCCCACACGCACTAGGCTATGCAACCTCTTCCCTCCCTTTCCCCCACTGTGATGGACAGCTCACTCGAGGGAACTTGGCGCCCATGGGCGCGGTGGCAAAGTTAGAGACACACGGGGTCACTGGAGACGACTCTTCTGGGCCTTCACACAGCTGTAGTGCAGGAAAAGCACGATACATTTACCCAACGAGGTAGCACTTACTGCTTTCTCCTAATCTGCTGCGCTGATCCGCCTCTGACCTTTATGAACAAGAGGCATGTGAACTCGCACAGAAGCCCTGCCCCACACGCACTAGGCTATGCAACCTTTTCCCTCCCTTTCCCCCACTGTGATGGACAGCTCACTCGAGGGACCTCGGCGCCTCTGGGCGCGGTGGCAAAGATACAGACACACGGGGTCACTGGAGACAACTCTTCTGGGCCTTTACACAACTGTAGTGCAGGAAAAGCACGATACATTTACCCAACAAGGTAGCACTTACTGCTTTCTCCTCATCTGCTGCGCTGATCGGCCTCTGACCTTTATAAACAAGAGGCAAGTGAACTCGCACAGAAGCCCGGCCCCACATGCACTAGGTTATGCAACCTCTTTCCTCCCTTTCCCCCACTGTGATGGACTGCTCACTCGAGGGACCTTGGCGCCTATGGGCGCGGTGGCAAAGTTACAGACACACGGGGTCACAGGAGACAACTCTTCTGGGCCTTTACACAGCTCTAGTGCAGGAAAAGCACGATACATTTACCCAATGAGGTAGCACTTACTGCTTTCCCCTCATCTGCTGCGCTGATCGGCCTCTGACCTTTATAAACAAGAGGCATGTGAACTCACACAGAAGCCCGGCCCCACATACACTAGGCTATGCAACCTCTTCCCGCCTTTTCCCCCACTGTGATGGACAGCTCACTCAAGGGACCTCGGCGCCTATGGGCGCGGTGGCAAAGTTACAGACACACAGGGTCACTGGAGACAACTCTTCTGGGCCTTTACACAGCTGTACTGGGCCTTTACACAGCTGTAGTGCAGGAAAAGCACAATACATTTACCCAATGAGGTAGCACTTACTGCTTTCTCCTCATCTGGTGCGCTGATCGGCCTCTGACCTTTAAAAACAAGAGGGATGTGAACTCGCACAGAAGCCCGGCCCCACACACACTAGGCTATGCAACCTCTTCCCGCCCTTTCCCCCACTATGATGGACAGCTCACTCAAGGGACCCCGGCGCCTATGGGCGCGGTGGCAAAGTTACAGACACACGGGGTCACTGGAGACAACTCTTCTGGGCCTTTACGCAGCTGTAGTGCAGGAAAAGCACGATACATTTACCCAACGAGGTAGCACTTACTGATTAGCCAGTAGAAAGTACTCCAGTTGAGTATAGTGCAATTGCAAAAAAATCTGCGATTTTGCGGGGAAATTTGCGAATTCGCTGATTTTTTTTGTGAATTCACGCAAATTTGCGAACCGCAAAATTCGCCCATACTTACTTGACGTATGCATAAAAATTTGATGAACCCTTCGTAAGGCGCAGGCTGGCTCTCTTCCAATAAATGCATCAGTAGAACAACATCAACATCTGAAACATCGAAGCTTACTTAAACCAGGCATCTTAATATAAGACACATACCCTGTCCTCAATGGACAAATACAACACCTACGAAAATAACAGAAGGAAAGTTAACAAGAGAACAATTGCTCTAGAACCAAAACAAAACGGTCAGCAAACCGCCCACTGCAGTCCAGAGACCGTACCAAGTTCAAGAAGACAGGCTCTAGCCCCAGACCTTTTCGAGAAAAAACCCCCCAAATTATCAGTTTATTTATTTGCAGAGTTTTATATAGCGCTGGCTAGACCCGGAGGTATCAGAGCGCTTTACATGAGGATTAGCGAGTTACAAAATTACATCAGTTACAGGAGCATAGAATAACATGGCCTGGCAGATTGTTCACAAACACTCTGTGTCTTTTAAAAGGGTCCGCAAACCCACCAAATTCAAACCAAAACAGTCCAAAAGACCGTACCAGGACACAGCCTGTCGGCTTGTGCCGTGCAAGCAAGACAGTCTAGAAACTGCACCAAGGCAGTCAGGAGACTGTATCAGGACACAGCCTGCAGGCTTGTGCCGCTCAAGAATGGTGCAATTTTCCCAGGAATCAAATCTCTCACCTGGTGCAGTCAGGTCGAGCCAAATTATTCTCCCCTGTCAACTCCAAGGTTTCGCCTTCTCAGGACCCCAGCCGGTGACCACTAGACGAGGATCAGATGGGCGGGGCAGCTGTGAGAACCAAGCTCGATCGTGTGGGGTACCTCGATCCGCCGGACCGACCAGACGCAACCACGACCCTACGACCCATTTTCAGGTGTCTCGTGTCACCTTGCGGGGTCCCTGTTTGGGCATCAACTGAAGGAAGTGGCCATCAAGGGCCACCCGGATTACTTACAACCACCTACTATGACTTCCCATGAATGAAGAGTTGGTCAGACAGTCGAGAATACAAGCATACATTTTATTAGATATACTCTGCAGAGGAGTCCATCCTGACCTGCACCCTAAGATGCCTGTGATGGACTGACCCCCCCCCCCAACAGTCTACAGTGAGTAATTATTCCTCTCGAGAAGCCTCCAACAATGCCCACAATGGAAAACTACTGGCCCGGGCCGAACATGAACAAAGAGGCACAGTAGGATGAGCTAACAGCTGCCAGATAGGTACATGTTATCTTCGATTCAAGGCTACGGTGCTGGATCTCAGCATCTCCTAACTTGGGAGCAGACACTACACATTCGGATAGGTGTGCTAGGACAGAATAGCCTATTCATTAGTAAGTCGAGAAACAGCCTTGAACAGAAGAGAAAATAATAACAAAATACAGTGTTCTGCTAAGGCAAGCAAAATGAGTGTTGAAGCCTAACTCAGGCACAGTCTAAGCAGCCTAATAGGGATTACGAAAAGCAAAATGGAGTCACACTCACTAACTGAAGCCTGCACATTATGGAGATAACTCAGTGGGTTGCATAACCTCAATACAAATGGCATCTATTTAACCACACACTGCTAATCTAATATAGCACAAAACAAGTGTGTTGCAGGGATGGGAATTTCAAACCTAACATTGGTCAGACATGGATGGTCTCACAAATGGACTCAAGATACAGCGCACCCATGGGGGATAACAGTACCTCAATATGGAGGCAGTAGCAGCTGGCAGGAAACAAGAGTGGAGGGTACAAAATAAAAATAAAAATACTTACCTCCTCACCACGTGTCGTCTCACCACTGTAGTCCCTCGTTGTCTCTCCGCAGCTGGAACCAGGAAGAACACAGGCTCCCTCCCCAAAACCAATCACAAAGCTGCAATGCAGTGTAGTGATTTGTGCTCGGACGGTGAATGGGAGCCTGGGCATGTTCCTCAACAGGCTCCCATTGCCAGGTCAAACAGTCATGCACACTTGGAGTGTGCAAACCCCTTCTCCTCCCTGTGCCACCAACCCCGCCCTAACCCAGCCCTTAATCTACAAAAAATAAAATGATAATGATAACTTTATTATGATTTTATTTTTCCTGCTCTGAGAGCAGTGGGGTGACTCGGAGGAGCTGCACCTGGATGGAAGTCTGGAGTTCAGAACTTCCGAAATTTGTACGAGAAGAGAATCAAGTATGTTTGAGACTTGCAAGGAAGGCAGGACCCAGGCAAATAGTTGTGCGCTGGGATTTAACTTATTGGAAGTAACTCCCAAGTCAGATGAGATGCCTCAGAGAAGTGGCAAGTAATATGTTTGTTCAAACAAATGTAAAAATGCTATCATATATTTTATTGCATATCTCCCGAAATGCATTTTGCATATATACCTTTACAGTCTCTGCTGGTTACCGCAATGCAATTTATTTACTAATTTCACAATTTTATGTAGCTATTTTATGTAGCTCATGATCACAAAAGGTATAAATGTGCTTTACATGCTAACAATAAATGCGGCACACAGTCTTACAACATAACACTGGAATTAGTGAACGAGTAGGAGGAGAAAGTGGGGAAGACAATATGGTATAAAACAGGTGAGTGGACAATGGGGAAATAGAGAAAGAGGATGATCGGAGTAAAGGGAGGCGCTATAGTGGGACGAGGAAGGCTATGGAAAGGAAAGAGAAGGGAAAAAGGAAAGTGTAGGAGGTGGAATTAAACTAGGGCACTAGAGAAGAGGGAGGAAGGAAAAGCCTGAGGAAAATGAAGAGAGGATAGGGAGGGACGAATGAGGGAAGAAGGGAACAATTTAAATGTTAAGAAATAATGTACCTCTAACCCAGTGTCTGAGCGAGTCATATATTTTAGCCCTGTTATATAATTATTATATATTATTGATTTTTTGTGCTTGTTTATATTCGCTATCTCTATTAATCTGGCAGGAATGCATATCTTATTAATTAAATTTGATGAAGGCCATTTAATACAAAAAAAATGATGCATAAAGGTTAAAATGTGCCTGGGTGTAATTTGTTTCCACGCAGAGGTGATGGGCTAAGGAATTCAGAAAGAACTGCTCCTTCTAAGGAGAGCCCAAGATTAATTGGAATATGGTGCATTGGCCTGGTTAAACCCCTTCCACATTGGTTCAACCCTTTCCGCGTATGACTTTTTGCCTTTCTCAGTGAGTTACTCCATGTTACAAAGATATGCCCATATGTGGGTCCCATCTCTCACTGTCCATTTGGATTTATTTTGCATCCCTTTGAAGAGGCACCTTAGGCATGTTTGGGGATGCTTCAGTACCTCTTTAAAGGGGATATGACCTAGTGGTGTGAACTAAGCTATACAGCTTGTAATAAACAAAGAGAAGATTATTTCTCCTCTAACATAGGGAAGTATTAAAGCTTTCAGGAACAGTGTTATATGGGTCGTCCTCCTCACTAGATACATCACTATCATATCTCAGCTACTCTGGTCTTCTCCCTTTTTTTTGCAGTTTTTTAAAGCGCGTACTCGAGCTGAAGGTATTGGGAATGCTTCACATGAGCACCAGTTAAGGCACACAAGGACACATTTGTTTTTTTTCGTAGACATGGGAGATTAAGGGCTAGATTACGAGTCTGATGGTCTTTGGACCGCCAGACTCGTGTGGTGCAGTGGATCCAGCCCAAGCTGCACCGGCGGTCCAACCGCCCTATTGTGACTCGGGCAGTCGGACCACACTACCGCTGTCGGCTCCGCCAGGGAACCTGACATAGGAGTGGTGGTCAGAGGCCACAATATGCTTGGCGGGATCGCCGCGGTTTCCACCGCTGCACCACAACTCTGCAAAATTCTCGTATTTAGGCCCTAAGGGGCAGATTTATGTTAACTGGCGAATCCCCAGGGATGCGCCAGTTAATGTGCACCACAGTGCGCCACAGCTTCGCCACCCATGGTGCGCCGCATTTATAATGCGGCGCACCATGGTGCAAGGCAGGGAAAATGCGTGACGCATCTTTCGGCGTACGGGCGGCGCATTGCTGCAGTCATGTCGCAAGTGCGACATGACTCCTGCAATGCACAGGGGCCACCCCTACAATGCATGGTGCGTCACCCTTACGCCTGCTTCAAGCAGGCGTAATGAATTGACGTAGAAAGTGACTGAGTGAAATCTCATAGATTTCACTCACTCACTTTCAGGAGGCGTTCCTGCGCAGGAACACCCCCCCCTGCGCAGGAACGCCTCCTTATGGCGCAGGGCTTTCCAACGTGATGCCTCTCCTAGATGCGTCACGTTGTAAATAGGGCTCATTGTTTGCACCGCCGTTGCGTCAAATTAAGTGACGCAATTGCGGCACAAGGAGGCACAAGGGCCTCATAAATCTGCCCCTAAGTGTTTTGCCCAGAATCACAGGATGTTCAGCCGATGGGAGTTTCGAACCTGAGGAATCAGGTCTCTGTTAATACTATCTACGGGAATGGGGCATGACTAGTTATCAAAGCGGCAGCAGCGCGAGCTAAGTCTGTCAGTGATAAAGATGAGGGGCCTCATTTATGAAAGCCTTGCGCCACCGGTGCGCAGGGCCGGACTGGGAACCAAAACCGGCCCTGGCAAAGTGCTCGGCCGGCCCCCCTCCTCCCCCCTGGGGGCGGGGGGGGGGATGCCACCAAGCTCTTTACCAGGGCCGTTTTCCGCCGAATTTGTTACAGGGCCGATTTTGCAGCCCTGCCACGAAAACGGCCCCCACCCTTGCGGCCGACCGGGGAATTGCCCGGTGCCCGTAACGGCCAGTCCGGGCCTGCCGGTGCGTCACTTTTTCCCATGTTAAAAGTGATGCACCGGCGACGCAAGGCCTTCATAAATAAGGCCCGAGGAGTTGTCGAAATGCCAGCGGTGACAACTTTACAAATTGCCATGCACTTGACATGCACCTTTTATAACGCAAAATATGAAACGCAAAAAGGGATTACGTAAACTTCCCAAGTGGCGCTATTTTGCACCAAGCTGCTATTTAGAAGCTTACAATAAATGGTAAGGATGTGCTAAATTATTCTGTTAGTGTTTGTGGCAGTCAGAGCTATTCGCAGAAGAAATCAATGTTCACATTTTTTTCTATTGAGTCTTGAATGCATTTGCTCTAGGAATCCCGTTTCAGGAGCAAACTAATGTTTACTGTGTAAAGGGGATTACAAGGCAGGTGTAAATTTCGGCTGGTGTGGGATTTAGGTCCATATGTGTACTAAGACATTTTCCAATAGACACAGAATGGGAAAACCAATGGTACATCAGGCCGTTTGCCCCCAGAATTTGCGCTAACTTCGTTGATACCAAAATGTGTAAATGTAAACTAAACATCTGTGTCTTTTTAAATCAACACATTTTAACAAAGTTTTTTTTAAACATTTTTAACAATTTCTTACACAGAGGTACCATTCACTATTTTTTAAATAGTTTTATTGAAGTAAATTCTGCCACAATCTAAAATAGGAATTCCATAATGGAAATAAACAAACATCTGCCTGTTCCTTTATTGTAAATGTAGATTGCATGATCTCATGCGCTGTGTTCTTCTGGTGCTTTTGGCCTCTTAGTGCAATAATCTATACAAACCACACAACTTCTTGCTTGCTTAACCAGCCCCCTTGTGTGATGCTGTGCACAAAGATAAACTGTTTCAAATGGTGTGTCTGGGGGTTGAGAAATCAATCGCAAAATCTAATATCGGCCATCTGGTTATTTTCATCCATGCCCTCCCCCTCCCCCCTATCATAGCGCACAGCTGCAGGCTTCCCCCTCCTCGAGGGAAAAGATGCATTGATTTCTTTGAGGAATTCACAGCGATGTTTTGTGTGAGGCTCCCATTCAATCTTATCACCACAGATTATAAATGAGGGTAGCGGCCTTCCCTCCAGGGCCCAGCGTTTTCTGTTCCTCATCCCAGGGCACAGCATCATTCAGCAAGCTGGCCTGGCTCTCATGCTGGTATGAGAAACCGCGGAGAATTCCCAGGCCTTCCTTTACTTTGTGAGGACTAGTTGCAAAGTCATTCTGGAGTACTAAACTAGTACTTCTCTAGTACTTTTTGATTCTTAACCCCCCCCCCCGCCGGAGTTTTATGCCAGTCGCGGCCCGTGCAGCTAAGAGCGGTGGGTTGGTGGGGCCGGGTGGAAGGGGGATTTTCGACGGACGATGAGGGGAAATTAAATCAATAATAATGTTTCCCTCATCATCGTCTGTGGAAATCCCCCTCTGCCTCCCCACCTGGCCTCACCCCTCTTACCTGCACGGGCCACGGCTGTTTTATACAGCGGGAACTAGACCTGAAGGTCTCAGATCGCTTTACATAAGCACCAGTTGCGTTACAAACGGACAATTCATTGGTTAGGCACAGGGACATTAAATGATTTGCCCAGAATCACAGGATCTTGAGCACCCCTGCAGAGACCCTGGTTCCCCAGCTTCGAGGTCGACCACTCTTGCCCTTAGGCCACACCCTCTCTTACATAAAAAATGGGAATATTCAGGGAATGTTCATACACAATTCGAAGAAACAGAGAAGGCTGTGACCTCTTTGAGTGTTTTGGGCCAATTCACAATGGCATGTAACAGTATGTAAAAGAGTACTGCTGTAGTACTGTTTCTTGTACTTTTGTGAATGCCCCATGTATGTACAGCTTACATCTTCCCTTCTCAGCCCTGCCCAATCCTTTTCCGAGAACAGACATATACATTATTGCATTAATGGCTTCATACGTAGATTACCCTCAAGGGACAAACATGGTCTATTTAATATATTTAAACAAATCTGATTCCACTTTATTTTGATACAGCAAGTCTCTCATTGTCTTTTATTTTTGCTTCGGTGCTTTAAAGAGTTCTCAGAGACTAGTAAGTGCTACGAATATAATGCACAACATGAGGTTATATCAGAATTTCATCAAATTGTTAGATTGCTATCCTATAGGAAAGGCACTGTCTGTAATGCAGATTAAGATTATGAGGATTGCATAAAAAGGGATAATCTGAACTGTAGAACCTTGGCAGTAAATATCCTATATAAAGTTTGCTGTATTTAATTTATTTTGCAACTGCATACTGCCTGACAGTCTACAATAATACAGCATTATAGCCCACTACCAAAGGCTGTATCATGAACCTGTGTTATAGACCTGAACCACAGGCGAAGACCTATAATGAGGGCCTATAACAACCAACATCGCCTGACAGGTGAGATATAACTCTATTAGAAAATGTCACTCACTGAGAGAGCATGCTCTCAATTAAAACAGTTGAACATTGGAATGTTGGAGCATAAATTCTGTACCAGTCATTATTGTTTTCAATTGAGCTTTCAACATTTCAATGTTCTGACATAAAGTAATAAACAGAGCATACGGATAATAGATAATGTAGCCTTGTAGTAGCTCGCTGCAAAGTGCTATACTGGTTGTTAAAGGCCCTGAACCCAAGTTATAAACCCGAGCTACAGGCGAGGGCCTATAATGAGGGAGGGGGCTTTTAACAAGCAGTATAGCCTGAGGATTAAGGGGTATAAGTCTATTAAAATCTTCAACCGACTAAGGGTATATTGTTCTAAATTAAAAATGGAGAAACTAAAAGAAAAACTTTGGAATGTTGGAGCAGAAGGCGTATATCGGTCATTATTTGCCCTGAGCAACTTCGTTTTCTTCAATAAATCTACCAACATTCCAATGCTTTGATTATGGGCAATAAACAATGTCTAATGGCTTAGAGAACAAGTATTGTCCACACCAATACCACTCAACTTTGAAAGGCCTCAGTCAAACATTTGGCTTTGCTGCTGCTTGTTGCCCATGCTGTTCAGTTTCAGCAAAAAAGGACAAATACTTGCCCCGGTGCAATAATACCTGCATCACCACACGTGCATATGCATACGTTATGATGCTGCGGCCATTTTGGATCTTAGGCCTAATTTGATCACATGGCACACATGTGTAGTAACGGATTTTAATTTACTACTCCAAGATGGAAGTTCCCATCTTGGAGCATTAAAATAACAAATATAGAGAGTGTGCTAAATGCTTTTAGTGAAATCAGCCGCCCAGTAACAAACTTAAGCTGCTCAAAGTACAAACAAAATGTAAATTAAACGTGGGCTGGGAAGGAGTGGGGGAGCAACAGAGGAGCAGGAGGTTGAGGGGGGCAAGCCACATCCACACATGAATAGCACTGAGCAGGGAGGGGTGGGAGGGCAATAAAGGTACACAGGATATGTATGCAGAAGAATCAAGGTTAATTATAATATTTTAGGGTGAACTTCTGTGATACTGGGGGTCATGTCTCGATCTCTAGGGAACAGTATTAACTTTGTTATTGATCTGATCAATTATTTCACTCTTAAAACAAACTGTTTTAGGGACACAGGTGATTTGATCAAATGTATTAAATGAGATAATGCTCCATCATCTCAAAATTTGATCAGATCATATTCTTTGAAGGGCCGTGAACAACAGTCATTGGCAGGGGTGTGTGAAGTTGTGAAGTATGAGGACTTGCAACCTTGCACACACTCTTTTTTTTACCTCCAAGAGCTTCATAAAGTTCAAAGCTTCCAAAGTCTAAAATACTGTACAAAGTTTCCCAGCTGGCCTCGTGGCCTTTTTCCTGCCCACCTGAATAGCATTTCACAGCCCACTAGTGCCCTTCCAATTCAGGTGCCAGTACTTTTCCCTGCAAGCACTCTGCATCGCACTGAATGACATGCTACTTGCTTCTGCTGTTTGTGCACCTCTAGTTATTGGTCCACGCCATGATGAAGGCTATTATCTTGAGAGTTCGAATCTCTTTTTAAGGTTTCGAAGTTCTGAGGCAAACCAGTTCTTGTATGGGCAATGTGGTTTCATTGATGTATGCGGCAATTGGATCAAATAATCCACAAATGAACTCATGCACTCAATAGATTTATTTTTAGAGCACTATTGAAGAATCTGTATCATATGGATAGTTTTTGCTGGATGATGCCTGGAAGCACCTGATTAAGGAGAACGGATTGCAGAAAGACCCAGTTGCTGTAAACTGAAGGGGTGCACACTTCTTCAAGGGGTTGTTTAAAAAAGATTATACAGGTTCAATATTACAAGCTCTGAAAAGTCGGAACAAGTATGTAATTTGGAAATGTTACTGCAAACTCTAGCTCACCTGGACCCAGCACATGTTTTGCAAGAAAATATCGACTCCAGAATAGTCATACTATGTAAACAGAATATGTGAATGAGTGCTAACAATTGGAAATAGGTAAAAAGAAGTTTCTTGCTCGCAGATACCTGACAACCTACGTGCTATATTGAAGCATACAAAAATATGATTGGTGAAATGCTTGAATTAATCTCAGCCACTGGCAGTCACTCAGGGCTATAGTTCATTTTGATTTTACACACCACACCACCTCAGTTTGGACACAGCCATGAGCAAATCAATCACGACCCTGCTACAATGGGAACAGTCCATCAGGAACTGCCAAGTGAGGTTCTCCCTGAACTGAAACATCAGCAACCCAAGACCAGTTTCACCATTATAGAGCTCATTAGCCGAGTATAGCTGGGTTCCAGTGATCCAGTGTGCACTGGATGCATGTCTGGGCATACCCATCCCAATTAGGGCAACACACGGACAGATAGAAAAACACAATGCATGGTATGGTTGAATTAATCTCAGCCACTGGTAATCAATCTGTGCTAAATCCCAGTCCATCACTATTTTACACACCCTGTCACTTCAGTTTGGATACAGCTATAAGCAAATCAGTCTTGATCCTGCTCCAACTGGAATAGTCCAACCCAAACTGCCAAGCCAGGTCCTCCCTGCACCACAACACAAGCTATCCAAGGCCAGTTTCACCCTTAGTAGTGCTCATCAGTTGTGTATAGCACATTTCCTGTGGCACAGTGTACATGGGACCCATGTCTGCGCATACCGGTCCCACAATGAAGCATACAAAAACACAATGGATGAAATGCTCGAATGAATCTCAGTCATTGGTAGTCACTTAGGCCACATCCCAGTTCATCGTGTTTTGCACACTGATAGGTTTTCTTTATTGTATGTTTTGTAGCGTTGAAGGTAATGTTTGTGTGCTTTGACATTTTAATAATATGCATGCATAGTTTAATGTATATATTATGTATTCATATCTAAGTGATTTAACCCACATACAAATATTCAGTTTATTTTTTACATATAACATTCATTCACATACTTTTTTACACTACGTTTTCCATATATATTTTTTATGATAATAAATGTTGTAATGTAATGTTACATATACATATATAGTTCACATTCCTACATGTAGTTTAATACAATTTATAATTTTTTAGCACTTTTATTTAATAGGTTTATTTTACCCACTTTCTCATGTACATGGTCCATTTTATGTAGCTCATGCAACTTCAATGTAGAAACAGCGTTTGGTGATTTGTCTAGTCTTTATTTAATTAGTTTGAGAGTACAATCGGTTACTTTCTTTTATGTTTCATTTTATTGATTGGTATGTGTGTGGTTTGAATTCTTTTGCAGTTTGTTCTTTAATTGGTGGAGGCTAATTAATTATTATGTTTAACTATAATATATATATACATATATTTGAATGTATTAAGGTTATTTATCTAAGCATATATAAATTTACACTATATTTTTTACAATAATATTTTGTGTATATATGTCATCTAGAGACTCCAAAACACATTCGGATGTGACCTCCTTTACCATTTTTAACTCCGGCCATTTAGAAAAAGAATTATTCATGACTATTCCAAAACTTCCTGCCTAGGAAGAACACTGAATGGTTCAAACCAAGCTTCCGCCAAGGTACTACCGGAAGTTCCACAGGATGAGGTTCAGGAACTAGTGTTCTTGCAGTTTTGTCACTCGATGCACATTCATTATAATCAGAGACGTGATATTCAATACAAATATCTATTCCTCGCCACCAGAAAACTTCTCTGACTCATCTTCTAATACTAGAAATGTCTATGTGTCCTTCATAGGAAATATCTATGACAGTCTTCCCTAAGTTAAAAGGTGGTATAAACTTGTCACCCCTTACCAGTATGTAATTTTTCACAGCTAACTCTTCTCACACCCTTAAAAAACCATCAACTCTCCTGGGATTTTCCTTTCATCTGGCCACCCATTTTTAACACATTTTTCAAATCTTTCTCCATCTCCACTTTCCATCTAGGTTCCTGTACTACTGGATGTGTGAAATCCAAAATATTAATATACTGTAGCATGAAAGCTACTTTATACTCCTCGCCCTCATCATATGTAGGATTCTCCTCTGGCAATGGTAGTCCGGACACGCAATCTGCATATTCATTTTGTCTGGGACATACTCCAAGCGGTATTGAAAATTCTGCAATCTAGGAGCTCATCTAGCTAATCTTGCTGTGATGGCCTGGCCCCCTCCAGCTGCCATTAGATGGAGTAAAGCATACGGTCAGTTCTTATGGTACTTTTTGTCCTCCCACAAAAAGGTTATAAAGTGCTACGCACCACATAAAAAATCAAATAGCTCCCTTTCAATCACTGAATACTTTTTCACAACATAACGAAATGCCCTTGAAGCAAACACCACAATCCATTCCAGTCCATTGTCTTTCTGCATGAAAACACCAACCAAACCACAATTGCAAGCATCAACCATGATTATGATGGAGCGAGTTTTGGAAATACATTTATTTCAGCTCGTGAAGTTAAAACTTCCATAATAAAATAATATTATTAATAATGTGTGCGGTGAAATATTAACCAACCTAGAGTAAAAGTTGCATCCTCATGAACATGTGGGAAACTAATATGTGTGCTCATAAACGTGCATTATGTTGCATTTGCATGTGTGTGTGAAATAATAAATTAATCCTGTCTATTGTCATGTCAGAACTAAAATGCGGCCGTTTATTAATGGCATGTGCTTATTTCTGTGTGCTCATGTTTTATTTTTCCTTGTCTTAAATGTTGCATGAATCTGTTTGTTGCTTTCATTTGCCTATGCTAGGTAACATAGATTAATGGGTTAATTAATTAGCAAAGGTGGGTGGGTAACAGAATGAACTTTATTTCTTGCATTAATTATTCTTTTGTGTTTGTTTATATACTAGTTAACGAAAAGAGGGTTTGAGGCCTAGTGCATCTAAATGAGCAGTTGGCAGAATTTTGCTCAGTGAAAACGAGAGTCCGGTGTGGAAAAATTCCTGCCATGTTTCTGAAAGAAAGAAATGCAAACGTGGTTGTGCAAATGAACTGACTGTACTTTTGGTCAGTGTGGCCAAGGACAGGAACCGGCAGAAAGATTTTCAAGCTAAGGAAGTCGCGTACAGAATTATTAAATGTTGCAAACTGGAGGAAGCTTCGTGACTTGGAATAAAGGACAATAGACTCTTTAAAAAAGTCGGAACTGGGCTACAAAGAATGTGGTGACACTATGGTCTGTCACTTGTCAGCCAATGAGGATTCTGAATGGCAGAAAAGTATTCATTTTTACTTAGATTAGTTAGTCAGAAAGGTATAAAAACTGTCCCTCTGGGAGGGGGAGCGCTGCTGTTTGCTGTTTTCCAGAAGGGCGTATCGTGCTGTTGGACTTTACTTGGAGCAAGTAAGAAATCTTCTAGGCTTAAAGACTTTTTCCCTTTTTCTTAATATGGCAAGTGTAGCTAGGGACTTAGGGTTTAGATGATGCCAAATTATATTTCAATTTGATTTATGCTATTTGATTTAACTTGAAACTGTCATTACCTTCGCTAAAAATGTATTAATAATGCTTGAATAAAAAGATTTCTAAATGCACTTTCTTTAAATAAATAATAATCTTTGAAAAACAAGCTGGACTTGTTATTTCATGAGTCAAGGTTACCATTAGCAGATCTATTGCCACAGTGGCTTAATTAATTATAGGGATTATCAGGCGTGATGAAGTCGGTTTTCTGCAAATGTATATAAATGTATATATTTTGTGAATAGGTTTATTAATTAGGTCACATGATTCAGTCTCTCAAAATATGTCATGTTAGTTTATGGGCCTTGTAAATGATTTATGATTAATGGTGAGTATTGTGGAGTTAGGTAGTGTAGCTTATGACATATTTTCTATAGGGCCGCTGGATCAATTAACTGGTAGCAGAGATACAGTTGCTATGGTAACCAACATGCTACATAGTAATTACATAGGATCGATGTTTAACATATGTCGAGTTTTGTTCACTTGTTATATGTAGTCGAAAGGTTTTTCCTGTAGTGTGAAAAATCCTAGTTGTACCGGTACAGAGTGGTGTAACACGAGTGAAGTTACACAGTGCATTTGATCTGTTTCAGAATAGTGGTAATATTATATCACTAGTGTTGTGGACGTACAGCACATGTTAGGGATATAGGCATGTTAGGGAGAATGTATAGTGAGGATTGTCTATGAAATCGTAGCTTTGAGTATAGGGACTGAGAGCCTGATTTTAAAACTCACTGTGAAAAGAGTAATAGATTATATTCAAACTTGAGAGAAGGGTAAATTAACTTCGTTTATTTTACTGGTGATTCAGGATTTCTATGGTGGGTTAAAGTCCTGCCAGGATTTCATGTATATGTGGTTAGGGAAACTTTCCGTTTGAAAGTGCGTAAATGATTTTGTAATTCCATTCGAGTCAAACTTTGAATTGCTACTTTATGTGCATTCAGAAAGAAACAAGATCGTTATTACTTGTTTGAAGGGTAGAGTAAAGGTTTACTTTATCAACGAATGTATATTCTGTGAGAATAGCGTTGTCTATTCCACGCAAAGAATACTTGCATAAATGTAAAAACTGTACTTTAATTTAGCGAAACAGACGAATGGTTTGTTCTTTTTGTCGTTATTAATTGAATTTCATTAAAAAGGCGTTCTTAAAATGGCGCTGTGAAAAGTTTTGTGAAGGAGGGGTGAGCCCTGGGAGTGAGACAGGAGAAGCCGCAGCGGCTGTGTACGTCACAGGTTCCGCGCTGTGATTGGTTAACATACGTCACAGCTAGCGTACTGATTGGTTCACGTGACTCTGACAAGCTGATAGTTGATTGGTTCGTTGGGAAAGCAGTAATTCTATTGGTTGAGCATAGTGGTGACGTGGCTTAACCTGATTGGCTTGTTGGTGTGTTTCGCGCACGGATTGGCTGATTTAGCGGAACATCCAGAAAACATTTACGATCATTTTAAATTGAACAAAATTGATTAAAACATGAGTTATTATTATAAAAAAGAGGAGAAAAAGCTTACATTGCTCCAGAGATGTAAAAATTTTATTTCACCAGAAAAGAAAATTGAAACGCGAGGTGGAAAGTTACTTCATAAATACAAAACACCCGCAGCTTATATGGAAGGTGAATATGGTTATCATACTTGCCTTTGGTTTGATGCTTGGATGCAGTACACTAAAAATGACGGCGTTTTAGCTTGGCCAGAAGATGGTTCATTTAATATGAGAATTTTGAAAAACTTAAGAGAAAAGATGACAGCTCTTGTGCCGAAGCCTAGACCGACTCAATTTGAAGCTTTAGTTGAATGGGAGGATGAGATGTTTCAACTTCAGCGGGAAGCAAATGGCATGATAAGACCTCCAAATTCATCAAAATTTAAACATGAAACTCATGAAGATAGAATGCGTCAATGGAGACAGGCAGATATGTGTGATGGTCTCTACATAGTGAGAGAAATGATTACAGAAATACCAGGTCAAAAGAGTATCCAAAAGAAAAAGAATACTGTTGTTGAAAGTGAATCAGAAGATCAAGTTCTAGAAGACATTTATTTAGTTAATAAAAACAGACTCCTTTAAAACCAGCTTGTTCTTGGTCTACTCCGATGGTTTCTACTGGAACCACACCGAGTGCTCCTCCATTAAATGAAGAAACACCCAGATTGTATCCAAATAATTCTAAATCTTTTGAAACTCCTATAAGGTTAGAAACAAGAACAAATTCTAGTGTTTACGATGAAAGTAGAAATTTTTCTGAAACTCCAATGAGAGGAGAAATTTCTGGAAAATTGATGGGAGTTAATGGAAATGAGGAAGTTACAGATAATTCAGAATATTTACGATCAAAAGAAGAATTAATTCGACAACTAACTAAAGGCATGGAAGCAGTGACAGTTCCAGTAACTATTGGTCCTGTTCAACCTGTTTTTGATCAAGGAGAAATTAAGCAAACAGGTTTGACAATTCTATTAAATGCAGAAATTCAAAAAGTAGCTGAACATTTTTATTCAGAATTAGCTGAAATACATCAAGAAAAAACAAGGATGCCTGATTTAACTTTTAATCCAGATTCATTATGTAAAACACCTATAAGTGCAGAATCAGATACTGAATTATCAGAAAAAACAGATTCTACTTCAAAACTTGATGTTGCGAGACTAAAGGCAGATTTAGAAGAGTTAATAATTGGCACAATTGGTCCTGACAATTTGAAGCTTTATCAAGATGATGAACTCCTGTTCATTTGTAGGAGCATTCAATGGAAAACAAAAAATAAATATGATCAATTAGAAGAATTAGCTGCAGAATTAGAAATTGATATTAATAAACAAAAGAATTTGGGAAAACACTACAGATTAGAGTTTTCTGAAAAGGACATTGGAAATTTCAATGCGATGGGAAGAATTATGCATATAAAAGATTTGATTATGTACATCAAAACATTGGGTGACTTGAGTAAATGGAGAGTGAAGTGGACTAAAAAGAAGGAAGAGGAAAGGCAAGAAAAATTAGCAAAACAATTCCCAATTAGGGAAATTGCTGGTGGTGGTTATGTTCATGTTCCCTGGTCAAGACAGGATATTTTGTTATTCACAAATGATTTCCCCCGGCTGAGAGAAAAGCCAGTGGAATGGTATCGTCAGGTGGATAGATTCATCAAGGTATCAAAGGTTCTGTGGATAGATCTCGATGGATTCTTTGATATTGTTGTCCCATCAGATCTTTGGACAGAATGTAAAATTGCTGTGAGTTGGCCCAAAGTAGAACCAGCTCGGGATAAAGAGACAGGTGCCCCATCATCAGAAGTCATGGGACTGTATGACAAAGTGATTTACTGGTTAAAACAAAAGATTCCTCCGAAAGAGGTAGATTGGGCAAAAATAGACAGAACAAATCAGGAGCCAAAAGAATCAGTTCATTCTTTCTATGAAAGGTTATTGTTGATTTTCAAACAATACAGTGGCTATGAAAAATTAAATGAAAAGGACATGAGTCACTTCATTTACAGATTTGTTTATGGTCTTAGACCTGAAATTGGTGAAATGATCAGAAATAATATTGTCAGATGGCAATCAAATTCAGTTGATGATATTTTGAGAAAGGCAAAATATTGTAGTGATGAATTAGAAGCAAAACAGAAGAAATTAAAAGAAAAAGCAATGTGGGCACAGGTGAAAGTAGCTGAACATCAGATTGCTAACCTAGAAAATAAAAATGTAAATTTCAACCAGAATCAGGGTCAGGGAAAGTTTAAAGGAAACTTTAATAAACCAAAATGTAATGTTAATATTGAGGAGCTGAAACAAAAATTACCTTGTTTTAATTGTGGCGAAATTGGACACTGGAAGCGCGAGTGTAAAAATCCGCCCAGAAATTTTAAAAATACATCATTAAATCCACAGATGCAGAATGATGTAAATCTGCAGCAACAGCTACAGCGACAGTTAGTGAATCAGCAGGGTCAGATTCCACAGCCTCCTCTTCCAAACTGCGGAGGTGTTCAAAGGTTTAATTCTGAGACAGGATTCTGCGGTGGTGATCAGGTAATTAGAACACAAAGAGCAAATGTGTCAAATGCTTCTGGACAATTTTTATTAACAGAAAATCAAGGGAGTGATTCTGATGACTACTTATGACGGTGCCTGAGAGAGGGGGAAGAGTGTGTACTTGGAGCCACTCTTGAGGTTGACCAGTCTGGTCCATTTGTAAATGGTAAAGTGAATGATGTAGAAATCACTTTTCTTGTGGACACTGGTGCTACCCGTTCTATTGTTAGATCAGTGGAAATTGAAAACCTGCCTCTCTCTGGGGAATCTATCCAAGTAGTTGGTGTAACAAACCAGCAAATTAAAACAGATTTGACAGAGCCTGTGAAAATAGAAATTGGGCAATTCAAAGACAAACACAGATTTGTAGTTTGTAACAGCAGTCCTGTAAACTTGCTGGGAAGAGACATCCTATGCAAGATGAACTGCAAAATATATTGCTCACAGGAGGGTATTGAGCTACAAACTATGGAGGAAGATGGGCTTTATAAATTAACAATGTTAATGGTCGAAGCAGAGAAAACAAAATTATTTCCTGTCTTTGATAAAGAAAATTTACCTGAAGAATTAAAAAAGACAGTTAAATCTGAAATTTGGGACTTGTCAGGAAGTGAAATGGGTTTGATGAAACATGTTGATCCAGTTAAAATTACTGTGAAACAAGGAATAGATTTTCCAAACATTCCTCAATATAAAATGAAAACTGAAACAATTGAAGGTGTCATTCCTGTGATTGAAAAATTTATAAAACAGGGTGTCTTAAAAGAAATTGAGAGTAGTCCTTGTAATTCACCGATTATGGGAATCAAAAAGCCAAATGGAACGTACAGAATAGTTCAGGATTTGAGAAAAATTAATCAGATAGTTGTTCCTTGTTGTCCAGTTGTCCCAAATCCAGCAGTGATTCTTTATCAAATTCCACATGATGCGAGTGGTACACTGTCATTGATCTGTGCAATGCTTTCTTTACTGTTCCATTACATCCAGAGAGTCAGGAAATATTTGCGTTCCGGTTCCAAAGTCGCACACTAGCATGGTGTCGTATTCCCCAAGGGTATACAGAGAGTCCTTCTATCTTTAATGAATTGTTAAAGAAATCATTGGAAAACCTAAATTTACCTGGAAGATCAACATTGGTCCAGTACATTGACGACCTTCTTGTTGCAGCAAAAACAAAGGATAACTGTGTTACAGATACAATTACTCTTTTGAATCATTTGGCAGATGAGGGACATAAGGTGTCACCTGCAAAATTGCAGTTTTGTAAGCAAGAAGTAAAATATCTTGGTCACAGAATTGCAAAGGGAACAAGACAGGTGACAATTGAGAGAATTAAAATGATTCAAGGAATGCAGCCCCCAAAAACACAGAGACAGGTCAGAATGTTTCTAGGAATGGTTGGTTATTGTCGTCAATGGATTAGTGGATAGTCGGTAATTACGAAGCCAATGCAGAGACTGACAAAATCTGACATAAGAGATCCAATTGTCCTTACAGAAAATGAGATGGAAGCCTTTGAAAAGCTAAAAAGAAGTTTGTGTGAAGCTCCTGCTCTGGGCATGCCAGATTATGAGAAAGATTTTGAGCTGTACTGTAGTGAAAGAGAAGGATGTGCATTGTCTGTGTTAATACAGAGACATGGTAAATTGAGAAAACCAATAGCATATTTCTCGGCAGTACTTGATCCAGTTGCAAAAGCTTTACCAGGCTGCTTAAAAGCAGTAGCTGCAACTAGTGTAAGTCTTGAACAAAGTGAAGGACTTATAATGGGATTTCCTGTGAAAGTCTATGTTCCTCATTCAGTTGAAATTCTTCTTACCAGAAGTAAAACGCAGCACTTAACTAGTAACAGACTTACCAAGTATGAAAAAATTATTCTGGGATCAGATAATGTTTCGATAGCAAGATGTGTGAATTTAAATCCTTCCACATTATTGCCTGATGGTACTGTTACAGAAATCAGAAACGAAATTGATGTTGATCATGAGTGCTTGGATGTTTTGGAATATTGTATCAAGCCAAGGCAAGACATTAAGGATGTTCCATTGCCTGTTTCAGATCGTGTTTATTTTGTTGATGGTTCTTGTCTGAGAACAGAGGAGGGCTTTTTGAGAGCAGCTTACTCTGTCTGCACAGTTGGAGATGTTGTGGAAGCATCATGTCTTAAAGGAATTCGTTCAGCTCAAGTAGCAGAATTGATTGCTTTGATTCGTGCATGTGAAAGAGCAATACATTTGAAAATTACCATAATAACAGATAGCCAGTATGGGCACGGAGGTGTGCATGATTATGGACAGCTCTGGTCTCAGAGAGGCTACTTGACATCTGCAGGATCACCAATCAGAAATGCAAAATTAATAAAAAGATTAATAGATGGCATTCAGTTACCAGAGAAAATTGCTTTTGTGAAATGTGCTGCACACCAGAAAGGGGACGATTACATAACAAAAGGAAATGCTTACGCAGATGAGATAGCCAAATACTGTGCGAGAAATGATTTTGCAATTAATCGGGAAAGAAATGATGAGCATGCTTTGAATTCATTAATGCTAACATCAATAGTTGAGACATGGCAAGAAGTCAAAGATTTACAAGATGAAGCTGATGATGAGGAGAAAAATACATGGTTGAGAGCAGAATGTAGACAGCGAGATGAGGATGGAGTTTGGACTTACAAAGATGGCAGAGTAGTTTTACCAAACTGCATGATAGCTGACATGGCCAGGATGTATCATGGCTTGGGACATATTGGTAGGGATTCAATGGGCAGACTTTTTAGAGAAACTTGGTTTAATACCAAATTCAGAACGATCGCAGAATCTCTTTTTCAGAGGTGTTTGAATTGCCAGCAAATGAACCCAATAAGGAAAACTGTTGTGGGAATGGGAACCATAGGACGGGAGGGTGGTCCATTCACCAGATTACAAATGGATTTCATTGAGATGCCATCACATAACAAACTGCATTATGTTTTGGTGTTTGTCTGTTTGTTTTCAAGATGGGTTGAAGCGTTTCCTACACATCACAATGATGCAATTACTGTTGCAAAGTTACTTTTAAGGGAAATTATACCAAGGTACGGTTTTCCAGTGACTGTGGAGAGTGATCGAGGACGGCATTTTGAAAACAGACTATTAAAATCGATTTGTGAAGCCTTACACATTGAGCAGAAGTTGCATTGTGCATACAGACCAGAGGCATCTGGAGTTGTTGAGCAAATTAATGGAACGATAAAGAACAGAATTGCAAAGATGTGTCTAGCTACAGGTATAAAGTGGACAGATGCTCTTCCACTTGTTCTGATGACTCTGAGAAGTACACCAGATAAAAAGACAGGTTTAAGTCCTCATGATATTCTCATGGGTAGAGTTATGAGACAGGCATTCATACCAGTAGGAAAATTGTTGACTATTAATGATAGTGCAATTTTAGAGTATTGTAGGAAACTTTCTGATGTCGTGACTTCTGTGTCTAATCAGGTGGGAACTGAAGTACAGTCATTTTAGAGTATTGTAGGAAACTTTCTGATGTCGTGACTTCTGTGTCTAATCAGGTGGGAACTGAAGTACAGTCAAGAGAAAAAGAGCAAGCTCATGATTTGTCAGCTGGTGACTAGGTGAGGACAAAAGTTCACCGAAGAAGAAACTGTTTGGTACCAAGATGGCAGAAAGCAAGACAAGTGATTCTTGTGACAACAAATGCAGTGAAGTGTAGAGGCATAAAAAGATGGATTCATGCTAGTCATACCATTCGTGTGCCTACACCTGAAAACTCTGATGAAGAAAGTGATACAACAGCTGATTCAGATTCAGAAGAAGAATCAGAAAGAAATCCAGATTCTGAAGATCGACAGGCTGGTCGACATCTGGAAAATTCAACTGTGAATGGAGAATCAAATGAAAAGGATTTGGAGATCATAGTTGTAGACTCTGAAAATAATGAAGATCTACTAGAAAAAGAAACAATAGAAGAGTCTGATCAAGCTCAGTATCAAGACCAGGAGAGTATTGAAAAGCAGAAAAGAAGCTCTGAAAGCAGGAACAAGAAATCCAAAGCTGGGAAGTTGAAGGTAATTGAAGAAGAGGAGGAGAACGAATTACCAAGTACCAGTTATAGAGATGATGTTCCTAACGGAGTGAGGCTGCCTAGTAGAGAAGATCCTGAGTCCAGAATTGAAATTTCTGACACTGATACTGATGAGAGTGATGAAGATTCTCAAATAAGAAAATTCAGAAAAAGAGCTTGGAGAACAGAATGTAATGTGGCTGAGCCAAAGCAGAAAATACCAAGAAAAGGTGATAATTGGCCGAGTGAGAGTGAAGGGCTGAAATTTAAGTTAATAAAGAAATCAACGGAACAAATCAATGAAATAACTAGTCAAAAGGATCCTGAAAAAAAAAGTGAGACAGGGAAGAAAATAGAGGTTATTTCTAGAAAGACTAAGGCCAAATCAAAAATATAAATCGCCTGTAGTGGAGATAAACAGTAGTAGTCAGGAAGAGGTTGAAGACAATAGTGACAATGATTGAAATACTTACATGTTGAAATTTTAGGTTTACTGTTTTTGGCGTAAGGCCGAAGAAATTGTGTTAGGTGACATAAGGTCGAAGAAATTGTGTTAGTTTGAAAACAAATTGTGACTCAAGGTCGAAGAAAAGCTGTTAGAGGGTTTTTAAAAAAAACAAAAACAGAAAATAGGGGGTGTTAAAGATTAAAATTTAGATATTTTAGACACATTTTTGAGATATTTTAAAATTTTTGTTTTCTTTTTCTATAACAAACTTAGTGAAAATGCCTTATGTTTTTGTAAACAACAGCTCAAGATGCTCCATCTTTAAAAGGTGTTGCAAGATGTCTCTGATATGTGTGCTCTTGATAATTCTGCTCTGGTTAGTTTTAGCTGTCATCTTTCCTTTCGGGATCGATAAGGAGATGTATAAGGTCAATATGACAAGCAAAGCTTCAGTTAGTCAAGACAAACATAGTGCAACAGGCAAAGCTAACAAAGTTATTGATCACAGACCTGAGGCTCACCAAGATAGGTCTGTTGGTGATTTTTCTAGCAATACTTTTTCAAGACTTCTGGCTAAATATATAAAGGTTATGGAAGTCAAAGATTGCTACATTTGTGTGAAGTTGCCTGCTTCTGTTTCAGAGGGAGTGACGTACAATATGCTTCCTCTTACTTATGGCATAACCTGCAGTGTGATAGCTAGCTTATTTTACCAGACTGGTCGATTACAGTATTATTATTCTAATTATGATGAGATTTTTGCAAACCTGAAAATTGAGAGAAGCTTAAATAAACATAAGCAAGCGAAACAGATGAGGGAATTCTTATAGTAACTAACGAACTTACCTACGAGTATGCTTTCAGAAATAATTTAACATGCAGATTGAGAACTGAGGAAAAGACTTTTCTGAACCTTGTTGAAGAGAGAAGGGCAATCTATAAAAGGAATGAGATGGTCAAGCAGACCAAATCAAATTTCTGGCAAAAGGAGGATGAAAACTTTAATGGCAAATCTTTTGAGAATGTTGCAATTCACATAGACAAACCAATTAGTGGCAAGTTTTGTATTAGAAGAGATAATACTCTGTTCGATAATTATTTTGTTGGAGCTAGCAATTGTGAGGACACTTACCAAATCATGGGGGGTTGGGGTTTCAAGGGAGGTAGAGACACAATTTTTCCTGGAATTTATTTTGTTTGTGGAGACAAAGCCTATTATAACCTCCCAGACCATTGGTATGGGACGTGTTTTGTTGGACTTGTTTTTCCAAAAATATTTCATGTTGACAGAAACACAGAAGGCTCATTTGAAATCAGTAATCATGTAAATAGGTACAAAAGAGAAAGTTTCACAGAAATTTTGGGAGACATTTTTGAGGCAGTGATACCTTTGGTAGGAATAACCCTGAATGCAGGAAGAATCAGAAAATTATCCACAATTGTTGACAGATTGTCAACTGACACAGCTGGTGGTTTCCAATTAGTGGATACCGAAGTTATTGCAATTAAATCTATGGTAATGCAAAACCGTCTTGCTTTAGACATACTCCTAGCAAAAGAGGGAGGAGTCTGTGGCATATTACATGTCCAACACTGTTGTACATATATCCCTGATGAGAGTAGAAACATAGAGATGTACATCAAAAATATTACAGAGATGCATTCAGAAATTGTTCCTTTAGAAGAGGATGATTTTTCTGAACGTCTATCCAAAAGATTTCAGGCAATCAAAACCTGGTTTCAAGAGATTGGTGGTTCAATTATTGGCAAGATTCTAACACCTTTATTTGTAATAGTTTTTGTGATACTTTTGTTGAAGATCAGTTGCATGTTACACAAGAGAAAGAAATACATGAGGGAAAAGAAGAGAATTTACAGGATCAGAAAGGAGCAAGAGAAGGAGATAGAACTGGAAGAGTTTCGTAAAGCTCAATATGAAAGTTGTAGACAGACAGCTGAGACAAGTCTCTAGGGATACATACTAACATAGTGAAACAAATCATGTTCATCTTTAGATAAAAATGTTGCTAAATTTTTGGGTGTGGTTTGGTGATTTTGAAATCACCAGATGAGGGAGTTGATGGAGCGAGTTTTGGAAATGCATTTATTTCAGCTCGTGAAGTTAAAACTTCCATAATAAAATAATATTATTAATAATGTGTGCAGTGAAATATTAACCAATCTAGAGTAAAAGTTGCATCCTCATGAACATGTGGGAAACTAATATGTGTGCTCATAAACGTGCATTTGCATGTGTGTGTGAAATAATAAATTAATCCTGTCTATTGTCTTGTCAGAACTAAAATGCGGCCGTTTATCAATGGCATGTGCTTAATTCTGTGTGCTCATGTTTTATTTTTCCTTGTCTTAAATGTTGCATGAATCTGTTTGTTGCTTTCATTTGCCAATGCTAGGTAACATAGATTAATGGGTTAATTAATTAGCAAAGGTGGGTGGGTAACAGAATGAACTTTATTTCTTGCATTAATTATTCTTTTGTGTTTGTTTATATACTAGTTAACGAAAAGAGGGTTTGAGGCCTAGTGCATCTAAATGAGCAGTTGGCTGAATTTTGCTCAGTGAAAACGAGAGTCCGGTGTGGAAAAATTCCTGCCAAGTTTCTGAAAGAAAGAAATGCAAACGTGGTTGTGCAAATGAACTGACTGTACTTTTGGTCAGAGTGGCCAAGGACAGGAACCGGCAGAAAGATTTTCAAGCTAAGAAAGTCGCGTACAGAATTATTAAATGTTGCAAACTGGAGGAAGCTTCGTGTCTTGGAATAAAGGACAATAGACTCTTTAAAAAAGTCGGAACTGGGCTCCAAAGAATGTGGTGACACTATGGTCTGTCACTTGTCAGCCAATGAGGACTCTGAGTGGCAGAAAAGTATTCATTTTTACTTAGATTAGTTAGTCAGAAAGGTATAAAAACTGTCCCTCTGGGAGGGGAAGCGTTGCTGTTTGCTGTTTTCCAGAAGGGCGTATCGTGCTGTTGGACTTTACTTGGAGCACGTAAGAAATCTTCTAGGCTTAAAGACTTTTTCCCTTTTTCTTAATATGGCAAGTGTAGCTAGGGACTTAGGGTTTAGATGATGCCAAATTATATTTCAATTTGATTTATGCTATTTGATTTAACTTGAAACTGTCATTACCTTCGCTAAAAATTTATTAATAATGCTTAAATAAAAAGATTTCTAAATGCACTTTCTTTAAATATATAATAATCTTTGAAAAACAAGCTGGACTTGTTATTTCATGAGTCAAGGTTACCATTAGCAGATCTATTGCCACAGTGGCTTAATTAATTATAGGGATTATCAGGTGTGATGAAGTCGGTTTTCTGCAAATGTATATAAATGTATATATTTTGTGAATAGGTTTATTAATTAGGTCACATGATTCAGTCGCTCAAAATATGTCATGTAAGTTTATGGGCCTTGTAAATGATTTATGATTAATGGTGAGTATTGAGGAGTTAGGTAGTGTAGCTTATGACATATTTTCTATAGGGCCGCTGAAACAATTACACACTCCTTGCCAATAACAAACGGATTAAAGCAAGGTGCTTCACTGATGAATGATTTCAAAACCATAAAGGCAGCAGCCATGCTGTCATTCCATACAAACTTCACATTTCTGTTTAACAACGGTCTGAAACAATCAAGCTTTGAAGCATAGTTAGGAACTAATTTTGCATAGAATGCAGTTAAACCTAGAAATGCCACTATTTGTTCCTTACAGCTAGGTACAGGAACATTCATGAAATTCTCCATAAAGTTGCGCTTAGGTTTAGTACTATTCCCTCTAATTGGAATACCTAAATACTCTACTTCTAATCTTCTTAATTTAACAGATCTCAATGTAAGACTATTAACAGATAATGTTGTTAAAATATTGCTTAAATTACAATCATGTTTCTTTGCAGTTTTGCCAAAAATCACAAAATCATCCTGGAAATCCACTGCACCATCAATGCCCTCAAAGTTTCCTTCATCAGACTCTGGAATAACAATGCTGAATAGCTAACCCAAATGGCATTCTACAAAACCTAAATAAACCTTTAGGTGTGATGAATGCTGCAAGATGTTGGAGTCATCCACTAGAGCAATTTGATGATACGCACTAGCCAAGTCTATAGTAGAAAAAACCTTTGCACCTGTTAAGGTTGTGACCATTTCATGCAAGTTGGGAAGAGGATGAGCATCCACCCTGATGGCACTATTAAGGCTGCGCAATTTAATTCTATCAATCAAATTATTTGTAGAGCGCACAAATCACCTGTGAGGGTCTCAAGGCACTGAGTGGGGGTGGGGTGCAGCTACTGCTCGAACAGCCTGGTTTTGAGAAGTCTCCTGAAGGTCAGCAGGTCCTGGGTCTGTCGCAGCTGTTTGGGGAGGGTGTTCCACGTCTTGGCCACGAGGTAGGAGAAGGATCTGACACAGATGGAGGTCCTGTGGATGAGTGGGATGGCGGCAAGGGCGAGGTTGGTGGAGCGCAGCTGGCGATTCAGTGTGTAGAAGGTGACACACTTGTTGAGGCATGGTGGTCCGGTGTTGTGTAGTGCTTTGTGGGCATGGGTGATGAGCTTTAAGATGATCCTCTCCTTGACTGGGAGCCAGTGCAGGTCCTTCAGGTGGGCAGTGATGTGGCTGATGTGGGGTATGTCAAGGATGTTGCGTGCGGAGGCGTTCTGTATGCATTGGAATCTCTTCTGGAGTTTGACCGTGGTTTCTGCGCAGAGGCCGTTGCCGTAGTCCAGCCTGCTTCTGACGAGGGCCTGTGTGATCGTTCTTCTGGTTTTGGTGGGGATCCATCTGTAGATCTTGCGGAGCATGCAAAGGGTGTTGAAGCAGGAGGAGGAGACGGCGTTGACTTGCAGGGTCATTTAGAGCAATGAGTCCTGGATGACTGCCAGGTTGCGTGCGTGGTCGGTGGGTGTGGGTGCGGCTCCCAGTGCGGCTGGCCACCAAGAGTCGTCATAGGCTGAGGGGGTGGATCCAAGGATGAGGACTTCTGTCTTGTCTGAGTTAAGTTTCAGGCGGTTGGTCTGCATCTAGCTGGTGACTGCCTTCATTCCTTCGGGGAGGTTGGTTTTGGCGGGAGCAGGATTTTTGGTGACAGAGAGGATCAGTAGAGTGTCGTCGGCGTAGGAGACAATGTTGAGGTTGTGCGAGCGGACGATGTTGGTGAGTGGAGCCATGTAGATGTTGAAAAGGCTGAGGGATGATCTTTGGCGTACACCGCAGATGATTTTGGTGGCTTAGGAACGGAGGGGAGGGAGGCGGACCCTCTCTGTCCTGTTGGTGAGGAAGGAAGTGATCCAGTCCAGAGTTTTGTCATGTAATCCTGTGTCGTATATGCATGTGCTTTATGTGTGGTGGCAGACAGTGTTGAGGGCGGCCGAGAGGTCCAGGAGGATGAGGGCCACGGTTTTGCTGTTGTCTAGTATGGCCCTGATGTTGTCTTTGGCAGCAATGAGGGTGGTTTTGGTGCTGTGGTTTCTGCAGAAACCGGATTGGGACTGGTCCTGGATGTTGTTCTCCTCGAGGAAGTGATTCGGTTACCTGTTCTTTTCAATGACTTTCGCTGGGAACGAGAGGATGGAGATGGGCCAGAAGTTCTTGAGGTCTTTTGGATCCACTGTGGGTTTCTTGAGTAGGCCGTTGATCTCGGCGTGCTCCCAGTTTTCTGGGAAGGTGGTGGTCTCGAGGGAGCTGCTGATGATCTTCCGAAGTTGGGGGGTGATGATGCTGCTTGCTTTGTTGAAGATGTGGTGAGGGCAGGGGTTGGTTGGTGATACAGAGTGGATGGTGTTCATGGTCTTGATGGTATCCTCATCATTGACATGGGTCCAGGAGAGCAGGAGGCTGTGGGGGCGGTGGTTCTGCAGTGTTGGCGGCTGTTGGGAAGGTCTGGGTGTTGAAGCTGTCGTGGATGTCCGCGATCTTGCTGTGAAAGAAGGTGGCTAGGGAGTCGCAGAGGTCTTGCGACGGCAGCATGTCATTGGAGTTAGAGCTGGGGTTGGAGAGCTCCTACACGATGTTGAAGAGCTCTTTGCTGTTGTGTGCGTTGTTGTTGATGCATTCCTTGAAGGAGATCCTTTTGGTGGCTCGGATTAGTTGGTGGTGTTTGCAGATGACATTCTTAAGGGCTGTGTGGTTTTCTGGTGTCTTTTCGTGGTGCTATCTTTTCTCGAGTCTACGGCAACTCATCTTAGTTTCCTGGAGGTTGGTGGTAAACCAGCTGGCCTTTCTGTCAGTGCGCCTGTTTGAAGGTTTTTTGATCAGGGCGAGAGTATTGGCGCAGTCATCGATCCATTGCCTGAGGTTGGTGGCGGCTGTATCGGTGTCTGTGGTGTTTGTCGATGGGTTTGAGCGAGGGTGGTGATGAGCTGGTCTTCCGTGACCTTATCCCAGCTGCGGTAGGGGTTCCTTAGTGGGTGGTGGTTTGCGGTGTGTTTCTTGAAGGTGAAGTTGACGCAGCAGTGGTCAGTCCAGTGGAGTTCAGTGGTGTGGCTGAAGGTGAAGTGGTTGCTGGCTGAAAGGATGGGGTCAAGGGTGAGACAGGTGGTGTGGGTAAGGGTCGTGATGAGCCGTTTGAGACCGAGGTTGGCGAGGCTTTCAAGCAGAGTGGTGGAGTTGCTGTCGTTTGCGTTCTCGAGGTGGAAGTTCAGGTCACGGAGGAGGATGTAGTCTGCGGAAGCGAGGGCTTGCTTGCATGCTGACGATGGGATGATACATCCCAGAAGGCTTGTTCCCGTTCGCGATGAGAAAAACAATTGATACATCTGGCCCTAAGACTTTCTTTATATAGAAGTTACATAGCAGGAAACTAATTCTTGTTCGGGCCATCAGTAACACTAAGCACAGTATTAGGGTCCACATACTGATAATCATCAACATACTCCCTGTCATCATAATCTTGTACAATATTAACCTTCTTAACAAAAGCCCTGCTTACTTTGTTAAAATGCCCTTTCCTATTGCATTTGGAGCAGTCCTTATCAAAAGCTGGACACAGCTTTGAATTAGCCAGATGTGGCATACTGCCACACCTAAAGCACAAGTGCTTCCTTCTTTGCCCCAGATATTTGCAACACTGGTCTTGTGTCATTTCTTTGCCAACCGTTTCTTTTTGTTTTGTCTCCACTATCATTTGAAATAACATGAACTTCAGTGCATACATTTCCTCTCACTTACTGCACGACTTTCTCTGAATGCTCAATTGCTTTTGCCATTTCAATAGCGGTATTATGCCACATGTCACTAGAGGTCCACAATCTCTCCTGTATTATTTTATTATTGGTCTCTCAAAATGTTTCATATGTCCAAAGTCACATGTTACAGCTGAAGATCTAAGTGTTGACACATATTCTTCTATAGATTCATCCTCATGTTGCTTTCTAGAGTAATTTAAATCTCTCCATAGCAGTATTGATCTTCATGCCATACCGAATGCACAGCTGTTTAGGTTCATACTGATAGACATAATTTTCCCCAGGATTAAGTAGAACACGTACATTCTTAAATTCTATTTAACCCACAATCACCTAAGCAATTTTTCAATAAAGCAAGCTTTCTCTCTGGTACACACTCATCTGAATCCAGCACTTCAACATAAGCTCAGAATACAGCTTCCCATGTCTCCCAATCTATAGGTGGTTCACCCGGTGCAGCTAGAAATAAGGGAGGTGGAACAATTCCTGAAATATTACTAATAAACTGCACAAATAAATACAATGTTTATATTAACAAATATTTTCCCCAGCAAAACAAAAAAAGTAGTCACTGTTGTCATACATTATATATGGGTTTGCACATCACCCTAATTTGCAATTTGTGAAAGGTAATGCACAGAAGATGAGTCAAATGCCAGACAGATTTCCTGAAGAACAGAGGTTTTTGGAAGACAGTAGAGAAAATGAACATCTCCTTGAGTATCACGCTTTGCCATTGCCGCTCAGCATCTCCATAAATACTGAAATTGATTACCAAAATTCCACCAATTATAAAGGAAGTAGAAATGTTGTGCCACAATGACAGCTGCAATGACAGCTCCAGTTAACACTACACCAACAGCAGAGCGCAATCAGCAGCTCTTGCAATACGTTGATTTCCAATAAGAGCTGATCCTTTACACACAGGAGGTTGGACCTCATTCACGGTAGCTGCCTATAAGACCTGCAATGACCACTATGTCGCGATCACCAATAGAAAAGCTCCAATCACGCTGAGTACCAAATGGCGAAGCTCTTGCCCTGCACAGATATAAAAAAAAAAAGCTTGAATGCAAGGGCTATTCACAACTTACCTCTAAAAAAAACCCCAAAAAAACAGAAACGAGAGCCATTTAGATTTACATTGCACTTTTCCATCCCATAATATATAGACATTGAGGCCCAATTCCTAAAGCCAACTTTATTACCAATACCACCACAGGTTATCTAGCAATTTGCACTGCATAAATGTGCATCACAACCGCATAAAGGTACGCTTTGGTAAGTCCTGTGCAAGTAGAGTAGGAGGCTCATCCATGATATTCACTGAGAGTTTGTGCATGCACACCAACGTGTGAGTTGTTGGGCATTCTCAAACTCATGTCTGACTCTTTACTACCTATGCCATTGTTATTGCTCCAGCAAAGTGCTAGAATAAATCCCCTTTTAAAGGTACACAAAAATGTTGTGAGGTGTAAGGGGATTGGTTTCTCCATGCAGGAAAATATTTTCCATATGGAGGGAAAAAAAGTGCAAATGTAAAGCGAGTTCTGCACTTTGGAGATAGTAAAATTGAAAAATGTCACATGACCCAAATGTCACCTGACAATGGCAGTAGTAGGCCTGGAAAGCTGCGACTGGTACAGCTTTCCAAGCCTACTACTGCCAATAGTTGTGAATTCGAAAAAGCAGTAAATCTGCACTCGATCAAAAGAGCATCTTCAAGGATGCAGATTTAGTACTTTCTTTGTAAATTAGTCCCTATATATCTTTAAGTTCTTGACGCAAGTTAAAACCTTGTTAGGAAAATGCGGATAAGAAAAACCAACACAGACATAGCAGATCCAACCCAGGACCCCCAGATCGAACTGCCAAGTCAATAATGCACCTATTTAGTGGGTGTCACACCACAAACAGGCCCCTGCAGCTATGTCCCTGGAAGCAATTAAACACTTTCCTGATCCCATTTTAAAGAAGCACGAGCCCCTTGAACATGGCTGCTGTGCATTGCAGTGTACAGGGAGAAGTGTGGCTCAATGGTTAGAGCGGCAGACCCTGATGCAGAAGTCTAGCCCGGGACCATGGTTCAATTCCCCGCCTCGGCGGGTCTTGGGCTCAAAATTCCACGGACCTGATAATTCTCGCCTCGGTGCCTATTCCAATCATGGAGTCCCACTCTGCAACTCTGGGCAATAGCTTGCTTAATCTCCACAACGGCCCCCACAACGCTAAGGATGCCTGGCCTCCACCTTGGGGGTGCCCAGGAGTGGACACCTCACAGGGAAAGCCAGGATGGGTTCCACAGCGGTATTCGTACAAGCGCCTTGAGACCCTTGCGGGTGAGTAGTGCGCTATACAAGTATCAATTTACAATTTACAGTGTGCAAAGTCTGCTTGAGACCAGATGTGTTGGTGTCTAATGGTGGGTTTATGGGATCTGTTGGTGGGTGTGCAATGGTGGGTTTGTGGGCTACTGATGATGGGTGTGTTGATATGAAGTAACGGCTGTGTGGTGTATGATGGTGAATGTGTGCGTTGATGATGGTGGGTGAGTGGCCCTAATAAAGAGGTGTGTGTGGCCACATAATACGTGAAGAAGCATCTGATGGTAGCTGTATGGGTGTGTGTGAGTTTATTATCATGGGTGTGTGGTTTTTTGATGGTGTGCTGACATATAATGTTGACTGTGTGCACATGTGGTGTGTGGTCATATGTGATGTAGCTGTGTGGTGGTTGATGTGTTTCTGTATGCTTTTGGTTGTGTGTTTGATGATGATGTGTTGCATGTGACGCTGATTGTGTGGACACATTGGGCTATGGTGGTTGGTTTCTTAGTGTGTGATGATTCATGTGCTGGCATATGATGGTGGGTGTGTGGGATCGATGGCAGGTGCATTGTCATATGTTTGTGGATTTGTCAATTGTATGATCAAGTGAGTGAATATATGATGATTCATGTATTGGTGTATCACACACACACATCGTGGGTGTGGAAGTATGATGGTTGGTGTGTGGGGATGTGATGGTGGGTGTATGGGCATTTGATAGTGGACATAGGTGGGGCTGAATGATGGCAGCTGACTGGCTGTATACTGGTGAGTGTGTATGTGGGAAATTCATGGTGGTTGTGTTGGAGTATAAGGATGACAGTTTAGGCCGATGATGGTGGATGTGTTGGCATCTGATGATGGATATAAGATTGTGGGATGTTAGGGGCGTATTTATATGATGGTGGCTGTGTATGTATAATGAAATGTGTGTTAGCATTTGATAATGGCTCTGGGGTTAAATACCAGCAGCTAAATGACTGTAAACTGGTGGGTGCATGGGAAAATCATGGTGGTTATGCTGGTGTATAATGATGAAAGTTTACTCAGATGATGGTGGTTGTGTAGCCATCTGATGCTGGGGGTATGGCTGTGGGATGGTAGGTGAGTGGATATATGATGATGGCTGTGTGATCATGTAATAGTCGGTGTGGGGGTCATCAGATGGTGACCGTGTAGATGTATTTGGTGGCTTTCTGGGTGTATGTTGATTGGTGTAAGGATAAATATGATTGTCAATGTGGTAAATGTTTCAGGGGTCCCTGAGCAATTTGAGCTTGCTTGGGTCAAATTGTAAAACTGGAGCCTTTTGCTTCTGGTGTCCCAAGGCTTACCCTACCGTTGAACCTTCAAGTAAATGGCAAGTACACTCTTTTAGCATTTGACCCTCAGGATAGCAGTCCAGTGCTCACTCAGGTAGGTAGTGTGTGATTAGAGACTCAGAACTCAATCAAGCATATAACAACAATTGATAAATGACTTTGCAATCAGTACTTTAATTTGAAAGGAAAAAGTATATTAATCACGGTCCACAGCAAAATGATATCCATGAAATGCAGAATGCAAAACGAACCCCCACATTGTTATTTGCACTGTTTAGGGAATATGTAGTCAACCCGTGCTGCTCCATCATGCTGCTCTCTGCTTTTTACAGAGAGTATTGCAATATCAGTACAAAATATTTTAAGTTGTCCCAACTGCGCTTGTAAAGTGCACCCTCCTATAACTCTCCCAAGACTCAAAATACAACAATAAACCTTGCAAGAAAAGGTTGCCTCTAAGCTAACTTCATAGGTACCCTAGTGTCAGATGCTATTATTGTGTTCCTCATAAGGTCGCCAGGAGGAGACCCGGATGATGAAGCATGTCACCTTGGTGAGTGATGGGAATCCGTCCTCCTAAAAGGATTGTCCAGGCCTGTGTTCTGGTCATTCTGAATAGGGTCACGTACCTTTAAGCCTAGTGTAGTTCTGAGTTTGAATAGACCCATGGATACTTTAGTTGTGATATATAACTGATTTTGGGAATATATTTACGCTATGTCTCAAAAAGTTCCCTAGGACCCCTTCTCTCATTTTTGTGTTGTTGTTTATCACACAAAATTGCCTGCATGATGCCTCTGTGGAAGAATGAAGCAGGAAAGGGACAGGTGCTGCCGCTGCACTAAAAAAGGGGTGCTTATCCTACACACTCCTAAAAGCCTAACTCATGCAAAATGGTACATGAATGTTCTATGATTCTCCACCAATTTAAACATTTTTGCAAGTTCATCCTTAACCTCTATCCTGTCAGCCAGACACATACAGGTATCCTAAAATTGAAAACCACATCAGTTCTCTATGGCGACTCTGTCTCATCCATAGAGATCAAATATAGCTGTACCAACCACATGCCATGGAGGATGGTGTGAAGTATCTGGTTGAATGGAACTGCCAGAACTTTTTTAACTGGAGAGGTCATTAAATGTCTCTCCTGCTGAAGGCAATGGGTCCAAATTCTTGTTCCTTCTAGTATAATCAGTTACAACTACCTCAAACATTTGCTGCAGAATGGCAAAATAGGAGTAATAACTCAAACTTTGTATGCCCTTTGATAATGCAAAAATGTACCAAGACATGTTGGAAGAGAAAATATGGGCAGTAGTGCTGTGCCAAACAGGGAGATATTCTAGTGGGCACGGGGCTGTTGAAATAGGTACATTGCCACATGACATTGATTGTGTGAGTAACAGCAGTGAATGTGTGGGTGTCTGTTGTTAGGTGTGTGAGTTTTTGTTGTCAAGTGTGTTAGTTTATGGCTGTCAGGGCGTGGAACTACGATAGTCGCTATTAGAGTGCATGATGGTGGATGTGTGGGTGCATGATGGTAGCTGTGTTGGCATACTGTTGCAAAAAGGTTCTAATCATTTAGTACACCTGAATGATTTGCATTTTTGATAACCAGGTTTTGGGCTTCTCACCCACTGCAATAACAGGGTAAACGGACTGCTCGTGTTTACCAGCAGTGTCTGCCTTTTAAGATAAGGCTGCCCCAAAACAGTAAGGATAAGGGGCAATTATCTGGTTGCACGTGAACACATGTGCACACATATGTGCACATGTGTATGGGATGCACATGTAAGACTACTGTTGTGCGCAGTCCTGTAAATGCACATAGGTAGCCTGGTGCAGAGGGTCCTCTGCGGGGTTATATATTGACCTGAGATAAGCCTTAAAATAGTAGTGTGCACTCATAGAAAAAGTAGCTATGGTTTACTGGTTTTTTGTTTATATTTAAAAAAAACTTTTGGCACAAGCCACTGGGTTTCCTTGTGAAATTTTTGACAGTCTTTGTGGGAAATAGTATGCTCTATGTAGAGTGAAAAGATGGTTCCTACGTAGCCAAGCAGGCTTAACAATGTCCCACAGTACCTTGCACGATGTAAGCCACAGGTCTTGCACATTGTGACCGACAAGTATGGGACCCCACAGCTACTCTGGTAGTTGAAATTCACCATCCACTTCTTTATGAATCAGATTATACCATAAGGAGATCTCCTTTTTGGCCGGAGGTTTGTCTAACAGTAGGGATTCCAGTTGACTGCAACCACCAAGTGGAAATCTACACCCCCGGGAGGGCTGGGAGATGTAAGAGTGATCCCAACAAGCAATCTGCATGTATTTAAACCTTGAAAGATTTGGCCCAATTTTATTTTTTAAGCATTCCCATGGAAGCAAGCACCCTTCCATGAACAGATCACCCCAAACCTCCAACCCTGCATCCCTTAAAGGAACAACTAAACTGTCTCCCAGCCATCCAGGACTCTCAGGAAGACCCCAAAGAGGTGACCTGCTAGAGAAGTACCCAACTTTATTGATGCCCTCACTTTAGCCCAAGTTTTTGCCAGCCCCTGCAAAACCTTCAGTTTGATCTTCTTGAAACACTTGGGATCTCCAAATTTGAACAGGAAGCCTGACTGAGCTACTCCTTCCCCTGTAAGCAAAGCTGAAAACATGCTCCTAATGCCGAAATCTGTAGGCATCTTTAGTAGCATTAGGGCATGGGAAAGTTGGAACGCCCATGCTTAGATTTGCAGATCCGGAGCTGCTAACCCACCTTTCTCCCTGCGTCGCCTAAGTTTCTTCCATGCGATCCTTGGGATATGTTTATCCCAGATAAAAGAAGTAATTTCTCCCTGTAGTTTTACTAATAAAGATGGATCAAAATAAAGAGGAATAGTATTAAATAAAAAGGAAACTTTTGGTAAGATAGTCATCTTAATCAGATTCACTCTACCCAATAAAGATAGTCGAAGTTGTGTCCATTGATCGCATGAGTTTGCGACAATCTTTTGCAACAGCAGCAACATTAGTTATAGCAATTTGATTTATGTCTTTAACAATATTGAGTCCTAAGTATTGCAAGCTTAAACTGGACTGCATGTTTATATCACAGACATCATCATTCCAAACCATCATCTCAGTTTTAGAGGCGTTAACCTCATACCCTGAGATTTCCCCGAATTCCAGAACCAGCTTAATTGCTGCTGGAAATGCAGTACGTATCTCTGATGAAAAAATCTGAATATCGTCCGCGTACAGGGCCACTTTCCTTTCCCATCCCCTATAGATAAAGGATTTGATGTTTATATCCTCCCTCAGACGCTGAGCGAAGGGTTCTATGTATAGATCGAATAGGAGAGGGGAAAGTGGGCAGCCCTGCCGCGTCCCCCTTGTGATGGTAAAAGGGTCCGATACCAAAACCAAAACACGAGCTGTAGGGCTCTGGTACAGAAGACTGACACCTCGACGGAAGCCCCCACCGATGTTAAACTTGGCCAAGGCCGGGGCGCTAGAGGGCGCACACGCGGAATGGCTGCTTAGATAAGCGGCTCCTGCTCCTCGGACAATTATCCTACATCTATCCTCTACCACAGGCTGCCCACATATAGCATTTTAATTACATCTGCTGCGGATACCTGGGAGGAACACTCGGCCCAAGACTGGAGCCGCTGCGCCATCCAGAGCCGGAGTTATCACCATTTCTCTGCCCGCCGGAGATTGCTCTGGACGCGGCGGACAAGGAAGGCCGGCTGCGGAGGAGTACGTGACGCCGGGGATCACCACGAGGGGGAGGGCCGCAAGCTTGGACGGCCACCCGGAGGTGAGGCGGCCGCTGCGCGACCATCTGAGACGGAGGTGAGAGGCTGATGTGCCCTCCGACAATTGGGTCCCCCCCTGCTGCTGCTGACCCGCTCGTCTGACGAGCCAGCTCCGGGACCCGGAGGCGCGCTGGGTCACGGGTCGGCCTCCTGCACGCCCAGAAAGACCCGACGGTGAGGGACTGTGGCGGGAGGAGCCCGGGCCGGAGGGCGATCGCGGCGCTGTGGATCCCCCGCTGTGGGAGAGCTCGCTCTGCACGGCTGGATCTGCCTCTGGGACACCTGATCTCATACTGGATGCTGAGCTACACTCTGCCTCTCACATTACGGACATACTGAGGTCCGTTGGGGACGTGGTGGTGTCCCTCAGGCTGCCAGCTCTTAAGTTTCCCCTGCGGGTGGGCTAGGGGGGCGGCATCTCCAGAAGTGCCTGACTTGTGCTGAACTTTGCCTTCCTCTTGGGCCCGATACTCAGGATCCTCCGGCTTGCTGCTGGATAGCGGGGCCGCCACTACGACCTACCATCCCCGGAGGGGGACGCTGGAACACCACTGCTGTCTGCGCTTTGCCACCTTTCATCGCCAAAGCACCTAGGGGGAGCGGGAACGGGGCTGAGCGCCTGCACCTATCCCACTAGACAACTGCAGACTCGCCGCAGGCCCCCCCGCCTGAAGACGGCTACATTGCGCCTCACCTGTACCATTACATACGCACCACCTTTGCCCCCGCTCACTGGACTTTTGGACCTAGAGTGCTGATACGACACGTGGTGTGCTGGTGCTGCGACCCGCTGCCACCATGGTGCGGCCAGAAAATCGCCAAACGAAGCTCAGTTTTGATGGCGCCAGAAAGGGCGCGAAATCACTCCCGACGGATCCTGGGCCCAGCGCCGCGGCTCCAAAGGCCATCGAGTCCCCTGCCAAGGACATTGACATGCACAGCCTGTTTCAAGAGATGCGGCAGGGGTTTGCCACTGTTGTCGAGAAGGTCGACGGCGTCACTGCTCGATTGGATGCCCTGGTTCATAAGGTAGACCGCCATGAGGAGAGGCTGACGGCTGCGGAGCAACGCATTTCTGACAACTCGGACGCCGCCTCGACTCATGCAACACAACTGGCTAGGATGGACAACCTGCTCCGGGTAATAGCGGCTAAAAACGAGGACTTGGAAGCACGTAGCCGACGGAACAACATACGCGTCGTCAATGTACCAGAGTCGACGGATACGGGTAGGATGGAGCTGTATATTGAGAAACTGCTCAAAGGCTCGATCGGAGAGGACGCCTTCTCTCCTCAATTCATCGTGGAAAGAGCACACCGTTCCTTAGCGCCGGTACCCAAGCCCGGATTGTCACCGAGGCCGATTATTGCCAAACTATTGAACTATCGAGACCGTGACACTGCGCTGAGGGCAGCCCGAACCCAATGGACTTTACAATACAATGGCGTCACTTTCTCCATCTACCCGGATTTCACGCCACTGGTGCAGGAGGAAAGGCGTAAATTTCTCCCGGTGAAGAAAAAGCTGCGGGACGCCCAAATCGATTATGCACTCCTCTACCCGGCAAAACTGCGGATAACACACCAAGGCACGCAGCGTTTTTTCACCAATCCACAGAAAGCAGAGGATTTTTTTAAATCACTCCGAAGAGCGTGCAGGGAAGATCGCGACGCCGCAGAGGAATGAGAGGACGGACACATTTCTCCTGCACCGAGCGGTCACTGACTGCTGACGTCAACTGCATAGAATGCGTTTCCTGCATTGTTTGAATTCTCGCTGTCACTCGAAGTGCGGACGCTGGGCTGACTGCAAGTCATGGACCTACGCAGACTCAACGCTCCTGTGGTAACGTACCCGAGGACCACTCTCCTTGCCATATTCTCCATCGAGGGCGGTACAGAACTGGAGCTATGGGCCGAGAACTGGCTGTGCGAACTCTATGTTATACCCCTACAGGGCATTCCCCTTAAGACTGCTAATGTTTTTGTTGGTGTTACGGAAGTTGGGGAGGGGGGAGGGATGCTGGGTGGGGTACAATGGCTTCTGGCATGATTGGGATGCTGGGGTGGGAGGGGGGGGTTGTTCTATGAAGAGGCAAAGACTACTAATATTGGTGCAATTAATGCTGGGGGTGTTGGCGGGTGGGCGAGAGGAGGGATGTTGGGAGAGGAACAATGGCTGTTGGCGTGGTTGGGATGCCGTAGCGGGAGGGGGGTTGGGATGCTGGATGAAGAGGCAGTTGTTGCTTGGACTACAGTTGCAGAATATATACTGGCACGTGGGCTTGTGTGGATGGGATGGGTCAGGCCTGGACTCGCTGCCCAAGTTGACATTGCTGCTGATATTGTTGATTTGTCTATGGCTCCTCTAAATGCGAACGCTAAATTAACATGTCTATCATGGAATATCCGGGGCTTGAATAATGCTAAAAAATGTCGTAATGTCATTGCCTACCTGGATAGACATCATGTTCAGGTTGCCATGCTGCAGGAAACCCATCTGCCGCCACGAGATAGGACCACCTTTGCAAGCAGATGGGCTGGGGACCGCATTTTTTCCTCATACTCAAATTATGCGAGGGGAGTTGCTATCCTAATAGCACGCACTGTACCGTTTCAGAAAGTTGGGGAACTAGTTGATGGTGAGGGGCGCTATGCCTTACTGTGGGGTAGAATTGGCCGAGACACATACACGTTTGTGGTGGGGTACGCACCGAATGTGGATACACCTGCTTTTTTCACCACACTGTGGGGCAAGATACGAGCTGCAGGCTCGCGTCATATTATTTGGGGTGGTGATTTCAACCTAGCATTGTTTCCTCCATTGGACAGGGCAGACGGGGTTTGCTCCTATAAACCCAGAGCGCGTGAGGCGGTGGAGGGTATGATCGAGGAGGGAGAGTTGATGGATGCCTGGAGACATTTACACCCATGAACGAAGGAGGGCACACACTTTACCTCACACATGGGAACGTGGGCGCGACTAGACTATTTCCTGATCACCAAGGGGTTAGCCACTGAGTTGGAAGAGGTGGAACATCTGCCGAGGACATACTCTGATCACAGTCCCATTCTGCTTAGATTTCATACCCCTGGGTGGAATTGCCAGAGGCCCCATTGGAGATTATGCCCTGACATATTGCTGGATACTCTGTTTCGCGCTGAGCTGGGGGAGGAGATAGCCGCCTTTTTTCCCAGAAATAAAGACTCGGTAGACTCGGTGGAACACATCTGGGAGGCCTTCAAGGTAACTGTCAGGGGTTATTGCATCTCCAAAAGCTATGGGGTTTTGCGCAACATCCTCCGTACCCTTACCAAACTTGAAAAGGAACTGAAAGCTCTGGAAGTCCGCATGGTAGAAGACTCTAGTCCCGACTTATGTGCGGCTTTCAGGGAAACATTATCGAAGTATGAGGAGGAGGCTACCAGGGAATCTAAGTTCCGTGGGAAGCATTGGATAGCCCGTAGATATTGTGAGGGAGATCGTCCTGGGAGGGTCCTTGCCGCACTTACGCGAACTCCACGAGATCGCAATGTCGTCTTCGAACTTGCGGACGCCACCGGCGATGTACTCAGAAATGCGGACGAGGTTCTCAGTGCATTCACAACACACTACCGCTCGCTTTACACTACCAGCGCAGGGTCAGACACTTCCTATTCTGACTATTTAGCGGACGTCGCGTTGTGTTGGCTCAGTGATGGGGATAGGGCATTCCTGGGGGCACCTTTCGAACTCGATGAGATCCGAGATGCCATCATGTCCCTCCAGAATGGTAAAGCACCGGGCCTCGATGGCATTCCCGCTGAGTTCTACAAGACTTACATCGATATAATGGCACCTGTCCTTCGCGAGGTTTATATAGAATCCCTCAACGATGGCGTCCTTCCGGGCTCCATGCGGGTGGTAATCACGTCTCTCCTGAAGCCTGACAAGGACCCGACTTCCTGCAATTCTTACCGACCACTTTCTCTCCTCAACTGCGATGTTAAAATACTGGCTAAGGTTCTGGCTACTAGACTATCTCTACTGATGACTCGCATTGTACTACTCGACCAATCGGGATTTGTCGCAGGCCGTTCCACGTCGCATAACCTCCGTACCCTTTTTTCTCTCCTCCGCACTGTTCATCCAGACATACCGATCGCGGCCGTCTTTCTAGATGCTACCAAAGCTTTCGATTCCGTCGAATGGCCATACTTATTTGCCGTTCTGACAGCTATGGGTTTCCCGCCCCTGTTTATATCATGGGTCCGTTTACTTTATACTCGACCTACGGCGCAAGTTTTGGTCAACTCTCGACTCTCACAACCAATTGATATTACTAGAGGCACACGACAGGGCTGTCCACTCTCACCCTTATTGTTTGCTATAGCTGTGGAACCCCTCGCATGTCGCATACGTCAGCTACACCGCGACGGGGCGATTCAGTGCCTACAGAGGCAAATAGACGTGTCCCTTTATGCGGACGATATCACATTATATGTTAAACACCCCGAGACACACCTCAATCCCTTACTCAGGGAGTTTCTAGTGTTTGGGGGACAATCGGGAGTGCATATTAATTGGTCTAAATCGCAAATTTTTCCCTTAACGGAGGCGATGGATGAATTCCCCCTTGATTATCCGTTGGAATGGTGCCGGGCGGATCTCCGATACTTGGGGGTTCGCGTCTCCCGCGATAGGTAGGAGACTTTACGATCCAATTATGGGGTCGCAGTTACCAAACTGACTGCATCTGTGGACAGATGGCTCACCTTACCGCTTTCTATGGCTGGGAGAGCATCCCTCATCAAAATGGTTATCCTCCCCAAATTTCTTTATTTCTTTCTTAATATTCCTTACTTCCCGGGCGCTTTTTTCTTCCGGACCCTAAAAGGGGAGCTACGCAGACTGTTTTGGGGTGGCAAGAACCCGCGGCTCAAGTGGTCTACGCTCACCCTCCCCTATGACAAAGGCGGTTTTGATGTCCCCGACTTCGAGGAGTACTATTTATGCGCACAGGTGCAATTCGCCTACCACTGGATGGCTCCCACGCAATTCATGCCCCATATAGCGGTGGAGGACTGGATCGTACACCCCATACCGCTGAATGGTCTGCTCCACTGTCCAGAAGCATCCATCACCACTCCAAATACCTCAGTATCATGCACTATGGATGCATGGCGCCGTATCGCTAAGAGATTGGCTTGCCTCCTGCCATATTCACCGAGGCTGCCACTTGCCTATCACCCTGACCTCACCTTACTGAGGGAACAGGGATTACGCACCCTCTGTGCGAAGGTTCGTGTCGCGAACTGGGGTGATTTGTTCTCAAATGGCAAGTTCAAATCAGCGGAACTTTTCTTTGCGGCGCACAACTATACCCCTCTAGAGCTTTTCTACTACATCCGTTTACGTGCGGGAATGAGGGACGTTCTTCCTAATTTCCCTGATGAACCGGATACACTACCCCCACTACATTTCCTGTTATGCTCTCAGGACGGGACTCACCTGGTCTCTGGCCTACCGCCAACTCCGGACCACGGCCTCGAGGCTAGATTCCAATGCTCGGGCACACTGGGCCTCTGAACTTGCCGTCGACATCACTGATGACCAATGGCTCTATTGCAGTGCGCTCACCTCCCGTATATCTGCCAGTAGCAGATTGAAAATTATACATTACAAATACCTACAGCGCCTGTACTATACGCCGGTGCGAAAACATAGATTTGGCTTAGCAGATAACGATCGATGTCTGCGATGCCGAGCAGAACATGCGGATTTTTTACACTTGGCATGGGAGTGCCCCCAAGTGGCACAATATTGGCAACAGGTGACGGCTGCTCTTGCGGAAATGACGAACGCAGCTGTGCCCGTTGACCCCTTGGTGACGCTCCTTGGATACAGTCAACTGATTCCTAGCACTTCCCGGAGATTTGTAGACACTGCGCTCCTATTGGCTGAGAGACGCGTGGCTTGTCGATGGGGTCGGGGCAGGGCACCTAAATTCAAGAACTGGTTAGAGGACTTGACCTACTGTCAAGACCAACACACTACATTTGCTGAATTGCTACCCATCTCCAGTCGACCCAGGGACATATGGGGCCCGCTAGTGTCCTATCTGCTAGCACACACTGATGATGCGGGCACGTCGGAGGGCGGCCCGGACGCTCTCTAAGGATCTTCCTTGCGAACCTGACAGGGGCAGTTAGTTTCGATCCTACCTCCACACACAGGTGTGTCTCGCACCCATCTCGACATATTGTTCCAGGGGCGCAGGGCTAACGTCCTTACAACCTTCTTCCACACGAGGCCTGCTGTTGGGGTCCCCCCCGTTCGGAGATTGCTGTTTCCCTCACCTGTATGGTCCTGACTACTGTCCATCGCACCTGCCGCATACACATACATTATCCTTGCCTCGCCACAAAGCACAGCACCACACATGTAGAGGTCAGTGGACATGTGGGCTCCCTAATGGTTAAACGGAGCTGCGAATACGGTGACTTGCATGACCGTCCCTATCTAGGCTGCCTTACCGACCAGACACCTCTTATTTTTTCTGAAGAAGAATGAATTGCCTCTTGGTTTTTTGAAGTTGGGGAGTTCTGTTTGATGTTATGATACTATATGTAAATCTCGAAAACACTGTTCTGCTGCTGCTCTTCCCTCAGGTGCTCCACGACCCACAGGTGTACAATCTGCCACCGGGCCTCCGGGATGCCGGTTTAAAGGCTGTGTTATGATGGTTGCGACATGCTGCCGGCCTCCGGGTTGTGGACACGCACAGCTGTGTACTTCCTTTCAAATGATGCAATAAAGCAGTGTTGAACTAAAAAAAAAAATAAAATAAAAAAAACTTGCTCAAGGCCCCCGACAGGTATAACCAATTTACCCTGTCGAAGGCTTTGGTGGCATCAAGCGTGAAAACAGCCAGAGGCAGGGTGTCATTTGTTGCCATGTCAATAGCCTCTATCAAGTCATATGTCAACTCATATAGTTGACGGCCCTTGACAAACCCCTTCTGATCACGATGTAAAATATCAGGTGCCACTAGACCCAACCTCTTCGCAAGAACTGTACCAAAGATTTTATAATCTACTATTAATATTGAGATTGGCCTATATGACCCACAACACGAGGCTGGCTTCCCTGGTTTCAAGATCAGGGTGATTGATGCGCTATCCCAAGATGCAGGGGGGTAAACCTTCCTGTAAGATTTGATTAAATAAGATAGCAAGAAAGGGTATTATTTCATGTTCCCGGCCCCTATAGATTTCAGCTGGGAGATCATCGGGTCCTGCAGCCTTTCCCTTCTTACTATTATGGATAGCGACCCTAACCTCTTCTTCCGTGATGATGCTATCAATAAATGTTCGTTGTTCCGAGGAGAGTGCCGGGAGAGAGATTCCTCTCAGCCAACTCTCAATATGCTCCGGTTCGATCTTTTTATCATCATGATAGATGGTCTGGAAAAATTCTCTAAATATTCTTCTGATATCCTCATCTGAAGAGTATGTAACATTGCTAGCGGTAATAGTATCAATATTGTTGCGGACCTGGTCAGTTTTTGACTTCCAGGCCAATAGCTTCCCAGCACCTTCGCCATACTGGAAATTGGCTACTTTACTAGCCTCCCATTTCTGCAAAATTTTCTGATTTAAAACAGAGCCCAGCTGACCCTTCATAGAAAGTAATTTATTGTGTAACGGTAGTAGAACAGTATCGGAGGAAGCACCATTCAGATCAATATCAGCTTGGGTTTTAACTATGCCAGCTTCAATGGAAGCAACTTCCTCTCTATACTGTTTTCTCCAATATGAGACCTTGTTGGTAATAAGACCCCTCAAAACGACCTTATAAGAGTCCCAGACAATTCCAGGTGCAGCCGATCCAATATTATTATGCATGAAGTTTTGGGCTTCAGTTTTAAGAAAAGAAATGTCGTCTGACGATGAGAGTAAAGAACGGTCAAATGACCAAATTCTAGGAGAAGCTTTAGGGAACCCGGTAAGTTCCATAAATACCACTGAGTGATCAGATAGATGAGAAGATGGTTTACTGTTTTGTCTGTAGTGCCACTTTATGATACACACAGGAGGAAATCTGAGTTTGAGTGCAGTTTTGCTTCCCTTTGGCCTGCAAAGTCCTGCAAGATTTCAAATGGGGTGAAAGTGTGCATCAAGTTCAGATATGCAAGTCCCAAGAAGATACATGTACATCTTATGGGTGGTCCAGAATGTTCAGATTCTCTGCCTTAGCTCAGGATCATAGCCTAGGCCTTTGAGACCCTGCTTGGACAAGTTAATGACTCTGCTCCCCAGCAGAGGGAACAAAGGCCTCCCCACACCAAAGTAAGTAATTGACAGGGCTTTCCTCAACTCCTGTGGTGGGAGGTTTGTTAATTAACCCTCACATTGTACCAGGGCTGGGACAGTCCAGGTCCACTGAACAATGGGGGGAAGCCCAGACAACTGGAGGCAACACAGGAGGGGGATCCTTGTTGAAGTTTGGTGAAAAAGGCCATGACAGTGATATCAGCTAGGGTTCAAGTTGAGGCTCTTAGAGAAAATGTGACCAGTGTCTTCTGGACAGTGCCATCATGAACTGTCCCAACATGCAGGATTGTTAGGACGGGGAGAGGTGATATGGCACCCTAGTATTGGTCAGGGGTCTCTGGCTTCTAGTACCGTCCACCCTCTTTTAAAACCTCTTGCACAAGAGAGAGTGCTTTTTACTGGAACTGGTCAGTAGCAATAGCCAGTGACTACTGAAAGGACAAAGCCCACTGATGCCCTAAGGGACTTGTGACTCTGGCCACAGTTGATTCCAGGACAGGTAGTTCTCACCAAGGGATAGTGAGGCTTGCCCCCTTACCACCCCCAGCCCCCTTACTACCAGCAGGGGCAAGATCTGGACTATTACACCCCAAAAGGAGGAGTGGAGCACCAGAGAGAATGACCAGGAGGTAAGCTGGCACAGGGAGCGGTGAAGCCATCTTCCTCCAAATTATACCACTTGTAAGGCTGGGAGGCCTCATGGAGCTGCCCCTGGAGGCCAGGCCTCACAACCAGGGGCAAAATGAGCCCAGGTTTGTTCAAATCGGTCCAATGGGGCCCAAGTTATGACCTTTTTAATAAAGGTGTCCTTTGACCCAGTAGTGAGGATCAAATCATGTGGAGTTCTAGCTCACCTTAAAAAAATATCCCTTGGGGGGCCAGAGCCCGGAGATGGAGCCACGCATCCTTAATGTTTAATAAGCCTGGGAGGGGGCATGTGTGGAGCCCTCTCCCCATAGCTACCCAAGGCGACGGGACCCTCTACTCCAGGCAGTTGTTTGTAAAAGGGGATCTATGACTCAATCTCTGTGCTCTTGCTAGGAAAATAAAAGTCTGAGCACCGTTGCACTCTTTTCCTCCCCCAGGAGAAGAGACAGACACAGGACACCATCTCGAGGCCCCTGAAAAGTCAGGAGGTGGGGCAACACAGTTGCGCTCTCTCAACTGTGGTGGGTTGCCAGGTGGAACAGGACACCCCGAACAAAAAGAAAAAAACTCATGCAACGCAAAACTGCTTAGCTGCCACAGAATGTGACTAAAGTCACTCAATTATTATTCATGCTTTTGGCTAAGAGGTACCCCAACGCCTTGCAATGCCTAATTTGCCTGCATTTTCTCTTCTTGTGGTGGCCTCACAATGGGCAGAGGCACCACCAATGATGTTGTGTGTGCATACAGGAGACACATCAGCACCTGCTAAGTAATTTTAAAAAACTGACCCCATATTTGTGGTGTCCAGGAGATTATGACCCCTTCAGGATTTCATCATTATTTCAAGCACTTCGAAGGCTGGGGATTCTGCTATACAGCTGGGTGTTCAGTGCCCTCAGTTGGTTCTATGTCTGCATTTAATTGTAATTGTAATTATATAGCACTTACTACCATTGATGAGACAATAAAGCTCTGTTATGCATGTAAGTCTGTCAATTGGGTAAATATGATAAACAATGGATGGAGGGGAGAGTTTAGAAAGGAATATTTGAGAGTTCATAGTAGCAAAAAAGGTTTAGGATGAGTCAGAGAGGGGGTTAGAGGATATTTTGGGAGAGGAATATGATTAGCCATAAAGTGGTAATTTGGTAAGCTTTGGGGAGATTAGTTAACTTTTCTTTCCTCTACAGTGGGAGGAAAATAAATATATAAATATGTAGATACATAACCACACATAACAGTCATACATGCATGGAGATTTTAACAAGATAACACATATGTACCAGATAGAGAACCGCATGTACATGCATGGATACATATTTACAAACTCAGGCTTTTCCTTTTTTCCTGCAAATTGAAGTTTTTTAAAAATGTTGTTCATTATTGTGGAGTTTAAAAAAAACCTTATGTTTGTCCTTATTATTTCAATAGTGAAACACTTATAGATACAATTGTTATAATCATGTTTACACATTGTGATAGATATCTGTTATTATAGAAAAATAAATTAATCATCTTAACTGTCATAGATGTATTGATCTACTTAAATATATATATTGATAATATTATATATGTGTGTGTATATAACATATATATACTTTTTAATATGTTTAGTTATATATATATATATATATATATATATATATATATATATATATATATATATATATATATATATATATATATATATATATATATATATTACCTACTGGCGGTCGCCAGTAGGTATATATAGTTAGGATTTTTTCTCTATGGGATTTTTGAAAATTCTATGTCTAATAACTTTGGCGTTTGTGGACGGAATTGGCTGAAATTTTCAGGAAAATGGAACATTTTGTTTCTGAGCAGCCCCTGAAAATTTGGGGGGGGTTCGTCAAGGGGGGGCCGAGAAAAAAGGGGGGTCCCAAAACGTGTTTTTAACATTGAGTTTTCCATAGGGCGGTTGGCCTCACTTTTAGCCCGAACGGCTGAATGGATTTGCACGAAACTTGGCAAAATTGTAGGGACTGGTAGCCCGATGTGCCTTTGCTAGGTCTCAATATATGTGCTCCAGTGGATTTTGAGAAATTAACGTTCAAAAAAAGATATATATCTGTAACAGCGGACCAGGCAGCGCTCCGGTTCGCGGACTTTACGCGTTACGGAGCTTTGTGAAGCGAAGCTGATTGGTTCTCCGGCATCTGTAAACATTCCAAACAGTCCGTAGCGGCCGCCATCTTGTCTCTCGGTAGGATCGAGAGACAAGAGGAGGCCAAAGCGAAGGGGCAAATGACCATAAGGGGGCATAGTAGATCCTCCCTGACCCTCTAGGTTTGATGTGGAGGTTTTAAAAGGGCCCCGCGGGGCAAAAAAAAAAAAAATAATAATAATCGAACGGCTGAATGGATTTGCACGAAACTTGGCAAAATTGTAGGGACTGGTAGCCCGATGTGCCTTTGCTAGGTCTCAATATATGTGCTCCAGTGGATTTTGAGAAATTAACGTTCAAAAAAAGATATATATCTGTAACAGCGCTCCGCTTCGCGTACTTTTCGCGTAACGGAGCTTTGCGAAGCTGATTGGTTCTCCGGCGTCTGTAAACATTCCAAACAGTCCGTAGCGGCCGCCATCTTGTCTCTCGGTAGGATCGAGAGACAAGAGGAGGCCAAAGCGAAGGGGCAAATGACCATAAGGGGGCATAGTAGATCCTCCCTGACCCCCTAGGTTTGATGTGGAGGTTTTAAAAGGGCCCCGCGGGGCAAAAAAAAAAAAAATAATAATAATCGAACGGCTGAATGGATTTGCACGAAACTTGGCAAAATTGTAGGGACTGGTAGCTCGATGTGCCTTTGCTAGGTCTCAATATATGTGCTTCAGTGGATTTTGAGAAATTAACGTTCAAAAAAAGATATATATCTGTAACAGCGCTCCGCTTCGCGGAGATAAAATTATCTCTGTATTACCTAGCTGTTGCTAACACCAGTTAGCGACCGCTAGTAGGAGATAGTGACCATCTTGGGCCCCACTTTGCATGTCAGTGATATTTATCACTAATGACATGCAAAGTGGGCATGCCAAGATGTTAGCGACTGGAAACAGTCGCTAACATCGCTATCTCCTATTACCAACTTTTGGAGATATTCGCGCTAAGCGCGAATATCTCCAAAAGCTACCACCTGCCCTGAGCAGTTCTTAGCCATGTTATCCAATGGGAGGTGGATAACATGGCTAAGAGCATTAGCTCGGTAATGCATGAATATCGCTGAGTTTTCAGCGATATTAATGCATTGCGGTCATTTTTTATGGCATTTGCGATAAACCTTGATAATAGCAAGGTTTATCTGCGATAATTTCTGACGATGCTTAGCGGTAAAAAATTTGTTGCTAAGCATCGTTAGGGATAAATATCGCTTAACTTTGGTAATATGCCCCAACGTCTGTTAACGTTCGATTCGAAGGAAATCAGGAAGTGTTGAAAAACATTGTCTGCGCCATCTTGCCTTTTTTCAAATGCCACACTTTTGTCGTGCACGGCAGTCATTTTAGATGCCTTGACCAGACCCACTCTCTGCACGCTGTCGATCCTTAGCATGGCTCCCCACCCTCGCAAGCATCTCCCCCAGGCACTGGTCACCCTCGTTCTCTGTCTTATGCATGGGTAATAAACCTCCCCCCATCTGCGCTGCTCTTCCCTGAGAATCACACCCTGTGCCCGCCCGACACCTCCCTTTCGCCCTATTCACTACCGCACCCTCTGACACTCCTTTTCCTCTGTGTCCGATTGTCCAGGCCGGTCCTAGGCTATCAGCTAGCCCTCCATCATTAGGAAACCAAAAGTAAACTGAACCAATGAAAAGTTTTATAAACAAGTCACATGACCTGTTATGCGGCATAGGGTATAAAATGCGGAGAAAATACGTTGGCACGTGAGGCGGCGTCAGTAGCGGACCGATGTGCGAATAGGCCGAAGGCAACACAACGCGCCAAGATCCGGATGGCACCGAGGTGGTGTCCAGCAAGTTGCAGCACTGGTGTGGCCATCCTACAATGCTGAAAGTCGGCGTGGGGCGCCCCGTTGGCCTGTGAGTTCGCGTCAGTAGCGGACCGATGTGCGAATAGGCCGAAGGCAGCACAACGCGCCAAGATCCGGATGGCACCGAGGTGGTGTCTAGTAAGTTGCCACACTGGTGTGGCCATCCTACAATGTTGAAAGTCGGCGTGGGGCGCCCCGTTGGCCTGTGAGATGGCGTCAGTAGCGGACCGATGTGCGAATGGGGCCAAAGGCAGCGCAACAATATTTTCGGAATAGAAGACACCACAAGGCGCTGAGATGCCAAGATCCGGATGGCACCGAGGTGGTGTCTAGCAAGTTGTGGCACTGGTGTGGCCATCCTACAATGGTAAAAGTCGGCGTGGGGCGCCCTGTTGGCCTGTGAGATGGTGTCAGTAGCGGACCGATGTGCGAATGGGGCCAAAGGCAGCGCAACAATATTTTCTGACTAGAAGACACCACAAGGCGCTGAGATGCCAAGATCCGGATGGCACCGAGGTGATGTCTAGCAAGTTGCTGTACTGGTGTGGCCATCCTACAATGCTGAAACTCGGCGTGGGGCGCCCCATTAGCCTGTGAGATGGCGTCAGTAGCGGACCGATGTGCGAATGGGGCCAAAGGCAGCGCAACAATATTTTCTGAATAGAAGACACCACAAGGCGCTGAGATGCCAAGATCCGGATGGCACCGAGGTGGTGTCTAGTAAGGTGCACTGGTGTGGCCATCCTACAATGCTGAAAGTCGGCGTGGGGCGCCCCGTTGGCCTGTGAGATGGCGGCAGTAGCGGACCGATGTGCGAATGGGGCCAAAGGCAGCGCAACAATATTTTTGGAATAGAAGACACCACAAGGCGCTGAGATTCGGTTAGCACCGAGGTGGTGTCTAGCAAGCTATGCAGCTGAGTTGCGTGCGCACTTGCGGCGAATAGGTCGAAGGCAGCACAACAATGTTTTCTGAATAGAAGACACCACAAGGCGCTGAGATTCGGTTACCACCGAGGTGGTGTCTAGAAAGTTGCTGCACTGGTGTGGCCATCCTACAATACTGCTCCGAATAACGGCGTGGGGTGCCCGAAGGGGGGGGGGGCCGGCGTGAACGGGCCTTCCTAGGTGGAGGCTCGTCTGCTGTAGTGGGGCGCCCCTTTACCGTTTCAGTTGCCATTCAGCTGAGTTTTGGCCGCTCTTGATGCTACAGCGACAGGCGGCTGCAACAGGACTCTCAAAATGGCGGCCTGTTCTTTGGATTTGGGCCTGGTCCACTAAAATGGCCCTGGGACACCTTAGAACTCGGACGCTCGATTTTTTTTCCTTTCCTCTACATGCAAAAAAAGGTAAATGCCCGGTACGTTATACGCTTCATCTGCCACGATGTACTCTCCAGAGGAACCGAAAAAAAATATAGTTATGGTAACTATACCATGCATCGTCATATGGAGAGGTGGCACCAATTAATTATAGTGCTGCATAAAAGAGAGATTTGGAGGAGAACCCCCGACCTGCCAGTACATTCATCAAAGAAGTGGCACTGACAGCATCAGAGGCAAGGGAAACGGTCCCAAATATTTAGAAGAACTTTGGAAAGATTACAATGACATGTTTAGATTGTGGCAAATTAATTTCATGTGTACAGATGAGTGTTACTCTAATAAATACAGCATATGAACATCATCATAGTCGATGGTTGGTAGAGACATTTTGACTATATCCTGGACCTGCCCGTCCTCGCCCAAAATGGCGCCGGAATAAATGGGACTCGTAACTCCTTGTTGTGTACTGGTTGCAGAACCTTGAAATCACGAGATACGTATGCAGTTTTGAAGCACATGGCGGGCGGGGACGAGAATTGATTGAGTATTTCGACATCCCTATTGATATTAAGTTCTGATGTGTTATTGATTACTGTACTATTGAAAGTTCGAATTAACGTCACGCATGGTACTTGCCCACAAATGTATATCTAGATAATTTTATTGTAACTGGCCCTGTCGTATTTTAATTATAAAATGTACGTCCACCGATTCCGCAACTGTTAGACACCTTAGTTCTTGCAACCTAATGGCCCGCCCGTTACGTTCCTCTACAGTGTAAATGTCTACTCATCATATACGATTACAGTTTGCTCCGTGGCCGGCCCACGTGGTTATAGGCTCGTATTTGTATAATGAAATTTTCACAATAAAGGTTTTTAAAAGAAAACATGGTAGTAGTATATACATTGGTAAAGTTTTTAATAATAGTCACTGTTTTAGAATCATTAAAAGGCAAGTGAAATAAAGCAGACCAATTACATGAAGGGTAAAAGGTATAACACGCAGGAACGCAGTAAAGATAAATGGTCAAGGGCTGTTGTGTTTTCTACTCCTGCAACATAAAGTGATCGATAAGAATCTCATATTCAGGCGTATCGGCGACTAAGACAGCAGGTCGACCCTCTTTTGCTCAACGGCTCCGTCATGGGACGAAGAAACGCCCTTTTTCTCGAAAAAAGAATATATTTTACTTGCAGGACAGTTGTAAATTTTCCGGGAAAGTACATTAGCCTGGAACATTATAACATATATTTAAGAAAAAATAATGTTCGGAAGTAATAAAAAGCGTAATTTTTAGGTCATATGACCAAGCCTTTCATCATTAGAATAAGAAAAGTAAAATGAACCAATGAAAAGTTTTATTAACAAGTCACATGAACTGTTATGCTTACGTTACGCGCTGCGCGTCGCGCCCCGGATGACTTCCGGATGCGCTAACGCGGCGCACCATATGACGCATTACGCGACAACGCAGGTCCAGAATATAGTCAAAATGTCTCCACCAACCAGCGGTCGGAACACAACCCCTTTCAGCAGGCTAAATAGTTCTGTTAAATGACAAAAGAAGGGACAGGCAACAAGAACCATCAGTCAAAGAGGGGAGAGCTAGTTCTTCTCTACCGGGTTACATTGGGGCGCTACCGGAACTGATCGAATTGGTAGTCTACAGTGTTTCTGGATGTTTCAGACTGAAGCTGGCGTTAGCATGAGAGCACCACCATTTCGTAGCTCCGTCGTGGCCATTCCGCGAGCAATCATGGCAGCCGCTCTTTATCGTTATTTTGGGCGGGGTGGGTGGCGGAGCCGAGCTGTATTGCAGCCATCATGGTGTGGAGTTCAGTTCATCTCACTAGTTTCGTATTTGTCATGAGGGGTTGTTCTTAATGTTTCTATTTTAGCGAGGTCAAAAAGAGATCCCATTAGTGGCCTACTGATTTTGCTCGATTCCTTTTGTTTTTTTACACGATTTTTCGTTATCTGCAAAGACTAAACAGAGTATTGCGACTCTGTGTTTGTTTGTAAATAGAGAATGAACCAAAGAGAACCAATTCTAAAACAGTAAATGCTTGGATAACAATCAATCAAATGGAGAGAGAAGCAGGCACGACGTATTACAACGGGGGCAAAGGCCTGCGTTAACTACCTTTCACTATCTGCAAAGAGAGAGTACTCCTAATAGAAATGAGGGGGGGGGGCAGCATTCAAAGCAGATCAGTGTGCATAAACACGAAAATGTTTTTACTTACCACGTACTTGACATTCGACAGCTTATGATATTTGCTATTAAAAAACCATTGAAATTCACTGAAAAAACCATAGGTTATAGACCATATATAGTTAGGAATTAGCATTTACAAAACCTTGAAAATTCACTGAAAAAACCATAGGTTATAGACCATATATAGTTAGGAATTAGCATTTACAAAACCTTGAAAATTCACTGAAAAAACCATAGGTTATAGACCATATATCGTTAGGAATTAGCATTTAAAAAACCTTATTTTACCCACACAAAACCATTGAAATTCCATATATAGTTAGTTGCACTAACTATATATCGCGCACCCGCAATGCACTGCTGATGATGTCACATATTACATCATTCATGACATGGTCAGTGACATCACTGATGACATCACTGATGACATCTCAAATGACATCACTGATGACATCACTGATGACATCTCATTTGACATCAATGACCACATCACTGATGATATCATTCATGTGACAATACAATGCATCTCCTCACATTTTAATATAACCTCTGTTTCACCCAGTGTTAAATACAGAGTATAATTTTTGAAACCATTGACACACCAATACTAGTTACTACATACGCACTCACTGATTCCTACGTCTACACACACCTTCACTCATTCACCCATACAATCATTCATACATACAATCACTCATCTTTACAACACTATCATATGCACTCATACACCTATACAGACACTCACAGTCTGCCACTCATCCATGGAGTTACTCACACACCTAGTCAGTCCTGTAAAGAATCAATGACACTTCCATTTTCTTGTCTATACAGTTAAACATAGAGCACCTTACATTTTCAAACATATACTAACACATACTTACCTTCTTATACAATCATTGATACAAGTACACATTGATCTGCACAGAGTCATACACCTCCCAGCCAGCCACACACACACTCAGTCTCCCATACAAATACTTGGGCAATCAATCAATAACCCATATAGTTACTCATATAGCTACTGATCAACACATGCAGCAGTTTATAGAACAACAGACATAATGATGCACAAATTAAGACAGTTTAGTCACTAACCCATGCACTCAGTGAGACACATTTAATCACTCAGTCATACAGTCAGTCATGCACCTACTAAATCCTTCGTCCAGACACTTACACATCCACTCATTCTTCAATATGTAAGACATATTTAAACTTTACAGAAACAAAAAATCACTGGATGTTGTTATCAGTCATGTCATCAGTGATGTCATTTGAGATGTCATCAGTGATGTCATCAGTGATGTCACTGACCATGTCATGAATGATGTAATATGTGACATCATCAGCAGTGGATTGCGGGTGCGCGATATATAGTTAGTGCAACTAACTATATATGGAATTTCAATGGTTTTGTGTGGGTAAAAAAAGGTTTTTTAAATGCTAATTCCTAACGATATATGGTCTATAACCTATGGTTTTTTCAGTGAATTTTCAAGGTTTTGTAAATGCTAATTCCTAACTATATATGGTCTATAACCTATGGTTTTTTCAGTGAATATATATATATATATATATATATATATATATATATATATATATATATATATATATATATATATATATATATATATATATATATTAGAGAGAGAGAGAGATAAATGCCCATACTATTTTTTTTGTTTTGTTTCCATTAATTAACCCATTAACTGTTGGCCCTTCCAGCGTCCCTCCGTGGTAAGCCCTTTTTTGCTACTTGGAGTAGTTTGCGCTTAGGGCTTCATAACTTTTGTTCTACAAAAGGTATCTATGCCAGATTCCTGTTTTCCAACATCCTGGGGAGTCTATTAGCCAAAATGTAGCAATAATTGGAAAACATTGGAAAAAAGTGCTTCATAGGAAATAATCCAGGTTTTTTCCCAGCAAATGGTATCAACAAAGGGTTTGTGGTGCTAAAATCAACGTCTTCCCAGCTTTCAGAAACAAGAAGAAATTCTTTAACACTTGTTTTGCATTATACAGGGAGATAGCCCATCTCTCCTATTTTTTGTGCTTTCAACTTCCTTCCAGTTTGTGGTAGAAACAGGTCTGAAACCAATGGTACACCCTGGAAAGCTATACCTTTATGAAAACTAGACAAATATATGAATTCAGCAAAGGGTCATTATTTTAGATTCTTCAAGGTTTTCTCATCAAAAAGAAACAGTTGAAATAAGATAATATTGAAATTGAGTTGAAAAAAACAGCAATTTGTATCTACATTTTCATCTGTAACTACTTCTTACTATGGTAGATTTTCAAAAGCAATACAGCTTACATTTTCTGAACCTTTCTTGTCATGGCAATATATAGGGCTTGTAGGTTCTCCAAGAACCCGAGGTACCCGGAGGCAACAACCGAGCGGCACCTTACACTGGTTTTTCATTGTGCACCAACTGTACAAAAATCCATCGGTAAATTATAAAGAATTGAAAAAGGATATGTAGTAAAACTCTGTATTTCTGAAATTTACACCATATACTGAGTTTAGGAGCAAAGGTTGTTTGTACATTTCTGAATTTATTGGTTCCCATACTGGCATGTGTTACAGGAACTATTTTGTAAAATGTCTTTTGTGTTACACACTTGCTCACATTTGAAAGGCAAAAAAGGGAGAGATATTGAATTGGTAATGACAAAACTTCTAATATTCAGCATTCCAACAAGTCTCTTGATATAAATGGTACTACACTTGTGTGGCTGGGCTTTGCATCTGTGACACAAAATATCCCAAAACATGACCTATGAGACATCATATTTCACCCTGCAGAATGCGTGTTTTTTTATAAGGTGTCTACCTGTGAAGTTTGGGCCCCAGCTCACCTGGCATCTTTGGAAGCCTATCAAAACAGCTTATCTTTAAAAACTCAATACCCAGGGGAGTCCAACATGGGGTGACTTGCATGGCTCTGACCAGGTATTTTTGACCCAGAATCTCGTGCAAAGCTTAAATTTGAATAAAAAACAAAAATTCCTTGCATTTTTTTTAGAAAAAGTCCTGGAATCTAAAGGCAGCTACAAATGTCCTACCATCCAGTGTTCCTGAAGTTTCCTGAGAAAGATGGTGTCTAACTTGTGTGGGTAGGCAAGTGTCCACAAAACAAAACAAATACGCCAAATGCCACATAGACACATCATATTTATTCACTGAAAACGATGTGTTTTTGTAATGTTGGTCAGTGTGGATTTTGTGCCACATCTCAGCTGGCACATATGGAATCCTGCCAAATCAGCACAGTTTTGAAAACTCGAAACCCGGGGGCATCCAGGGTGGGGTAACTTGTGTGATTCTGCCAAGGTTTTTTTACCCAGAATCCTGAGCAAAGCTTAAAATGTGCCTAAAAAACAATTTTCCTTGTATTACTGTGAGGAAAAGTCCTGAAATCTGCAGGCAGCCACATATTTCCTACCATCCAGTGCTTCCCCAAGTCTTCTGAGAAAAATGGGGCCTCACTTGTGTGGGTGGGCCAAGTCCTCGCTACATGAAAGGGTGCCACAAGCAATATAGACTCGTCACAATTTCCCACTGAAAGCGCTGTGTTTTTTGCAATAATGGCAGCTGCGACTTTTAAACTCCAGCTCAGCCGCCACCTAGGGAAACCTACTGCGCCAACATATTTTTTAAAACTAGGTGAGTCCAGGGTGTGGTGACTTGCATTGCTCTCACCAAGATTTTTTACCCAGAATACAGGGGCGTCTCCTACCGTTATGGCAAACCTAGGAAAAATGAAATGATAATTAAACAGGTTTATTATCATTTTATTTTTCTTCACAGAGCCTCCTTGGGGGTGGGGCCATCATGATGACATGTATGTAGGAGAAGTGGAGGGCACTGCTGCAAGTTCTCATGTGGGTTCAGCCGACCATCTTGGGGCAGCAAACTGACATACGCACTGAGATGTCTGCAACCCGAGGTGAGTTCCCAGATTGGAGGCAGCAGAATGCTCAGGCTCCCAGAACCCGTGGAAGCACAAATCCAGTCAGCTCAGGCCAATCCCAGTGCTGCTCTCATGCTTCCAGCAGCATGAGAGCAGCATCTGGATTAGCCATAGGGGATGTTGGGAATCTGAGCCTGTGCTGCAGTAAAGCCAGAGGAGCGGAAGAGGGGTGAGGAGGCAGCTAAGTTCTTTTTGTATTGTTTTATTTTGTTATTGTCCAACCCCCCTGCGCTGCCCCACCATTTTTCCCTGACACTGGTCACTACTGCCAGAATCCATTGCAAAGCTCAAACTTTGCCTAATAAAACCAGTCTTAGAATGTGCAAGCAGACAAAATGTCCTAGCACCCAATATTTTCCCAGGTCTACCAAAAAGAACTGTGCCTCATTTGTGTGGGAAGGCCAACCGCAACAAAGACACATCACCTTTTGCCACGGAAAACAATGTGTTTTTTGCAATGTTAGTAGCTGTGGCTTTTAGGCCCCAGCTCAGCAGGCACCTAGGGAAACCTACCAAACGAGCACCGTTTTGAAACGTAGAACCCTGGCGGGTGAAGGGGATCCAGGAAGATGTGGCTTGTGTGGATCCCCAATGTTTTCTTATCCAGAATTCCCTGCCCACTTAAAATTTAGCTAAAAAGTCACATTTTCCTCACATTTCTGTGTGGGAAAGTTGAGCCCAGCACAAAAGTCCGACCACCAAGCATTTCCTCAGGTCTCTTGATAAAAATTCTACCTCACTTGTGTGGGTAGACAAAGTGCCCACTACAAGGAAGGTCCCAAGATTTGGTGGGGATACATAAAAATTATCTATCACAAAATGACTTAGCTTACATTTTTGGTCCCGGGCTCGGCAGTCATCCAGAGAAACCTATCAGACCCACACATTTCTGAAAACTAGACACCTGGTGAGTCCAGGGAGGTGTGGCCTGACTAGATCCCCAAAATGTTCTTACCTGTCCCTCTTTCCCTTTTAATAATTGGGTGACCTCAAGTGATGGGGTGCCCTGGGCTGTATTTGGCCTGGGGAGGGGGATGCATGCCCCCTCCTGGGTTGCCTACATGTGGAAGATGGGTGGCCATGTCCTGCGGCCATTCACCCGCCGAGCATGGCAAAAGGCCTTGCAAGGCATCGGGGTAGGTTCCTGTAGGGTGCAGTTTACCCATCTCTGTGCACTGCTGAAGAGCTGCATAGAGCAGGGTTGTGGGACTACGAGGGTTGGGTTGCATGGCCTGGCCCCTAACACTGCCAACATGGCCAAAGCCCATGCGTGGCAGGGTTTGGATCAACGCAAGGTAATGAAATATTAATAATAGTTAAATAACACCCTCAGTGAAGAAACCAAAGGTTACAGAGACATTATAGTTAGGATATAGAATTTAAAAAGCCTTTGAAATTCACTGAAAAAAACAGAGGTTAGAGGGACGTTATATTTAGGTTCAGATTTTAGATGCACAAAACCGTAGAAATTTAACAGTTGTAGTTAGACTTATCTCAAGAAACTATAACTCGTGCCCTAAGGTAACTATAACTTGCGTCCTCAACATGCACTGCTACTTATTCCACATATTACATCAGTAATGACATCTTGTATGACATCATTCATTATACAACTGCAACATCTGCAACAAAATTAGTGATGAGAAAACTGTGCATGGCAGAGGTGTGAGTTATTTATAGTTACCTAAGGGCACGAGTTATAGTTTCTTGAGATAAGGGAAAAACCACCAAATGTTTTAAAAATATATGCCCTGGCCCACTTGCATGTGAGCCGACCCCCCACGTCACTTCACTGCTGTCTAGCGGGGTTTTCTGGCTTTGGATCCCAGCGCGACTGTGATCCACAATCAATAAACCCTTTCAGGAAGACCTCATTTGAAAGGGAGACTCTCCCCTTTCAAAGGAGGCCGGTGTGGGAGACGAAGCGTACCTGCTTCTGTCTTGTGCTCCGATGAGGAAAAAGTGCTGTCAGCGTGTCTTGCGGCGTGCTTACATCACATATGAGCAGAACTGGGGTGGAGGAGAGGCAGAAGCAATTCTGCATCTCTCCTGCCTTTTTTATTTTTAAAGAAATCTTTTGATGCTAGCACTGGAGGATCATCTTAAGCCCTCCCCGATGTTGGCTAATGGCCCACTGACGCACTGGGGAGGGTGTACGTTGATGGGCCATTGGCCAACACATGCATTTAAGGGGTTAATTAGTATTATTGTTTTGATTATTTGATTATTTTGATTTATGTAGTAGTCATGTTTTTATAAGTAATGTATTGAATAGTTAACGTTTACACATACTCTCTGTATAATCATGTTTGTATATTGTGATATGAGTGATCATAATAAACAGAGATCCGTAAGTATGTCGTCAAATAGTTATGGTATTTATGTAATGACCTCTATACAAATACATTTTGCTGAGACGCCAATAGTGTGCTTCCTCCCCCACCCCTAAACAACATCGGGTGAGGTCAGTGTTTTCCATTTACAAGTCACCTTGATAAAGTATGTTAGAACAATAGGGCAAAATAGAGCAAGCAGAGAGGCTATAATTCTCAGAATGCACTAATGTAATAATTGAAAACCTAGAACTGGAAACATAGTATTTAGAGTTTATGGTTATAGTATTAACTCTAGCTGAACTTTTAAAGCTTAATTAATCATGTAAACTGACAGTGACTTTTGAACTTTGATAATTATGAGTGCATTTGTGCATGATTATTGATTACAGTGAAATACTGGTGTGTTTAACATGTGGATTCATTGTTTTTTTAATGTGATGCACCTTTAACAGGGCCAAAAGGCATGCCTTATATTACTGATTTGGTGATTTCTGTCAAAACTAACAGGCTTGCCATACATGTTGTGGTGGTGATCCCTTAACAAAGCCAATAGACGTACTTTATTTACAGTGATACTCCTGAATTTTGTGATGTCCTTTCTGGTATAGGTGGGGGGTGGGGGGGTACTTTGATTTAGGGTCTCATGCTCCTTTACAAGTCAAATGTGATGCCATAATGCCATCTAAGGTGTTTAATTGGCCTTATGTAAGTTAATGCATATTATTTAGTAGTGAGTGTATAATAATATATTTACTTTTCCTTTTTTAAAGAAAAAGCACTATCTGGAAAATCATGTATTGAGTGTTATTACTGCATGTTAGTGAATAGCGATTACTAGCCCACACCACCGCCCCTGAGTAGGCCTTAGACTGCTCTACTTCGGTAGGCTGAGCGGTTCAAGAGCCACAATGGGGTGCTTGGTTCCTAGTAAGGGGACATTTTTGACCTATTACTTGCACAGGCCTCACATCGTACATGACTAATAACCCAATTTCCTATACATATGATGGTGATTTTGCGGGGATTAGAGTAGTGTTTCATAGAGTGGAGTTGGCAGTGAGTAGAGTGGCATAGAGTGGAGTAGAGTGTTATAGAGTGGAGTAGGCATGGTGTGGTAGTTCACTACCATCACAGACAACACATTTTCAAGTAAAATGACCATTACATTTGCACATACATACAGTTTTACAGAAAAATCTATACAGTGCACAACGATAGTAAGTGGAAATGGCATCACCTAGTGCATTGATTTATTTTGAGTGCATTGATATTTTTATCTCCACAACACTTCACCTGATTGTTAGATAAACCTTCTCATTTTGTAGTCAGAGAAAGAAAAGTAAACATCAAGCTCCCTCTCAAGACAGAGCATGACATTTGATTTCTGTCTTTGAATGCTTGGCAAATGTGACAAGTTGATAACAAAATGTATAGGCATGTTTACTGAAAGCGAGCACTCACTCATGGAAGAATACAGTTATGTTATGTTATAACAATTTGTAGTGCGCACTAATACCCTTAGGTGTCTAGGCGCTCATGGTCTACCATACTGTGTCAGGCAACGCTAATTTCTTAAAAGCCATGTCTTGAGCAGTTTCCTGTACTCAAGTTGGGAGGAAGTCTTCCTAAGGGAGAGCGGAAGGGAGTTACAGTAAACAGGCTATGCTCCAGGGGAGAGACTAACTCAAGCTGGGCAGCATGAAACAAAGCCAGCAGATAGAAAGTAGGCAACTGTTACTTACAAAACACAAAGATTATGGTAAATAATGGGTGGAATGCATTTCTAGGAAAGCTTTCAGAATGTCCACAGACTTTTTAAGCAGACCATGCTGCTGCATTGTCTAGTAGGCTTTGACTCTTCCAATGGAAACTCTGACTTACTTAAGACTCCTCAGTGGCTGCTACTACACACAAGCACAGACACACACAAACACATATGTTTAAAATAAATAGTAGAGATGGAAAGAAATCTGATCAAGACAATGTTGTCACTCACAGAGCAACGGAGCCAATGCAATAGAGCGCTCTACTTACATCCATGATACCCTACCACATGGGGCAATCCATCCACTTCAGACATTGGCGCCGGCTGCATTTCTCCTTGAGTGACTGCTTTTTTCTGATCATTCACATATCCATGTGAACATGAGTGTGCATCAGTATCAACACTGGCTCGGCAGTCTTTCAGTTTTTCTTCCCATTTAATGTCATTAATTTCAGAGCATACTGCAGCTCCCAACACAGTGCTAACGGGCTGCTTCCACTTCATCTCATCTCGTATGCCCACGCCTTCTAGCCCAGGCCACTGTCATGGAATGGTATTGTCCATAATTTCACGGTTTTACCATTCCAAGACAACTAACACATTGGTTCTAAATGCGATGGCCATGATGGCACTTCAAAACAGTGAAACACCATGTAAAATACCATTCAAGACTGCCATCTGCTGCTATGTTTAATTGTATTTTTTACTGTAAGACTATGCCTGCCATGTGTTGGCTGCAGCATGTTTTCTTTTTCTACTTTTCTTTTTTAATTTATCTTCAATATGCTGTTGGGTTTGTGCGTGAGTTTATTGTGTTTCCTTAAGTGGATGAATGCAAGAATGATTAAGTGGGTGTACGAATGAATGCATGAGTGCTACGGTAAGTGACATGGTATGTAAGATGACTATTTGAATGCCTAAATCCATCAGCTACTGAGGGGGCACATTAGTTAAAACGCCAGATTTACTGTCATTGCCAATGCTCGTCCATTTTTCAGTCAACCTTATGTGGTTAAACTATGTATTGTGGTTTCTGTATTTTTAAGCACCAACGTAATTAAAAGGCCCTATTACACCCCAGGGACTATGAATATTTCATTCATTGAATAATTCACCTCATTTAATAATAACTTTCTGTATACTGATGATCGTTACCACAATTTTATCGTATTGCAAATAACAGTTCCTACTATTTTGCAACTCAAAAGTGCTCATTTTGTAAAACTCGGAAAGATAAAAGATGGAGTCAGAAATGCAGCAATTTGAGTCACTGAACTGAACTGCAGGTTGCAAGCACATCTCTGTAGTCGGTGCTTTCCGCTGCTGAGCAATGTTAATGTGACTGACAGAAAATGAAAATAAATGCACTTGCACTTTCGAATTCGCTTCCTACCTACCTACCTACCTACCTACCTACCTACCTACCTACCGTCCGACCTACCTACCTACCTACCTACCTACCTACCTACCTATCTATCTATCTATCTATCTATCTATCTATCTATCTATCTATCTATCTATCTATCTATCTATCTATCTATCTATCTATCTATCTGCCTACATCTATATGTTGATAGATAGATAGATAGATAGATCTATCTATCTATCTATCTATCTATCTATCTATCTATCTATCTATCTATCTATCTATCTATCTATCTATCTATCTATCTATCTATCTATCTATCTATCTATCTATCTATCTATCTATCTATCTATCTATCTATCTATCTACCTACCTACCTACCTACCTACCTACCTACCTACATCTATATGTAGATAGATGGATAGATAGATAGATAGATAGATAGATAGATAGATAGATAGATAGATAGATAGATAGATAGATAGATAGATAGATAGATAGATAGATAGATAGATAGATAGATAGATAGATAGATAGATAGATAGATATGTACAGCGTGCTGTAAGAAATCTATAGCACCCCTTGCATATGGCACCAAAGTGTGAAACAAAAGACCAGCGCTCCACACCACCCCGCCAGCACGAGCCCTTGAAGGTCCATAGCAGCAGTGGTGTGTCCGTGTGAGGAGTAGTGAATTGGGTCCAAACAAACCCAGCAGCGGGGTGCGCTGCGCTGTCTGTTGGGTGTGAAGCCAGCCTGCTTTCTCTGTACAGCTTTGTTCTGGAGCAGGCAGCTGGTCCCGGGCCTGGCAGCCTGGTTCACTCCACCGTGAAAAAAGGGGCACCCTTGTTGGTTTTCACCCAGCTGTTAATGAGATGTTTGCTCCTGCCAAATAAATGCAGGAGAGCAACACTTCAGCCCGAGGCGTCGGCGGAGGACCCCCAACACACAGCGGCCCTGGCACCTTTGGTACAAACATGTGGCGCTGCAGAGTGCCAGGCGCTTGGCGGGAGGTCTCTGTTTGTTTTCCAAGAGTGCTCGTCAAGTTCACTTGCACACGCCAGCCTCTTTGTGTGCACCAGGGCATGGCCGGTAGCTCTTCTTTTCATCTCCGAGAGCCGCTTTTCTTCCCAACACAAAGATGTGCATGCAGGCAGTTGTAGAGCATCTCTATTTTTCAATGACAGGCAGGCATTATAAAAGCTGAGGCCTTTGCAAAAAAACAAAAAAAGACACCACAGTATTTCTATACAGTCTGCAGATTGTCCTTGTTAAGTACCTTTTCTATCTAATTACAAATTAATAGCACCGATGTATTACAGTGATGCCTAATACATAACCAGGATGCACTGCATTTTCAAAATGACAACCACACAACTTCTTTTCTCCCTCTCTATTGGCACATTTAAGGGGCTTGATGATAAAGCATTGACCACAGCCAGCATTCAAGGTGAAAGCCAGGTCACACAGCATAATTGCAGCTGCATTCTATACAAGGCAGTACAAGCTATTATTGTGATCTGTTTTTCTAAAACAAACAGCGAGAAGCAAATGTTAGATATTTGTTACAACATGTTTAATTTTTTGCAGGGAAAATAGAATCTCTCTGCTCTTTTCTACCCATTCTGAGCCTCAGCACCTTCTTTAATCTGACTTACTGTAAATTGATTCTAATATATTTTTGCAATTAATTACTGTTTTTTGATGAGTGTATTTCACAGTAAAATCCGCTATTATTGTTCAAGTCTGCAACTGTACAACCTCTTAAATATGAGAGAGGAAGACACTAATGATTTAGCTGTGACAATGTATTATCAGGGATAATATTCTCTCTGCCTTACATTTAAAGGATATTGCAGTCGCCAGCGAATTCCATTACCTTATAAAGGTACTCTACCTTCTACCTCATTCCTCTGTATGGTCACAGAACTCCTCTAGAACCTGCAAACTTGCAATATCATGTAATATAGAGCAGGGAATATTTTCAATGCCAGCCCGATAGGAACTCCGGATTTATTCACTCATTTCTTACTGACACGTTTCGGATAACCAACAAACCTATGTCAAACTGAAGTACAGTGCCCCTATCGAGCATAGAAATAAATCTCTTTAGTTCATACATTTAAAAGAAATATTAGTTCATAAAGAAGAGGAAGGTGCACCAGAATGAAGTCAGTGAGCTTCAAATGTATCCAAAAATACATCCTTTATTGTAGCAGTAGTTTAAAATTGGGCATCAGCCAACGCGTTTCGTTCCGAATGGAACTTCGTCAGGGCTAAAATTTCCTAGTCTTGGTCCGATTCATTTGTATACGTAGGTCAATAATTCCCAAAGCGCAATCAAAGTAGGTAGAAGCTTAAATTCGCAAGTAACAAATATTGTCCGACTATTCAGTTCCAAGGTCCCACAAATTTCCAAACAAACAAGGATGGCCCCAAATGCTAGCCCAGCATCTGTAGGCAGCCTATTTCCCTGTCGTGGGATACCCTCATTTATCACTTCCTCATTTTTACCCACAACAACACTCTCCCTCCCTGATCCCAGCGCTACAACCCTCGAGTGCCCTGCCCCTTCTTACTGGACTGGGACCCTACAATACAACCCCCTCTATTGGCCTTCTCTCATCCCCTAATCATGCCACTGTCACTGTAGTCCAACCCTGTTGGAATCAAGCGCCCAGATGTAGTGAATACTCCGCTTTCAGCTGAGCCCTGGTCTCCACCCCATTCCCAATCCCCTCCCAATTTTACCTTCAAACTTTGTACACGCGATCATTGAGCTGCACCTGTGGCCGCATTTCATCTCTGGCCTTCACTGTCATGTACTGCAACCCGCACTCTGAATCTCGAATCTTCATATCCACTGCTGCAGCTATGTGGACATTTATGTAGATTGTATGTCATTCTCATACAGTCAAAGTGTTTCTTTTTCTTTATGGAAAAAATCAATAAAAATACTTGTTAAAAAAATAGATGCAACTTATAAAATGTAGACTATTAATGGCGGTGACGTCTAGTGAGGATGGGCATGTGGACCCAAGTAAATGAAATTACCATCAAAGCTTTATTTCGATATGTAGAATACCATAAAAGCACATTAAAATGTAGAAACACAATTCATTAACAATACATTTTAAAAAGATTAGTGATAAAAAGCCTTTTATATTACAATAAATAATTAAAAATATATTAAACTTTAGCAGCTTTGTGAAGATTTAAGCATATAAAAAGAGATTCAGCTAAAACTTAAATCATCTAATAGCCTTCAGCCTAATCATCCAAGCCCAACTGAGAAATTTGGCCACCCCACACACTAAGGTTGTGCTAGCATCAGCCTTAAGTATTCTAAGTGCAGCGGAGTGGTCCCTGGTTCCAAGCAACAGGCACACAGGTTTGAGCCATTTCTGTCTGGGTTTTGCATAGGCTGGGCATACAAAAAAGACGTGGGGAATGTTTTCAATGACACCTTCACAGGTTGGGCAATCAGGAGAGGGTTGGTGCAGGGGCTTCCACTTACAGGTATGGTCGCGAAGGGGGAGCGTTCCCAACCTGAACTGGATAAAAAGGGATCTATTTCTAGGTTTCTTAATGAAATCTAAGTAGGGCTCCAGGCGAGGCTTTAATTTGTGCTGTCGAAATGCCTCAGTCAGCCTACCTAGATTTGGGTCCCTCTGCTCCTGATTGTCAACCCATGTCCAATAGGCTCGCTTAATTTCAGCCTTGGATAGTGATACCCCAGGCTCCCAATCGGTTACAAGGCCCGTTACGAGCAGGAACTTCTTTATATTTGTTATCCAGCTAATTTTGTGGGCTCCATAGAGGTTCATAACTTCTCTTAAACCATCTGCATACCTTGAGAGCTCCGGGGTCCGCCATAGCCGGGCCCAATATAAAAGACGGCGTAGAATGGCTAGGTCCTTAATGGAACGGCAACCCAGATCACTTAAGAGTGGTTTTGTAGGAGTACCCCTTGGGAGCGATACGATCTCCCTAAAGAACTTGTTCTCTGCAGTAACTAGGGCATCAACACAATCAAAGCCCCATAGCTCTGCGCCGTAAAGGGCGCAGCCTACAGCTTTTGCAGCGTAGATATCCAGAGCAGGAGCGATGGGCTTGGGAGTGGATGCACGGTGTTCCCTCCCTAATACTCCAACTACCCTTTTATGGCTTAGCGCCATTTTATCAATATGTGGCTGCCATTTCAATTTATCCGAGATTCTAATTCCCAAGTAGTTGAATTCTTTTACGCGTTCCAGTGGCACCCCATCAAGAGATAGGGTGGATCTGGACGATCTGCTCGGGTTAAAATAAAGGAGCTTGGTTTTCGATGTGTTTATTACGAGTCCCCTAAGCTTACAAAACAAACAGAAGCGGTCCAACAGCTTCTGCAATCCTGCGGGGGTTTTTGATACCAACAACGTATCGTCCGCAAAAAGAAGTGCGGGAACTTTATCACTCGCCAAGACCGGGGCATCAGCGTTAATTTCGAGCAAAAAAGAAACTACGCCATTCACAAATAGCGTGAAAAGTGTCGGGGCTAATACGCAGCCCTGGCGTACCCCTCTATTCACAGGGATTTTATCAGTTTTTTGCTCCTGTGATCCCCATCTAATGCAGGCATAGGTACCGTCATGCATGCAAGCCTGAAGATTCAGAATAGGTAAGGGAAACCCCATCTCCTCCAGGATCAGCCATAGGCGGTCTCGGGGGACCAGGTCAAAGGCAGTCTTCAGGTCAATAAATGCCAAGTAAAGACCGCCTTTGCCAATGGTAACCACCTTCCAGTGTAAAAGTACCAACCTAAATGCCTGATCTATCGTACTTGTGCAGGCCCTAAAGCCCGCCTGTAAGGGTGAGATGATGTTGTTCTCATCAGCCCAGGAAAGAATCCTCTCCAAGAGTACCCTGCCAACCAATTTCTGTCCCGCATCTATAAGACTAATTGGGCGATAGTTGGCAGGGTCCCCCCTGAGGACCTTCTTGTAAATGGGGATCACTTCGGCCGCCTTCCATGAATTCGGGACAGGTGAGCCTTCCAACAGCACATTCGTGAGGCTTACAATGTAAGAGGCCCAACCTTCAGTAGTGGCTTTAAAAAGGTCGCCCGGTACACCATCCTGCCCTGGGGCTTTAGCAGGTACAATCTTAGTTATTGCAGCCAGCACCTCTGTCTTGTCAACTCTAATTAAGGGAGCCTGTCCAGAGTCAGTAACCAAGGCACCGCACAAGTGCCCTGGAGCTCCGGGCAGCTCATTGCCCCCGTAGAGTTTCCTAAAGTGCTCAAACCATTCGCTATCTGTTATATGGTTTGGGGTTTGGTCCGGGTCACATCCGTTGGATCTTCTAACTAAGGCCCAGAATAGCTCACCATTCTTGGTTTTACTTGCAATGGTGAGCTATTTTGGCCCTTAGTTAGAAATGAAATTACACAAACTTAACCCGCAAATAAGAAAACTTCACATTGCCTCTGCTAACTCTAACTCTGTATGTGTTCTAAAATAGAGTCTTCTCTTCCATTATATGTAGTTATATGGCCCCAGTGAGTCAGTCCCTCCTTACTGTTTAAATCTAGCTCCTCAGATGAGCCCCAATATGTAATTTGAATCTATTACTCTCTACTACACCCCAAAATGGTGAAATGTGCTGTGTGATTGTTCCTAACAATTAGTGATATATAGGAAATATAGATAATTGGTGACAGCCAAATTAGTTCTAAAGTGCAGAAAACTGCATAACAGCAAATAAGTGTTTTCAAATCTACTAAAACTCACAATGTTCATCGTATGTTACATTCAAACTAGTACTATCACATGGACTCTTTACCTGTGCATGTTTGTGTGTGTGTAATGAGTGCTGCCTGTGACTCATTGATGCACTTCATAGTCATAATCCCTTCTCTTCTGCTTTCTGGGGACCCCTAGAGTTTACACTTGTACTATTTGCTGATTTACCCCTTGTCTGGACAGGTATAGTTTTAGGGCTTGCTGCGGGTGTCTTTGTGCATCCTGGACCAAAAGTAATCTCAAGACAGCTGCATTGAGCATCCTGAAGCCAGCTGGCAGCAGATAGTTCTCTCTGTAGTGCATTAAGTCCAGATGAGAGCCAATTCCTATCTCCTCCCTTGTGGCTGATTTGTAAAAGGGTGTCTTTAGCCATGTCTTCAGTTTCTTCTTACTGAGACCAATGTGCAAATGTGTATATTAAGGGGTGTATATGGTAAGTCACTCACCTATAAAGCTATAGTTTCTGTATCTAAGTCTTAGCATTTGTCGGAATGTTGACTGGTATCCTGGATAGCAACATCATTTTATATTCCTAAGAAGTGTTTGAAGTAGGCAGTAAAACAGTCGTGCATCTCATGCTGACTGGATTTTCAGGCTTGTATAACCTTTCCTTTTATAGCAAGGAGGGTGAGGGTAACAGGCTTCTTGAAGTCTCTCTTGACATTTGATTTGCTTTGATGTGTGAGAGGTGATTGTGTGTTATAAGCATTTGAGTGCATCGGAATAGGGTAAGGTAGTTCCAAAATATCTTTTTAACATAATATTTTGGTCAAAGTATCATGGGTATACAAGTGCCGTGGAAAATAATATTGAAAATTAAAAAAACTCTTTTATGCTTGTTCATAGTTTGATATTTAAAAATATAGTATATTAAAATATCATTCTATAAAATATAATGTTCATGTAGTTTATTTAGTGCATATTGCAGTTATAATTCAATTGAATCTTTTTATTATGTTTGTTGGGTTGTGGGATGTGTTAGGGCTTGGGTGGGTAGTGTTTTATTTTATATATTTATTAATTTTATATAGTTGTTACTTACTATAGTATTAATTTGTTATGAATTTAGTAAAATAATATGTAAAAACATTTTTATTACCATATTTATTATATATTGCTTTATATATTGCTTTTATATCTTATTGTGGTATTTGGCTGTAACAATTTTATTTATTGTAGATATATTTTTTTAATACAAATATTTTTAAGAAATATTTTAACATGTTATTATTCTAAGTTACTTTTACAAATATATTAAATAATTTAATAGAATATTGATTTTTATTAACATTTCAATTATATAATTTAACTAGGTTGTTTTTTATTGTGAAATTGTGGTTGGTATTTTTTTATTATTAGGAAAATTTATTACCATAAATATTGGGTGACTATTGTGATCTAGTTATATATTTGTAATGTATTAAAGAATATTAATATTTAAATAAAATTGATGTTTGATATTTTAATTAATTTTTTTAATTTTTATGTTTAAAAATATAGAGGCTCACATTTTATATTTACTATGACTCTTAATATAGACATCAATAATAGTGTCTTAACAATATAAAAAGATCGCATTTTATAAACAGTTGTTATTTCAATTTCAATATATTTACATAAAAAGTATGATTTTTATAGTTACTCTAACCTGCCAAAGTATATGCACTTTTCACAATATTCATGGGGCTAGAATGGTAAATCTGATACTGTCTGAATATAAACTTTTGTCAAAGTTTGTATGACTAGAATTCAAATCAAGAATAATAAAATCCCCCCACACAAAAAGATTTATATGCACCTCCCCCAATGTTTGTGGGATTAGAGATAGAATATTAAATCTACCTTCACCAAAATATATTTACTTTTGTCAATTTTTGTGGGACTAGAGTTAGAATAGTACACCTCAATGTCTCCTTCCAAATATATGCACTTTCTTCAATGTTTATGGAACTAAAGATCAAATAGTAAATTTGACTCCCTTCCTCTTCCCTCATCCTAATATATGCAATTTCCTCAATGTTTGAGGGAGTAGTAAATGTATCATTCTCAAATATAAGCATTTTCCCAAATGTATGTGCAATTCAAGGTAGACTAGTAGATCAACCCTCTCTCATTTATCGCACTTTCCCCAATGATTGTGGATCTGGTATTTGAATAGTAAATCTGATTCACAAATATATGCACTTAAACCACATTTATATGGGTCTGCAGTTAGCACAGTATATATGACCCCATCTCCGAATATTTACACGTTTCCAAACATTTGTGAGACTGCACTTAGAATAGTAAATCTGTCCACCTCCCCCAAATGTATGCACAATGTATATGGGACCCGATTCAAAATAAGAAATCTGGGTCTGCCCTCCAAATATATGTACCTTTGTGGGACTGGTTTTAGAATAGTGCGTGAGCCCAAACTGTGTGTCTTATGCTGTGAAGTCATGCGCCGTGGCCGCTGCAGTACACTTGTGGAAGTAGTGTCAGCATGTGTTTATACGTACTAGGATGAACTACTGACACATAATGGTGTGAAAGTCCTGGGTACGGAAAATATGTGAGGTATTGTCTAGAGTCTCATGGAACTAGGAAGTGTAGGCCGCCATTTTGTGATTCAGTTGAAGCAAGTAAGGGGAAAATAGGGTAAAAAAAGTAGGAAAGAGGAGGGTAGTAGCACTGTAACCTCTGTGGGGTGTTTAGGGTATGCTATACAGCGAAGCAAACTACTCATACCTACTGGTGTGAAAGTGCTAGGCTACGAAAATTAAGTGAGGTATTGCCTAGAGTCTGATGCTGCTAAGGTGGGCTGGTGTGGGACTCGGGGATTAAAGGGTGAGCCCAAATTGTGTGTCTTATGCTGTGAAGTCATGTGCCGTGGCCGCTGCACTACAGCTGTGGAAGTAGTGTCGGCATGTGTCTATAACTACTAGGACGAACTACTGACCCGTACTGGCCTGAAAGTCTTGGGGTACGGAAAATATGTGAGGTAGTGTCTAGAGTCTTATGCTGCTAAGGTGAGGTGCTGCAGGACTCAGGGATGAAAGAGTGATTCCCAAACTGTGTGTCATATGGTGTGAAGTCATGTGCTCTGGCCGCTGTGCCACACCTGTCCAAGAAGTGTGAGCATGTAGTTATACCTACTTGGGGGAACTATTGTTTCGAACATTGTAACTTGTGTATGGTGCTTAGGGGGTGTTATATTGGGAGTACGAATGTAAATTTGTGTGTATGAAATGAGTTTGGTATTTGCAAAGTGGAAAGCACTGACTCCTACAGGTCTGATGGCGCTGGGGCGTAAGCTGAGGTGCTGCTGGAGTTGGGATAAAGCTGATGAACTACGGACCCCTATTGTGAGCTTTTTAACGTGCCCGTGCCGTTAAATAATCGATAAAATGTTGCAAAAGTATATCGTTAGGTTAGAAAAAAAATGTATTAACTTTTAACCTGCAGGTGTCGTAGAATGTTCCTGAAAGTGTGGTAATAAAATAGGTTGAACTTGTGACCTGTATGTCGTGCGTACTATTAATTAGCTTTTCGGATGGAAAATTCAAAATTAACCAATGAGATAAGTTTTGGAATGTCGTTGAAGGAATTAAGTATTCTGATTTGTTCTTCACATGTATTTATGTGTGGAGCGACAGAGAAATTGTGCCATTCCTGATTCGATTCTTGATGAAAGCAGTGCATTACATGTACTGTGTGAGAAAGAAAGAACTGTATGCATGTGTGACATTTGAAATCTACATAACAACTACAAAAGTGATAGAAATTAACAAGGTGTGTTATGTGTTCTGTAGTAGTGATTAAGTGTTTGAGGTGATGTTTTTAATTTTGAAAGTATTTTTTATTTCAAATTGATATAGTGTTAGTAAAGTGTTGTGTTTGATATTGGTTACAAAATATGCATAACATTTGAGCTTTGTTTAATAAGTACTTTATATATGTTTAGGAATTTTTCACAAAGAAGAAGTGTAGTTTGTCATCTTTATAGGACTGTATGGTTTTGAAAATGAGGTACAGCGTTAATTTGAGTTTGTAATGTATTCGGGGAGTTAAACTAGATGTCGCATGTTTGCAAATTATACTTTTTGTGGGAATAGAGGGGTGGGGTGGGTGGTGGTAGGAGATGTATGTGTTATTAAGTTAAAAGCGATAAACGAAACCCAGAACTGTTATGTGGGCAGGTTGTGGTCTCATTTTTGACACTGAGAGGTAGAGTTGAATGTAAGTCAAGGTAGGTTGTTGTACTGTGAGGCCGTCTATAGTGTTTGGAGATTACATGGAGAGGAGATGGTGATAGGAAAAGTGATATGTTCCTTTTATATGTATGCATAGTTTGAATCATGTGATCCTAGGTTGAGATATAATATGAACATGGTTTTTGGTTTGCATTTGGGTATAGTTAATAGTTTTGTAGTTTCTTACGAGTGATTAATGAAAAGGTAGATATACTAAAATAAATGGTAGTAAACGTATTATTGATTGTCTATTTTCATGGAATAGAAGTGGTTGGGGAGTGCTTCTTTAGAAGAGATATTTTATACATGTGTGAGAGATAAAAAAAGAAATTAATATGTGCGGTATATTTTCTGTATGACTTTGTTGACATTAGAGAACTATATGTGATTTTAAGTGATACTATTTGTTAGGCTGTGTCCGTGTGCTGTATTTATGTAGGTGTTGAAGTGGTCCGGGTTTTACTTATGCTGAGTTTCACTATCCCTTTTGAGACACACGTCAATACATTAATTCCATTTAATGTCTTTATTATAGATACAGTAAAGGGACGGTATATTCAAAGTTTGGGAATTAGAACTTTGTTTACTCTCCCCATCCCCTGCTTTACACTCTACGGAGTGTTTAAACACCTTTCGTAACATATAGATGTCTAGCTTGTAAAGGTGGGGTAGTTCAACTAGGCCCATTTATAAACCATGCTATTGGATGGTTTATGTTTTACTCTCCAATTTGCATGTTTCAATACTTTTTGCTGATAAGTGTTCATGCAGTCACTTGTTAAAATTAACGACATATATGGGTATAGTGGCGCTACTGGGAATGGTGGGGGTTTCTGTTTGATTTTGTACGGTTAACCAAGGGCGGGGGTGGGTGTGGGGGAGGTGGTTATGCTACTGATTGAAACACAGATTGAAATACAGAATATAGTAACGTGCAGATGTCGAGCTACTAAATGTGATATAATAGCACTGAGAGCACTTAGAACGGGCCCTATGGCATGGGATATGTTTTAGTCGCAAATTTGCATGTTTTAATACGTTTTGCTGATGAGCGTTTTGGGAGAAATCTATTGAAATTAAGCCTCTTTATGGCTATAGTGGCGATTCTATATTTGCTTGGGATCTTTGTTTTATTGCGTAAAGTTAAGCAAGGGCGGGTGTTGAGGTGGTGTAGTGGTACTGTGACTATAAACCGTCTTATGGTATGGTGTATGTTTGAGTTGCAAAATTGAAGGTTTTAATAGCTTTTGCTGATGAGCATTCCGGCACACACCTGTAGACATTAAGTCTGTGTATGGTTATAGTGGCAGTAATGGGAGTGCTGGGGCTCGTTGTTTGATTTCGTAAGGTTAAGCAAGGGCATGGGTGGGGGTGGGGGTGATGTAGGTGTGTATGTTGCTGATTATAAGACGGACATTTGTAACGTGGCCATGTGTAGTTAGTAAAGGTAATGTAGTTTCACTGGCCCCATTTATAAACCGTGCTATGGGCTGGTTTATGTTGAACCTGCCAATTTGCATGTTTGAATAGTTTTTGCTCATAACTGTTCCGACAGACTCCTGTTAAAATGAACCCTGCCTATGGGTATAGTGGCTCTACTATGAATGGTGGGGGTTTCTGTTTGATTTAGTATGGTTAACCAAGGGTGGGGGTGGGTGTGGGGGGGTGGTTATGTTGCTGATCGAAACACAGAATATAGTAACATGCAGATCTGGAGCTACTAAAAGTGATGTAGAACCACTGGGAGCACTTATAAAGTGCCCTATGGCATGGTGTATGTTTTACCCGCACATTTGCATGTTTTAATACGCTTCGCTCATGAGCGTTCCAGCAGACAATTGTTGAAATTAAGTTCCTTTATTGCTATTGTAGTGTAGTTCCTATTATCCCAATAGGCTCTGCGCATTGGAATAATATCTTCAATAGTATAGACGTAGGACTGTGGTTAACTAGGTCTTCTACTGACGATATTAGACTTAAAGTTATGTGTGCCAGCTAGCTCAGAGTTCACTAGAAACATTCTCGAATAGGCAAGGAGGAGTTTAACCTCCCTGGATAGACAAGAAGGGATTTCGTTTCTGACACCCATAGAACATGACAACTTTGCTCTCCCCTAATCAAGAGTATATCTCTAGAGTCGTGTGAAAACAAAAGACAACTTATTTTACTCAGTCAGTACGTGCATTCTTAGTTTCACCAGATTGTAGAGAAAAGGAAGAGACGGGCGTGTTCAATAAAAAGGTGTTATTTATTGATCAGTCTCCTTTCTCATACAAGAGAAATGAATCGCTATTATTGCAATACTTATAGTTAAGTAAAGTGCATACAGTAAAAACAGAATTATAAAATAATACTGTAAAAGCATTGATATGGTTTCTTAGCCATATGATACTTAAAATGGATAAAAGTTATATACATATATACATTGACTAATCGTACTCAACTGGTGCTTCTAGCTACGCCTACCCCAGTGTACCTGACCTAAGCCTAATACGTGGGCGGGAGTAGATAAGTAGCAGTGTTAGTTAAGTTTGCTTTGCCAAGGATCTGATTCAAGAATTCTCTGTGAGGGGTTATTCAGTTCAGTACCTGGGATTTAGAAGGCTGGAGGGCTGGTATCTCAATCTCAGGACTCGATATCCCAGTTGCCCGCAAGGGCGGCTGGAAACGCCGGGGCTGGATTTCTCGGCAAGAGAAAAGGCAGCGTCTCTCTCTCAGCGCGTCAAAAGGGAGGGGCAGTGTCCGTGGGCTTCCTGCATCTGCTGGGCTCCTCGGCAAGTATCGCTGCTCCAATCTCGTCACCACCGTGTGTTTGCTTAGGGCAATGTTGGTAATATTTATACCTGAAAGGTGCAGAGATTGACGTAAGGATGTACATAAATACGTCAATAAGGATGTCATAAGAACTGGTCGTTCGTACATTCTTTACTGGAGTTCTTGGTTAAATCAAAACAATAGCTGCGGGGGATTTCCCAGGTTGCTGGAGGTTTGATTTGTTTTGAGAACTCGGTATGCTTTCTATGGGGGCTGGGGGAATAGTGCTTGCCTAACGTGGTAGCATGCGCTATGACCTAATCAGAAAACGGGTTTCTGTGCCGTTGTATGGTCATTATTGATTTATTAACCGGACAAGGGTCAGAAACAGGAATATTGATAGAGTTCCCATAGGAAATACATCACACCCACTCCACGGAATCTATGTCCATATTTACTAACCTAAGCATAGTAAACATAACTAATATTGTATGTGTATTCAAAACCGCCCCAAAATACATTATTTTTGCATTAACTTTGGATTTGCGTAACACATGAAAAATGAAAATAGTTACTGTATGCATTCAAGCAGTGTAATCATTCAAAGAGGATGCACATTTTATATCTGCATGAATGATTTGCGAAAATAACACATGAAATGGCTCTTAGTACAGAAGAAAAAGTGCGAGTCCATTTCATCACATAGAAATACAATTGTATGTGTAAATAACCTAGAGTTCGAGGTAATGTCTCCTAGAGGTACCTAAAAATAGAAGTGTCTGTTCTCTAAGAATAGTTTACTTTAAGCAGAAGATAAGTGCCTAAAAGGTAAATATTTTGGATGTTTGGAGAACGTTCCTGTTTGCAGGAGCAGACTCGAAGAATTCTTAGTGACTTTATTTTGAAATTTGAAGGCCAAATTCAGAGTTCAGGGAACGCTGTGTGCACGTTTGCTTAAAGTCATTCTTTCTGTTCTGGTGAAAACATCATATCATTTAGATGTTCGAAAAAACAGTCAACAGCTTCTGGTGAGAGTTCGACAAGGTTGGAAAATGACGCTACCATGCAGTCATGAGCATGATTGCTTTCAGTGATGGTTTGATCAGCATAGCTGACAGATGGTCGTACCTGATCGATGCTGCTTTCATCTTGTACTTCACTACCCTTCATTCGCAGTGGTGAAGTCTCCACGAATGCCGTCATCAGGATTGGTAGCCGCTGGGGACAGCACAATGCATGAGCCTTTACTGGACTCAACAAAGTCTCTGCATCCAATGGCACTTCTGATTGTAGTGTGAGACAGGTGTCCAACACGCATTCTTTGCCGCATAGCAAACACCTTATTACAGGCATAACACAGGTCTGCCACAAGGGTCTGAATGAAAGAAACCAAGTCATATTTAAATCTCGTAGCCATGCTAATCCAAGGACTTTAGTTATGCGGTCCCGGTAGCGGATAGCTAGGATCGTTTCTTCCATTGTTGTTGGAGTCATGTCTGTGACACGGTTTGCCATATCGAAGCAAAAGTAGCAAAAATAGGACGCCTGCTACTAGTCCCAACAGGAGAGGTAGTCCGCCAAAGAGGGAATGGACGAAGTTTGGAAAAATACCCAGGATCGCTTTGAATGGTGTTAAAGCGCCTGAAAAAACTGTCTTAAATACACTGGCGATACCACTGGTATCAGAAATATTTAAGATTTTGTTTAGTATTTCTGCAAAGTGTAGGGGGCTATTCATTGATAGCAGTGAATGAATCTCTGCCGTTGTCCTTGCAACTTGGAGATCATACGTTTCTTTTGATGACGTCAACCTGGTTGGCGTCTGTAGGAGCACAGTCTTCATTCTGCTTAAAGTATCAATTCGAATAGAAGAGAAATTAAAACTGGGCCATAACCTTGCCTCCCTGTCTGGAGTATCGTTTGGGAACAATACTCTTTCACAGCACATGACCCTGGTAGTCACGCTTACGAGATAAGGTTTTCCGGGCAGTAGGCTGCAACATCTGCGATCTACAATTAGAATGTAACTCCCGTTCGAGAGTCTCCTAAAGAATGGTTCTATTCGTGTTGCAGGTGTGCCTAGCTGGTGACATGAAAGGTTATTTGAAGTCCCTTCACAGGCCCCATGCAAACTTAAACCCAGTGATTTTGCACAATTATTGCCACTAAGAAATACACTCTGTCCTTTATTACTAACACATGTGTGTGTATAGGGCAAGTCCCATGTCGACTTAATGTATCCTTTACCCAACCTTTCATACTGGCCTGCCTGTATATATTTTTGGCAGTATTGAAACTGGAAAGTAGTTATCGGAATATTTATTATCCCATGTATTATCCATTCAATGACAGGTCGTTCTGACATTGTCAATGGTAATCTCTCAAGTTTTTCAATGCTCAGAATTGTATAGTCAGCACCCTTCTGTGCCAAACTGATTTGTTTATCAGTAAGGTTAAAGATATTAAATAATGACGTTGTGTTGATTAAACGCCAAGGCACATAGCCTGAACGCAGATTTTGCAACATCCAGCCGAGCTGTACAATAGAACGTAATTGAGACTGACCGTGTTTTAACACAGTAAGTCTTGCTCTATTATATCGATTGCTGAAGACACAATACTGTCCAGTGAATATATTCTGGAAGACAGAGTCATTAACCCATTGTCCACAACAGAAAGTGATTTTTCCAAATTAACACGGTCAATTTCCCGTATTTTTTCTGCTGTCTCAATTTGAGTTTCTTTCCAAGCTTCGTTATAAGCTGCATATATAAAGGCCGCTATGAAACGTTTTTGACGCTGTTTGCGTGGTCCCATAATGAAATCGCGCAAGTCAGCACCTTCTTTAAGTAAAGTCAGGTGTTGCTTAATTTCCGCCAGTGTGGATGTATGTAGCCACTGAAGGCAGAGCTTTCCCACACTGTAAGTAGTTACAATCCCTGGATGTTGTCTCTGGGAGTATCTTGGGTCTGGCCTGGTCAATGTGAACCCCTGTATTTTGTTCAGGAATCTGTCTTGACAGTTATTTGTGTTGGTGGGCCAGATCAACCATTGTTTCCATTCAGGATGTGTTCTGTTTTGGTTTAAAATACTGGTTACGTCTATCTCAACATCAGAGGTGCTATTACTATCTATTGTTGGTTTTGGAATCGACGGTTTGTTTAAGTCTTTGATTTTGGCTAGACCAAGACAGGTGGTCTGCTGAATTGTGTCATTCAAAAATATAATTTGTTCTGGGATCATGCAGGCTCTAAATAATGATTCTATACCTTGCACTTGCCAATCTTTTGTGCCCCAGATCGTTTTCGTTTCAATGTTATCATTCCAGAAATCAAAACCAAATGTATTCATTTTTTCAAAAAAAGAGGCTGAATATATCAATTTTGTGTTTGTAAGAATGGTTTTCACTCCTGTCTTATTTAACAATTTGAAGTAGAATGTTTCTGCATTACTTGTGTTAAACCCCGAAAAGTATGAATATTTATCATAAAATGTTTTTGAACTGCCTTTTGGTGGAGTTGCACAATGTTCCCATTGGTTAAAATTTAAAACATTTCTAGGCTTAGTTGATTTATGCAGATAATGGTTACCATAATGGTTATAGCAAAACATTTGATCGTAATTAGATGAACCTTGTAAATAATCATGTTCTGTAAATTTAGCTGACATCACTAGATCAGACATCATATCATTAATACTTTCAAAATCCCAATCATCAGCGAATGTGCTTGGTTTTACAAAGTCACTTAATGAAATCTTAAATTGGTGTGGATACTTCAGGAGTTCAACCGGACCATATATTTCATATTCAGTTTTGTCCCATGCTACCCCGCCGGGTATAGGATTGGCTGTGAAGTTGACAGAAGAAAGTTCTCTTTTCTCGACGTGTGAAGATGTGTGTGGTTTAAGGACCAAGTTGATATTCTGGCTTGCTGTGTCCATTTTAGCATATCTTCCCTCAATGAAATGTCCCAAGCATACTACCATGATGAGCCAAAGTATGAGGATAAATGCACCAAATGCCACCCAAATTTCAATCCATGGAGAAATCAGATAGGTTTCTTTTAGTTGATGAAAAAGTTTCTTTGCTTTGTCTTTAAAAGTTCTTTTCGTTGGATGATCGTCAGGTTCATTCAGATCTTCAGAAAAATCATCGAAGTTGATGAAGTAGCCGGATGCTGTTCTGTCAATTGTTTCAATTGCTTCTGGATTACTTTTTGTTTTTAGGATTTGCTTTGTTTCATTAGCATAGTCCATGGTTACATCACTGTTGGAATATGATTAGAGAAGGCAGGCATAATTATTTCTTCGCCATGAGGGCACTCCCTGACAAACTCTGGTGGCCAGTCTTTTTCAGCTAGAAGGATGTCATAGCCTTTAGAGAGATTATCCCAAAACAGACCCCTTATCTTCCTAGTCTTATCCCCTTCTATACGCAATGTTATTTCATATATTTTATGAGGTTTGCTAACTCTGGTATCTGCAGTTTCCACTTGAATGTATTCATTCGTGTCCACTGTCTCCAGATGATTCATCAGGATCTTGCGAGCTATGCTCACTTCTGCTGCGCTGTCTAGCATTGTCTGAGCCCATTCTCCGTTTTTGAGCTGTGTCCTCAGTATTCTCGGCATGGTTGATTACTTTAATACTGGCTACCTTCTTCTTTGGAAATTGTAATTTTTTATTTTGATGAGCAGGTTCCTTGTATTTGGACTTGACGTGCTATTCCCTGTGTTCTGATTGTCCTCTTCTTTCCGATTTCTGCGAGGAAGTCTGAAAAGATTGAGAGGACGTGTATCAATATCTTGATATCTGTCAGGTTTCTTTATATTATCCGTATTTCTAAGGTTGTATTTTTTCACAGAGGGCTCCCTTTGGGGAGACTTGCGTCCTTGGTCCGGAGATCTTTCTCTCCGCCGAGGAGACCTTCCTCTGGTTTGGAATCTTTTTTCTTTAGGGGTGGATTGTTTATTTCCATCCCAGCTCTTTTTTTGAGTGTTTAGATTATTTTTAATAAATACCTTTTCAGGATTTTCAATTAGTTGGGGTTTCACAGGTATTCCACCCAAACTATCTCTTCCTAGTTCTTCATAGGATTTTTCTATGATTCTGGCAATTTCAAATGGTTGGTCTGCTATATCTGTCTCTTTCAACCTCTGGCGGATCGCCACATTTGCTGCTTCTCCCTTTATATTGGCTAGTAATATTGCCGAGACCTGTTTGAAGTCTTTTAGTAATTTCATACCAAGAGTTAAAGCAGGTTCTGGACCGTTTTCATTTTGAATTTGTTTTAGCACATCTGGTATTACTGACATGGATGGAACACCATGTGTTTTTGTGTAAACGGAAGCAAAGACTGTACCCCAAGTGTCACAGTCCTCCACATGTGGTGTGATTCCCATTGGAAGACAGATAGTCAGAATCCTGTGTTTCTCAACCGGGGTGGTATCCGGAAATACCGCCTCTATTTGAGTGATTTTTTTGTGCTAACCAGAATGGGATTTGTTCCCGTTTTGCGGGTACTCTCCCTAGACAGGACTGTATGTTCTGTGGTGTGATTTTATTTGTGTTCCCCTGATGAGGGGTCAGCTGTGGAATTTTAATAGCTGGTTGGACTGTTGAAGTCCGCATTATATATTGGACTAATTGTCTGCGTAATTAGTTGTTTTAGCTGTGTTAAAAGATCTGGTGCAGACATTTCTTCAATGTCTGGATGTGGTGTGTATCCGGCTAGGACCGGCCACGTTGCTCCTGGTCTACCTAGTGGACCGAGCCTGGTGATGTGATTATTATGTTTTAGGGCGCCTTTAAACCAGAGCAGGTGCTCTTGGTATTTGAGTGATATCTCCACTTCCTCGAAAGGAGTGTAGATATCCGGTGGTTCCTCTATCTTATAATAGTGGAACTCTTTTGTTACAGCGTTTGCTGCTGGAAAGTTTATCCATGAGTAGAATACCTCTGTCTGCCGATATTCGTGTGCCTCAATTACGAATATGACTGTACCACCTCTCGGTGTTAGTCCATTTTCTATAAGTTTTAAGGTTATAGTTTTTCTTATGTTGACCGGGATGAGTATTGCCTCCGGGTCTTGCTGTAGGAGACTATTGTCATCCGCTAGTAGTTGAGCTGCTATTCTAGCTGTCTCCCTTCCTTCTTCACTGTCTGACATTTTACCGTCAGGAAGGTTATTTTGTTTATTTGCAGATCAGGTTTCTATGGAAACAAAGATTAGATGCACAATATTTTGGAACAGTGTATCCTTCAACGTTGAATAAACCAAGAACCATACATAGGAGTCTCCTCCTACGAAGTTTGGCGGATTTACCTTTCACCCACTCCAGACGTCTTTGGAGTATTATGGGAAAAGGGGTCTGTGTGAAAAAGCACGACTGTGTTACTATAATGTCTTACGTTAGATTTATCGCCTATCCAAACACGTTGGGCGCCATGTAGTGTAGTTCCTCTTATCCTAATAGGCTCTGCGCTTGGAATAATATCTTCAATAGTATAGACGTAGGACTGTGGTTAACTAGGTCTTCTACTGACGATATTAGACTTAAAGTTATGCGTGCCAGCTAGCTCAGAGTTCACTAGAAACTTTCTCGAATAGGCAAGGAGGAGTTTAACCTCCCTGGATAGACAAGAAGGGATTTAGTTTCTGACAACCATAGAACATGACAACTTTGCTCTCCCCTAATCAAGAGTATATCTCTAGAGTCGTGTGAAAACAAAAGACAACTTATTTTACTCAGTCAGTACGTGCATTCTTAGTTTCACCAGATTGTAGAGAAAAGGAAGAGACGGGCGTGTTCAATAAAAAGGTGTTATTTATTGATCAGTCTCCTTTCTCATACAAGAGAAATGAATCGCTATTATTGCAATACTTATAGTTAAGTAAAGTGCATACAGTAAAAACAGAATTATAAAATAATACTGTAAAAGCATTGATATGGTTTCTTAGCCATATGATACTTAAAATGGATAAAAGTTATATACATATATACATTGACTAATCGTACTCAACTGGTGCTTCTAGCTACGCCTACCCCAGTGTACCTGACCTAAGCCTAATACGTGGGCGGGAGTAGATAAGTAGCAGTTTTAGTTAAGTTTGCTTTGCCAAGGATCTAATTCAAGAATTCTCTGTGAGGGGTTATTCAGTTCAGTACCTGGGATTTAGAAGGCTGGAGGGCTGGTATCTCAATCTCAGGACTCGATATCCCAGTTGCCCGCAAGGGCGGCTGGAAACGCCGGGGCTGGATTTCTCGGCAAGAGAAAAGGCAGCGTCTCTCTCTCAGAGCGTCAAAAGGGAGGGGCAGCGTCCGTGGGCTTCCTGCATCTGCTGGGCTCCTCGGCAAGTATCGCTGCTCCAATCTCGTCACCACCGTGTGTTTGCTTAGGGCAATGTCGGTAATATTTATACCTGAAAGGTTCCGAGATTGACGTAAGGATGGACATAAATACGTCAATAAGGATGTCATAAGAACTGGTCGTTCGTACATTCTTTACTGGAGTTCTTGGTTAAATCAAAACAATAGCTGCGGGGGATTTCCCAGGTTGCTGGAAGTTTGATTTGTTTTGAGAACTCGGTATGCTTTCTATGGGGGCTGGGGGAATAGTGCTTGCCTAACGTTGTAGCATGCGCTATGACCTAATCAGAAAACGGGTTTCTGTGCCGTTGTATGGTCATTATTGATTTATTAACCGGACAAGGGTCAGAAACAGGAATATTGATACAGTTCCCATAGGAAATACATCGAACTATAGTGTGTCTAATAGGTTTGGTGTGGCTCTTTCTTTGATTTTGTAAGGTTAAGGAAAGATGGGGAAGAGGGTGGTGTAGTGGCAGTATGCCCATGTATGAATCGCTTTATGGTATGGTATATGTTTTTATGGCAAATGACCATGTTTTTTTTTTTTTTTGATAATCAAATTTTATTGAAGTTTGCAATCCAAATAAGTTAATTGGTACCAAGTCACACATTTCATTTAAAAACCCCTGACCCTCCCTAATGACAACACAGATCTTATTAGTCTTTTCAGAGTAAGGAACTAGCGCCCTCTTAACACATTGAGTTAGCAAGATAGGACTCATCAAGATGGTAACAGTCCAAACCATTTGCCCCATACTTTGCTGAACATCTCTGGGCATCCCCGAGCCTCAAAGAGGGCCTCCTCCTGCACCCCGCACCAGTCCACACTCCTCCTCCATTTCTGTAGTACCGGTGCCTTAGCCTGGGACCATCTAGCCGCAATGTCTCATTTCGCCACTGCCAACGCTGTTCCCAGAAAGCGCTTGTCGGCCGGGAGCCGTCCAGGCCATCAAACATTCCCAATAACAAATACCTCGGGTCGAGGGGAACTACCCATCCCAAATCCCGTGTAAGCTCAATTTCTACCCCCTTCCAGAATGGATCTAAGGCCAGACAGAGCCATACCATGTGATAGAAGTAGGCTGGGGTGCCAGCACAACGCGCACAGGCCGGGGAGGTTCTCGCACCGGCACGAAAGAGACGGGCCGGCGTGAGATATGCTGTGTGGAGGTAGTAAAGCTGGACCAGGCGTAGCTTTGAAGATGTGGTTAGGGTTTTGGGTGCCATAAGGGCGTCACGCCAGTCTGCTTCGTCCAAAGGACCCACCCACCTCTCCCATCGCTCCCTAAGGCGATCCAAGAATGTGGGGCAGTTTTTAATTAGGGCTCGGTATATACGAGACACTCCCCCTCTCCCCAGGTTACCCAACATGACTTGGGCCTCTAGAGGACTAAATTCCGGAAGGGAAGTGGGTGCTGGGAGGTGTATGTGGAGGGCGTGGCAGATTGCATATATTTATAAGTGTAAGAGGGCATGCCTTTGCTGTAGATCAGAAAAAGAGCGCATGTGATCTCCTACCCACACGTCTCCAAGTAGTGATAACCCCACCAGGTCCCAGCAGCGGAAACCCTCCAGGGAGGAGGCCTCTCTCAAACAGGTGCTATGCCATAGGAGCGTTTGTCTAGTCAGCTTCCGATCCCAGTGCACCATGCCAAGGGCAGCGCGCCAAGCCATGAGCACCGTTCTGGTGATTGGGGGCATGGCCTGTGGCACCGGGGAGCCGTATAGGAAGCCCTGAATCTGTGCGAAGTCTAAGATGGTGAGTTCCACCCGGTATGCTGGGTTGGACCAGCCGCCCGCAAACCAATCATGAATCACAATTAGTTTTGTGGCTAGGTAGTAAAAATAGAGGTTGGTGACTCCCATGCCACCGTCAAAGGGGGGGACCCAGCAGTGGGACAGGGACAATCGTGATCGCCCACCCCCCCCCCCAGAAACCGGGTGAGTGTGCCATCCAGTACCCTAAACCAGCTACTCGAGAGGTGAACCGAGGTGTTCTGTAGAATATAAAGAAAACGGGGAAGGATCATCATTTTGAAAAGGGTGCTCCTGCCCAATGTGTTAAGGGGAAGGGACTGCCAGTTCCTAAGATCGGTTTTCATCTGGGTGACCAGGGGGGCAGCATTGAGGGCCCACTCCAGCTCAGGCAGAAGTGTCACCCACACGCCCAAGTATTTGAATGACTGCCTCCGGAGGGGGATCATCACCTGTCAGTCGAAGAACTCGCGGGAGGGGTGAAGAGGGACCAGTGTAGATTTCGCCGGGTTGAGACGGAGACCTGAGACCCGCTCAAAGGCAGATAGGGCCTTCAAAGACCTAGGACCGGAATGTTCCGGATCGGCCAAATAGAGCAGAACATCGTCTGCATATAAAGCAATTTTGTCCACCTGGCTCTGATCCCACATCCAGCCCTGGATGAGGGGGTCCTGTCGGATTAGTGCCACCAGGGGTTCCATTGCCAGCGCAAATAGGAGTGGTGAGAGGGGGCAGCCTTGGCGAGTGCCTCTCCAAATCGGGAATGGTTCGGAGGACGCGCCGTTGACGAGTACACGGGCTCCAGGGCTGTTGTAAAGAACCTGGACCAGGCGGCGGAAGGGAAGGCCGAAACCCATTCTTTCCAGAACGTCCCTTAAGTACCCCCAGTCCACCGTGCCAAAGGCCTTTTCAAAGTCAACGCGGAGAAGGGCCAGGTACGGGGACAGCCGATGTCGATGGGCCAGCGACAGGTGGAGATGGCGGATACAGTGACGGGTACCCCTGGCCGGCATGAACCCGCATTGGTCGCGGTGGACCAGGTCTTGCAGGAGGGGCCGGAGTCTTTGGGCTATCGCAGATTCAGATGGGAAGGACCCGTCGTCGACCACCTGGTGGAAAAGCTCCATCAGATGGGGGACCAGATCCTCGCGAAACGCTTAGTAGTATTCCTGGGAAAATCCATCAGGCCCTGGCGTCTTGCCGGAGTGCAGCAGGGTGATAGCCCCATGAATTTCTTCCGGGGTGAGAGGGCCGTCCAGGGTATCTGCGGTTTCCCTGGGGAGACATGGAAGGCACATACTAGAGTCCGCCATCAATTCAGTGAGGGAGGCTTCGGGAGGGAGTGCGGTATGTAAGGCCACGTAGTAATGTGCGAAGGTTTGCGCAATAGCCGATGATGTCACTTGGCATGTCCCATGGACCATTTGGATCTCTGGAATGATGCGATGGGCCCTAGTGTAGGATACCAGATTGTGGAGCAGTTTACCGTTCTTATCGCCCCAGCTGTAGATACGGGCCACGGAGCAGCGCCAAAGCATTTTGGCCGACGCCAAGGAAAGCCGCCAAATCTCGTCCCGGACCAGCGCCAGCTGTCTAGAGGAGTCGGCAGGGTCCCTGACTAGTTGAGCCTGTTCCAAGCTAATGGCTCGGGACTCCAGCTGCGCCAGCTGGGCGGTGTGGGCCACACACTTGGCATGCACCAACCCCTTGGCAACACCACGAATCACTGCTCTGCTCACCTCCCAGAGCGTTCCCTGTGAAGGGACCGATCCTACATTAGCGGGGAAGTAATGTCAGAGCTCCTGTCCGAGAGACTCCACCAGTTGGGAGTCTAGCAGGAACCACGCATTTAGTCGCCAGGTTGCTATGGGGCCGGTAGAGGAAGACCCGATGTGGATTGGGATGGGGGAGTGATCGGAGATTCTCCTGGGGAGAATCTCTACCCCTGACACCAACTGGCAGTCCGTGGTGGGCATTAGAATTAAATCTATGCCGGAGTGGGTGTGGTGGGCAGCTGATGTGTGAGTGTATTGTTCCCTTCGGGGGGTTCCACACCTTCCATACATCGCAAAAACGCATTGCTGAGGTCCATCCTACCAGGCTCTTTGCATAGGTTAACGGTTGCACTGAAGGAGGGCCCATCACATACCTGTAGGGTTGAAGGACAGTGCTGAAGTCCCCCCTGACGATGGTGAGGCCCTGGGGAAGGGAGGAAACAACCTGCGTGAGGTGCCGAAGAGTGGATGATAAGAGTGCTGGGGGGACATAGGTGCAAAGGAGATTCAAGGGATTGCCCTCAACCAGTCCCGACATGGCCACATACGTTCCCTGTGTGTCAGTGACGCCGTCGATTACGGTGAAGGGAAGCCCTCGTCTCCGAAAAATGGCCACCCCCGAGAGCCTCTGGTAAAACCGGAATGCCAGACCCGGTCAAACCCGTATCGAGCCTGGAAGTGGCACTGGGAGCCCAGAAGGTATGTCTCCTGGAGGAGTAGGGCATCAGGCATGTGGCGGAGGGCCGCTCGCAGCACCGCGGTTCGTTTAATGCGGTCAAGGAGGCCATTCACATTCCAGGAGAGGATGTGGAGGGGTTTGTTATAGGTGCCGGTCATATGTGAAAGTGTGGTCTGGCGTGTAGTGAGTGGGCAAGGTGGATCCCTCACCATCAGGGGGAAAGTTCCAGCGGGATCCGGGGCACAAGGGCCTAGTTAAGGAAGACAGGGGTGTGTGTGACAGCAGAGGAGGATAGTAGGACGTGTGACTACCAATAAGAACAGAACAAGGTGGCCCGTGGGCAGCCAAAAACAACAAATTCCCGAGAGATTTTGTCTCTCCCCCCTCCCTCGACCCCAACTCCCTCCACCCTATACTTCAGAATGGGAAGGATCTGTCGCCTTAAACTAATCACTAGTACCTCGCGAGGAGGCGAACAGCTAAACTAAAACGGTTAGCAACCACAAAATCGGGACATGGCTGAGTCGGACCCCCCTCCATGTGTTCGGATAAAGTGTTAACAGCAGGTTAGAGGAAGAGAAAATGGACAAGTATCTGTGGACTAAGATGTTCGGACTCAGGATTACAGCAATAGAGATACCCTAACAAACCAGTCTGGCAAGCTCCGTGCGGGCCTGTGCACGGGGTCAGAGGCATACACATCCATGGAGAGTTCCAGGTTGGAGATGCGGGCTCTGGTGGTGTCCACATCTGAGCCGCGGATCGCAGGGCTTCCAGATAGGTCGGAGTCTGACATGGCTCGCCTTGGAGTCGCACTTGGTCCGGGGACGCTGCCCATGTCAATCAGGGAGGAGACCAATGGTGGAGGAGCGGATCCCTGCTCCTGGGTCTGGGTCAGAGAATGCTGGGGCCCTGCCACCAGCGATTGGGAGCCACCACCTCGACGGCCGGCCCTCCTCCGAGATCCGGTCCTACATCTCCTGGGCTTTAGCGTGGTCGGGTTCATTCACTCCGGGGCCCGCTGGGACAGCGGGAGAGTCGCCCTCCGCTGGAGGGGTCGTTCCTCCGTGAGCCATGTCCAAGCGGCTCAGGGGGAGTCGAAGAAGAAAGTCCTGTTTTGAAAAATCACTTGCAGCCGGGCCCGGAAGAGGAGTCCGTAGCGAAGGCCCAACGCTCTAAGTTTTTGTTTGACTTCATCGTAGGATCTACATTGGGAGTGGACCTCCCTCGAGTAATCCGGAAACACCATTATCTTAGAGTCCTGATAGTGCAACGGCCCCAGCTCTCTGGCCGCCCCCAGAATGGCGTCCCTGTCGCTGAAAGTAAGGACACGGAGGATGATGGGATGGGATGGGTTGGGGCATCAGGCGGCGGTTTAGGGGCAAGAGAGCGATGAGCCCGCTCCACCAGGAGGAGAGTTTGTCCTTGGGCATCCAGGAGCGGATCCAGGTTTCCATAAAGGTGGCAGTGCTGGCCTTCTCCACCCCCTCCGGAAAGCCCAGGAGGCGCAGGTTGTTGCTGCGCGCCCTGTTTTCACCATCCTCGGCTCGACAGTGGAGCTCCGAGGTCTGCGACTGGAGACGGGCCATTTGGCCTTAAGGGTGTTGACGTCGTCCTCTACTGTGGAGATTCGGGATTCAGCCTCGGTGATACGTTCCATGGCCTTACGAAGGTCCTGACAGATTAGGGCCATATCAATCCGAACCTCCCCAATCTTGCTCTCCACTGACTCATGGGACGCGTTGATCGCTTGCAAGATGGTCGAGAGATCTCCTCCGGCTGGGCCCGAGCCGACCGTTGCTCCACCACCAGGCCCCCGATCCAATTTCGCAAACTGCTCCATCGTTGTTTGGGTCGTGGGGCCAGAGGCTGGGGGGGCGCGGGGTTTGCCCATAGTTGCAGACAGTCAACCAACACGTGCTGGGGAGGAGTGGGTGGAAGTCCAGGCAGCGCCCCAGCCACCCGATATGGTGACCGAAGCTCTCTCCAACTCCCGGCCGGTCCAAAGCAGAGTTCTCCAGGTGGGGCGCCCAGGGGGAGGAGGGGGAACCAACTGAGGCGCCGGGCGGTCCTCCCCGGGGTCGGCAGCACCCCGATAATCTACTTAGGTTGTGGTGGCACTCTGGGCCCCAGATCGGGAGGACACAGGGCCTGGATGTCCCTGGGTCAATGGTGGATACCGGCCCCGCCGCGGGCCCGCGGCTCCAGACCAGTCAGGGCCCCAGGGAACCCTCCTCGGGGGCTCCCCCCGCTCCAGCCCCACACGTCCCCGCCGGGGCAATAGGGTGTGTGTGATCTCCACCTCACAGGGGAAGGTCAGCTCATAGGGCCACCACTCACGGCCCCCCGTAGTTCGTGGTTCTCCAAAAGGGTTGGCCCCCGGGGCGCAGACAAGTATCATTGTGTGCTTCGGAAAATCCTCTCCATTTATCCTAAATTCAGAAAAAAAAACATTCTTTAAAGGATTTTCCTTCCTTCTACATCATGTGTAACCTAGCGTGATGTCTCCAGTTCTCAGTAGTGAGCAAAATAAGCATGCGTACATCGATGTGCTTGCTCTCACTGCAGTGCAATTAAAAACAAATTGAGTATCTTTGCGAGGGACGAAAATAGAGCCCTATAGAGACCCGTTTGGAGGCTCCCTGAACATAAGTGCCGGTCCTCAGACCCAGCCAAATTAAAGCCCAGCATCCATCCATCCTAAGCACTGCGCCATCCGACCATCTTTTAATTGATGCATACATTCCTACTTATATACATACATACATGTGCCCCTGTACTTATCTTAAGCATCTATAAGCCCATTTTCCTATTGTAGGCACTGTGCCATTCATAGAGCCATACCCCTATATATCCATAGATACATTTGTCCCAGAACCACTCCTAAGCATCTCTCAGCCCACCCGTCTATCGTAAGTACTGGTGCCTGCATTCATTCATCCTTCCATTCATCCATACATTGATACATCCATCTATGTATCTATGCATTGATGCATCTGGCCGTACATCCATTCGCCCTTAATTCAACTATACGTTCTTATTTCCGTGCATCGTCCGCCTCTGATCCTAAATACGACATATTATACTCATCCACCCAGCCTCTTAAGGGGTCAAAAAGGCTGGCCAAAAGCATTGACAGGCAGATATTTTTATAAAGAATAACAAAGCATTGAGTTGCTCTTTGTGGAGCATACTTCACCACCCTTCTCTGATGGTGTTTTAAACAAAGATACATCTAGCAAAAGAAATGTAAAGGAACCTTTAAGTGTAAGACGTCAATTTAGAAACATAACATTTTGTCGAGTTGTATATGGGTACACTGTTTTAAAGTGGCTGTGACTGACAGATGCTGAATACCTGTACTTCTTACATTTGAGAAAGTATACCAGAGTGCTAATTTGGGGTGGTGAGAACCTTGAGTTCTATATTTCCATGTGAAGCACAGTATAGGAATATAAAAGTAATTGGAAATCTTTTTTGTTCATATTAAAGAGGGGGTGTGAGAACTAAGTGAGCCAGGCAAAGCGTGTGTTTTTGTAGCACTAAAACAAGAGAGTGTGTAGGGTCAGGGCAGGTTTGTGCTGGAGTTGCCTGGTTGTGGTCGTTTCCAGAGGCGCAACCAGAGCAAAATTTTGGGTTAGCCTAATTCTTTCAGTAATAGGCAGAGTGGGGACCTAGGGGCTGTAAAAAAGGGTGAAAAAGAACAGAGTCTTCTTTATAAAAAAATGATCTTTTAAAGACCTGTGAAGTACTCGGGAAGCTGTCAAGAGAGTCCCGGACAATGGGCGTTGCACGCCTGGTGGTCTGTTTGGTAATTTCCCCACAATAATGTTGCTCCTGCATTGCAAAAAGAGAAGGGAAATTCTGAGAGAAAATGTGTCTTTTTAAAGGATTTCTCTTTTCCTTCAATGCGAGTCACCTGGCATGATGTCTGCACTTCTAAGTAGTGAGTAATGTGCATGCTGTCACAGTCTCACTGCAGTGCAATAAAGAAAAAAAACGGATGAGGTTTGCGAGGCCTGAAAATAGACTCCCCATGAAGACCTGTTTAGAGGCACCCAAAAATAAAGTGCTAGATTAAAAGTTTTTTAAAATACTATCTTAAAAGTTGTCTGCAGTGGGTTGCAGAGAGAGTGCTGTGGGGTGGTGGGGTGCGGCGGAGAGGTGTAAAGTACGAGGTAGTGTAGTTACATATAAATTGTAAAGGTCTATGTAAATAATTAAATAAAAACTTGCTGTGTGTTCTATGGCACTACTGGTCATCATAGTGCTCCTCTGTCGTGCTCCATCACGTTGCAGCACTGGGTGTGGAAGTCGTTAGTGGAAGTTTTGTAATTGTATGTTTTTGTTTTAGCATAGTGAACAAATGTGAAAAATAATTGAATCTATTATTTATTTTTCAGAAAATTATTTTGTTTTGATAAAAATTTGGAAATGCCAAGAAGTGAAAAAAAGAAAAATATATATTTCAGCAAAATTCTAAATCTTCAATTAGAATAAAATGCGAGTATTACAGAAACAGTTTGTTCTACTATAAGTGCAAGATAGTTTGTGAAAAAAATATTACAAACATTTAATGAAAAAAGGATCACACAAGTGGAAAAAGGGGAATTTTTCAAGTAAGGTGAAGCAGAGTTCACTTTCAAATATCAGAAAAAGGAAACATGATAAAGAAAAAGTATCTGTTACTCGGAGACAAAAGGAGTTTCATGAAATTCGTCAGAGACTTTTTCGATCTAGAGTGATTCAAAATTTAATGAAAACATGCTGCATATATAAGAGTAAATTGTTTCAATTCAAAGAGAAGCAGCGTATTGAAAGTATAGTGGATAGTGCTTTAAATTTAGAACAGAAGTTATTCATTGTGATTTTGAAGAGAAAGTATTAAACAGAAGGTTAAGTTGTTACAAGGACTAGATCCATGTCATGTAAGAAAATATACTGAGAAGTATGGGCATTCTCTGGCTTGTCTTTCAAGAAAAGTTTATAAAAGTGTTTTTCATTAGTTGAGGATGTTACCAGTACGTCATTCAGAAATGCGGAAGTTTGTGAGGAAAGAGTACCATGTAAAAAGTCATGCATTATTTTTAAGTGAACTGAGTACAGTCTTTCATATGCTTCTTTATTAGTTGTTCAAAAAAAGTGTGATGATATTGAAATGCGATATTTTGGTTCAGAGAAGCAGTTCATAGAAAGTGAAAGTTTGACAATTACAGATGTTGCAGGAGATGAGAAAGTGATTAGCACAGATCAGTTTGAAGAAGAAATTGGAAAGTTTAATGTAGTGTGGTCTGAAATACGAAACGATGTTTGTGTTGGTTGTCGACGTACTCATTATAAAAGTCAAAGTAGGAATGTTGGTTTGTATTTGATAAGTGAAAAGGAGAACAATGGTAAGTGGGTAGAATTTGCACTTTACTTGTTGGTGGAAGGTCAATTTGAGTTAGGTAATGAGCAACGTATATGTAAATATTGTTACAACAAATTAGAAGAGAACAAAATGCCTTTTAGAGCAGTACATAATAACTTATAATTAGTAGCTAGTCCGGAGGAACTAGCAGAATTGAATACATATGAGTCTGTTCTAATTAAATTTGTTAATTTTTTTCAAACTATAATTCAGATGGAGCCTAAAACAGGTAAGCTGCCACCAAAAGACTTGCAAAGAGGTTTGAAGGAAGAGTGGTGTACTTACCTTTAGATTTTAAGAAAAATATTGAAACTATTGCTGGAGTGAAAGAGGAAAATTAGGCAGTATTCATTCTAGTAATTGGTGTAGTAACAAAAAGTCAGAAAATATGGCAAGAATTTGTGTGTGTTAATAAAGTTGAAATAGCTACCTTATATCTTATAGAGAACACTATTTATTACAAAACTGTAAATGTGGATGGACAGGTAATAAGTTTAGAAACTGAATCTTGTTGACCGATATTCTGAAGCTACAATCTGTACAGGTCGATCATTATACCGTCCACCTTCTACTGTAGGAAACAGCTGTGGAAAATATTGACCTTCCAAGCTTTTCTCCCATACACTCATTGGAGTTCCCTGTGCTTTTTTCATTTCAAATAACTCAATGCTGCTTCGTATTACTTCTTTTGAATGCAAAGGGTATATTGTGTAATTTTCATAAATATCTTCAGTCCGAGATTTGTCCACTTTCTCAATTTAACCACTTGAAATTTCAGATTATATTCTGAAGATCCTTGATTTCGACAGTGCATTTCATACATATTTCACCTTTTGTTTGAAAGTGATCTGTCTTTTCTGTTGCCTGCAGTGAACCACATATTTAAAACTAAAGTTCATCAATAGGTTCTTTCTGCAAAAGAATTTGTGGAGAAAGTTCAAGAAACAGATGTAAATTTAGAAGGACACTTAATCAATTTGATGGCATGTCAATGTGGAACAAATGAGTATTGGTATTGTCGTCATGAAGAACTCAAGTGTATGTTACGGAACTTAGGTACACCAACATGGTTTGTCACACTTAGCTGTGCAGAGTATGCATGGTAAGATTTGCTTGAGTTTCTAAGAGAAGCGAATTCCAATATAAAAAATGTTAAAATAAAGACTTGTGGTGAACTGTGTTCATGGGATCCTGTAAATGTGTAAAGATATTTCAATGATAGGTTTCAAGCTACGATGTATTTTATCTGCAATAAAAAGAATCCAGCTTTGGAGAGGTCACCGATTTCTTTTGGAGAAAGGAGTATCAAGCAAGAGGTGCACCTCATATACATATGCTACTATGGATCAAGGATGAACCTAAATTTGGAAAAGATTCTGATGAAACAGTATTGTCTTTCATTGAATAGTATGTGACTTGTGAGAGATACCAAGAGAAGAAGGAGATAGAAGCTTGAGATAGCAAGTTTTACGTTTCCAAAGTCACGGTTGTTGAAAGTATTGCAGAAGAAAATACAAGTCCAAAGGGGAATTTTACACCAGATGTCAGTTTGGTTTTCCCTGTCCAGTCATTTGTAAAGTAAGAGTAAATTCTTTTTTTTTTATAATGCACACAATAATTTGAAAATCTCCAAAGAATATCTACAACTTAAAAAGAACAGAAGTGTCAAAGTATATCAATGATAACAATCCAGTCATTTTAAAAACGTGGAATGCGAACATGGACATTTAATTGCTGTTGCATGTTATGTTACATTGTACATAACAAAATCAGAAAAAATAGAGATGAAAGAAATGTGGGAAGAAAATGCACAAGAGAAAAGCCTTAGTAAAGAATTGTACAGCTTTACTTCGAAAATGCTTTCCCACAGAGAACTTGGATTGTATGAATGTTCAGACCACTTGTGCTCTTCAAGTTTAGATTCAAAGTCACGAGGAATCATTTGAGTAAGTTTAGGTCTTGCCTGCAAATGAAATAGAGTGTCGAAATCATTTGAAGAAATTGAAGAATTACCAGTAAATGAAACAGACAGTACAGACAATCTTAAAATGAATATGTTGGACACATACTAACCGAAAACGAGTCAGGATCTGGAATAGCTATGTCTGTATGAAGTACTTCAACATTACAGTTTGAAAATAAATGTTAAACAGAATGTAAAAGAAGGAAAATATGCAGTAGTTGGATGTCATGTTTGTTTAGAATAACATGCAAAAAGTAATCTCATAAACCGCAAGAAAGTTAGTTGTGAAACTTTAGGTAAGCGAGAAATTGACAATTTAGCACTTCTGCAACTGTTCAAGCCATGGTGTAGTGAAAGTGAATTACTTGGAGACTTTGACTGTCCCAAAGATTGTTTTAATACATGTAAAGGTAGCGTTGCATGTACAATTTTTGCTACATATTTAAAAATGTTGAATGATGAAGTTGAACAGGAAAATACCATTACAGCTGAAATTAGTAATGAAAGTTCTCAAGATGGGGGCGCTAGAGGGCGCACAGCGGAATGGCTGCCTTGTGAGATAGCTCCGCCGGCCAGGTAGCACAAACGGCAAAATAAAGCGGTTAGCGAGTATTTAAAAGATATCAATGAGATCCAGAGGCTGTCGGAACCATTGGCGACGAGGAAACTCGGAACACAATGCCTGTGGATAGTATGTTGATCCGGTAATTCACTTGATAAGGAGTTGTGGAGAAACAATAACGCCCGCGTCAAGATGGCGGCGCCCTATATAGGAAATGTCCGAAGCTCTGTTACAGCTAGCAAGTGCAAACGGTGAGTGTTTTCGTAACTCGAGAACCTCCCCTGCCCAGAACTAACACTCCGACACCACTCTCTCACATGCTGGCGACCCTGGAGCAGTCCGGTCTTAAATTAAGCAAAATTCTGAAATGGCGTGAACAGGCAACGACAAGATGGCGGCGCCCATGACCTGCAACGAGGGTTAGCTTTGGAAACTTCAGGGTCTGTCCCCAGCCAATGTAGCCCTCGCCTCAGTCCCGCTCCATAAACAACACAAATTTAGACGTGTGGACTAGCATATTCACGCGGTGGAGGACATACAGCGCAAATGGTCACGACAGATACAAACCATTTAACAACTCTGGGGTCGGAGTCACCTCACCACTAAGCCCCCTTTGCTGGTGCAGTAACTCGGAGAGCCGGAAATCGGGCTAAATCGCGCCACCCAGAGCAGTTTTAAGAGACACCAGCCCTCTCCCTACAACAAGGTCAGAAAGGCGCAAGGTAATCACGCTGTACTAAAGATATCAAACCAAGGGGTCGTTACTGTGCTCCCACCTCAGATAGACCTCATCAACTAAGCCACATAACCCACTAGCTGTCGCTGCTGGTCCGGGAAGCGCATGTCTCTATCCTCTTGGCGTGCAGTATTGAGCAGAGAGAAGGTGTACCTACCATATAAATTGTGACTGTGCTAGTCATCCGCATTCCTATATTGAATATCAACAAACTAGTCATTTACCACCATGGGTAAACCGGACAGGCTACAACCCACCCTGACCTCTGCCACAAAAAACGCGAAAGGAGCACCATCACAATCAGACACTGAACTAGACAGTGAAAAAACACAGCCCGGCGGCATGGAACAGGTCCTAAAAGCCATTCAGAAAAGCCTGCAAGATGTGCATGGGAAACTAGATGTGATATCACAGAGAGTGGACAACATGGCGGCGAAGTTAGATAAACATGGTGAGCGCATAGAAGAAGCTGCAACCGTGAAACAAAAGCTGCAAGAATTGAACATTGACTATGCGATGTTATACCCGGGCCGTCTGAAGATCTCCAAAGATGGTAAACAAATTATCTGTCAGACACCGAAGGAAGCGTAGGAATTCATTAAGAAAATTGGAAAGAAAAGACGTGATCAGCATAGAACCGAACAACAACAAGACTCGGATTGAATACATGGTGTCATGTAAACCTTCGGTGTCATCCACACCGCACCTCACTTGTTCTGTCTAAACACCCATTGCTTGTACCGCAATGTAGAGTTGCATTTTCTGACACGCCGTTGTGTGGGGCCATGCTGCGCCTGCTCTTAGTGGGGTGCCGGGTCTCCACACGGTGTTGTAAGATTTAGCCAGCAGACGATCATAATTATCATGCTTAGTGAGTGCGTGGCAGTGGAGACGCTGGCGGATCGCTGGACATGTGATGGCAGCACATGAGCACCTAACTACAGACAATATCGACGGTGTGAGTATGTTCATCCCTTCCTTTGGTCCGAAAGACTTTGACTGTCCCAAAGATTGTTTTAATACATGTAAAGGTAGCGTTGCATGTACAATTTATGCTACATATTTAAAAATGTTGAATGATGAAGTTGAACAGGAAAAGACCATTACAGCTGAAATTAGTAATGAAAGTTCTCAAGATGGGGGCCCTAGAGGGCGCACAGCGGAATGGCTGCCTTGTGAGACAGCTCCGCCGGCCAGGTCGCACAAACGGCAATATGAAGCGGTTAGCGAGTATTTAAAAGATATCAATGAGATCCAGAGGCTGTCGGAACCATTGGCGACGAGGAAACTCGGAACACAATGCCTGTGGATAGTATGTTGATCCGGTAATTCACTTGATAAGGAGTTGTGGAGAAACAATAACGCCCGCGTCAAGATGGCGGTGCCCTGTATAGGAAATGTCCGAAGCTCTGTTACAGCTAGCAAGTGCAAACGGTGAGTGTTTTTGTAACTCGAGAACCTCCCCTGCCCAGAACTAACACTCCGACACCACTCTCTCACATGCTGGCGACCCTGGAGCAGTCCGGTCTTAAATTAAGCAAAATTCTGAAATGGCGTGAACAGGCAACGACAAGATGGCGCGGCCCATGACCTGCAACGAGGGTTAGCTTTGGAAACTTCAGGGTCTGTCCCAAGCCAATGTAGCCCTCGCCTCAGTCCCGCTCTATAAACAACACAAATTTAGACGTGTGGACTAGCATATTCACGCGGTGGAGGACATACAGCGCAAATGGTCACGACAGATACAAACCATTTCACAACTCTGGGGTCGGAGTCGCCTCACCACTAAGCCCCCTTTGCTGGTGCAGTAACTCGGAGAGCCGGAAATCGGGCTAAATCGCGCCACCCAGAGCAGTTTTAAGAGACACCAGCCCTCTCCCTACAATAAGGTCAGAAAGGCGCAAGGTAATCACGCTGTACTAAAGATATCAAACCAAGGGGTCGTTACTGTGCTCCCACCTCAGATAGACCTCATCAACTAAGCCACATAACCCACTAGCTGTCGCTGCTGGTCCGGGAAGCGTGTGTCTCTATCCTCTTGGCGTGCAGTATTGAGCAGAGAGAAGGTGTACCTACCATATAAATTGTGACTGTGCTAGTCATCCGCCTTCCTATATTGAATATCAACAAACTAGTCATTTACCACCATGGGTAAACCGGACAGGCTACAACCCACACTGACCTCTGCCAAAAAAAACGCGAAAGGAGCACCATCACAATCAGACACTGAACTAGACAGTGAAAAAACACAGCCCGGCGGCATGGAACAGGTCCTAAAAGCCATTCAGAAAAGCCTGCAAGATGTGCATGGGAAACTAGATGTGATATCACAGAGAGTGGACAACATGGCGGCGAAGTTAGATAAACATGGTGAGCGCATAGAAGAAGCTGCAACCGTGAAACAAAAGCTGCAAGAAATATCGGACTTGAGGACAATTGTCCCCGAGCCAGACTTTATGCCCGATTTACTGACAAAGCCATTATGGGTGTAATAAGTGCCTGTGACCATTACTGCTAGATTGTTGTTATTACGCCGTATGATAGAAATGTCACTATCTTGAGTCACTACACCTCACCGGTATATAATTTTAAGGGAGCAGCGGGAATCATACTGTACTTGCTTTATTATAGTGTACCTGGCCACATCCACTATGTTGGATGAAGTCGTGTGACATCGGTGAACCCCCCAACAGGGTGTTCCCCACCTCTTGTTTTGATAAGTTGCATGTTCTGAATGGGGTATGTCTTTGGCATGATTGGGATGCCGAAGTGGGAGGGGGGGCGGGTGGGGGGATTTGGGGATATTTGTTTGCTAACACTGCATTTGAGAAACACTGCCGTACTACGATGGGTATGCAGAATCATAGTTGTAACTTTATGGAAGTTGTCTAAGAGGCATTCAGATTGTGCATCACATTCATGAACGTGTAGATTTATGGACTGGTTGGGACATGACTGAAAAACTCTCCTCCGGGAAAATGCGACTCATAACATGGAATGTACGGGGTCTAAACAATCCGAAAAAAATACGTCAAATCCTGGCGTATTTCACGAGGCTTCAAATTGACATTGCTTTCCTCCAGGAAACGCACATAGACCCACACGCCTCCAATCGAATTGGGACAAAATGGGTGGAATCGGTACACGGTGCCGCATATTCTACATACTTGAGAGGGGTCCTTATCCTGATTCGCAAAGGGGTCAATTTTAAAGTCGAACAAGTTCACCCAGACAAAGAAGGGAGGTATATTGCAGTGTCGGGTATTCTTAGAGGACAGAGAGTGTCCCTACTTAACATTTACGCACCCAATGTAGATGATCCTGATTTTTTTCAGATGTTGTGGCAAAAACTAGATGTTCTCCCAAATGTACCTTTGATATGGGGAGGTGATTTTAACGCTGCGCTAAATGTTGCCGTGGACAGATCACCCCACTCGATTGAAACACACAAACGCGCGTTGCAGAAATTGAAAGATATAATGTTTGAAAAGCAGTTAACAGACCTTTGGAGAATGACCCACCCAACACAACTCGAGGCCACTCACACCACAGCGACACACGGTAGTCCCTGTGTGGGTGGGTCATTCTCCCAAGGTCTGTTAACTGCTTTTCAAACATTATATCTTTCAATTTCTGCAACGCGCGTTTGTGTGTTTCAACTCGAGTGGGAGTGATCTGTCCCACGGCCAACATTTAGCGCAGCGTTAAAATCACCTCCCATATCAAAGGTACATTTGGAGAACATCTAGTTTTTGCCACAACATCTGAAAAAATCAGGATCATCTACATTGGGTGCGTAAATGTTAAGTAGGGACACTCTCTGTCCTCGATACCCGACACTGCAATATACCTCCCTTCTTTGTCTGGGTGAACTTGTTCGACTTTAAAATTGACCCCTTTGCGAATCAGGATAAGGACCCCTCTCAAGTATGTAGAATATGGACTGTAGTCAAAAAAATAATCCCACTCTATTGGGGGAAATACGAACACTTATGTCGGAATATCAGGTACAAGCAGAAGAAGAACTCCGATATGTATCTAAACGCCATATGGCTCGGAATTATGGTGAGGGGGGCAGGCCAGGAGCAGCTCTGGTGCACAAAATCTGCACTCCACGACCACCTCCTGTGATATCAGCAGTTAGAGACAGTGAAGGCACACTGACACACGACACACAGGGTATAATGAAGGCGTTCATGCACACTTATGGCAACCTATACACAAGAGAAGATACAGCTACGGCTGAGGAAATTGCACAATATTGCGATGACATTGCACTCGCCTGGCTCTCAGACGCTCAGAGAACTTTCCTCTCATTGCCCATAATGGTAGAGGAGATCACAGAGGTCATTCAGGCCCTGCCTAATGGGAAAGCACCTGGCCCTGACGGGTTTACGGGGGAATTTTACAAGGCCTATGTAGATTTATTGGCGCCTCATATAGTTACGATGCTTGAAGATGCGCATGAGAAACTGATATTACCACAAACACTAAGAGAAGCTATGATTTTAACGCTACTTAAACCAGATAAAGACCCTGAATAATGCGAATCTTATCGCCCCTTATCACTTATGAACGTAGACACCAAAATATTATCTAAATTGTTAGCAAATAGGCTGCAGCACCTGATGACCAGGCTGGTACTACCTGACCAGTCGGGGTTTATTCCAACTCCCTCCACCTCACACAACACCAGGCCACTTTTTGCGCTGTCACACTACCTATCCCATACTACTAAGGCGGCCGCTGTATTGTTAGATGCTGCTAAAGCGTTTGACACGATAGCATGGACTTATCTGCACACAATATTAATTAGAATGGGATTTCCTCCAATGTTTCTACAATGGATAAAATTACTGTACACGGAACCCACTGCCCGCATACGGGTCAATAAATACGTCTCAGAGGCAATACCCATAGAAAGGGGCACCAGGCAGGGTTGCCCATTATCCCCGCTCCTGTTTGCCATAGCCTTAGAGCCACTAGCCTGCAAAATATGACAAGGGCATCACTACTCAGCGTTGCAATTTCCGCAGCGACCACTACATATTTCAATGTATGCAGATGACATGTTATTATATGTACGGGACCCGTCAACCAACCTCAACCCACTGTTGCGGGAATATGTTAAATTTGGACGTCATTCTGGCCTTAGAATCAACTGGGCGAAATCAATCATATTACCACTGACTGACACCACAGAATATTTCACCACAGATTATCCCTTAGAATTGCAAACAGAACCAGTGTGTTATTTAGGGGTTTGGTTCCACAGAGACCCAAAAGTGGTCATCCGCACGAACTATGGTAGATTGATCTCCGCCCTGGAGGAGAAAATAGAGAGATGGATCCATCTGCCCCTATCACTGGCGGACAGATTGGTGATAGTAAAAATGGCACTACTGCCGAAACTCTTGTATCTATTTAATAACATCCCTGTCAAGCCACCCATGGCAGTGTTCCGTCGACTAACCTCGGTGACACTGAAATTGATTTGGGCAGGAAAAACGGCTCGAATTGACCTACACTCATTGATGTTGCTATTTGCCCGTGGCGGATTTAAAGTTCCCGACTTCTTTTTGTATTACCTGTGCGCCCAAGCCCAATACGCTCATTATTGATATCATAAAGTCCCGTTTCTTACACATGTGGCAATTGAAGAGGGAGATGCCCTACCAATTCCGTTAGACGCTATCTTACCACACAAACGCCCCCCACTACATAAGCAGGATATAAACACCATAGACACCACAAATGAAGCTTCGAGGCTCATAGCGCACAAGACAAATAAAACTCCTATTTACGCCCCAAGACTACCACTCCACTATCACCCGCACATATCTGTAACGCACGAACCTGTAGGGATGGACCTACTTAAACAAGTGGGGTTGGATAGCATGGCTGACCTGTTCCATGAAGGGATGTTTAAGACCCTGGAGAATATCACGTATGTACAGAACCAAACGATGTTGATTAAATTCACATATTACCGGCTTCAGAGTGCAGTGAAAGCCCTGTATCCGACATACCCTGCTGAACCACAAACACTCACGACGTTGCAGCTACTACTCACATCCCCCACCCCTACTCATTTAGTCTCCAAGCTATATGTAGAGTTACAAATTGAAATTGGGGCAATGCCACACAAGGCAATACGGAAATGGAATGATTGCTTGGACGTTCCCCTAACGGAGGATGTATGGACTACCACTGGCACAATCACAAAATTACTGACGCCCAACGGTAATTTGCGTATGATCCACATCAAATACTTACATCAGACCTATCACACACCGGCACGCTTGTGCTGATTTGGTCTCCGTACTGATTCTAAATGTCAAAGATGTGGGGTTGAGACAGCTGACTTTATGCATCTTGCCTGGTAGTGTCCAGGTGTGGCAGAATACTGGGAAGCGGTAGTGCAGAAATTGGGTGAGATAGTTGAGATACCAATAAAATGTTCCATAAAAACATGCTTGTTGGGATTATTGCCAGGGGTCCGGGCATTGAAAAGTAAATTTTGCGCAATAGCCCTACTGGTGGGGAAACGCAGAGTCTCACTCACCTGGGGCAGCAAGAATCTTCCGCAAGTAAAACACTGGATACAAGACCTGGTTTATTGCAAAGACACTCTCCAGACCTACAAGGAGGAGTTACCACTGAGGTCAAGACCCATAGACTATTGGTGCTATCTCATTTCCTACCTTAATGTACCGGATATTCAATTGTAACTTGCATACTCTGGAATACAAGAGGTTGACAACGGTGAATGTACATCTAACTATTTGCCTTAGGATACCATACGAAGCACGCACTATTGGAGGCGGAATGTTGTAATGCAGTGGATCTTATAAGTTGTTCAGTACTGTATGGTTGACACAGGTTGACATTGTCATGTTATTTGAAATGCCAATAAAACATTTTTTTTTAAAAAATGAAAGTTCTCAAGATAGTGAAACTAGTAGTCCATGTAGTCACGATCTTTTTGGACGACCGATACATAAAAATGCAGCAGCCATTGCTATGCATGAAGTTGAAATTGCAATACGGTACAGCAGGTCCGAACAGTGAAACAGGGTTTTGATTCTATGATTGAGGATGTCAGAAGTTAAAGTCTGTGACAATTTATGTGTACCGCCTTTGACCAGGTGCAACCAACCCTAGGTACTAACAGTGGAATGGCGTCTTGATCCCACAATGGATGATGTTAGAACTGCATCTGAGAGTGGAGATGAAGTTACTCCCTTTTACGAGGGGCTACCAACTCTAGGTCCCAACAGTGGAACGGTGTCTTGATTCCACAATGGACAATGTCCGATATTACCTGCTGCTTGTTTTTCACAGAATTCCCTGTGTTGAGGTGCATCAGACTGTGCTTCCGTAGTTAACTGCTGTACAGGAATATTGGGCTTGGTTGACTGAAGTCTCTGGACTACAACGCAGTACAGCAGGTCTGAACAGTGAAACAGGGTCTTGATTCTATGATTGAGGATGCCAGAAGTTAAAGTTTGTGATGATTTCTGTGTACCCCCTCCGATGAGGTGCATCAAACTCTAGGTACCAACAGTGGAACAGTGTCTTGATCCCACAATGGATGTTGTTAGAACTGCATCTGAGAGTGAAGATGAAGGTACTCCCTTTGACCAGGTGTAACCAACTCTAGGTCCCAACAGTGGAACGGTGTCTTGATCACACAATGGACCATGTCCAATATAATGTGCAGGTGAATTTTCAGAGGTCCTTCTGTTGAGGTGCATCAGACTTTGTGCTTCCGTAGTTAACTGCTGCACATGATTAATGGCCTTGGTTGACTGCAGTTGGTGGACTACACCGTGGTACAGCAGGTCCGAACAGTGAAACAGGGTCTTGATTCTATGATTGAGGATGTCAGAAGTTACTGTTTGTGATGATTTCTGTTACCCCCTCCGATGACGTGCATCAAACTCTAGGTTCCAACAGTGGAACGGTGTCTTGATCTCACAATGGAGGATGTTAGAACTTCATCTGAGAGTGGAGGTGAAGGTACTCCCTTCAACCAGGTGCAAGTAACTCTAGGTCCCAACAGTGGAACGGTGTGTTGATTCCACAATGGAAGATGTCTGATATTAGTTGCTGCTTGGTTTTGATAGAACTCCCTCCGTTGAGGTGCATCAGACTCTGTGTTTGCGTAGTTAACTGCTGCACATGATTATTGTCGTTAGGTGACACTAGTCGGTGCAGTACACCGTGGTACAGCAGGTTTGAACAGTGAAACAGGGTCTTGATTCTATAATTGAGGATGTCACAAGTTCAAGTTTGTTATTATTTCTGTGTACACCCTCTGATCTGCTGCAACCAAATCCATGCTTTTGAACTGAACGGTACATGGCTGTTAGGCGTTAATGAATAGTGAGTCTGGCCTACAATGAAGACAGAAGTGTTCACAATTCAGATCGAGTGCTGATTGTTTAATTAGAGAATCCAGTAGTCAAGTAACTACAACGTCTATTGGAATATACATATTATCTTTTTAGTATACTTCCTTGAAGACATTTTTTTAAATGACTTACACGTTTAGTACAATGACCAAATTTAATTTACAAGTGCAAAGGAATATTGAATAGTGTACACTGTAGACAGCAGAAATGGTATTTGAATTGTTTTATTTATTGCAGATTTTTCTGCAATTTATGTCGTTGTTTTTTGTGAAGAGAAAGTCAGAGAAAATATTCATGAATGTCTGTGTGAGTACTGTCTACAATTAACACTGCAGAAGGTAGTGTTCACAATTCAGATCAAGTTGGTCTTGTAGATGATGCAGTTCTGTAGGAAAAGACATTGCTCCAGTGCTCTCTGTCTACACCATGCATACGAATTATTACAGGCTCTAGACACGCTTTTTATTGCTTTGCATATGACAAACTGTGTAGCTGAATTCCACCTTACATAGCTGTGGGCCCTTGCTGACCACTATCTCTGGCCTACACTGTAGACATCAGTGTTCACAATATAGATTGAGTTGTATTGCAGATAATGTTGTGTTGATGGCAACAAATATTACTCCTAATACGGCCCGCCCGTCTATAGCACACATCATCGCTGGTTGTTGACATGCTGAATGATTTTGAAGTGGCTATCTGATTGCACTGGAACTGATGGACCCTTTATGATACAATCTTTTTGTGTATTATTTCAGATCTATTAATTGTGTCTCAGTATACCACAAGTTGTGTTTCTTTTACGATATAATATTTTTCTGTATTATTTCACATCTACAGTCCCTACCGTACTGGAGCACAAACTATTGATTCTTTTATTATTGAATGTCTGTGTGTGATCTAATGATTTTTGTTGTAGTTGATGATAGCAGCAACTGTTCCCTGAGGGCTGTTTCACACTGACTCCACACGCATCCACCACAGACGTCACTGGATATGTGATCCTGGTAATAAAAAGGTGTCCAGCGCACATGCCCATACCCACTTCCACTATTTATCTGTTCCGTGTGTTCATTATCTATGCATGATACTGCCTCTGGGCAGTATTACATTACATTGTGCTGTGGGCAGTGTATGTAACTATGTTACCTCTGGTAGTGGGTAAAAGTTTGGTAATGTAACTTTTAGGTGTATGGCTATCACAGGTGGAAGGCTACTGTACAGACGGTGAATATTGATGAAGATGGTGGTTGAATGCTGTGTGTAGTGCAAGATATGTGTACATAGCAAAAAGTTTCAAAAAAGCTCTCTCTCTGAAACGCACCCCTGTGGTGTTTACAAGAGGTACCTGGTGGACTAGTTGGCCCCAAGGGACTCCCAAACTTAAAATGCGCCACAGGGCAAGTTGCACTGTGGTGCAGGGAGAGGGCAGGGCCTGATGTGACAAGTGTGCAAACGCACCCTATGGCACGTTTTAAGTTGGGTGGTTAAGTCTCCTTGAATCCTGAGGGTCCATGAGGGCCGAATAGCACCAGCTGCCTCCAGTAAGCACCACAGAGCTCCTTTGTAGAGTGGTGTAAAAAGGGGGCATGGCCTTGGACCACCACTCTGCAACGCAGCTCCCTGGCGCTTACTGGAGGTACCTAGTGGGCTAGTTGCCCCCCAAGGACCATTAGGATTGAAAGGGACTTAATCCTCCAACTTATCACACTTGTCAAATCAGGCCACACCCCCTCCCAGCATCACTGTGCAAACGCACCCCTTGGTGCGTTCTCAATTGGGGATAAAATCCACTTGACTCCTGAGGGTCCCTGGGGTCCAATTAGCCAACCAGGTACCTCCAGTAAGCGCCACAGAGCTGCGTTGCAGAGAGGTGTAAAAAGGGGCGTGACCTCGGACCCCCTCTCTGTAAGGCAGCCCTGCGGCGCATACTGAAGGTATCTGATGGGCTAGTTGGCCCCCGGGGACCCCCAGTATTGAAGGGTAATTAATTCCACGACTTAAAACGCGCCACAGGGCGCATTTGCAGAGTGTTGCTGGAAGGGTGCGAGGCCTCCGGCACGATGAAGATCTTTTCTTTTTTTATTTCTTTTTATTAGAAGGGGGCTGTTTGGCCCCCCTTCTTTATTTTTTTTTTAGCCCTGGGGACCCCATCCCTCCAGGCCTGTACCCTTTTAATGAAAAAAAATAATCTGAACGAGAAGAGGGCTGCATGGGCCCCCCTCCCATGGCCAATTCCAGCCCCCGGGATGCCATCCCCCGGGGCATGGCAACATGTTTTTTTAAGGAGGGGGCTGCATGGCTCCTGTCCATTGGCCCCGGGTACCCCATACCACGGGACAGCCTTTATTTTTATTTTTTAAGTGTATTTTTGGGGAGGGGGCATGGCCCCCCTACTGGGCCACTTCTGACCCTGGGGACCCCATCCCCCGGGGCCTGGCCATCCTTTTTCTTATTTATTTTTTGGATGGGCCGCGTGGCCCCCCTCCTCAGGCCAATTATGGCCTCCGGGGACCTCATACCCCAGGGCAGGCCTGTCTTTCTTCTTTTTTTTTAGGGGAGGGGGGCCACAGGCCCCCCTCCCAGACCACTTCTGACCCTGGGGACCCCATCCCATGGGCCGGCCCTATCTGTTGAAGACCGTGAGGGGACCCTAATTTCCCCACGGTTCCACCGGCTCCCCGCCTCCTGCGGGAGCCGGCATTGCTTTTCCAAAAGGGGACCTGCTAACATGCAGCTCCCCTTGTGGAAAAGCAATCTGGTTTGGATTTTGTAAGCGAGAGCAGGAAACCTGCTCTCGCTTACAAAATCCAAACCAAAGTTTGCTATGACAATGCGGGAGCCGCACGGCTCACGCCCTGCCATAACAAACAGCAGTGTCCCTGGGGTGGGCACCCCGGGACACTGCAGAAGCCGGCCCTGGGGGGTGGCAGTCCCCAGGGCCATGGAGGGCTCCAAGAGGGGGGCAGCGCGGCCCCCCTCCCTCAACGGACCCCTGTATTTGCATATTAGTGCCCCGGGGAGGTGGCGGTCCCTGGGGCATGTGGGGGTGCTCGAACCCCCCCACACAGGTTTATTTAATTATAAAAATTGAAGCTATGGGGTGGCAGTCCCTGCAGCAGCAAGTGTGCCCCCATGAATAATTATTAAAAGCCCGGAGGTGGCAGTCCCCAAGGCTGCGGCAGGGCCACATAATTTTAAGCAAACCCCTAGGGGTGGCAGTCCCCGGGGCGATGGGAGCCCCCCGCATATATTTCTTCGCAATGCCCCCGGGACCTGGCCCACCCAGCGGCCTCAATTAAATGGAGCGTGGGGCCCGTGCTTCATTCAATGACCAAGACCGACGACACCCTCAGCACTGCCGAACACCTGCACTACCAGATCCATACCGACCCAAACACCACTCTCAGAGGAACCCTCAACTACAGACCCCCCAGCCCCGACCACAGTTCAGTGACTTCATCAGCACACAAGCCCTACCCTCCATGGACTACATCCTCCTCGGGGACCTGAACTTCCACCACGAGAACAACAACGACTTCAACTCCACCACCCTGATCGACAACCTAGTCAACCTCGGACTCAGACAACTTTTCACAACACCCACCCACTCCGCCGGTCACACACTTGACCCCATCTAATCCGCAAGCCCCCACGTCTCCTTCAACCACACCACCGAACTCCACTGGACCGACCATCGCTGCATCCACTTCTTCTTCAAGAAACCCACCACGGACCACCACACCCAACAGATGCCTCGCCGCTGCTGGAGCAAATTCACCGAAGACCAGCTAAACACCACCCTCACCCAGAGCCCACCTGCTGACCCCACCGACCCCGACTCCGCCTCCCACAACCTCAGACAGTGGATCAACGACTGCACCAACACCCTCGCCCCAATCAAGAAACCCTCCAACAGTCACACCAACAAGAAAGCCAGCTGGTTCACTGTAGACCTCCGGGCCTCCAAACAAACGTGCCAAAAGCTGTAGAATATCTGGCTCCATGAACGAACACCGGACAGCCACACAGCCCACAAGAACTAAACCCGCAGACACCATCACCTCATCAGATCCACCTAAAGGGCCTCCTTCAAAGACCGCCTAGACAACAACGGATGTATGACATTACAACGCATGCTTTTACCATGCATGCCTTTACAACGCGGTATTTACAACGCATGCCTTTACAACGCATAGTGCTTTGGGGCGCTGGATAGTGAATTGTTTAATTTACTATTCCAACTCCAGTCCTCGTGGATAGTAGGGAAGGTGTTGGATAGTAAATTAAACCTATTCCCTATCCTAGAGCGCCCCCCAGCGCAATGCGTTGTAATGGTTTGCATTGTAAAAGTTGCGTCCTAAAGGCACTGCGTGGTAAAAGTTGCATTGTAAAGGATGTTTCCCGACAACAACATGCACAACAGCAAAGAGCTCTTCAACATCTTGAAGGAACTCTCCAACACCAACGACGTATCGCAAGACTTGTGCGACTCGCTGGCCACCTGCTTCCACCGCAAGATCACAGACATCCACAACAGCTTCAATGCCACGACCGCCCGACAACCACTGAGACCTCTGCCCCCACGAACACCATCTGCACCAACCGCCTGCTCTCCTGGAACATCAACAACGAAGAAACCATCAAGATCAGGAACACCATCCACTTTGGATCTCCGTCAGACCCATGCCCACACCACATCTTCAACAAACCTAGCACAGCCATCGCATCCCATCTCCAGAAAGTCATCAAAACCTCCTTCGAGACAGCAACCTTCCCGGAGAGCTGGAAGCATGCAGAGATCAAAGCCTTCCTCAAGAAACCCAAGGCGGACCCCAAGGACCTCAAGAACTTCCGGCCCATCTCCCTGCTCCCGTTCCCTGGAAAGGTCATTGAGAAGACCGTCAACAAACAACTGACCCACTACCTCGAGGAGAACAACATCCTGGACCCTTCCCAGTCCGGTTTCCGCAGCAACCACAACACCGAGACTGCCCTCATCGCCGCCACCGATGACATTAAGTCGCTGCTGGACAACGGAGAAATGGCAGCCCTCATCCTCCTGGACCTGTCAGCCGCCTTCGACACGGTCTGCCACCACACACTACAACACACAGCTCCACAACGCCGGGATCCAAGAGAAGGCCCTGGACTGGACCACCTCCTTCCTCTCTGGCACAACACAGAGTGTCCGCCTTTCCCCCTTCCGCTCCGAAGCCACCGAGATCATCTGCGGCGTACCCCAGGGATCATCCCTCAGCCCAACTCTGTTTAACATGTACATGGGACCGCTCGCCCACGTCGCCCGTCGGCATGATATCAACATCATCTCCTACGCGATAACACCCAGCTGATCCTCTCCATCACCAATTACCCCCACACCGCCAAAACCAACCTTCACGAAGGAATGAAGGCCGTCGCTGAATGGATGAGGAACAGTCGACTGAAGCTGAACTCAGTAAAGACGGAGGTCCTCATCCTCGGATCCACCCCTTTGGCCTGGGACAACTGATGGTGGCCGATCGCACTGGGAACCGCCCAAACACCCACCGACCATGCACCCAACCTAGGGTTCATCCTGGACTCCACCCTCTGCATGACTAAACAGGTCAATGCCGCCTCCTCCTCCTGCTTCAACACCCTCTGCATGCTCCACAGGATCTACAAGTGGATCCCCACTGAAACGAGAAGAACGGTCACCCAGGCCCTCGTCAGCAGCAGGTTGGACTACGGAAATGCCCTCTACGCAGGAGCCTCGGCCAAACTCCAAAGACGGCTCCAACGTATCCAGAACGCTTCTGCATGCCTGATACTTGACATCCCTCGCCGCAGCCACTAATCACCCCATCTGAGAGACCTGCATTGGCTTCCGGTCAACAAGATGATAACCTTCAAGTTCCTCACCCACGCACACAAGGCATTCCACAACACTGGACCAACATACCTCAACAGACGACTCAGCTTCTACACCCCCACCCACGAGCTCCGCTCCGCTGAACTCGCCCTCGCCACAGTCCCCCGCTTCGGAAGAGCGGCCTCCGGTGGCAGATCGTCTCCTACCTCGACGCCAAGACCTGGAACACCCTCCCCATCCACAGACAGCTGAACCAAGACCTGCTGACCTTCAGAAAACTCCTCAAGACCCCACCCCAGCGCCTTGAGACCCTCACGGGTGAGTAGTGCGCTTTACAAATGATAGGATTGGTTGATTGATTGATTGATTGAAGGAAGTGGCTGGACACAGAAAAGAGAGGGCAAGAGTAGGGTTTCACAACAGACCACGCACAGCAGGCAGAAGGAGCACTTGCAGCACAACAGAACAAGGAGGGCAGTAGGGGGTGGCAGCAAAATGGACCACGGAGGAGAGCAGGGAGGGGATAGGGGCATGGGACACAGACAAGCAGGGTAGAGGTAGCAGGGACAGGCAGCAGTCATCTGACCATGCTAGGCAGGTGGGAGGGACAGTCCCAGTTCAACAGAACACTCAGAGTAGATACGATGGACAGTGGCAGGTGCATGGAACATGGTGGGCAAAAAGGATGGAGCAAAGGGAAGCACACAGTTATCGGAGTGCAGGGAGAAGGAGTGTAGGGGCAGCAAGCTAAGCACAGAGGGCAATGATGCGGAATAGAATTGGGAAATGGTGGGCAGGAGAAACGGGCAGGGATATCAAGCTAAATGGAGGGCAGTGGCAGCACATCAGACCATGCAGGAGGAAGGGGACAGGTGCATGGACTTTGACAACAGGGGGTAGGAAGGAGGTGGATGGGGCAAACAGGAATGGCAGTGGCAGAACAACAGCCACTAAGGGCTGTAATGAGGGAGCAGGGGCATGGACTTCGACAAGGGATGGCAACGAGCAAAGGGGGCAGGTGCAGCAAGCTTGAATAGATGCAGCACAATGCCATGCCAGGCCCTGCGTCCAACCCCACCACCATACATTGTGATGGGCATTTACTGAATGTTTAAAAAAACTAGACATTCACTGAAAAAAACAAAGGTTACGGGGATGCTATAGTTAGGAAATAGAATTTTAAAAAAACCTTACACATTTACTAACAAAACAACAACTGTTATGGGACGTTATAATCAAAACCATAGAAAATCCAGTTTATAGTTAGAGGGATTTCATGTAACTATAACTTGTGCCCGAAGGTAACTATAACTTGTGCCATCTCCATGCCCTGCTAATTTCACCAGATATTGCACATCACTCCTGACATCTTCTATGACATCATTGATAATATCACTATAACATTTGCAGTAAAATTATTGATTTTAAAACTGTGCATGGCAAGGGTGCATGTTATAGTTAGGGGTGGGCATAATTTGCGTAAGGGACCTACGCGGAGAGGCACGGAGATGGAACCAATCTCCGCACTCTCCACATAGTTCCGCTATGCGGCCGCCCGCCTCCCGCCCGCAGTATTAAATAACTTTAAAAATCATGATATATAACATTTCAAATAACTTTACCTTATCGGCATCCCATCTGTTTCCATCACGTCTTCTTCTTGGAACTGCACATGCGCGGGGACCCACACATGCGCATTCCTGGCGAGGAACGAACAGAGTCAATTTGAACCATGTGAATATCTACACTTTTCACAATGTTTGTCAGATTAAAGTTAGAACAGAAAATTTGTCAGCCTGAAATAAGCCCCAATGTATGCGTACATGGAGTTAGAATAGTAAATCTGCTCAACCCCATGTATGCACATTGTTGTTTATGGATCAGAAGTTAAAATACTAAATATCAACTCCCCCCAAAAGAATATGCACTTAGAATAGTACATTTTACTTCCCAAATAAATGAACTTTTCCTAGTGTTTTTCTTGAATTGAGGAGAGCAAAGCATAGCTTATTCCACGATTTATGCACTTTCACTATGGACTAGAGTTAAGAAAAGAAAATCTCTATCCCCATCCCAAAAATATAAATTCACTTTCCCCAATATATGTGGAACTGGATTTAGAATAGTAACTCTCACCTCCAACTATATGCACTTTCCTGCCAGCTGTGGTGTTTGAGTTGATGTATACCTCTGTATTTTATTTATGATTTTTTTAAAGGTTTTTAAAGGTTTTTTTTTTTTTAATAAAAATGCTATACATTACTTCAATTTAGAAATGTATTTTATAAAAATGTTAGTATTGTTAATGTAAAAATTAAGTTGAAAAAACATTGTAAAGGGTATATATTGTATAAAACAAATTTTCCAATAATGTGTCAGATAAAAATTGGTTTAAAGTACAAAACGTGTATTTTACTATTTTTATATATAACTGTTCATTTGGAATAAAATAGGTTCAAAATGTATTACAAAACATTACATGCAATTTAAATTTAAATCACTACATTAAATGTAATTTATTAAATGCACAATTTCCTATAAAAAATACTTATCGATATTGTTAACTATATTTCGAAAAACAATATTAAGAATAAATGTATGTACAATTATTTACAACACAAAGATTAGGATTGCGGACGGAAACGTGTCCCGTCCGCCAAGGAAGCCGGCAAGATACTCTGGACCGCTCCGCGGATAAACCGCTGTAGCGATTAGGAAAAATATGGAACGAACCCCCGACCGCGGCGGACGGAGAACACCAAAGTCCGTCTGCGGCGGACGGAGTACACCAGAGCCCGCCGCAAGCGGACGGAACCGACGAAACGCCGTCCGCCGCGGACGCACATGACCACGGGAACAGCCACATGCACCGCCATACCTGCGAAGGCTCCGTGTCCGCGATTAGGATAACGCCGCCTGTACCCCGGTACGCACCGCCATTCACGTCCGCGGCGGAAAGAATGCAAAAAGAAACAGTGCATCACTGCGGAAGCCCAACACGACCAACATCCCTACCGTCAAACCAATGTCAAAAAGTGTGACGGAAGTAAATTGCAAACACACGAAAAAGGACTACCCCCCACCTGAAACACCAACACCAATCACAAGCCACAATGACACCCCCCCAAGTACCCAATAATGCACACTAGTCAACACACCCACCTACCACCTGACTGCCAACAACCATTGAGACACGACTATAAAATGACTCACACCCACTACCACAATTCTTTGCATCACAGCATAGCTGCTAGCAAGAGGCCCAATACGACCGACAGCATACACCAATTGAAGACACACAACCACCACCCTACCACACCCACCACACAAACACCCACCACACCATTCCCACACACCACACAACACACACCTGCTCCCCCCAACTCACTCAACCCACACCCTGAGCACCACACACCATGGCACCCAAAAAAAAACTAAATTCAGGGAGACCGAGTTGAAGGTAATGGTGGATGAAATTATCCGTGTTGAGCCCCACATATTCGGGGCCAAGTCCAGCAGACCACTGTGGCGCAAAAAAATCACATGTGGGACAGGATCGTCAGTCGGGTGAATGCGTCAGGGACCGTGCCAATTGTAATGTTGTCCCTCTGAGGCGGAAGCCGGAGGTTTTGCTCTGTGTACTCTGTGTAATTCTGAATTTTAAAACCATTGACTGCTAATGTGTTTTGATCGATCTTAAAACCCTGTATATATTTTAAATAGTTCTGTTTTAATTCCCGCCCCACCACCCAGGCAAGACTAATGTGCCGAGGCTCGGATTCACTATCTTCCCTCAGCGACGCTTCATCGCGCTGGGAAGCTATCAGCCTGACTTTGGGCGCCATCTTGACTTGGGAAGGCTGCCCGGTTTGCTCTGCGCCACTCCCGCCCTCCCAGGGTATTTAATAGGCGTTCCCTCGAGCAGCCAGTAATTGTAATGTTGTCCCTCTGAGGCGGAAGCCGGAGGTTTTGCTCTGTGTACTCTGTGTAATTCTGAATTTTAAAACCATTGACTGCTAATGTGTTTTGATCGATCTTAAAACCCTGTATATATTTTAAATAGTTCTGTTTTAATTCCCGCCCCACCACCCAGGCAAGACTAATTTGCCGAGGCTCGGATTCACTATCTTCCCTCAGCGACGCTTCATCGCGCTGGGAAGCTATCAGCCTGACTTTGGGCGCCATCTTGACTTGGGAAGGCTGCCCTTTGCTCTGCGCCACTCCCGCCCTCCCAGGGTATTTAATAGGCGTTCCCTCGAGCAGCCAGTAATTGTAATGTTGTCCCTCTGAGGCGGAAGCCGGAGGTTTTGCTCTGTGTACTCTGTGTAATTCTGAATTTTAAAACCATTGACTGCTAATGTGTTTTGATCGATCTTAAAACCCTGTATATATTTTAAATAGTTCTGTTTTAATTCCCGCCCCACCACCCAGGCAAGACTAATTTGCCGAGGCTCGGATTCACTATCTTCCCTCAGCGACGCTTCATCGCGCTGGGAAGCTATCAGCCTGACTTTGGGCGCCATCTTGACTTGGGAAGGCTGCCCGGTTTGCTCTGCGCCACTCCCACCCTCCTCACGCCCCGCCCCACTATGCATATTAATGACAGACACACCCGACCGCGCAGCGGGCGGGCGCAGCGGGCGCGCCGGCGGCGCGCCGAAGGCGCGCCAAAGGCAAGCCCGTCTGCGCCCGTCCGCGCCTGGCCCGGGCCCAGGGCCACCCCCCCTGGTTCATCCCTTCTGACCCCCCAACCCCGCTACTCTGCTGCTCACCTACGGTCTCTACGCCCCACGACCAATCATCTATGTTGCATATTCCATCCCAATGCCATAAAGCTTGCTGCATACTGCCCGGGCTGTCACGCTACGCTACGACCCATTCGCACATCTCTTCAGATAGGTAAGCACGTTCCTATGGAATCCTACACCATTGCGCTCACAAATGTCCGCTCGCTGAGCAAACACAGCCAGGACATTCATGAACTAATACAGGACTATAAAATAGACATCTTGTTTATGACGGAAACTTGGATGGGACAAGCCTCCGATCCGGATCTTGTCATAGCCGTCCCTGCAGGGTTCACCACTTACAGATTGGATAGGCAAACCAAGAAAAAAGGCGGTGGCATCGCTATCATTGCCCGTGACACCTACACTGTAAGGCACACCCCAATTCCCCAGACTTCTTGCGAAGCGTTAGAATTCGCAATAAAACTGACCCCTTCGTACACCTTTAAAGGGATCCTTCTTTACCGACCTCCGGGACCCAGATGTGACTTCCTGAGGGCTCATAGCTCCTTTTTGGAAACTTCCGCGCTGGAGAACTCCTTCACTATTCTAGGTGATTTTAATTTCCATTTTGATGTACCCGACAACCCTGACACAGCCATGTTTTTAGCTGACATGTCCACCTTTGGTCTATCCCCTCTGGTTTATTCCCCCACGCACGAAGGAGGTCACTCACTAGACGGCATTTTTTCCAATGCCCCGGGCCTTAAACTCAGAGACATACTTCCTTTAACCTGGTCAGACCATTATCTCATACTGACCTCACTTCTAGTGGGCGACCCCCTGGTAGACAAACCCTACCACAATCCCTGTCCTCCTTATTTGGCATGGGACGATCTAGATGTCTGCAGGCTGGAAAGCATGCTTAATGATACCCGCCCTACGCTATCTTCGGACCCTAACAACGCCACGTCCCAATTCCACAACTGGGTGAGCTCAGCAGCAAAAGATCTGGTCCCAGTTAAACAACGGTCACGCAATAGATCTACCCCCTCGGCCCCGTGGTATTCACAGGAATTGCGTTCCCAAAAGCAACAATGCCGCAACAGAGAAAGGAATTGGCGGAAGGATTATACACCCGAAGCCAAACTCCTATACAAAGATTCGGTAGCAAAATACAAACACCTTATCTTGGACGCAAAAAAAAAGTATTATTGCAACAAAATCGAAACCGCTCATAACTCCAACAAATGTCTATACGAGACCACCAAACAACTAGCGGGTTTCCCTGTGGATCTCACCCCCCCCCCGTCCCAAACCCTCTGTGACGCTTTGTCAAAGTTCTTTTTTAGCAAAGTTGATGACATCTACAGGGTTTTCGCCAATAACATCACTCTCTCTTATAGACCACCCATTCTACCTGAAGGACCCATTCTCTCGCAGTTCAGCGAGGTCTCGTGTCCACAGGTACTAAATATTATATCTACCATCAAATCGGGATCGGCTCTCAACCCTTGTCCCTTGAAGGTCCTGAGACCAATCATGGATGCAGTCCTACCCTCCATAACCGACATCTGCAACTCCATGTTCAACTCTGGCATTTACCCCGAGACATTAAAGAAAACCCTAATTAAACCGTTGCTTAAAAAACCCACCCTTGACAAAGAAGAACTCAAAAGCTATCGCCCCATCGCCAGTCTTCCTCTATTAGCAAAAATAGTGGAAAAAATTATGAATGTCCAACTCTCCGCTTTCATCGAGGATAACAACTGTCTTGACGAATCTCAGTTCGGGTTCCGTCGCTTCCACGGAACCGAGACGGCCTTGGTCAAAGCGGCGGATGATATTAGATCAATTCGGGATGCGGGAGGCACCGCCGTCCTGATACTATTAGACCTGTCGGCGGCCTTTGACACGGTCGACCATACCATCTTGGTCGACCGTGTCGAAAGCATTGGCATTCAAGGTAATGCCAAAAATCTTCTTGCCTCCTTCCTGGCCAACAGGACCCAGGTCGTCACTGTGGGACCTTTTGAATCTCCCCCATTGTCACTTCCGTGTGGAGTTCCCCAAGGCTCATCCCTTAGTCCGACACTATTTAACATTTATGTGTCGGACCTTGCCAATGTCATCAGGGCACACGGGATGAGCCTCACTTCATACGCTGACGACACCCAATTGGTCCTCGCCGTCAAAAATGATGGGCTTCAGAAAGCTAACATATTTAATCAAGGCATGTCGGCTATCGGTAATTGGATGTCTCATAATTGTCTGAAGCTAAACTCCGACAAATCGGAGGTTGTAATTTTTGGCAACCTTTCTCCGGAGTGGTCCCCCCTCTGGTGGCCGTCATCCATGGGCCAGCCCCCAGTCCCGGTTGACAAAGTGAGGAACCTGGGAGTAATGTTCGACAACCGTCTGAACTTCCTTCCACACGCCAACCAGATATCTTCTTCAGCCTTTTATAAACTCAGGCTCATTAAAAAAATCCTGCCCTTTTTACCTGAAAACATGGCTAAAACGCTGGTAAGCTCCCTGGTGCTTTCCACCCTAGATTATTGCAACGCGCTGTTTCTAGGGGCCCAGGAGAGAGTGCTAACAAAAATGCAGTCCATTCAGAACGCGGCCGCCAGGCTCCTAGGGCGAATCCCCAAATTCCACCCGGTCTCACCCACCATGAAACAACTCCATTGGCTACCGGTGAGGAAGAGGATTGAGTTTAAGACCTTGTGCCTGGTTTACAAGGCCTTACATAACACTGCCCCAGCATTCTTCACCCAGAACCTTACTCCTTACTGTCCATCTAGAGCATTGCGCTCCTCCAGCTCTCTGGACCTGGTGTTCCCCCGAACCAAATCTGTCAACTGGGGTGACAGAAGATTTCTTGTGGCAGCTCCAAAACTTTGGAACTCACTGCCTCACTCGATCAAGACTAGCACGTCCCTCTGGTCTTTCCGAAAAAACGTCAAGACTTGGCTTTTAAATCAATGATCTCCCGGTCCCCTTGTTGGTCAGAACATTGCAGTTATTCAGCGCCGAGATGCCCACGGGCCTTCGCTCCGCGCTTTACAAATGTTAAAATAAATAAATAAATAAATAAATAAGGACAAAGCACGAGATACAGAGGCGGTGGCATGACCTGAAAACCAGGGTGAAAGGCATCCGTGCCAAAAACCATGTGAGAGCAAATCACACTGGCGGCGGCACACCCCCGGAGCCCATACCCTACACTGATTGGGAGGAAAAGGTGCTGGGCATACTGCACCCAGAGAGCCTGGAAGGACTTGAGGAAGGAGAAGAGGCTGGTAAGTACAAACCAAGCACCACGATCAGAACGACATGGTCAGCCTCACACAACTGAGAAGACAGATCTCCCAGGCCCCAACCCATGCACGTGGGCCACATACTCACCAAAATGTAAATGGCTACCAACAGGCCCCCATGTCCACAGGGAGGGCGGTGGTGGTGGGTGGTGGGTGTGAGAGGTCACCACTACAACTCCCAACAGGCCCCCATGTCCACAGGGAGGGCGGTGGTGGTGGGTGGGGTGTGTGGGAGGTCACCACTACAACTCCCAACAGGCCCCCATGTCCACAGGGAGGGCGGTGGTGGTGGGTGGGGTGTGTGGGAGGTCACCACTACAACTCCCAACAGGCCCCCATGTCCACAGGGAGGGCGGTGGTGGTGGGTGGGGTGTGTGAGAGGTCACCACTACAACTCCCAACAGGCCCCCATGTCCACAGGGAGGGCGGTGGTGGTGGGTGGGGTGTGTGAGAGGTCACCACTACAACTCCCAACAGGCCCCCATGTCCACAGGGAGGGCAGTGGTGGTGGGTGGGGTGTGTGAGAGGTCACCACTACAACTCCCAACAGGCCCCCATGTCCACAGGGAGGGCGGTGGTGGTGGGTGGGGTGTGTGAGAGGTCACCACTACAACTCCCAACAGGCCCCCATGTCCACAGGGAGGGCGGTGGTGGTGGGTGGGGTGTGTGAGAGGGCACCACTACAACTCCCAACAGGCCCCCATGTCCACAGGGTGGGCGGTGGTGGTGGCTGGGGTGTGTGAGAGGTCACCACTACAACTCCCAACAGGCCCCCATGTCCACAGGGAGGGCGGTGGTGGTGGCTGGGGTGTGTGCGACAGGACACTGAAATGTAATCAAATTGATATGAACATGTAATGTCCACAGTACTGATCAGCACAATCTTGTCCCTCAGGTGATCGTAATCTGACTGGTGAAACCAGCAACCGGCCGCAAGACTCGCCTCACACCCATACCGGACACTCTGGGGACGATGCCACAGCCAGCTCCGGTGCGGAGGATGGTGCGGGCCAAAGCAGACTGCCAGGGCCATCTGGCTCACAGGAAATCCCGGCCCGACAACCGTCGCCTGTGTAACTCCTGCAACACCGGCCACAGTGAGCTGCAGACTCACCACCACCACCACCACCACCAGTACCACCACTTCTGCCTGTGCCAGCCTGCCTAACCCACCGCACGACGCAGGGCCATCGGCCTCCCACCCAAGCAGGGAGAGTGGGCCAGAAAGGAGAGAGGCGAGGCCACATCAGCCAATCAGGAGATCCACACTCCGTCGCGCTGAGGAAGGACACCCACCCCATCCTGTGGCAGAGTCACTTGAAGCCCTAGCCAGTTGCCAGGCTTCCTACGAGCGTAGCCAGGAACAGGCAGATCGTGCCCACCAGGACTCGGTGGACAACACTAACATGTTGCGGGACATTGAGGGCCGCCTTGGCCAGATAGTGGACATCATGGGCCAGCAGACAACAATGTGGAGGGAATGGATAGCCCGCAACAACCCCACCCCCCCTCAACCAAGTGTCCAGACGCCACGGCCAGCAACACCACCGCCACCGCCACCTGTGCCCCTGGCGACGGATGTGGCCCCTCAGCAACCTGCCCCCCAGCTGACTCCGTTCCACTTCAAAGACGGAGGGGCCGTCCGAGGCTGGAAGTGGGCGAGAGCAGTGGGGGTGCTCCATCCACACGCACCAAGAAGGTCCGACAATGACTCTGACACTGCCTGAGCCAGCCATTCACCCTGCCAACTATCCTGTCCCACATAGCCAATCATTGGGACAGGTCTGCTGGACTAGCCTGACATCACCCAATGTGGTGTCAGCACGGACATTTCATCTGCCATTACCTTCAACTCACACTCCCCCACCCCACACTTACTTGTAAATATTCACCAGCACCAATGCACAACCTGTAAATAAATGCCACTTACACACTCAATGATGTGTTGCCTCCATGTTTAATCACATGATTGCCTCAAAAACAGACGTAACCAGGTGCAGGGATCCAAGTCGTACATAATCATGCTGCTGCGGGAGTGACCTAGGGAAATTCAGAGACAGCAAACACACGTCAGGAAACAGATTCACACCCATCACAACACACTGCACAGCAACATTCCACAAACCACACTCATCACAAAATCATTGGATGAGAGGACACACATCATGGAGACTTGCATGTCCAAATAAATGAACACACACACATGCAACCATCACATAGCAGAACACCCAGCTGATGCACACCACATCCACACAACACCAGCAAACATACATAAGGCATTGTCAACCAGCACAAGAGGTAGTTACTCACATTCAAGGGAAGTAGCGATCAATGAGCTGGCGCCTCTGGTCCACACCTTCCTCCTCACCACTATCCTCATCAATCGACATGGGTGGGATGGGAGGCCGAGGAACTTCTTGGTCTTCAGGGTCCAAGAGCATTTCAATGTCATTGCGCACAGCCAGGTTGTGGAGCATGCAGCAGGCAATCACGATCATGCATACTGAGTAAGGCAGGGCCCCTCCGGTCAGGCACCGAAACCTAGACTTTAGCAGTCCAAAAGTACGTTCCACCACTCTACGTATCCTTCCATGTGCATCATTGTAGCGCATTTCACCCGCTGTAGTAGGATTATGTATGGGACTGAGGAGCCAGGGCCGGTTTGGGTACGCCGAGTCGACTATGTAGGGGGATGACAGACACAAATATCACAACCAGAATTGGTGGGTACCCCATGCCACACAGAAATCACAAAAGTCCCCACAGCATACTCACCAACAAGCCACGCATGACCGGGACGCAGATTTGCCATCAGTTGGGGGACAATGCTGCTCCGCATGATGTGGGCGTCATGTGCGGAGCCTGGAAATCTTGCACACACATGGGAGATGATGTTGTCGGCCAGGCACACCACCTGCACGTTCAGCGAATGGAAGTGCTTCCGATTCCTATAAACCTGCTCACGTGCCCGTGGTGGAATGAGAGCGATATGTGTGCCATCAATGGAACCCACTACGTGTGGTATCTGGCCCAGTGCATAGAAGTCTGCTTTGACTGCTGCCAACTCTGCCGACCGTGGGAAATGGATGTAGTCATCCTTGTACAGCATCATAGCTTTTAGAACATCCCGAAGTACCATGCTGAACATGGACTGTGACATCCCCCCGGCATGTCCAACTGTATACTGAAAGGTGCCAGTAGCAAAAAAGTGTAGTGCCGCCATCACCTTTGCTGTGGGTGTAATGGAACCAGGATACGTCCTTCGTGGCTGCAGATGAGGAGACAATTGGGCAACAAGCTCCATCAATCTACGTCGATTTAGCCAGAATTTCCTGATCACCTCGTCGTCAACCATATCCTCCAGCACAGTGTATGGCCGATGCACATTTGGAGCCCTCCTGTGTGGGAGAGAGATGTAACTTGAGTCAACTTACAAACGACGCATAGGTGTGCAACTCCAGCACATGTAAGCCAACATTAGCAAGAAGATAAATGTTGTGGACAATGGTCATATGTGTGACATCTCTGATAGTAACTACAATACGGAGTGCCCCATTAACAATGTGCAGCCACTAGCAACAGGAAGTGTGTCAACACGTACAACGCAACTTAGTGACATGTCAACATTACTGACAAGACGTGTGTCATGACCCTAATGTGTAGAAGCCACATCACAGACACACATGCAAGTGCATGCACACAAACGATAATGATACACACACACCATGTCATCATGCACCAATGCCAACACCAATAATGGTGAGCATACGGACATTACATGCATGGTGACACAACAGGCAACACACATACACTGAATGCATGTGTACCCCCACCATTGTAGTGACCTCACATGAACCACACACTGACAACAGATTCAGAATGTGGCGATACAGCCGTGATGTACTGTGTAGATGTGAAGAAGTTAAAACGTCTGTAGGGTCACACCCGACGTCAACACGTCGACATGCACATGTGTTGCACATTGTGTGCACACCGATGGGCATAGTATGGACACACATGGAATATTGCATGACATATGAAGTTTCCCTATCACGCTCACAACCCTCATGACGCAACTGCAGACAATACACCACGGTGCAGCATCTGAAAATATACAATAATTGGCGCCGCCATGGCGGTGCACTGCTTCCGCTATTTTCGAATGGGCATACGCGGGCCGCGTTCCCTCTCCCCATTGTCTGCATGTGCACGGATCGTCACGGTCACACATCGGCAACCGCATGTGCAAGCTTCCGGGACGGATGCTTCTTTTGCAACAATGTTCTATCACTGGCGCCACCATGGCGGTGCACGTATTCGGCGGGGGAGGTGCAGGCCAACACACCCTTTAGATGTGGTCAATGGACATGGCAGTTCATGACCCCCCTTACAGTCACATTGCATCATCCACCGTACACCGGCCGGCCCAGCCCGGCCCAGGACCGCCGTGCCGGCCATGTCCACAACCGCCGTGCCAGGCCCGGCCTAGAACCGCCGTGCCGGCCATGTCCACAACCGCCGTGCCAGGCCCGGCCTAGGACTGCCGTGCCGGCCATGTCCACAACCGCCATGCCAGGCCCGGCCTAGGACCGCCGTGCCGGCCATGTCCACAACCGCCGTGCCAGGCCCGGCCTAGGACCGCCGTGCCGGCCATGTCCACAACCGCTGTGCCAGGCCCGGCCTAGGACCGCCGTGCCGGCCATGTCAGCCACCGCCGGGCCAGGCGAGTGAACACCCGTCGGTGGCTGACATGGCCGGCACGGCGGTCCTAGGCACGGCGGTTGTGGACATGGCCGGCACGGCGGTCCTGGGCCGGGCTGGTCCGGCCGGTGTACGGTGGATGATGCAATGTGACTGTAAGGGGGGTCATGAACTGCCATGTCCATTGACTACATCTAAAGGGTGTGTTGGCCTGCACCTCCCCCGCCGAATACGTGCACCGTCATGGTGGCGCCAGTGATAGAACATTGTTGCAAAAGAAGCATCCGTCCCGGAAGCTTGCACATGCGGTTGCCGATGTGTGACCGTGACGGTCCGTGCACATGCAGCCAATGGGAAGAGGGAACGCTGGCCGCGTATGGCCAATCGAAAGTAGCGGAAGCAGTGCACCGCAACACCAGGGCCAGTCATTGGCCCTTTTACAAACACCCATCCAGGGCTGACCAATTGCTGGCGACGTATGCCACTGACATGTGCTCAGGGCCCTATATATGTGTGATGTCAAAAAGCACACATCCTACCCTGGGAACCAGTGCTGCCTGTTCACCTCGACCTGCTGCTGCTGAGCTGACCACCGACTGCTGCCTGTGACCATCACCTCGACCTGCTGCTGCTGAGCTGACCACCGACTGCTGCCTGTGACCATCACCTCGACCTGCGGCTGCTGAGCTGACCACCGACTGCTGCCTGTGACCATCACCTCGACCTGCTGCTGCTGAGCTGACCACCGACTGCTACCTGTGACCATCACCTCGACCTGCTGCTGCTGAGCTGACCACTGACTGCTGCCTGTGACCATCACCTCGACCTGCTGCTGCTGAGCTGACCACCGACTGCTGCCTGGGACCATCACCTCGACCTGCTGCTGCTGAGCTGACCACCGACTGCTGCATGTGACCATCACCTCGACCTGCTGCTGCTGAGCTGACCACCGACTGCTGCTCTAGTGCCATACTCTGTGATCTTGCCATGTCGAGAGTCAAAGAGATCCGGTCTCGTCCCTTCACCGCCGCGGAGCTTGATGTCCTCGTGGACGGTGTGCTCCGCAACTTTGGACGGCTCTACGGCGCACCCGGACAGGTCGTAAGTGCAGTGTGGGACATGTTGGTGTGCATGAGGTGGTCAATGACTCCTGGCTTCTGCAATCTTAGCTGTGTACTGTGGGCCCGACATATTTGTCTGAATGTGCATGGCTGCTGACAGATACGTGTTGCCCCTATCTGTGTGACAGGCCAACTGTCCACTGACTTGCACCCTTTTGTCTCCCATCATGGTAGGTCAAGCTGCACCTTCGCAAGGACGTGTGGAGGAGCATAGCACGTGATGTACGGGCATTGGGGGTGTGCAATAGACGACATACACACTGCCACAAATGCTGGGACGACATTTCCAGGCTGAGCAAGAATGTAGCGGAAGTGACACTCGGGATGATCCCAAGGACGCCACGTCTGGCCCGATGCTCCATGACCCCTCTCATGCACCGTATCATTGCTGTGACGCATCCTGACCTGTCCGAACGGCTGAGTGTGGATCAACAGCAAACTAGCGGTGAGCAGACTGTCTGTGTATGTTACTTGGGGGTGCAATGCACGTATTGGTGCCCAGACACAGTAGTGACTTCCGTGGTGCGTATGTATCTCTGCGATGCCATGTTGGTGCCATTGGGTGAGTGTAATTTGACATCCAGGTCCGGCATGTTGACACGCCACTTGCTTAGTAGTTGAGTGTTGAAGCACATGCCGTAAAAAAACTTAAAACGCACCTGTTTCAGTAGATAGCTTGGTTGGGAGGAGGGGGGACAGCCACACCACTTGTCATAGCGCTGAGACACGCCAGTGGCGTAATCAGGCGCTTAATAAATGTCCAATAAAATAAAATAAATAAAGTAGTGGTCTGTGGCCCCATGGCAAGACATGTGTGCAGATGTACATGCTCCTGCCCTGTCCGCATGCTGTACATGTGTCACGGCCACCAACGCTTATGTCATGTGAGGATTACTGGTAGAGGTGGGCTGTGTGCAGGATGGGGGCTAGAAGAACTTTGTCAGCAATGGAATTAGGGATTCCTTGTCCTTCTGTACGTGAGTGTGCCCATGACTTACACCTCTTTTCTGTGCATTTCAGCTTTGGCAGAGGGCACTCAGCCACAGACGGCGGAGATGAGTGGAGGCAATGCATCCGGATCAGACTTCGCGCACACGCAGACTGACACAGAGGAGGGCAGCGCCGGAGAGGGGGACAGGACCGTCCCTGAGGACTCGCATGTGGAGACACCATCGTCCTCATCTTCCGACAGTGTTGGTGAGCCAGCATTGTTGTCACAGACTGGGAGTGGGCAATCAACACCTTCGGTCGGGACACAGCACACAGGGTCCACACTGCCGGCAACTGCACCATGTACTGTTCGTGCACGCAGGAGTAGGGAGAGCAGAGTGGCGTTCGGTGCAGGCACCGCTGCCCCTGCCACGGTGACCCAAAATGCACTTTGTGCTGAGGCTGTTGATCTGCTGCGAAAGCTGTGTGTGGGGCAGACCAATATGACAAATGCATTCCAAGACCATGATAGGAAGTTGGGGCAGGTGGTGGCATTCATGGAAGGGATGCATGGTGATCTTGCTGGTCTACACAGGACAGTTCAGTCATTGGCAAGCAGTGTGTCGTCTGCCATTGTACAGTCGCATGGACAGGGTGCTACTTCTGTTTCCCCATCTACACCACTGGATGTCTCAGGGGGGAGTGAATATTCTGACCAGGACTCTAATACAGGTTATTGCACTAGAAGCAGCGTCAGACAGCACGTCAGGGCACGGAGGGCACAGACACCATCCCCTAGGTCAGCAAAATCTGTTCACAAAGACAACGTCAGATACACTGGAGTACACACACAGGATCCACAAGTGGTGTTGGGGGACATGCCTTCACATGCTACACAGGCATTCCACACAAAAGGTACTCCCAAGGCAAGGGATACTCCCAAGTCCATGGACACTCCCTTGGACAAGGAAAGTCGGAGGACAAAGGCACCTCAAAGGAGCAGGGACACTCCCAAGGACAAGGACACTACTAAGGAAGGGGCCACTCCCAAGGACAGGGACAAGGACAGTCAAAAGACAAAGGCACCTCAAAAGAGCAGGGAGAGTCCCAAGGGCAGGCACACAACAGAGGAAGGGGCCACTCCCAAGGACAGGGACAAGGACAGTCAAAAGACAAAGGCACCTCAAAGGAGCAGGGACACTCCCCAGGACAAGGACAATACTAAGGAAGGGGCCACTCCCAAGGACAGGGACAAGGACAGTCAAAAGACAAAGGAACCTTAAAAGAGCAGGGAGAGTCCCAAGGGCAGGCACACAACAGAGGAAGGGGCCACTCCCAAGGACAGGGACAAGGACAGTCAAAAGACAAAGGCACCTCAAAAGAGCAGGGAGAGTCCCAAGGGCAGGCACACAACAGAGGAAGGGGCCACTCCCAAGGACAGGGACAAGGACAGTCGAAAGACAAAGGCACCTCGAAAGAGCAGGGAGAGTCCCAAGGGCAGGCACACAACAGAGCAAGGGCCATCTCCCAAGGGCAGGGACAAGGACAGTCAAAAGACAAAGGCACCTCAAAAGAGCAGGGAGAGTCCCAAGGGCAGGCACACAACAGAGCAAGGGCCATCTCCCAAGGGCAGGGACACACACAGGGAGAAGGTGTCTTCTGGAGACAGGTACACCACAGACGACAAGTCTGCTGCCAGGAACAGGGCACTGTCCAGGGCACAGGGAAAGTCCAGAGACAACACTCCTCCTACGGATAAGGCACATCCTAGGGACAAGGCTTCTCCCATGGACACTGGCGCAATCAAGGACAGGCATACATCACCCCTGGCTGCACTGAGGCTGATGTTGTCGAAGGAACGGAAAACAGATGTCTCCGCGGCGGAGTCCCCCATACCTCCACTCCCATCCAGGCCAGTCAGAAGCAGAGGAGGGAGTCCCCTGTTGTTGCATCCCCCATTACACATGATTCTGAGTTTAGGCGGCAGGCCCACAGCAAACAACAAGCAGGCTCCAGCACGTCCCCAGAAAGCCGACCCCTGGCAGCAGATGCTCCACCTATGGTAGGTGATAATTCTTTTGAGTCCCCACCACTTGCCAGTCCTGTCCTGGCCAGGGTGCACTCACATATCCCTAAGAAGCGCAGACACACACCATTGACACCTGCCCACCCCGATGTCGCTCAAGTACAGCTATCCCCAGCTCCCAGGGCCACCCTGCCTCCTGGCCCATACAGCCCTGTGGCTCATCATTTCAGTGGTCCCAGTGGCGCAGGTGCAGTTGACTCTCATGTATCAGATAGTGGCACTGTGTCTGTTGTTTGCTGTCATGCATCATGTAGTAGCACAGTCTCAGTTGTGCCCTCTCCTGTTTCAGGTGCTGACAGTGTATCTGGGTCTATGGCTCATGTGTCAGTCAGTAGATCTGTGGCTGTGTCTCACAATCCTGTTTCTGGTGCTGGCAGTGTGTCTGGGTCTGTGGCTCACGTGTCAGTCACTACATCTGTGGCTGTGTCTCACATTCCTGTTTCAGGTGCTGGCAGTGTATCTGGGTCTATGGCTCATGTGTCAGTCACTCGAGCTGTGGCTGTGTCTCACACTCCTGTTTCTGGTGCTGGCAGAGTGTCTGGGTCTGTGGCCCATGCGTCAGTCACTCGGGCTGTGGCTGTGTCTCACATTCCTGTTTCTGGTGCTGGCAGTGTGTCTGGGTCTGTGGCCCATGTGTCTGTCACTCGGGCTGTGTCTGTGTCTCACATTCCTGTTTCTGGTGCTGGCAGTGTGTCAAGTTCTGTGGCCCATGTGTCAGTCACTCGGGCTGTGGCTGTGTCTCACACTCCTGTTTCTGGTGCTAGCAGTGTGTCCGAGGCAGGTAGTTCACGCAGTCCACCTGATTCTGTGATGTGAGGTGCTGTTCACTTCACTCACATGTTATTGCACATGGTGTGTACATTGTCCATTGAGAACTGCCTTGCACTGTTGTGGTCCTTGGGACGGGTTGCTTGGAACACGTACTTGTGCTGCCTCTGATGTACCTGCTCTGTTGGGCACAATGCCCTGTTGCTGTTCTGATACTGCATTCTGCCCTCTGATGTGCTGACTCTGATGTACCTGCTCTGTTACGAACAATGCCCTGTTGCTGTTCTGATACTGCATTCTGCCCTCTGATGTGCTGACTCTGATGTACCTGCTCTGTTGGGCACAATGCCCTGTTGATGCTCTGATACTGCATTCTGCCCTCTCGTTTACTGCCTCTGATGTACCTGCTCTGTTGGGCACAATGCCCTGTTGCTGTTCTGATACTGCATTCTGCCCTCTGATGTGCTGACTCTGATGTACCTGCTGTGTTACGAACAATGCCCTGTTGCTGTTCTGATATTGCATTCTGCCCTCTGATGTGCTGACTCTGATGTACCTGCTCTGTTGGGCACAATGCCCTGTTGATGCTCTGATACTGCATTCTGCCCTCTCGTTTACTGCCTCTGATGTACCTGCTCTGTTGGGCACAATGCCCTGTTGATGCTCTGATACTGCATTCTGCCCTCTGATGTGCTGACTCTGATGTACCTGCTCTGTTGTCCACAATGCCCTGTTGATGCTCTGATACTGCATTCTGCCCTCTCGTTTACTGCCTCTGATGTACCTGCTCTGTTGTCCACAATGCCCTGTTGATGCTCTGATACTGCATTCTGCCCTCTCGTTTACTGCCTCTGATGTACCTGCTCTGTTGGGCACAATGCCCTGTTGCTGTTCTGATACTGCATTCTGCCCTCTGATGTGCTGACTCTGATGTACCTGCTCTGTTACGAACAATGCCCTGTTGCTGTTCTGATACTGCATTCTGCCCTCTCACGTGCTGCCTCTGATGGACCTGTCCAGTGCAATGGACTGTTGATGCACTTGGCCCCTCTCACGTGCTGCCTCTGATGGACCTGTCCAGTGCAATGGACTGTTGATGCACTTAGCCCCTCTCACGTGCTGCCAATGATGTACCTGCTCTGTTGGGCACAATGCCCTGTTGCTGTTCTGATACTGCATTCTGCCCTCTGATGTGCTGACTCTGATGTACCTGCTCTGTTGGGCACAATGCCCTGTTGATGCTCTGATACTGCATTCTGCCCTCTCGTTTACTGCCTCTGATGTACCTGCTCTGTTGGGCACAATGCCCTGTTGATGCTCTGATACTGCATTCTGCCCTCTCGTTTACTGCCTCTGATGTACCTGCTCTGTTGGGCACGATGCCCTGTTGATGCTCTGATACTGCATTCTGCCCTCTGATGTGCTGACTCTGATGTACCTGCTCTGTTGTCCACAATGCCCTGTTGATGCTCTCATACTGCATTCTGCCCTCTCGCTTACTGCCTCTGATGTACCTGCTCTGTTGTCCACAATGCCCTGTTGATGCTCTGATTCTGCATTCTGCCCTCTCGTTTACTGCCTCTGATGTACCTGCTCTGTTGGGCACAATGCCCTGTTGCTGTTCTGATACTGCATTCTGCCCTCTGATGTGCTGACTCTGATGTACCTGCTCTGTTGTCCACAATGCCCTGTTGATGCTCTGATACTGCATTCTGCCCTCTGATGTGCTGCCTCTGATGTTCATGCTCTGGTGCCCACTTTGCCCATGCTCACGCATACACTGTGATTATACCCCTATTATGTGTAATAAAGGTAGTCAATCATGTGTCGTGGTTTGTCGTAGTCATTCCTGCTTGCGTACTACAATTGTGTATTTGTATTTGCTTCTAATCAGTGGTTTCGGTAACATGACACTCCCCCTCCCAACGTCACGACCCTTGCAGGTATTCCCCTCAAGACAGCGAATGGTTTGTGCCTTACCTGCGTCGTCGTCGATAGTGGGCCAAGACTTGGACGTGGTGGATCGCGAAGAGCATCGGGAAAGCGTGTAGCGCTGGGTCCATGGTGGCGAGCAGTTTGCGGTGGGTATCTCTGCTATGTATGTTATCTTCGCTGTGGGGAATCCGCCGTGTTCAGACAGGTTGTTTTTCCGCAGCGGTTTCATGTGTATTTTCCGCCATCTTGATTTGGGGGACGGTCGTAGACGTCAGTCCGTACGGCGGAGTCTCTGGATTGGTTACGTCTGCCGCGTGGTCGGGTGTAGTTGGGCGGCGGTGCGTGCTCTTCCGTCGCGGACGGAATTTTGATACTCTTTCCTATCCTGATATGGCGGACGGAGTGTCCGCGGCAGGCGGACACGGAAAAGGCATTTTCCGCTTACTCCAGGGCTGCGGTCGCACTTCCGTCCGCCATCCTAATGAGCCCCAAAATGTGTGTACTCTATATTCTTGTTGATTTTTTATTTTCTATATTTTTATTTTCTATATTTTGATTGTTGATATTTTTGTTATTTTAATTTCAAGTATACACAAGTGTTATTTTTGTTACCAATATTTTTGACATGATATTTTTGAGTCACTATATTTTTGGTTTGGATATTCTGGATTTTATATTGCCATGCTCCTTGCTAGTTGTAAAAGGGCAAATGTATCTCCTGTCACTTTGTGAGAGAACTAAAAGCACAGTACCAGAGCACTCGCAAGTATCTTTATCTCAGTGCATATTGAGTTTGCTTTGTGTGTCTAAAATTATGCTTCCTCATCTTTACTATATTTTGGCTGATCTCCTTTGTTAGGGAAAATATATATAAATATTCCTGGTCATCAGTAGCCATAGAGTATTTACCTCATTCTCTTGTGTGTTTTCCTTCTTATCTTGACATTGTAAATGAGCTTTGTCCCATCCGCAGTTGCATTTTATTGAATTGCACTTAATCTCGCAGGATTTGGGTATCACATGGTTCAATTGTATGGGTGCACTTGTGGTGTCTGGGATGAAAGGTTGTTCTGATGTCTTAGATTTTTTTATATATTCTGCAGGTCGGTGTGTGAATTGAGTATAGAACTCTGTGATTTTTTATATGATTGCTTTGCAGCAAGTGTTTTTATTTTTACGGAGAATGCTTCAGACACAATTTCGAGTTTGACTTGCTAGTTTTCTTTTTATGTGGCTATAGTTTAGATGTATAGGGCTGCGTCCCTGGATTTACTTCCTTAGTGTAATCACCTACTTGGTTGGGCATGGCCATTCAGGTTTAGGGGTAATGCCACTGAGTGGTGTTGGTTAATACTGTTTAATTACCTTCACGTGACATATTTGCTAAACATGATGTTTAGTAGCATTTAGCCATTGCGCACATATTTTCTTTGGATTTCATAATTCCATTTCTTTCACATGCTTCCTCACATACGCTTATGTACCATTAGACCTATTGCTTGCATGTGAATTTATAAACTATGGAAGGATCAAGCACAGTATTTCTCACAAAGACCAACAATATGAGAGGCCTACTAATTCCGATGGGGCGGTATTGGCATGTAACCTCCCCATTGGAATAATAAGAAACTCAGAAGCCCAGGGGATCTGGTTCACCCATAAACTGTTTTCTGAAAATCTGGGTGAAACTCTATAGAAAAAAAGAAGAGTTACTAGTCAATAAGATGCAGACTTATGGCAACACACTGTACGCAGGAATCACCCTGCACCTCCTGACGAAACTACTGATCATAAAGAACTCAGAGGCCAGACTCATCCTCGACCACCCCAAGTGGAACCATATAACGCCCCACCTCAGGAACTCCACTGGCTTACCATTCAGAAGACATGTAATTTCAAGATGCTGATCCACACATACAAAGTCCTGCACAACCTAGGACCAGCATATCTCAACCACCACTTGAACTTCCATCAACCCTCTAGAAACCTGCTCTCCTCCTCCCTTCACCTTGCTCACACCCCTCACATATGTCGTAGCTTCAGTGGAGGTTGTTCCTTTTCCTACCTTGTGGCCAGGTCCTGGAACAACCTCCCCCTCCACCTCCAGACCACACCCTCTTTTCCAGATTTCAGGAAAGGGCTCAAGACCTGACTATTCAACTCAAGTCTCCACAGCAAGATCCTCAGTGCTTGTGGATACCCTCACAGGAGATTAGTGCCGCTTTACAAGTCTTGTTAAATTGTTTGAGACTTACTTATTCTCCACTAATTTATAATTTTCATGAGGCCAATCAGGGTCTCACATGTAATCCTTTGGTAACTCTCCCTCAAAAGTTGCAGATATTCCGGTAGAAGTGGCATTGGATTAAATGCAAAATGTGTTTGTTTTGTATTTTGGTGGGGTAATATTTGATGCCTGGGGAGGATGTATGCTGTTGGAACATTTTTTGTCGCGGACTTAATTTTCGTTTTTGGCATTGCTGAATTATTAGTCGTGTTTTTATCTTTGTTTACCATGCTTCCTTTGTTTTCTGGCCAAATGGCCTTTTTATTTGTCAGGCCTTTGTGTGTGTGTGTGTGTTTGCCTTTGGCCACTTGTCTTTGTTCTTCATTCCATGTGGCCGTTGGCCTTTTTGTGTATCAGTTTCCATAGACCTCCATGTGTTCTTTGTTGTCCATGACTCCTTGCTTGTTGTTGTTTAAATATGTGGTCGGTGGCCAGTTTGTGCAGTAGTCAGTGTGCTTTTGCCATAGGCCTGCATGAGTTCTTTGCTGTCCATGCCTTCTTGTTTGCTGTTGTTTGACCACGAGGTCAGCTGCCATTTTGCGTAGCCATCCAGTGTAATTTTACCATAGGCCTGCATGTGTTCTTTGTTGTCCATGCCTTCTTGCTTGTTGTTGTTTGAACATTTGGATGGTGGCCATTTTATGTAGTAGGCAATGTGATTTACCATAGGCCTGCATGTGTTCTTTGTTGTACATGTCTTGTTGCTTGTAGTGGGTTGAACATGTGGCTCGTGGCAATTTTGGGTAGCCAGCCAGTGTGGTAAATCCATTATTCCAGTTTTCATAGCCATTTTCCAGGGACATTGATATAAGAGAGCTATGCCTTTTTATTTTTTGTTCATGTTTTTCACATTTTTCCCTGATTTCAGTTGAATTTGCTTGAGGATGATTGTAGTATGTATGTAAAGTGTTATATAGTGTATAATGCTATAGAGTATGTGGCCTAATGGCTAGAGCAGTCAGGTAACCGGCTTCGTGTCTCGGCAGGGACATTCAGCATCCTGGGATTCTGGGAAAAACAGTTAGGGGGTGATTACGAGTTTGTTAAACCATATGGCCACCAAACTCAAAGTGGCTACCACCGCACCGGTGGTCTGACTTCCCTATTTAGACTTTGGCAGTCTGACCGCCTCAGCCCCGCTGCAACTGCCGGGAAACCACAGTTCCACGGCAGGGTTGCAGCGGTGTGAGGCAGTATTATGCTGGTGGTGCCGTTGTGGCACCGCCAAGCATTTTACAAGTTTCCTCGCTTCAAGCCTTTTCATGCTGGCGAGCCTGACATTAAAGGACTGGCAGTAGTGAAACTAAGAGGGCCCTAAAAGGCCCTCTGGTGCCCCAGGCCATAGGGATGCAAGCAGGGGTACACATGTTGTGTCCCTCTGTGTGAATGCACCCCATTTCCTGCACAGCAAGGACTGCTGAGTGTATGCCATACATAAACTGGCTTTGTCGCTCCCATGCACACCAGCATTCATTTTTTAAAGAATTATTTAATGTTCCTCTGCACCCCATGCCTGCCATAGGTGGACACCAACATTCATTTTCTAATGATTATTCACTTTTTCCCTGCACTTCCTGCCTGCCACAGGTGTCTCATAGATCTTAGAGGCTCATAAAGTAAACGTTTAAATCTGTATGTTGTTATTGAAATATGTTATGGTTTAGATTGGAATGGGTACACTATTGTTAATTTTTTGGAATAACCCCACTAAATGATACTGTTTGTATGAATAATTCTAACTGAAAAAAGGCATGTTTCACTGAATGTTTTTCTTTTTTGTTTGTTTTTAGGTGCACAAAAAACATCAGCAACAGTACTGCCAGATGAAAGGCCAGCACAAAGTGACACCAGAACATCTGTGTCGCCCTCTGCTTCCACTTGTTCATCTAAGTGCCAACTGAGAGAGCTTGAAGATGGCCCCAAGGGAAGGGACTCTTGACAAGTAAGTGTCCTATGAGGAGGAGAAGGAGGAGATTGTCACTACTGGCTTGCCAACCTCTACATTTTCCAGGAAACATGGGGTGCTTGCCACATCATCCTCTGGGCAGCAAAAAGTTGGGAGCAGCACTCCCGCATCAATGGTACCACCCCAACTTAAGCCCAAGCCCAAGTCTCTCAGTGAGGCATTTACTGCAATCATGGTGACGACCAGTGAGTCTGAATTGGATTTTTCTCAGTTGTGAAATATCCTATCATTACAGGATACTAAGCAAAGTGGACAACAGGAGCCGTAGCCAAGTAACAGGTTTACCTGAAGTAGGAGCAGAACAGGAGGTTGAGCTTCCTACTGAGCAAGGTGTGGCTCTTGAACCATTGGCTTCATGATCTCCATCAAGCAAAAGAAAGGTTACTCCACCATCTTCTCCAAGCTACCCTTATGATGATCTGGACGTGGATTGGAACCTGGTAGAGTCTGAGACCTGCCACAAGAGACAAGGGAAAAGTAAAGTTGCTGAAAGCCTTACAATTATAGAAAATGACAGTGATGAGAACTAGACAGTGATTGTCAGTATGGGGGGTGGCTCAGAGGTAACAGAAATGGCCCCTCCTATTCAATCTGATCAGAGGGATGTGGCACTGCTCTCACCACCACCACCAGCTTCCATATTTGTAAGGCCCTCGTCCACCATTACCTCAGTCGAAGTACGTACTGTAGAGAGGCAAACAAAACACCAACTTCCTCTAGTTCTTCAGGCATTGGCGGTGGCACACAAAAATGTTCTCCTCCTCAGTTTGGGACTTCTTTACCCTATATCTTTTGGGTTCCGGAGTAGATTTCTAACTGCCGAAAAGCGCTTCCACACCTCATCAGGGGTAGCAAGCACTACGTAAATGCAAATCCTTCCCTCTTCTATCCCTCCACTATCCCTCCACTATCCTTTTTCAATACAAATAACAGACTCACATTTCCACTGCTCAAATTAATTTCATATTTCCCTATACAAATTCACCACTAATCCTTTTTGGGTTCTGGAGTAGTATGCTACTCACCAAAAAAGCACTTTGATGCCTTGTCAGGGGAAGTAAGTGGTAAATAAATTCAATTACAATTAGCAAGCAGGAGGATAACATTGCAAAATGCTCCATTGCCACACAAGTGTTCATCAAGGTAAGCTAGGGTCACACTATGGTACTGGAGGCAAAAGCTCATATAAAAGACATCATGCAATCTGGTGCGAGGAGCACCCTAATAGTGGTGGTGATGAGAGAGGGGAGTTATCTCCAATCACGGTGATAGAGGGAGGTGATGAGGAAAAAGAGGATGACAGCTATACACAAAACAGCCCTGACGTATGCAGTGTGCCAGCATCACCAGCATCACCTGCATCAGCAACCTCCAACTGGCACAAGACTCAGATGCAGATACTACCTCATAAAGTGATTCCTTCATGATGCACATTGAGTTTACCACTTCCTGGTTCTCTTTGAAAGTGTCCTGTGTCAGTGCCAACACAAAAGAAAGAAATCCAAGCTACTATTATGGGCATGTTTATGTAGGATCTGTTCCTGAGGCTCAGCCGGGAACTTGCACTCACCCACACCTCTTTTAAAAAGTTATGCTGTATTTCTGTGTGTCTGCAAGTAGCGTGATTTACTACTGCTACTTGCATTTTTTAACTCGTGGCTTGTGTGTTTTGGCTCTAGCCTCTGCTGACTTTGGGCATTGTCTCCACAGCGCGTGTTTATTGAAGCTATCACAGCGTGTGTGAGTCATTGTTTACTTACCTGACTCCACACTCGATCTCGGACGCTGCTCCTAAGCGCGGCCGCCATATTGGGGGAAGTTGGTTGGCACGCTAGTGTTTAGCGTCAGGTGACCTTAAAGGTCGAACTTCTCACCGCCTTTTTTAGATCTGTTCCTGAGGCTCAGCCGGGAACTTGCACTCACGCACACCTCTTTTAAAAAATGTATGCTGTATTTCTGTGTGTCTGCAAGTAGCGTAATTTACTACCGCTACTTGCATTTTTTAACTCGTGGCTTGTGTGTTTTGGCTATATCCTCTGCTGACTTTGGGCATTGTCTCCACAGCGCGTGTTTATTGAAGCTATCACAGCGTGTGTGAGTCATTGTTTACTTACCTGACTCCACACTCCATCTCGGACGCTGCTCCTAAGCGCGGCCGCCATATTGGGGGAAGTTGGTTGGCACGCTAGTGTTTAGCGTCAGGTGACCTTAAAGGTCGAACTTCTCACCGCCTTTTCTAGATCTGTTCCTGAGGCTCAGCCGGGAACTTGCACTCACGCACACCTCTTTTAAAAATGTATGCTGCATTTCTGTGTTTCTGCAAGTAGCGTGATTTACTACTGCTACTTGCATTTTTTAACTCGTGGCTTGTGTGTTTTGGCTCTATCCTCTGCTGACTTTGGGCATTGTCTCCACAGCGCGTGTTTATTGAAGCTATCACAGCGTGTGTGAGTCATTGTTTACTTACCTGACTTTACACTCCATCTCGGACGCTGCTCCTAAGCGTGGCCGCCATATTGGGGGAAGTTGGTTGGCACGCTAGTGTTTAGCGTCAGGTGACCTTAAAGGTCGAACTTCTCATCGCCTTTTTTAGATCTGTTCCTGAGGCTCAGCCGGGAACTTGCACTCACGCACACCTCTTTTAAAAATGTATGCTGTATTTCTGTGTGTCTGCAAGTAGCGTGATTTACTACTGCTACTTGCATTTTTTAACTCGTAGCTTGTGTGTTTTGGCTCTAGCCTCTGCTGACTTTGGGCATTGTCTCCACAGTGCGTGTTTATTGAAGCTATCACAGCGTGTGTGAGTCATTGTTTACTTACCTGACTCCACACTCGATCTCGGACGCTGCTCCTAAGCGCGGCCGCCATATTGGGGGAAGTTGGTTGGCACGCTAGTGTTTAGCGTAAGGTGACCTTAAAGGTCGAACTTCTCACCGCCTTTTTTAGATCTGTTCCTGAGGCTCAGCCGGGAACTTGCACTCACGCACACCTCTTTTAAAAATTTATGCTGTATTTCTGTGTGTCTGCAAGTAGCGTGATTTACGACTGCTACTTGCATTTTTTAACTCGTGGCTTGTGTGTTTTGGCTCTAGCCTCTACTGACTTTGGGCATTGTCTCCACAGCGCGTGTTTATTGAAGCTATCACAGCGTGTGTGAATCATTGTTTACTTACCTGACTCTACACTCGATCTCGGACGCTGCTCCTAAGCGCGGCCGCCATATTGGGGGAAGTTCGTTGGCACGCTAGTGTTTAGCGTCAGGTGACCTTGAAGGTCGAACTTCTCACCGCCTTTTTTAGATCTGTTCCTGAGGCTCAGCCGGGAACTTGCACTCACGCACACCTCTTTTAAAAATGTATGCTGTATTTCTGTGTGTCTGCAAGTAGCGTGATTTACTACTGCTACTTGCATTTTTTAACTCGTGGCTTGTGTGTTTTGGCTCTAGCCTCTGCTGACTTTGGGCATTGTCTCCACAGCGCGTGTTTATTGAAGCTATCACAGTGTGTGTGAGTCATTGTTTACTTACCTGACTCCACACTCGATCTCGGACGCTGCTCCTAAGCGCGGCCGCCATATTGGGGGAAGTTGGTTGGCACGCTACTGTTTAGCGTCAGATGACCTGCCTCCGCCCTTTAAGTCCAGCATGCCTACGAGGACGTGCAGCGGATGAGTGCAGCGGGCGCGCCTTCTGCGCACCGGAGGTGCGCCTGAGGTAAGCCCGTCTGCGCCCGTCCGCGTCCCGGAGGCGCCCGGCAAGGCAGTAGCCCTAGTTCATCCAAGCTGCACCACTGAGAGGGTAATCTCCTTTGATCGTGATACTCTAATTAGGCTTGGGAACACTACTAGTCCGGGCTGTGTTAAACATTTATGTGACCCTGCTAATGTTAGGCATGTCTGTAAGACTTGCGCATGGTCTTCCTCTACTTCGCTTCCTCTACCAGTCTCTCCCGGCTTAAACAATACTACTGGAGAGACCTCTGTGAAGGCCCACGTGTATCCATGCATGCTTTTAAACACTCGATCACTCGGTAAGCATGCCCTTGACCTTTTCAACCTACTCTTAGAACAGAAGCCGTCATGTCTCTTTCTTACGGAGACATGGCTAGGCGACTCCTCCAGTCCTGACATCTCTACTGCCCTCCCCCCTAACTAATATATAGTCAGGAAAGACCGAGAGCTGGGAAGAGGAGGAGGAGTGGCAATGGTGGTAGACAAGCGTTACACCTGCTCTGTACTTGAAACTGATAACATTCCGGGGGTTGATTCCCTTGGCTTCTGCCTATCTTTTTCCCCGCACCATTCCTGTGCTGGCCTTTTAGTCTATCGTCCACCAGGCCACCTGGGTCCATTCTGTGACAAACTCCACCAAACTTTATCCCCTCTTGCAATTAAATACAAGCATCTTCTTCTTCTCGGAGATTTTAACATCCAAATGGACGAACCTGAGTCCAGTGACTCTGTCAAATTAAATGATACCACTAGCATGTTCAATCTCTTACCCTACTTTTTTGTAGCTACGCATAATAAAGGTCATTTGTTAGACCAAGTTTTTTCTTCTCTGTCCATTCAATCTCATCCACCACTTCCGGTGACGTGGTCAGACCACTTCCTGTTAAATTTTGATATCATGGGTCCTTCTAAATTTACATGCACTGAAAATGGCACTCAATCTATGGCTTTCCGGCCCTTCCATCGTGTCACCACTGATATGCTGGAGCAGTCCTTGGCACTCTATCCTTGTCCATTGACGGGCAACTTTGAGCAGGACTTGTTTAGCTTTCAGTCCTGGCTCGCTCAACGTTTTGATGAATTGGCACCCATGTCGGCCAGGTCCTTAACATCTCAACGTATCTCAGCCCCCTGGTTTACTACCGAACTTCATGAGATCAGGAAACATTGCAAGAAAGTCGAACGATTATGGCGTAAAAATTATGATGCCCTCTTAAAAATAAGGTTTAAAAATCTTATTAAGGCCTATCACAAAGAAATCACACTAGCGAAAAGAGCTTTCTTCGCTAAAAGAATTGACTCAGCATGTAACATCAGTAAGGAATTATTTAATATCGTTAGGGAATTCACTTCCCCCCTTGCTTCCAACCCCAAATTTTCTCCCACTGAACTCTGGGTCAATCAGCTGGCCAGCTTCTTCTACAATAAAATTCTTAACATCCAGGCATCTTTTCCGACTGTTGTCCCTGCCATTGATCCTGACCCCTCTTCATCCATTATGAACATTTCACAGGACACCCATATTCTGTCAGATTTTCCTCCTCTGTCGTTGGAGGCCTCGTTTGATTTGCTGCAAAAACTGAAATCTGGCTCTCCCTCTGACCCTTGCCCCGCCAAAATCCTCTCAAAAATGGCCCCCATTCTCAATCCTCTGATTAATGCTCTCCTCAATGCCTCCTTTACTTCGGGCGAGGTCCCTAAGGCCTGGAAAAAGGCTCATGTCATCCCTCTGATAAAAAAATCTAATCTGAACCCTTTAGAACACTCTAATTATAGGCCAATATCTCTGCTTCCTGCCCTTGCCAAACTTGCTGAAAAACATGTACATTCCATCTTGTCAAAATTTTTAGAAGCCCATGACATTCTACATCAGACGCAGTCAGGCTTTCGCTCCAACCTCAGTACAGAAACAGCACTATTGGAGGTAACTGAGACTATAGAGGAAGTGACTGATCGCAGAGGGAAGGCAATGCTGGTATTACTCGATCTCTCAGCTGCCTTTGACACTGTCCCTCACAACCGGCTCCTCTTTAGACTCCATGAGATCGGAATTAGAGGGACGGTGTTCAATTGGCTTAAGTCCTTCCTCTCCGAACGCCAACAAATGATCTGGTCACCACCTTTTTCAGCGACAGTTCCATCTCTTGATGTGGGAGTGCCACAGGGATCAGTTCTTAGTCCCACTTTATTTAACGTCTATCTCTCTCCCTTGGCTGAACTAGTGGAGACCTTTGGCGCGCGTATCGTGTCCTATGCGGACGATACGCAGCTGCTTTTTACCTGCGATAAGAACTCTGATTTCGCAGGTGACTCTATCAAAAGCTATTTAGAGGCAGGCTTTTCCTGGTTCCAGTTTAATCAGCTCAAATGTAATTCAAACAAGTCTGAAATTATATTTTTTGGCTGCTCTCCTGACACCCAATGGAAATCCTGGTGGCCGGCAGATATGCATCCCCCTTCCTCCCCCACTGCGATCGCTAAGAATCTGGGTGTCAAATTTGACAACGGTCTTACCTTTAAACCCCAGATCCTTGCCCTAGTCGGCCAATGTTTTGGCTTGCTACGTACACTCAGGAAATTCCTACCGCTACTGTCTCAGGTACATAGGAGAATCACTGTTCAAGCAATGATTGGATCCAGGCTCGACTACGCCAATGTGCTCTATTTGGGTCTCCCAGAGTACCTCCTATCTCGCTTACAGACTGTCCAAAATTCCGCCGCGAGGGCCGTTTTTGGCCTAAGCCGCAGATCTCACACCCCGTCCCTCCTTGAGGCACTTCACTGGCTACCGATAAGGAAACGTATCATCTTCAAGACTTTGACCTTAACCTTTAAGTCCTTGCACGGTACTGGTGCAGTCTACCTCAGGAAACACGTTCAGTTTTATCATCCTACCAGATTGTTACGGTCAGCCACTCAAGCTCTTGCTGTTGTTCCATCTGTAAAGCACTCGCGCATTGGAGGTCGCTCCTACAGAGCCTGTGCCTCGCAGCTTTGGAATAAGCTCCCCCTCTCTCTGAGAACCTCCTGTCCTTCAGGAAAAGCCTTAAGACCTGGCTTTTCAGCCTCTAGTGCGCTCGTTCTTTGCTCTGCTTCTCTCTACAGATCTATACAGCGCCGGGACACTCTGCCCGAGTAGCTGCGCGCTATATAAATCACCAATTAACATAACATAACATAACATAGGAGGGGCTCTACAAATGCAACCCACTTAACAGCACGTTTGTACAATGGATAGCTGGCTAAAATGCCAGCACGGGACCTCCTCCCTTGTTCTTTTATGGAAGGAATAGGATTTTTAGAATTTGTGGGGGCCATCTGCCTAAAATTGAAGGTTCCCAGCTGGAAATATTGTGCCAGAATTGATGTTCCATCGCTGTTAGACCTGGTATCCTTGGTGTGGTTTTCACCTGTATTTGTGCCTCTGCCTCCTGTATTTTTGCAGTGTGCTGAATTTCGTTTTTGCTTTGGGCACTTTGCCACTGCTGATCAGTGCCAAAGTGCAAGTGGTCCTTCTGTAAATAGTGATTATGGATTGGTGTTTCCATGACTGGCTTGTTTGACTTACTACTAAGTCCCTAGTACAGTGCACTATGTGTGCCCAGGGCCTGTAAGTCAAATGCTGCTAGAGGGCCTGCAGCACTGATTGTGCCACCCACACAAGCAGCCTTGCAAAGGGTTCTCAGACCTGCCACTGAAGTGTATGTGCGCAGTCTCTACTGTCATGCCGACCTGGCAAAGTGCACCCACTTGCCAGGCCCTAACCTTCCCTATTCATAGATGTGAGTCACCCCTAAGGTAGGCTGAAGGTACCCTTATGGGCAGGGTGCAGTGAATGTGAAAGGTAGGACATGTACTGATGTATGTAACATGTTCAGATAGTGAACTACAGTGAATTTCGTTTTTCACTATTGAAAGGCTATCTGTCCCATAGGATAGAGTGGGAGTTTATTTATTATAACATTTTATAAATCTAACTTCCCATTGGGACAAGATAAGAAGATAAAGTTTAGTGTGCCTGAACTCAGAATATAAAGATGCATCTTTTAGTAAAGATGATTTTACATTCTGTGTTTGAAAATACCACTTTTAGAAAGTAGGTATTTTCTTCCTTAGTCATCCTGTGTGTCTCTGCTGGTTTGTGGATTGACTGTCTGGCTTTGGAGTGACTGTAGACAGCCACTTGGGGGCTTGAGGTGTGTCCTGCCTTTCTTGGATGAGTCGGGCTGAGCTAAATAGACCAGGGATGCATGTAGGGTAGGTGGAGGAGATTTCCTTGCACCTGAAAGGGCCTAGTCTGTCTTACACAATGCTGTCTCCACCTCCTGCCGGGAAGCTGGACCAGAGAGGACAGAACTGGTTTTGGTTGAGCACAGAGCCTCTCTGCCACAAGAGAACAAAGAGAAAGGCTGTATAAATATTGGGGCCCAGATTCCAGAACTATAAACCATTTTTGGAATCCAAGAGGGACCTTTGCCAAGGAGAAGAGCTGGAGAAACTGAAGAAGTGCTGCCCCTTCGCTGTGTGCTGTCTGGGTTTGGCCTGCAGTGGCGGCTGTTTCTGCCAAGGAAAGGACAAGGACTTTGCTGTGTGCTGTGTCCCCTGATTGAGGAAGATCTCCAAGGGCTTGAAGTAGAGCTTGCCTCAGGGACACAAAGACTTCACCACTGGCTCCCCTTAACTGGCCTTGCAGGGAGTTCTGACCTACCAAGAGGTGCCTGTTGCTGAGTTGGTCCTCTGGTGGTTGTTCCTGCTATTGGCAGCTGCAAAATAGATGCAACTACGAGAAGCGTGACGCATCTGCACTTGTTTCCGATGCATCGCCGCCATGAGGGAAGAATTGCCATGCATCGACTTTGTACCGCTGAAGACACCGGTGCAACACCTGCCCGTGGCTGGAGAAATTGCTACATGCCACAGCGCATGCACTGATCTATGAAGTATGAGATCTCCGCACCGATTCGGAGGCAGGCCCTGCTGTGCGCCTGCAAGAACCAATGCATCATGGGACCGAGGCTGGAGAGACCAACGCTGAACCTTTGTCACCGCATCAAGAACCAACGCATCCCGATCCTCACGCATCGCACTGTGGCACCAAATATATAAAGACACTGGGGCCGCTGTATGAAACCAATGGATCAGCTCTCCGCACAGTAAGAAACCGGCGCATCACCTCCCCTTCAGTAAGGAACCAAAGCATCACCTCCCCTGTGTGGCAGTAAGGAACCAAAGCATCACCTCCCCTCGAGTACAGAACCAACGCATCACCTTGCCTGTGCATAAGGAAGTGACTCATCACCTTCCCTGTAGCTGTTTTTGTTTATGATTTTGACGCATCCAAGGTACTTTGTGTTGAAAGTGTTGCATCTATAGTTTGCTATGGACAGAACTGTTTTTACCTTCTAAGAAGTACATTTTGATTACAGTATTGTGGATTTTTGTCCTTTTGGTCTTGTTTGGTTTAGATAAAGATTACTTATTTTTCTAAACTAGTGTAGTGTCCATTTACACACTGCCTCTGAGGTAAGCCTGTCTGCTTGTGCCACGCTACCAAATGCGTGAACAGGGGTTATTTTAGAAGTGTATCCCTCTTACCCTGGTCCTTACTTGGACAATGGTGCAAACCATTCCCAACTAGAGACCCCTATTTCTAACACTTGTGGTCAGCGGTGAGGATCTGGACTTGCATTTGGGCCTTTGATACAATGATTAGTGTACACTACTAGTATAGTGCTGACCAGTACGCAACCACATACTATTGGTGGAACTTTATCTTTTTGTAATTTTTTTAAACTTGAGAACTGCCAATTTTTACCAAGACATAACCAGCATCAATTGCATCTGTGGATATCGAATTTGAAGAGGATATGGTGGAAACCTAAACTGTGCCACAACTGAAAGCCATCTGCAAAAAATGTAAAATCTCAGTAAGAGGCCTCACCAGAAAGGAGGAATACCAACAGGCGCTGAGGGCCTGGTTAGAACCAATGAATTCCAGTAAGCATACTGAGGAGCCTATGGTGGAGGTGGAGAATTTAGATGGGCAGCAGGATGGGCTATTGGGTCTGCCTAGAGGGAGATACCTTCCAGGGGGGCAGCAGTGTGTCTTCAAAGGGGCTGTCTCCAAAGGAGCTGGAGGACAGAGACAGAAGCAGAGTGCATGAGAGGGAGCTTGCTAAGCTCAGGCTGGGGAAGGAGGATAAGGAATTGGAGTTAGATAGGCTGAAAATTGTCCTGGAAGAAAATATGATACTCTAAGAGCATGAGAGCGGTTTGAAGGAGCTGGACATAAAAGGCAATAGTGTGGAGTTCAATTCCAATGGTGGCAGCTTGTCATCAATGCCTGGAGAAGGCAGGGTATACATCCCGAAGGAGGGATTATGTGAAGAGTGATGATGTTGGTCAGTTGTTCAAGGGGTACAAGGTAGCAATCACGTCCCACAGAATCCTCTGAGAGAGACTGGGGAGTGGGGTTGTGGAGCACCTTCATGGCAGAAGGCAGGGACTTATTACCTTACCAGACGAGGAGAAAATGTCTTATGGTCTTACGAAGGAAGCCATAATCAGGAGTTGTAGCTTGACCCCAGAACTATATAGGCAGAAGTTCAGGGCCTGTAAGAAGCTTGTATCACACACTTGGGTTGAATATGTTGTCTAGTTTTGTAGAGCAGTGGATGGTTGGGTGAAGGTTAGCCAGGTAACTGATTTGCAGGGGCTCTATGATTTGGTTGTATGGGAGCACTTGTCTGCTAATAGTTTTTCCTGAGCTGCTCCAGCACTTGATTGACAGTAAGCTGACTTACCCGAGGAAGCTTGTTGTGGAGGTGGACTGCTGGGTCAGCACCAGGTCATGTGGGAGACTCTGCTAAGGGGGAAGCAGGGTCCCAGCAGAAGAGTGGCGGGGACAAGGATGTATTAAAGGAGTTCCCAAAGGGGTCCAAAGTAATTCCCAAGGAAACCAAGGTAAAGGTTCCCAGCCCCAGGGGCGCTAGAGGGCGCACACGCAGAATGGCCGCACTAGTGTGAGGCTCCTGCAGCCTGGAACAATAATCCTTCATTTATCCGGCTAAACTGACTCATTACCCGACAGAAACCACACACGAGGGCGAGGAATACAATTTTGCAGCCTCGGCGAAAGTTTGAGAGCTACACGACGTGCCACGACAAAGTTAGAGGCAGCGGAGTTTTTGGCGAGACCTGAGCCGGAGCTGGGCGTAGCGAGCTGAGGGGACCGGAAGACTTCGCCAGATCACGGCGCTCCACGAGGCGCACAGGCCTCGGGACAAACGATCGCCGGGAAAGCGCCCACCTTTCAGCGCTGCTAAGGGACGGAACATCAAACGACACCGGAGCAGTATTGCCAGCTGCCGATATTATTTGGGGCGCCCAGCGGGGCACCTGTACAACAGGCGGCTAAATTGTGCGATGCTAGCGGAGGAAGCCTTATGACTGCGGTGAGGAGCGCAGGCAGCGGGTGTGACTACAGGCGACTGTATACCGCAAGTAGAGTGCAACACCATAGGCGACGGCCAGCGGTCAGCGGGGCACAGAAACAAAGAGCTGTCCCCCCTCGCAACTGGAAATTAATAAACCGGTTGTGAGCATTTGCGGGGGCCGACCTGAACGCGACGCGGCTCCCCTGCTGTGCTGCCCAGACACGTCGGAGCTGCCCGGGTGCGTCTCTCGGAAGAGGCCCAGACTCGGCCGGTGCATGGTGCACTGCCGGAAAGACCCTGCCTGCGTGGGAGCTTGTGACAATAGCCGATGATATATTGAAAGGCCTCGACTCCCGATACGGCACGCTGCGAGAACTGCAGGCCGCAGGTGAGCACACCCTGACAAGAGGCGCAAAAGACTGTTGGAAGTAGGACATACGCGTTGAAGGGGCCTGCAACACTTAACAGAGACAATACACGGCCCTGGTGAGGCTAATGATACTGAGATAGGGCGATTGCACAAACTTTATTACAACAAAGGTAGCGTGGGGGCAAGGAGGTAACTTTGCGCTAAGCTTTGCATGCGCACATTGGCAGAATAGACGGCCGGATTGAACCCAGGAACTGAGAAACTGCGCAGGGGAGAAGCGCCAAGAAACAGCGCAAGCTTGGTATTCTACATGACCCAGGGCGTCACCGCTGCCTGACACAGCTGTGCAGACAGGCCCAGGAGAAGCTGGACATTGGCTGTGATATGCCTTAATAACGCGGAGGGACAGTGGTGGCACACCATTCGCAGTAGCACACGTCGCTGGTGCTAAAAATATGCGTGCCGGCGTATACGGACATAGTGGAGGTACTACTGTGACACAGGCTCTACCGGCTCTGGCCGCACTTTATTGTCCTGCGGACGTATGGCCCACACTACTCCCTCATTCGTCCACAGCGGGAAGAAACTACCTAAGGTGCCAGGTAGTCAGGCCCTATTTGCTGCCTTGGACCGTGAGCGACTATTCAAGGCGCCTCACTGATTTGCTGTGACGTGGCGGTAAGGATCAATGGCTGCCGTCATAACCCCATCCCCCCACTGAGAATGTTATAAGTGCCACAGGGCTGTATGAGGCTGAGATTACTCTGCTAGAAGGGGTGTGTTGAACCCCTTTTCCCGCCTACATACCACAACGGGTGTCGCCAGCTCAGACTTCTCTGCACACTAGTGGTGGGGACGCCCAGTTGCACTGCACTGTGCTCATGATTACAGGCTCCTGCCCTCTCCGGGAAGACCGTGGAAGACGACCCTCACCAACTGCCGCAAGTCCCTACAAGAGACCCACAATGGGTAAGCAGGATAACCGGCAATCTAAGCTGACATTTGAATCCACCACTGCCAAAAAAGGGCTGCGAAACGCGCCGGACACAGGTGGTTCCCAAAGCCCATCGACAACTGGAGCGAGTTCTAGCTCCTCAACGTCGGACATACAACAGCTGATGCAGGAAATGCGGCAGGGGTTTGCCACAATAGTAGACAAAGTTTACCGGATCTCGTCAAGGATGGACGCCATCGCACAGAAAATGGACGTCCACGAAGAGCACATCACAGAAACGGAAAGACGAATATCTGATAATGATGACACCACGGCCTCGCATACCACACAACTCTCGAGAATGGACAACGTCCTCAGAGTTATTGCTGCAAAGAATGAGGAGTTGGAGGCTCGCAGCCGGCGAAATAACATTCGCGTGATGCGCGTGCCAGAATCCACCAACACGGGGCGCATGGAGGAGTACGTGGAGAAGATACTTCTTGCTGCAGTCGGGCCTGAAGCGTTTTCCAAACAATTCATCGTTGAAAGAGCACACCGCTCGCTTGGACCTCGGCCTAAACCTGGAGCCCCACCAAGACCCATCGTTGCACGGCTCCTAAACTACCGAGACCGAGATACTGCGTTGAGGGCAGCACACACCAACCAAAATCTCACGTGTAATGGTGTCAGCTTTTCCATTTACCCAGATTTCACGCCCATAGTGCAGGAACAGCGACGTAAATTCCTGCATGTCAAGAAAAAACTCCGTGCACTACAGATTGACTATGCGCTGCTGTACCCAGCAATGCTAAGAGTGACCCACCAAGCAAAGCAGCATTTCTTCACGAATCCGCAGCAAGTGGACGATTTTTTGAAAACTCTGCGACGGGCACGATCTGGGCATAGAAACAATGGCGACGAAGGGCAGGAAGATGAACATTCGCTGAATGGAGACATTTAAACTGGAGTTCTGATTGCTGAGGTGCAGTGATGTCCCATTGACATTAACCTAGGGGCTCACAGGAGGACTTCAATTGTGAGAAGGCACCGCTGCTGATCGAGAATACCATGGACGGGTATTGGACTGTTGGTGGTAATGTATTCCAGGCACCACCCCCTTCCCTTGAATGTGCCCAACTGAGGCCGAACAGGATGAAGGGCAAGGTGTAGGGGGTGGCTATGTGCATACCTTAGACGACCCCCATAGGGTATACCCCATTGGACATGTTGACTGCATTGCAGATGTTGGGATGTTTACTTATTGTTGGGGGTGGAGGGTGGGATGGGGATTCTGGCAAGTTGGGGATGCTTCAGTGGCAGGGGGTTGGGGGAGTGACCTCTGTGCACGATTCGGTGCTTTATGCTTCCAGGAGCGATATTGATGTATCTCTGACAAGCATGCGTAGTTATAAATGGTCCGAAAATGAGAAGCGTAACCTACTAGCAAATGGGAAGAGGAGGCCAAGTACTCGGGCTTCAATTGTTTTGTTCACTTGGGTTGGGGGAGGGGGAGAAGCAAGATCAATGTTGCCTCAATGGCAGGACTCAAGACCTTGTCCTGCTTTGTGATATGTTTCCTGGACTGAAGACGCGCAATTTGCTGAGGTTTTCTGCTATTGACAAGTTAGAGGTGTTTCAGCTGGGAGGGGGAGGGGTGTTTGAACGTGTCGATACGGACCTTGCATTGTATTGGATAGGACTTATTGCATTAACAATTGGAACTGCAGTAGGAGTTTCTGCTTTTGGCGAGTTGGGGTTGCTTCAGGTGGGGGAAGAGGAGGGGTGGTTGTTTACAGATTACGATATAAGTTTGGGCGCAATGACTATCGAAGAGTTGTTACATTTAGATCCGACAGGCTTTCGTGATGATGGTATGCGGGAGAGTACTCTCGCAGTGCATTTTGTACACACAAGCATTGATCCACAAGACTGCACTAGCATGTGTATTACTTTAGGGCCAGGTTTGTTTGACCATTGGCCTACTGTGAAGGAGCAGGACCCAGAAGCGGCTGCTCATGGCCTTAGGCCCTCACGGATGTACCTGATGTGCTGCCTAGTGTTGAGGGACCACACCACTCATGGGGGATACTGATTTAAATGTATTACCATGGAATGTGAGGGGCTTGGGAGACCCTAGGAAACGGCGTCAAATTCTATCATACCTGGACCGCCACTCAGTGCACATAGCCTTTCTCCAGGAAACTCACTTCAAGGCACAGGCTGCCCACACCTTTGCCAACAGGTGGGCAATTCACACGGTATTCTTGTCCTTCTCGACATGTGCTAGAGGTACAGCGATACTGGTAAAGAGAGGTACGCCCTTTACTATGGCGGGTACCAAGGTAGACGCTCAGGGGAGGTATTGTATGATGTGGGGCAGACTAGGACACAATGCGGTCACCTTGGTATGTTGCTATGGTCCCAACATTGATGATCCTCAGTTCTTCACAGATTTGTGGGCGGCAATTGTAGGAACAGGCCCGCAACATCTGATCTGGGGGGGAGATTTCAACACTACCCTAGGCCCTGCTCTGGACGGGTCACATCCATCCCCTCACCATTACACTAGGGCAAGGACGACACTGCGTGCGGCACTGGCGGATCACAATTTGATAGACACCTGGAGACACTTGTACATTGACACACGGGAGGGTACACATTTTACGGCACATGCGCGTTCTTGGGCGAGGCTCGACTATATATTTATGGCACCACAGCTTTATACTTCACTTGTTAAATCACAACATCCCCCTAGAACTTACTCTGATCACTCACCTGTGAAAATCACTCTACGATCGGCAGATTTAGGCCCCCGACAACTGCCTGGCGACTGCAATCCACGATGTTACTTGACACTGCATTTCAGGAAGAGCTCCGCGATGAATGTTTAGATTTTTTCAAGCGGAATAAGGATTCTGTAAATGATGTAGAAACTATTTGGGATGCCTTCAAGGTGACTTTGAGGGGGTTCTGTATTGCTAAGGGATCCGGGGTTTTGAAAAGCATCGTGGCGCGATTGACGACGCTGGAGATGGAACTTAAAAATCTTGAGGCCTCATTGGCTACATGTCCTGAAGATGCCACCCTCTCGAGTATACGTGAGAAACTTTCTGAGTACACCGATGAAGCCGCTAGGGAATCAAAATTTAGGGGCAAGTATTGGGTAGCTCGCCGATATGGCGAAGGCGAGAGACCGGGGAAAGCCTTGGCTGCAATGATGAAATTGGCACGAACACCTAATATTATACTAGAGCTTGAGAATCCAGAGGGAGAGGTGTTTAAAGACACCGCACAAATCCTCAACACTTTTGTGACGCACTACAGCACACTATACACGTCCACTAGGACTGGTGACCTCCGCTTGCAAGAGTACCTTGCCGATGTTTCCCTTGGTTGGCTTAGTGATGCACAGAGGGCGTTTTTGAGTGCCCCTTTCGAGCTAGATGAGGTGCGAGATGCGATCATGCATATGCGGTCAGGTAAAGCTACAGGACTAGACGTGATCCCAATAAAGTTTTATAAAATGTACATTGACTTTATGGCTCCGGTACTACGGGAGGTCTACTAAGATGCCCTTGAGGTAGGCCACTTGCCGCCTTCTATGCGTGCAGCACTTATTACATCGCTTTTGAAACCCGGGAAAGGATTTCATAGTGAAACTAAACAGAAACATTGGGGCATATATACAAGCCCCTTACACCACCAGAGCCTCTCTTTTTCTGATGCTCTGTTGCCGTTGCTTCCAACCCCATATTTACAAGGTGGCGTTAAGCCATTTAACGTGGCTTAATGCCACCTTGTAAATATGCCCCTTAAGCAGCAGTCCGCTGTGGCAAAGGGGCGGGCCTTGGATGTTGTATTGGGCGTTCCACCGCATAAACAATCACCCCTGTAGTGCAGGCACCCTTGCAACATGAAGCAAGGGTACCTGCGCTGGCACTATACAGCGCTCGGGGAAATGCAGGGGTGTGCAGTATTTTTGTAAATACGGCCCATCCCTGCATTTATAAAATGTTGGAGCAGGGTGTTAGCAATTTTGGAGTAACACCACACTCCAAAATTTTATTGTAAACATCACCCTTTGTGTGTACATTACCTCTCATTAATGAGTGAGGCATATATGCCCCACAATTAATAGTATACTTACTTGATAGTATTTGTACAGCATTACGGAGGCATGCTAGCAGGTCTGCTATTCTGCATCATGTTCTTGGGGCAACTGACATGGTTAATTTATTAGCATATTGTAATAAATTCCAATGGACCTGCTCTTGCCTGACTTCAATTCTACCGTGACTCCAAACTTGGAAGAGACAGACTGAACACTCCATCACACACATGAAGTGTAATGATGTCCAGTCTGTTCTGAGTAGACATTGCACAGATTATAAATGATTCACTGCAGTACAGGGAAGGGAACGGGATATAGTTTATTTGGCATGCTTGTCATAGAGTATCCCATCCACCAATCCCCAAATCATGCACTTAGACCAACATTACACCCTAGCCTCTACCACAAATTATTTTCAACAAATTCCTTCATTTTGCAATAGGGCAAGCTAATCTACTGAAAGGTAAGATAGAGGGATTAAGGGGCATATTATCAAGGGGGTTTATCTCCGCTTTTTTGGCTTTAAAAGTAAAGAAAGCGGAGATAAAATTATCTCCCTATTACCTAGCTGTCGCTAACACCAGTTAGCGACAGCTAGTAGGAGATAGCGACCATCTTGGGCCCCACTTTGCATGTCAGTGATATTTATCACTAATGACATGCAAAGTGGGCGTGCCAAGATGTTAGCGACTGGAAACAGTCGCTAACATCGCTATCTCCTATTACCAACTTATGGAGATATTCGTGCTAAGCGTGAATATCTCCAAAAGCTAACACATGCCCTGAGCAGTTCTTAGCCATGTTATCCAATGGGAGGTGGATAACATGGCTAAGAGCATTAGCTCGGTAATGCATGAATATCGCTGACTTTTCAGCGATATTCATGCATTGCGGCCGATTTTTATCGCATTTGCGATAAACCTTGGTAATACCAAGGTTTATTTGCGATAAAAATCGCCGCAGCTCAGCGGTAAAATTTTGTCTCTAACCAAGCAATAGCGATAATTATCGCTATTGCTTGGTAATATGCCCCAAAGTTAGGTAGAAGTTAGCTATAGAATAGTGGACTGTCACTTATCATGTGCTATGTTTTTGCTTAGTCAATCACTTTGGTTCACGAATGATGAAAGGAAAAAATTGGAACAGCTGTAAGTCTATCAGGAAACCAGGAAATATAAGTAATTTAGGCAAAAAAATGAGGCACATGCCGAGAATGGAATTTATATTTTTTTTGTGTGCTGGGGCAGAAGGAAAGACTGATGAAGTGAAGTACTAGTAGTAGGTGACTGAACAGGAACAGGGAAACACACCTTCTTTTGAGTTTGTAATGCATTGCAAACTTCATAATGCCGCACTTTTAACTGAAGCAGAAATACATTGCACAGCCTACACTGCAATGCCGAATTGATGCTACAGTTAGGTGGTAAAATGCCGTGGGTAGGAAGGTGATTGGTAGGATATCTGCCTTTCTTAAGACATACAGTATTTCTAATAAGCAAGCAAGGTGACTTATCACTTGTCCCTGCCACTGATTGGACTACTCCATCTCCAACTGCCTAGGCCTCCTCCATCACAGTCCCTGCCTGACTTCTGGCTGTGAATGTGGCACTGGCCCTTTGTGTGGCTCAACATATAAATTACCCATTTCAGATACCAGATTTGCCACCTAAGTAATTATTTTGCACAAAGTACAACAACAAATACCTCACTACAGTTTGGTTAACACTATCTTCCATTGAAACTAACTTTGAGAGGTTTGTTGTTTAGAACATGTTAAAAAGCCAGGTAGTCAGGTCAGCCAAAAGCCTTGTTGTCCTAATGGAGGGACAAGGCTACGAAAGGAGGAGAGTGATGCACAATGAAGGGGTGGAAGGGAATGGTCAATGAAGGAGCTATGGTATTGGTTGGTAATGGGATCTCATTCCTTTCCTGCCATTCTTAAAAAAAAAAATAATAATAATTTTTTATTGAGAGTTCATAGACAATGAATAAACATTACATGGCATTTTTTAGCAGCAGAATTGATAAAGTACAGAATACGTTATATGTAAAAACCAATGGGCAAACTGAGAGAATATCATTTAAATACAGAGTCCTATTCAAATTCATACAGAATAAAAGTGCTAATAAAGTGCAATGTGCATAGTGCAATATATTGACAATAAACCAACTATAAATGCAAAAAAAAAGGGAAAGAGGTTGAAATCAATGTCCAGCATACAAAGTCTAACATTCTAACACACTCCAGTATTTATCATATTTTCTAAGGGCCCCTGATCTCAGTGCATACTTTTTTTCCCTTCCCTGAATCCTAGATACTTTTGCCTTCCATGCATTTAGGGTAGGTACATTATCCGTTTTCCAACATTGCAAAATAAGACATTTTGCTACCAATGATGCTATGAACAAGGACTCGTCATAGGCAGTGGGACTCGGGGATCAACCAAAGACTGAAATTAATTCATTAAATGTGATTTTGACTTTTGGTCATAATACTGAGGTATTTTCCTATGTCCTTCCAGAAATCCTGTATTTTGGTACACTCCCAGACTATATGTTTCCAGGTACCCTTTTCTTCGCACCGGAAACACTTATCCTTGACTTGGGGATATATACTATGGAGAAACAAGGGCATTCTTTAGATTAACCATTTGCTGTAAAATTGCATTCGCTTAAAATTAGCGCCTCGAAAGATGGATTTGTTAAATGTATTAACTTTATCCCACGTTGATGTATTAATCTCAATATCTTCCCTCTTTCTCCACCTGTCTCTAACCTTATTATACAATGCAATTGAGTTAACATCCTTGAGATTTTTTATCCAGGTGCTAATTTTCCTTCGCGTCGCACTATTCAGCGCTTCAGTTATGTGAGTTTTGTGAAATAGGTTACCTATATCTAACTCTCTTAGCTCAGCGTGGAGACTGATAAAGGACCATTTCAAGATTGTGTTCGAGTGCTGAATCTCCCCATCAATTTCCTCCCAAGATTTCCATCTGTTCCCCAAAAGAAAGTCCTCAATTTTCTCAAAGCCGTTCTCCTTCCAAAGTCTCACAATATTTTTATCCAGAATACCCCTCTGTCCTATATTTAAATTCAATAAACTATTTGAACTATTTGTTCTAAAAATATCATAGTATTTCAGGAGCTGGGTTTTCTGCTTGAATAGCCACTGTAAAGACTTATAGCGTACCATCTTTGGGTATTTCGTGATTCTTACTGGATCATTGATTTTGAATTCAAACAACATCTTCCTCATAAAAAAATTATCTGCTTCATGATCTTCTGTAAAAAAAAAAAAAACTATGATGTGCAAAAGTAGCATAATAATATTCTCTAATATTTGGGAGGGAAAACCCTCCTTGTGCGGACGGGAGGTACAAGGTGCTAAGTGCTAATCTCGGAGTCTTATTTGCTCATAAAAAGGAAGAAAACATGGCATCCAATTTTTAAAAAAATGAAACCTGAATTGCGCAAGGAGCTGCACTAAAAAGGAAATTGAAAAGTAGTATAATGGACATTCGAATTAGGGCAGCGCGAACCAATATTGATAATGGTAGTTGGTTCCAGCGATCTAATTGCGAACCAACTCTTTTTAATAGGGGTATATAATTTAACGAATATAGATCTTCCAAATTTTCTGAGATAAGTATTCCCAAATATCTCTTAGGGAGGGTATTATATATCTGCCTAAATTCCATTAATAAAGTGTCTACCGTGCAATTAGATAAAATGATTTCCGTTTTATTAACATTCATCTTATAACCTCCTAGCTTTTGGAAATCAGAAAAGATTTTGAAAATTTCCACTTGGCTTGTGAGCTTTGAATTAAAAAAAAGAACAATGCCATCAGCATATAGTTTTATATTCGTCATTCCGACTACAGGTACTGTGTCGGCCATTTTCACCCTAATTGCAATCGCCAAAGGTTCAATAAATAAGGCGTATGAAATTGGCGATAGGGGGCAGCCTTGACGCGTGCCTCTGTTAATTTGACATGTCCCAACATTTATATTATTAATAATAATCTGTGCCCTAGAGTTCTCGTATAGTTGTTTCAGGAGGGAGATAAAATCAATCGGGAAATCAAAGCTGTGCAAAATCACAAAAAGGCAGTCCCATGACACCAGGTCAAAAGCCTTTTCGGCATCTAAAAGCCAAATCTGTGCTTCCACATTATTAATCTTAAAATAATCCAATGCCTCCAATAAAAATGTTGTGTTAGTATGGAGGTGTTTTCCTGCTATAAAACTGCACTGATCTGGATCTATAAGAGATCCTACTATTTTATTCAGCCGTTTCGCCAAAAGTTTTGTTTTGTAAAGATTTTATAGTCTGTATTTAAAAGACTTATAGGCCTGCATGAATTTGTGTTTTCCTTGTCTTTTCCTTTTTTTAAAATACTGAAATACTGACAACCACAGCAGTGCGGAAAGAGTCCGGCGGGGGCCCTCCTTGTAATAAATAATTCGCTAGTAGCAGAAACTCTTTACGAAGGATACCATCGAATTTTTTAATAAATTCCGCAGGGACGCCGTCCTCACCAGTAGCTTTTCTGCTAGGAAGGGAGCTAATTACCTCATCTAGTTCTGCCTTTGTGAACTCCTCAACTAGAAATTTTTTATACTCGTTACCTAATTTGGGAATTTGGAGTGCCCCTAAAATTCACCAATAGTTTCTATTACAGCCCCTTCGCTAGTTTGGTAAACTGCCTCATAATGTTTTAAAAATATCTTACCTATGGATGCTGTAGTCTTCACCTGCACTTTGGTAACGGGATCTAAGAGGTGCTCTATCCTATTGCGAACTTGATTTTCTTTGGCTTGCCATGCTAGGAGTTTACCTGTATATTCACTCTCTTCATAGAGCTTCTGGGCATAGAGATTACTATTTGCGTCACCTAAATCATAGTAGAATTCCCTATTTTTTTTTGCTTCTGCTACCTTTTGACTGGAGATCTCACTCTATAATGTTCTTGGTTCGCCTGCACAAGATTAATCTGTAAATTAATGTTCTCCTCCCTTTTTGCCCTCTGTTTCGGTATTTCTTTGGAGGTAATTATTCCCCTCAGTGTGGCCTTAAATGCATCCCAAATCACGTTAATTGGAGCAGACCCTCTGTCAACGTAAAAAATTCCTCAATCTCCTCCTCGATGTCTGTACACCATTGTGGTTCTGCAAGGTTTAATTTATTAAAATACCATCTTCTAGGTGCCTCTATTTCTTGATTTCCTATAGTTTACTCCATATTAAGCAATGCATGGTCTGAAAATGAATTCGGTAAATGATCATATTTATGAACTTCTAGCCCATGTGATGTTAAAAAGAAGTCCAACCTAGATGCTGAATTATATTTTGCTGAATGCCAAGAATATTCACGTTTAGATGGATTGTGGGAGCGCCAATAATCAGTGACATCAAGGTCTGTTTTTCAACTTTGTAAAGCAATGGCAACTTGGGGTTTATTCTGGCGCCGGTCTTTTTTGGATGAGTCGATTAAAGGATTCTGTAAAAAATTTAAATCACCCCCCATATTATTTGCCCAGGTATACCTGTCAATGCTTGTTTCAGTTGCAGAATTGGGAGTGGGTCATCTATAACCGGTGCGTATATTGTAACTAATATTGTATTTACCTGATTTAATTTACCATACACAAATGCTAATCTACCGCTATGGTCTGTAAGTGACCCTTCGGGAATAAAGCCTACATGTCTTCCTACTAGGATGCTTAACCCCCTCTGCGCCAACCCAGCTACTGATGACATTCTATAACCTGCCCAGCCCTTTAAAGTTTTATCAGATTCAGCCAGGGCTCTGTGATGGGTTTCTTGTAGGAAAATAACACCTGGGCAGAGGCTTTTTAACCAGCATTCAATAGCGTTTTTTTACGAACATTATTCAAACCATTTGTATTAAAAGACAAAAAATGCAGCTTATTTCTCATTGATATTCATATATAGAGCAGACAACTAGCGATGTGCAAAGTACGCAAAACACTGAGATAAAAGAAAAACGAACACGAGGAGTATGTGCAAAATAAATGTATATAGTTCAGAGCTCGTAAGGTTTTGAACGACCTTTTGTGCAAAATACGCAAACCATCACTCCAAAAAGCAGCAAAGAGTTGTGCAAAATCAGCATTTAAAGTGCGAGTAAAGTGCAGCATATGCAAACCCTGAGGTATAAAATTGGAGGCAACCAAGAATATAAAGACATCCTTAATAAAAAATATATAACCTCCCATACCCAACCATTGTTCAAAGTGAGCATTTAAAGTGCAAATGACATAAGACTTAAACCTTTCTCGAAATGCAAAATATACGAGCCAGAGCTCAAAACGTGTCCTGCTGCTGCCTTCAATGCCATAGCCCCTGATGAAGTAAATTACGAAACGCGTTGGGACTGGCTGTAATTTCAAGTGGACTGTGATACATTCACGCTACTATTTCCAGCAATAAACAGATGCCGTGAATACTTACCTGTGGTGAGGCGTCTTCCTTTACAGGCAAACTCTGTGGTATTTGTGGCAGCTGGCCTGAGCCGCGGAGGACGACCTGACGTTTTTGCAGCGTTCCAGCAAACCTGTAAATCTACAGATTTCCATATGGCAAGGGTACCGTTTATTAAAGTGATTCAGCTGTGGCAGTGAACTGACCCTTGGTGCCACGATCCACTGGGATGATACGAGTTTTATTTGCGAAGGTAACACCAGGCTACTCACTGGAGGACAACGGTGGGTACTACAAGTACCAACAGGCCATCGTTAGGGCCACGCCCAATGAGGCGGGGTGTTTGGAATTTATAACTGTGCCGCCAAACGTGTCCTGCTGCTGCCTTCAATGTCATAGCCCCTGATGAAGTGAATTACGAAACGCGTTGGGACTGGCTGTAATTTCAAGTGGACTGAGATGCATTCACGCTACTATTTCCAGCAATAAACAGATGGGGTGAATACTTACCTGTGGTGAGGCGTCTTCCTTTAAACAGGCAAACTCTGTGGTATATATCTATATATATATATAGATATATATATATATATATATCTATATATATATATAGATATATATATATCACAGGAATACTGCTTACGCGATCCTCAGCCAAACAGCGCTGATGCCGTCGATGGTAGCAGTCACCATACTATGCGTTTTTTCACTATTCCCGTTCACCTCCGTAAATAGGCTCCCAGAAAAAGACGGCACACCAGGTAGGTCCAGCACAAAAGGTTTATTGTGCACTAAACAACACAAAGACTGACGCGTTTCGGCGTTATGCCTTTCTCAAGTGGCCCCCATTTTGGAATGGCAAGAATATAAGTCCTTTCTTTTTTCACATGTTCAATAAACATAAAAGAAATACTATAGTTGCTTGTGTCTATCAACGTGTTACATACAATTCCATTCATTGCATAGTCAGTTAATTCATATTCTAAATACGTACAATTCTTGCAATAATACAATGAGAATTTGGCTGGTGTTTGGCCCCGATTCAGGTAATGGTGAAAACATCGTGTGTGGTCGGTGTACCAGAAATGTATGCTGGGTAATGTAGTTTCCCAATGTGTATGACATTTGAGCCATGTCCTAATAGAACATATTGGATCATATCGTACCTCAGTATACAAATTACTAAACAATCAAACACAATTTCTAGTTTGTATTGTATTAATACAGCAGAGTTCCGCATAAGCCGAAAATCTGCAATTTTCTCGTTTAGACATGATTATATTTAAGAACAGTACAATGCCATATTTGCAATGTTCAATACTGAATACGTTGCCAAGACTGCATGCAAGTATACATAAATACACTCGAGAATTCCGATTCTGCACCGTTACATATTTTGGGGTAACATTCTGGTACCAATATATCGAAGGATCATTTCATATTTGGAACAGTCTGTTCAACCAAGTTCGTACACCACACCAGCTAACATTGTACTACAAGGGGGCAGGTCTGGTTTCCTGTGCATGTGTGACGGATGGGGGAACGGTGCAAGGGAAGTGAAGTGAAGTGATATTCGCTAGTGATTAGCAAAAGTAAGTTAGTCAATAAAGTGATAGTGACAAGTTTCAAGTAATACCCAGGATTATCAGTGGTGGTAGATAAATTCATCCACCATCTAGCAATATCATGACTTTTGTCAATTATTGTTGCTCCTATATGTACCCTGGCTATATTCTTTAAAAAGTGTACGTGATTAAAATATATGCATTTTCTCTAACTGACTTCTTTATCATAGCCTAGGGTTGCCGGATTGGTATAGGTGATTCAGACCCCTATATGTGTAGACAGTTCTTCCCCATAATTGAGCCCCTTTGGGATTTTGCTTTCAAGGTCCACAATATATCGGGACTCCAGGACTCTTAATCTCGTTTCACGGTCTCCACCCGTATGTGTTTTGGGATTCTATCTATTCCCCAAAACCTTAAACTAGCATTGTTGCCATTGTGTTTTTCTGCGTAGTGTCGAGCCATAGGGTAGTTTGAATCTTTGTTTGTTATGGCCCGCAGGTGTTGCAAAATCCTGACCTTCAGTTGGTGTTTCGTGCTGCCTACGTACTGGAGGCCACAAGGGCACTCCAGCACGTATACAGTGAAATCACTGTTGCAGTTTATGACCTGTTTGATTGGTCTTTCCTGTCCTGTATTCGTTGAAAATTTCTTACAGTTTTTCCCATTGCGGTCAGCTTTGCATGTTCCACAAGTTGTAAAACCCTTAGATTTACTCAGCCAGTGTTTCTGTTTCGTATCCGGGGGATAGCTATGTACTAGTCTGTCCCTCAATGATCTTGCCTTGCGATAACTTATTTGTGGTCTTGTGCCCACTCGATTACCTATGATGGGGTCAGCTGTTAGTAAATTCCAATGTGCTCTCATGATTTGCTCCATTGCCCTCGCACCCCTACTGTAGTTGGTTATCATGCGTGGTGCATTGGGTACCTTATTTGTGGTAAGTGCCTCCCTTCGCCTCACACTAGCTGATTTTCTAAAGAGGGCCTCATCATGTGAAAGATCTTTAATCTTCCTTTGAGCCATTTCAAGTGTTCTGTTCGAATACCCTCTTTGCTTAAATCTTTTCAGCATAGCTTCTTTCTCTCTTTGATAATCAATCTCAGTGTTACAGTTGCGGCGAGCCCTCAAGAGCTCGCCGTAAGGTATGCTGTTGATAAGTGGGATCGGATGTTGACTGGCTGAGTTTAAGATAGCATTGCCTGCCGTTGATTTACGAAACAGGCGAGTTGTGATATTATTATTTTTAATCTCAACTGCTATGTCCAGAAATTCACAATAGCTATCACTGATGGTATGTGTGAAGCGTAGATTTAGATCATTGACCCCCAAGTGTTTGATGTATTCTTCAGCTAGTGATTTGGGACCATTCCATATCATAAACAGATCGTCGATGTACCTGACCCACATTATAATGTGGACAGTGTACATCTCCGATTCTTGCGACCACACTTGTTGTTCCTCCCACCAGCCTAGGAATAAATTCGCTAGGCTGGGGGCAAAACAAGTTCCCATCGCGGTCCCTGACCGCTGACGGTACAGCGATTTCTCAAACAAAAATATATTTTCTTGTAAGCAATAGAGCATCATGATTTCCAACATACGGTTATGGTTCCAATGGTCAATGTGCCTGCTTCTCAGATAGTACATGCAGGCATCCACACCTCTCTTTTGATCAATGCAGGTGTACAGTGAGCATATATCCATGCTTATCATTGAGTACCCCTCTTCCCATTGTATTCCATGTAGCTTCTTCAAAAAGTCAGAACTGTCTTTACAGTATGAATTCAAATTCGTAACATATTCAGCAAGATACAAGTCAAGAAAGATGGAAGTATTTTCCAGAAGTCCCCCATTCGAGGATACTATAGGACGCCCTGGTGGTGTAATGGGGTCCTTATGCAGCTTGGGAAGGAAATAGATGCAGGGGATACGAGGTTGATCTTTCCTCAAAAAGTTATATTCATCGGTATCTAACAGACCTTCATGATACCATCCCCCTAACAGCAAATGATAGTCTTTGATGGTTTTTCTGTATGTTTCCCAGTCTATTAATTCATAGCATATTGGGTCCATTAGTTGTCTCATTGCCTCTTGTCGATAGTCCTCATAGTTCATTAAGACAACATTGCCCCCCTTATCGGAGGGCTTGATAATAATTTTGCTGTCATCCTCCAGGCTTTTCAAAGCTTTTTTTTGGCTTGCTGTGAGATTTTCTTTCCTTGAATTCTTGAACTTATTTCTGGTCTTTTTGAGGTCCGCAATGACCGCTGTATTATAAGCTTCTATATTGTCGTAGGGTACATTAGGATTATATTTGGTTTTCAATTTCAAACCGCTGTGTTTCACTTGTTTGTTCATAATGCCACAGGTTCTCAGTACAATGTGGTCGCTTCTTTCATTTAGGTCCCCAGTTTCAAGTTCATACATGTCTTTGAGCAGTTCCATATCCTTAACTGAGAGATTCACATCATGAGGATCTGCGGTTTGCTCACCCTGTGGTTTGACTTTCGATCGTGTCTCATAAATTTTCATCAACTTGAGTTTGCGTATGAATAGAAATAAATCTATTCTAGTGTCAGTGTAATCCAGAACAGTGCTAGGACAAAACGACAATCCCATCTGAAGTACTGAAATTTCCTCCTCAGATAAATCACGTTTCGAAAGATTCACAACAGTTTTGTTATCTTCTCTTGCCACTTTTGAGAAGTTCCCCATATTCGCTTGCTTGTGTTGTCTCTTTAGTTTTCGTCGTTTCCTGCTGTCCCGCGTCCTTTTCCTTTTCCTCTTTTTGGGCCCTTCCCTCTTGTCTGCCCTCTTGTCTGGGGTCTGTTCGGTAAGGTCTGCTCCTTGTTTTGTTTCAGAATCTTAAATTCATGATAGAAAGTCAGAGGTCGTGACCCTAAAGGGATTCCTGCTCCTCGATCCTCGGAGTCGGTACTGGCGTCAGAGCTTGATCCAGTAGAAACAGTGGCAGCTGTCTTATCTGGCCAATTAGCTCTCAAATTCTTTTGTGCCCAATCGTATCTTTTAGCATACGTTAATATCCGTCCTTCAGCATAGTCACGTTTATCCCTGAGGAATTTTCGTTGTTTTTTTTGTTTAATTGTCTCTTCGTAATCTTGTAGTTTTTTCAGGAGCGCTTTCATGAACTCCACCAGACTTTTCTCTGTTTCGAATTTCTCAAGTTCGATGCTTAATGCTGCCAAATCATTTCTCGTTTTTTCCAAATCAATCTGGGCATACTTGACTAACATCTCAAGCATGCCTTTGCAGGTTTTCGCCATGTATTGAGCCCATTCTGCCAACAAATCTTGGTTTGGGTTATCGTAGGTGTTTGTGTTGTTTAGTGCACAATAAACCTTTTGTGCTGGACCTACCTGGTGTGCCGTCTTTTTCTGGGAGCCTATTTACGGAGGTGAACGGGAATATATATATATATATATATATATATATATTACCTACTGGCGGTCGCCAGTAGGTATATATAGTTAGGATTTTTTCTCTATGGGATTTTTGAAAATTCTATGTCTAATAACTTTGGCGTTTGTGGACGGAATTGGCTGAAATTTTCAGGAAAATGGCACATTTTGTTTCTGAGCAGCCCCTGAAAATTTTGGGGGGGTTCGTCAAGGGGGGCCGAGAAAAAAGGGGGGTCCCAAAACGCGTTTTTCCCATGTTAATTTCCATAGGGCGGTTGGCCTCACTTTTAGCCCGAACGGCTGAATGGATTTGCACGAAACTTGGCAAAATTGTAGGGACTGGTAGCCCGATGTGCCTTTTGTAGGTCTCAATATATGTGCTCCAGTGGATTTTGAGAAATTAACGTTTAAAAAAAGATATATATCTATAACAGCGGACCGGGCAGCGTCCCAGGACGCGTACTTTTCGCGCAACGGAGCTTTGTGAAGCGAAGCTGATTGGTTCTCCGGCGTCTGTCAACATTCCAAACAGTCCGTAGCGGCCGCCATCTTGTCTCTCGGTAGGATCGAGAGACAAGAGGAGGCGAAAGCGAAGGGGCAAATGACCATAAGGGGGAATAGTAGATCCTCGCTGACCCCCTAGGTTTGATGTGGAGGTTTTAAAAGGGCCCCGCGGGGCAAAAAAAAAAATAATAATAATAATCGAACGGCTGAATGGATTTGCACGAAACTTGGCAAAATTGTAGGGACTGGTACCCCGATGTGCCTTTGCTAGGTCTCAATATATGTGCTCCAGTGGATTTTGAGAAATTAACGTTCAAAAAAAGATATATATCTGTAACAGCGCTCCGCTTCGCGTACTTTTCGCGTTACGGAGGTTTGCGAAGCTGATTGGTTTTTCGGCGTCTGTAAACATTCCAAACAGTCCGTAGCGGCCGCCATCTTGTCTCTCGGTAGGATCGAGAGACAAGAGGAGGCCAAAGCGAAGGGGCAAATGACCATAAGGGGGCATAGTAGATCGTCCCTGACCCCCTAGGTTTGATGTGGAGGCTTTGAAAGGGTCTCGCAGGGCAAAAAAATATATACCGTTTTTTTAGTTTTTTTGCGTGGAGTGCGCTCGGTTCGCGAACCGGGAAGCGTTCTGGGGAGCGTACTTTCTTGAAAATTAGTGAAAAAAGTTAGAGTAAAATAATAATTGTGAGTGATCAGATGTAGGGTAGCTCTGAGAAGAGCTTTTGGGTTTATGGTACATTTAGGTACTTATAAGTAGGTACCAATGCACATTCTTAAATTCAGAGTGAAAACTCTGTTGCCCTCATCTGAGAAGTGAACTCCATCTCCTCTGTAGATATCTTGCATGTAGTAACGCAAGTTATTGTTGTACAGGGAGCCCATTCCATGGTCTCTCATGTAAGCTGAAACAGATTTGTTTACATGCTTCCTCGATTTCTCAATTTGTGGACAAAATTGGTTCGACCACCTCCATTTCTGTCTTTGGCATATATTTGAATATACCAAGGCAGTCTGAGGAAAAAGTGCCATCAATTGCTCAAAGGTGTCCTTTAAAAGCATTTCCAGACCTACCCCAGTCAAAGTGCCCAAATCATTACCTCCACAGTGCACAATTAACAGGTCAGGTTTGGGCAAATGCATAAAGGTTTTCACCAATGGTATCAATTGGTGACATTTTAATCCTCTGTGGCCAAACCACTTAATTTCCACATCTTGTAAATTGAGGTTAGGTAAATTCCTGTTTTCAGCGTACCTTTGAGCCCAATAGATGTAACTATGTCCAACAATCCAGACAGAAAACATGGTGAGAGAAGGTTCTGCTGCAGTCAGATGAAGTGTGGCAATGAAATGGCAGTTGAAAAAATGAGAGTGTAAAATGAAAAAAACTGAGGAGTTTCTGTGTTAATGAAGCAGTAAGAGTGATTGGTGGATTTTGATTGCTGAAAACAGAAAGTTAGTGTGCATGGATGAGTTCGTTGAAAGATGTATTTTGAGTGGCGAAGAAAAAATCATTAAATGAAAGAATGCTCTGGATATGCAGGTGCACTGAGAGTTCAGAGTTCAATTGCAACATTGTTGTGTGAGAGGTCTTGCAAGAGGTGGTTGCTATGCAGAAAAAGCAGAGAGGGGGCAGAGGGGGGAAGGGTTTTGCTTTGAAAAAAAGTGAGGGAAGAGTTTTGATTGGGTGACATGAGAGATATGTGTGAGGAATTAAAGCATTTCTGTGCTTTTGATAGCTGCAGACTCTGGAGTGCATACCTTTTGCTCTGCTGAAGACAAATTGGTGTGTTTCTGAGACTGTTTTGAAACTCAAAGTATTTGCTAAGGTGAGAAAAGATTTCTTTAATTTAGATAGAAAATAGTGTGCTTTAAGGAGAAAATTATGAAGAAAGTTGTGTTTTTCAAATGTTGCTTTGTCTCAAGTGTTTCACAAATAGATTTTGTTTCTTTGAGAAATTGTAATTGGAGAAAATGTGAAGTATTAGTACTGACAGGGCTTTTATGTGCATAGGAGCTGTGGAGTGTTTTCAAATTATGACTTGTAAATCGTTTTTGAGAAAAAGCAATGGTTTTAATATTGATGAGAAGGATATAATGGTGTCTGCTTCTTTATAAGGTAATTGAGAGTCTCTGATGTTATTTTTCCCATTTCAATGTAAGAAGTTTGTCTGTGGAGCAAATTGCTTGTAAATATGCTCCCACCTGTGCATGGCAAATTTAGATTTTGAATGTTTCCGTTACATAGGCATGTTAAAGGTGACTGAAACATGCTGCAAAGGCAATCAAAAAATGCTTTTATGTGTCTTAAGGACATTTTAAGTCATTTCCCCATGTGCAGTGTTTTCAAATTATGAGTTGAAAATCGTTTTTGAGGTAAAGGAATGTTTTCAAAATTTATGTGCGCCATATGACCCCAAATTTCTTTTTCAGGGGTGCAGCAGGGTGTTCTTGAGACACCCCTGCACCGTCGGAAAAATTCGTAATTTGCGATGAGGTAATTGCTAATCGCAAATTGCACCTTCATTCCTATGGGCCTCCTGCTGCATGGAAATGAATGGGTAATTTGTAATTAGCAAATAGGTCATCGCAAACTAGGAATGGTAAAGAATCGCTATTTATTCCTTAAAGTTCGCTATTTAGGAAATGCAAAAAACTTTGATGATACATATGGCGGTTTATCTCTAACAAGATAAGAAGCATAGGGATAGATTTATGATGACTGGCGCATCACCAGGGATGTGTTAGTCATTCTGTGCCGCTGTTCCGTCACCTATGGTGTGCTGCATTTACAATGCGGCGCATCATGGGGCAAAAACAGCACAGATGCGTGACGTATTTGTGCCGTAAAGTTGGCGCATTGCTGGAGTTGTATCGCAAGTGTGATGAAGCTCCAGTAAGGTTGAGGGGTGCCCCTGTCGCAGGGTTTCTGTTCTGACACAGAACTGTGGACAGAGGATTGGAACCTCGGCGAATTAGGGTGTCCCAAAACTCACGTTAGTAATCAAAACCCCTTAGCAAGCTAGGTACAGTGTCACATTGGATATAACAAACTCTCAATGTTTAGACAATCCAGAATATGAACTTATAGTACCTCAGGATACGTGGAACTCATGAACAGTCGGTCGTTATATATTTCTTAGAAACGAGAACATGGAGTTAAGAAGAACACATGTGTATTTGAAATGTTTATTTACTAATGCCGTCTTCTCAGGCGTAGTATCTTAGATTATACAAGTACACATATTATCAGTAGCAAAATTACCAGCATAGTCAATAGTACATAAAAAGCGAATGGTGACAGTATGTTAACATGCTGTAAATGAATAAGAGTTAGCAACACTTATAAGCAGCCGCGGGCCGTGGAGGGAGTTACGGTGGGCAGGGAGGCGGGGAGGGGGAGGGGCAGGGTGGAGAGGGCTCCACCCTGCCCCTCCCCCTCCCCGCATCCCTGCCCCACCGTAACTCCCTCCACGGCCCGCGGCTGCTTATATCTCACCCTCCCTAATACACATAATATATTATTTGCTAAGAAGGTCTCTTTGTGTTGGTTTAGGGCGTGCCGATACTTTAGTGTCTTAGATTTGAAGGAATCACATCAGCATAGAAAAGATAATCCATATGCCGTGCTTAATATCGCCAACGGCATTGTGCCATAATATTCTAGCATGCGATTGCGGAACAGTGTCAGCAGCTGCAGGGCGGGAGCTTGCACAGGAGGGACATCCATATTTAAAAATGTAAAAAAGCACAAGAGCGTCCGCTGGTAATGCAAGTAAAAATGGGAATCCACGAAGCAGAGTGGAAAAAATAGAATGTAAGAAAGCAGGGATGACTCCAAAGATTCTCTCAAATGAAGTCACGAGACCACTGGTAACAACTTTAAAAAAGTGCGCCAGGCCCTTTGTGGAGGACGCGTTAGAGATAGTCCGAACCATCTTGCTGAAATGGAAAGGCGAATCTGTATTTAAAAGGGTCTGCACCTCTGTACGGGTGTTCGCTGTGTGAAGCACGAAAGTTTCACGGGCCGAACTCAAGGCCACCTCTCTCTGAGACAAAATAGCTCTTATTCTTGCCATGCCGTTGAAATGTGCTGCCAAGGTTGGTATTTGTGGCCAGATTGAAAACTCCCTATGTTCATGTGTGGGAGGAAATAGAACATTTCTGCAGCAAATAACCCGTTCATTTACTGTTACGATAAAATGAATACTTTTAATTAACCCAGAACAATCTTCATTATTGAGCATCAAATAACTACCATTTTCCAAGAACTTGAACGTGGGGATGATAGCAGGAACTGGTGTGCCTTGCAACACGCAAGCCATATTTGGTCGGTGTTTGTTGCATGAACCGTGTAACTGTATGTGCCTACACATTAGTGAATGATCTGGCGTCTCAGTGCATTCCTCTCCATTCAGATAAAGTTCTTGATCATCTTTGAAAATCTGTATGTGTATGGAAGCGACCAGACTTCATGAAGAAAACCACTACCTAAAGGTTAATAACGACCTATTGGTATATATTTCATACAATTTGAAAACTTATATAAAGCAAAAGGCAGCGTTATTAAACCGTGGATAAGGCACGTTGCCAAAGCAGTCAACCTTTTGGATTTATACTGGAAATGTTAAAGGAAGAGTTACGGAGTAGGGCCTGTAAATCTTTAATAGACAACGAGTAAAATTACTCCAACCATCATATTCCTCTAACTCCGGGATAGTAGGGGTGTTTAATTTTTTAGAAGTAGCCAATCCAAAGCATTTGGTCTGGGAAATTGTTTCATTCACAAACCACATATGTTTTGGGATGAGACATGCACGGTGGAAAGCCTCAGTGCCTTGTACCTGCCAGGTTCGTGAACCCCAAACTGATGTAGATCCTGGATATTTTTACTCTGTATTACGTTAGCATGGTCTCATTACTGGTTTAAACGCCATTTTTCCTTTTTTGTAACTTCTGCACACGACACTTAGTTGTTGCTTTAGCTTTCAGCCTACCTGCGTCAAGATCTATGCCTGCTTCAAGCAGGCGCAGGGTTTTGATGTAGCTTTGTCCTATCTGATTGTAAATGCGGCACACCGTGGGTGGCAGAGCAGCGGTGCACGTTAACTGGTGCATCCCTGGGGATGTGCTAGTTAATATAAATCTGCCCCTTTACATTTAATTATGTGCAGGGGACACAGAGTAGGTGAGGTTTATCCAAGGTTAAGAAGAGATGAGTCCTGTTCAGTGAAAAATTGGAGATAGGCTTCAGTATATTATATACTTAAGTAGTGTGTTAAGTTTTTGATGACTGTTATTAATTTACTGTTGGGTAATAGTGGTTAATAACATTTTTTATTATATTTTACCACAGATTCAACTGCAGATTATTTCAAGATTTTAGGATGCCTAGCAAAGAAAGAGTAAGAAAGGCTGCAAAACGTCAAAGACAGCAGGACCATGGAATAATGCAGCAGTCCTCTAACAAAAAGATTTGTCAAGTCACCAAGAAAGCACCGGGTAAGAGTCGAAAAACAGTCATAAGAAATATGTGTAGTAAAAAAAATATTACTACAGAAAATGTTTCAGTCCAGAAAAGGAGAAAGAATTCAAATGGTAAGGAAAGGCCAATGAGAAATGTTACTGCTAGAGTAAGAGATAACTCTATGCATGAAAGTAGAAGGAAACAACAGTTTAGGGATATTCGTAAACGAATGTTCCGCAACAGGATAATTGGGAATTTGTTAAAAAATATTAAGAAAGGTCAGCAGAAAGTGGTTTTTTATAAGAGAAAAAAAATAGTTGAGAAAGTTATTGATCAGGCATTTGAAATTAAACGTAAGTTATTTATTTTGACAATCAATAGAATTAGGAAGCTAAACAAGGTAATTTATGATTTCAAAAGAAATAGTAGATGGAAGAGAATAGTTAATCGTAGTAATTTTTGTGAAGTTTTTTCTGGAGAATGGATGCATAGTTCAAGCTCTGAGGCATTTTTTAATGAGGAGAGTTATTTCCAGGATAATGATTTGGTGCATGCAGTTGACACCAGTGGTCGAGCTTATGAAGTGAAAGATGGTTGTCCAGTTGAAAAAGAAAAACTTGTGAGAACAGAGATAGAAGAGGTGTTAGGTAATGAGGTTTTAGGGAGACGTCCTAAGGGTCCTGTGTACACCTGGAAGTGTAGTAGTATTTGCAGTGTACGACAGGATTCCATCAATTTGCTTTGTGATTTTATACGGTCATTTAGTAAGAAAAGTTTGAAGCAGAAAATGAAGTTGTTGCAAGAATTAGATCCTTGCAGAGTGAGAGAAGTGATAGGTTTGCATGGTCATTCACTGGCTTGTCTTTCCAGGAGAGTATGCCAGAGTGTTTTTCATCATTTCAGGATGCTAGCAGTGCATCATAATAAAGTGAGGAAATTAGTTAGAATGTTGTATTATGCTAAGAGTCCAGCAATTATGCTTAAACAATTATGCGCTGCTCTTTTGCATGGTTCTGAAATAGATGTGAAGAATATATGTGAAGAAATTGAGTTTTGTTACTTTGGAAGTAAAGAGGAGAATGTTGAAATTGACCAAGAAGAAGAGAGTAATGTGGAAGATAGTGTACAGGTTTCCAGTACAGATAATTTCCAGAGGGAAATTGCGACGTTTGAGGTGAAATCAAGTGAGAGGCCAAATTTCACTTGTGTGTGTTGTCGACGCACTTATTATAAGAATCAGACTAAGTTAGTGGATTTATATGGAAAAAGTGAAAGGGAAAATAATAGTGAATGGAAGGATTTTACAACATACTTGATGGTAGAAAATTGTTTTGATTTGGGATTGGATCAACGTGTGTGTACTTATTGTTGTAACAAATTAAATCAAAACCAGATGCCTGCTGGAGCAGTTCATAATAATCTGGAATTGGTTGAGATTCCTTCTGAATTGAAGGATTTAAATACTTATGAATCTATTTTGATTCAAAGTATCCATCCCTTTCAGGCTATTGTAAGAATGGAGCCAAAGACAGGGAAATTGCCTCCATCAGATTTACAGAGAGGATTAAAGGGAAGAGTTGTTTATTTGCCTCTAGATTTGAAGAAAAACATTAACACAATTGGAGTAGAAAAAGTGGAAGAGGAACCTCTTGTTATCTTAGTTAATGGGGTTCCGACAAAGAATAAGAAAATATGGCAAGATTTAGTAGATGTTAGGAAAGTCAAAAGGGCAACATTGTATTTGAAAAAATATAATAAATACTATAAAAATGTATATGTTGCAGAAGAGGAAGTAAGTGAGGAAGAGGATAGCGATTTGTGTGCTGGTCAAATTGAGAAAGTAGAACCCTGTACTAGTGAAGAAATATATGAACATTATAGTGTTCATCCTTTGCATTCCAAGGAAGTCATGGGGAATGCTATTGAGTTGTTTCAAATGAAACAAGCGAAAGGGAGTCCCATTAGTGTTTGGGAGGAAAGTTTGGAAGCTCGGTGTTTCCCACAGCTTTTTCCAACAGGTCAGGGAGGAAGATATGATGAGCGACCTCATCAAATTCCTGCTTCTGAATACCGGACTTTGCGATTGTATGCAGGAGATCCTAGGTTTCGACAATGCATTCCTTATTTGTTTCATCTCCTGTTTGAAAGCGATCTGTCTGGACTGTCATATGCAGTGAACCACATCTTGAAAAGTGGTATACACATGCAAAACATCTCGGCAAGTAACTTTATGGATAAAGTCAATGTCCAAGACAGTATTTTGGATTCTCACCTGATTAATCTCATGGCGTGTCAGCGTGGTACTAATGAGTACTGGTACCGTCGTCATGGTGATTTAAAATCTATGCTGAGGAACTTAGGAACTCCCACATGGTTCCTCACTTTGAGCTGTGCTGAGTATGGCTGGGAAGACTTACTTGAATTTCTACGAGAGGCAAATGCTAACGTAGAAAACATCGAATTCAAGACACCCGGAGAACTGTGCTCTTTGGATCCAGTCAATGTATGTAGGTACTTCAATCATAGATTTGAAGGTATGATGTCTTTCATCATGAATAAGAAGAATCCACCTCTTGGAGAGGTGTTGGATTTCTTCTGGAGGAAGGAGTACCAAGCAAGAGGTGCTCCTCATATACATATGTTGCTGTGGATCAAGGATGCACCTAAATTTGGAACGGATGCAGACGACTCAGTGATGAGTTTCATAGAACAGTATTCTACGTGTGCTGTTCCAAACGCAAAGGAGAAAAAAAGCCTAAGAGAAAAAGTTCTACGTTTCCAAAGCCATCGATGTGGAAAGTACTGTCGTCGTAAATTCCGGAACAAAGACAAGTTCTACACCAAATGTCGTTTCGGCTTTCCACGATCGGTGATTTCTAAAGGAAGAGTGAACAGTTTGATGTCTTCGCTGCGACATAATGTGATGAAGAAATCACCTAAAAACACATACAATTTGAAGAGGAACGAAGAGTCTAAGTACATTAACGACTACAACCCGGTGATTTTGTCCATGTGGAATGCTAACATGGATATACAGTTTGTGGCTGATAACTGTATGGCTGTGGCTCGGTATGTGACATCTTACATCACCAAAAAAGAGAAGACAGAATTGAAGGATATGTGGGAGGACATTTCCCATGAAAAGAGCCTCAGCAAGAAGTTGTACAGTTTCAGTCTGAAGATGTTGTCGCATCGAGAAATCGGAGCTTACGAATGTTCTGACCGGTTGTCTTCAGCAAGTCTCTATGCCAAGTCCAGGAGTATCGTTTGGGCGAGTGTTGGTCTTGCTGCAACGCGTAATCGAGTTCTGAAACCTGTGCGGGAAATTGAGTATTTGGCGGAAAAGGAGCCAAACAGTACCGACATTTTGAAGAGCAACATGTTGGATACATATTATCCAAATCGAAGCAGTCACCTCGAGAATGTTTGTCTGTATGAGGTTCTGCAAAATTACATATTCAAGAGGAACATCAAAGAAGATACTGAGAAAGGAGTGTATGCTGTAATAGGAAGTGAGGGATGTCTGGTCAAGCAAAGAAAATGCCACTTGATAAACCATCGAAAATTGAGTGGCGAATCTCCTGAAAAAAAGGAGTTTTTCTATTTAGCACTTTTGCAACTTTTTAAGCCTTGGCGTGCAGAAGAGTAACTGCTTGGAGATTTCCTTTGTTACGAAGACTCATTCAATGCTGCCAAGGAGACCATAGAATGTCCTGCTTTTCCCAAATATGTAGAAATGTTGAATGTGGAAATTGAGCAGGAAGCAACGATTGCAGCCGAGATTGCCAGAGACAGTTCTCAGGACAGTCAGAGTTCTGCTTCATTGAGTCAGGATCCACTAGGAGGACCTCTTATCGAAAATGAAGCTGCCACTGCTATGAATGAAGTGGAAAGAGCCATGGCACATGCTCAGGAGGATGCGGTTAACTTAGAAGAGTTGGAAAGACAACTCAACGTTGAGCAGAGGAAAATATATGACGAACTTACCATGCAAATTGATCATGGATTAAGTCATGACAAGAAAGAGTGCTCATGTACGTCGTTGAAGCCTGTCCGACTGTACGTGAGTGGAGAAGCGGGAACTGGAAAAAGTTTCCTTATTAAAGCAATTTCATGTTATTTGCAGGAAAGGACAGAGTCATCGCTGTCTTGTGTTGTCACCGCTCCAACTGGACTGGCAGCACATAACATTAAAGGGATTACTTTACATCGTTTACTGATGCTGCCAGTGGAGCATGACAACAAATTAGAATATCACAAGCTATCTGGAGATGCTTGTTTTGAAGTTTCAAGAGTCTTGAGGAAAATGAAACTTCTTATCATTGACGAAGTAAGCATGGTTTCCAATGTCATGCTTGCCTTTGTGCATTTGAGAATGCAAGAAGTTCTCAAAACAGAGTATGATGTGTTATTTGGTGGCAAACACATCATTGTTTTCGGAGATCTTCTGCAGCTGACACCAGTGAAAGGGCAACCTGTGTTCAAAATGCTCACGCATGAAGATACCAGGAAGTGCTTAGGGAGTATTGGCAACGTCAATATATGGTTAAACTTCAATTATGCTGAACTGCATGAAAATATGCGTCAGGCAAAGGATGAAGTTTACAAGACTATTCTACAAGATGTTAGAATTGGAAAAGTGACCGAGCATGGGAAAGAAGCTTTACATGCACGATTACTGACAAATTTATATCCAGACGAAGATGTTGTGCCTGAGAATATTTTTCAGAAAGTTACTGAGAAAAAATCTGGAATATGTTTGATGCCAACTCTTGCAGAATGTGCCAAATTCAACAACAAAATGTTGCATTTAGAAAAGCAAGAGATTGTGAAATTGGAAGCTATTGACAGAGTAGAGCATATGGGATCAACAATTATTTTGTCTGAGAATCTGAAAACAAAATTGGATTCATTAGAGAAGAGTATATCTAAAACTGCGGGTTTTGAAAAGACTCTGAATGTGTGCTTGAACTGCCGTATAATTTTAAGAAGGAATTTACATGTTGAAAGAGGTCTGGTAAATGGATCAATGGGTAATGTTGTTGATTTTGTGAAATACAGAAATAGAGATGGAATTGAATTTTTAAAAATTAAATTTGATGGCATTGAGGAAGTACAGCTAATTGCTCGTTGTTCTGCTAGATTTTTGCTTGTAAAAGACTTATATGTTCGTCGTAAGCAGTTTCCTGTTTGCTTGGCATATGCGGTGACAATCCATAAATCGCAAGGTTTAAGTGTAGACTGTGCATTGGTGAATATTGGCAGTTCTGTGTTCAAGGAGGGTATGGCATATGTGGCATTGTCACGAGTTAGGACTTTATCGGGATTGTACTTGATTGAGTGTGATGTCACAAACATTTGTGCGGATCTAGATTGTGTTAAGGAATACAATAGGTTGAGAAGAGAGTATGCGCCACATTTGCCTCAGTATCCTTTGTTTGAGAAACGTGTGGTAGGCCGGAAACGAAGAAATGTGACCAATACTGGGGAGGTTGTAGCAAAAAGACGAAAAGTCGATGAACCTGAAATTATAAGCAGAAACAAAAAGGATTCTGTTGAAGATGTTGTTGGTTTTCAATTTGAAAACAGTTCTGGTGTCAACTGCTATGCTAATGTAGTGATTAATGTTTTGTTTTCTCTACAAAATGTAAAAGAAGAGATTGTGGTCAATTCTGATCAAAGATTTTGCAGTTTGTTAAATTCTGTGTTAGAGAAATGTAGCACTGATAGAACAAACATAGAAAGTGTGTCTGAAATTCGAAATCTGTTAGACAGATGTTCAGGCCAAACACAATTCTCTCAAAATAGTCAGCAAGATTGTCAGGAGTTTTTAATGTATATGCTTGATGTATTGTATGCTGAAGGTGTAGATGTAGATCATCTGTTTGGGCTTTCTTATCAATGGCAGCATGACTGCGAGAACTGTAGGGTATCAAGTAGTACTAGTGTAGACTCAGAAAGATTTATATATTTAACTTTGCCAGACAGTAAATCAGTCTCTTTTAATAAGCTAGTAAAAGCAGCTGATCACAATATGGAGTGTAGGCAATGTAAATCTGAAATGATGTCCACATTATTTATACGAACATATGGCCAGTATGTCATTTTAATGTTCCAACGATGTAGGCCTGATGGAACAAAATTGACAACTTTAATTAAAAATTTTGTGGCTTCACAGTTGTCAATATCAGGAAGGACTTTTGTAACTGTAGCAATTATATATCATGATGGTTCTTCAATAACATCAGGACATTATACAGCTTATTTAAAGTGTAGAAATGGCTGGTCATTCTGCAATGATTCTGTTTTAATTTTCAAAAAAAAATTGCCATATGACCTTAAAAACTCTTACCTGGTGTTTTTAAAACCAAAATTTTAGGGAAAGAATCTCGGGATGTGCTCTGAGGAATTTCAAGAAGTTCTCATGGCTCCTACACTATTTGGCCTTGAAGATAAGTGTAGTACAGAGACATAACTTTTTACCATAACACTGGACGTTATTGAGAAATATGTGCACTTTGAATGAGTTCAGAAAAACTATTTCTTTTTATAAGCTAATTGAAGCAGCGAATCAAAACATGGAGTAGAGGGAATGTAAGTCTGCAATGCTGTCTACTGTTTTACATTGCTTTGTGATTAAAAGTGATGTAGAGAATTAAATAATTGTACTAGTCATAAAGGTAGTGTAAGTCTGCTTCATAGTAAGCAGTATCAGTGTGATAGGAAATGTAGAACATGATTGAGCAAGAAGGGGAAGATATTACTAGTCCAGGATTGTGTAAATGATCTTCAACATTTTAATTCTGAAAGTTGTGGAAATGCGAAAAGACGGGATTGGCTAACAAGAAATCCAAGAGTTATACATGGCTCTGACAAGATTTGGCCTTGTGGAATCTTGTGGTAGAGAGCAAGAAGTCATTTATTGTATGTAACATGTTTTTGAAAACGATGGAGGTTTTCTTTCAGAAAGTGGCGGGTTGAAAGTAATAACAGCACAACAGAGTGTAAGCTGTTCATAGGACATCCTTGGCCGTCATGGAAAGTAAGTTAACTTTAAGGAGTTCTGAATTCTGATTTCTAATGTTGTATGGGTTTTTTAAACACAATCATTTTGATTGTGTTTTTTTTTCCCCGCTGTTATATGATGAATACCTTCAAGTCACTGTTTTAGTGAAATTTGATACATTCTGAGAACAGCAAAAATAAACCATTTAACATGTATAATTAATTCTGTTCTGTTTGCATTTATGATGTACATGTAGAACTGTGTAGGAGGCATGGAGAAGGTGAGGCTTCTGTAAGTGTCAAAGTTGTTGCATACAGTGCTCATATTCTACGTAGTCTTTTATATTTCATTACTTTCACTGTTTCTGACTGATCTAAAATTTTTTTTTAAAAAAGAACAGTAAGTATAAGGGAAGGAAACAGACAGTTATGTTAAAAGAAACACAGCTATAGGGAATAAACTAGGGATACTGTTACCCGCAATCCTCTGCTGATGATGTCACTGAGCATGTCATGAATGATGTAATATGTGACATCATCAGCAGTGGATTACGGGTAATAGTATCTCTAGTTTACTCCCTTATAGCTGTCTTTCTTTTAACATAAGTGTCTGTTTCCTTCCCTTATACTTACTGTTCTTTTTTAAAAAAAAAAAATTTGGGTTCGCTTCCGGTTCGCGTACCGGGGAGCGAACTGGGAAGCGAACTAAGAGAAATAGAGGTTGGCACAGTTGCAAATATTGTACCAATTTTTTAATAACGGGGAGGTAGTTCTGAAAAGAACTTTTTTTTAAATTGTTTTTGTTGTTTTATATTTTTTTTATTATTTTTCTGAACATTTTTTTACTTTTTTTGAATTTTTCTGAACAGTTTTATATTTGTTCTTTTTTTTTTTCGGAGGGGGCAACGAAAACGATTCATTGTAAAGGGCTCAACAGGAGCAAGAAAACAAAAAAAAAGAATTTATTGTTTGGGGAGTTTCGGACAAACATGAGCATGATTGTCAATAGCTCTGTTGATCAGAGTGATGCTACTTTCTGCGTAGCAAATGAATCCACTGCAATGTACGCAGACTTGTTTTACTTCACGAAATCTCGTTTGTATATTTGGCACCATCTCCCTGCCCTCTGGTCCCGTTACTTCCGGTACAACAGATCTTCTGGCCATAATAGGGAGATTATCTAGGTTGTCCTGTTCCTCTTCTTCCTCTTCTTGCTGAATCATAACTTTAGCAAGTGGTCCACTCTTCCTTGGATGTGGTGGAGGTGGTGGGGAAGCACCAGCTGAAGCTAGTAAAGAAGCCATTGCTCACTGGTAACAAAGGGTCTTTCTCTCACAATGATGAAAGTCAGAGTGAGGAAAGAAGGAGGGATTTTCACCATTTGGGAAAAAAATAGTTCTCAACCAATGAAAAGTGTTCATTTTAGATCATATGACCTAGTCTTACATCATTAGGAAACCGAAAGTGAAATGAACCAATGAAAAGTGTTATTACCAAGTCACATGACCTGCTGTGTGTATGTTACGCGCTTTGCAGGGCCTCCCGGTTTGCTTCCAGAAACCTGTGCTTTGCGACTCGGTAAGCGTACGAGTTCGCTAACGTAGCACGTCATATGACGTATCACGCGACAACGCGAAACGTCATGCGGACGGGAGGCGTCACGATGTTGTTTTCTAACGCGGCAGTTGCGGTAAAGAAACGTTTACCGGCTCGCGGTCTATTTCGCGGCATCAAGGTCAGCTAACGGGAAGCTTCCCGATTCGCGAAGCGGGAACGAAGAAAAAAAAATATTTTAAAAAAAAGTTATTAATAAACATATAAAATATATTTTTGGATTTAAAGAAGAATACATTTTACAGCTACAGATATTAGCTGTTAAAAAACCAATGAAATTCACTGAAAAAACCATAGGTTATAGACCATATATAGTTAGGAATTAGCATTTACAAAACCTTGAAAATTCACTGAAAAAACCATAGGTTATAGACCATATATAGTTAGGAATTAGCATTTAAAAAACCTTATTTTACTCACACAAAACCATTGAAATTCCATATATAGTTAGTTGCACTAACTATATATCGCGCACCCGCAATCCACTGCTGATCATGTCACATATTACATCATTCATGACATGGTCAGTGACATCACTGATGACATCACTGATGACATCTCAAATGACATCACTGATGACATCTCACTTGACATCAATGATCACATCACTGATGATATCATTCATGTGATAATACAATGCATCTCCTCACACTCTAATATAACCTCCGTTACACCCAGTGTTAAATAGAGAGTATCATTTTTGAAACCATTGACACACCAATACTAGTTACTACATACGCACTCACTGATTCCTATGTCTACACACACATTCACTCATACAATCATTCATACATACAATCACTCATCTTTACAACACTATCATATGCACTCATACACCTATACAGACACTCACACTCTGCCACTCATCCATGGAGTTACTCACACACCTAGTCAGTCCTGAAAAGAATCAATCACACTTCCATTTTCTCATCTATACAGTTAAACACAGAACACCTTACATTTTTGAAACATATACTAACACATAGTTACTCTCTTATAGAATCACTGATACAAGTACACATTGATCTGCACAGAGTCACACACCTCCCAGCCAGCCATACACACACTCAGTCTCCCATACAAATACTTGTGCAACCAATCAATAACCCATATAGCTACTTATATAGCTACTGATTAACACGTGAGCAGCTTGCACAACAACAGACATACTGATGCACACTTTTAGACAGTTTAGTCACTAACCCGTGCATTCAGTAAGACGCATTTAATCACTCACTCATACAGTCAATCACGCACCTACTAAAACCTTTATTCAGACACTTATACATCCACTCATTCTTCAATATGTAAAACATATTTAAACTTTACAGAAACACATAATCACTGGATGTTGTCATCAGTGATGTCATCAGTGATGTCACTGACCATGTCATGAATGATGTAATATGTGACATGATCAGCAGTGGATTGCGGGTGCGCGATATATAGTTAGTGCAACTAACTATATATGGAATTTCAAAGGTTTTGTGTGAGTAAAATAAGGTTTTTTAAATGCTAATTCCTAACTATATATGGTCTATAACCTATGGTTTTTTCAGTGAATATATATATATATATATATATATATATATATATATATATATATAAAAGAAGAAAGAGTTGCCCCTAGGTGGGATGCACTTACAGGTAGGAAATTATGCCACAGCAAGGGCACGAGCGGTGAACAAAGTCCCTTTTGGTTTTCCTGCCAGACTGTTTCGGGCCAACGCCCTCTTCAGTGGCAGACCATGTGACATGACGGCATGCGGCAAACACCAGTAAATCCCCACAATAATTGTGCTCAGGTCTACCACCTGAACCAATGCTTTCTGGGACTGGTGGTTTAGTAAAAACCCAAGTGGGTCGCCACCGCCACTCACATTCAAAAAAAGTTTTTAAAAGGATTGCCGATGTTCCCGCAAGCACCCCGCAAATAAAGGGCACCTCCTGTTCCACAGTTAGCTGCCCAAATAAGGTAGCTGTGGACCCGCAATTTTTTCGCGGTAGTGCACGGTAGTGCAATCCCGCGACCGGGCAGGCCGCTATCAAAAAGAAGAAAGAGTTGCCCCTAGGTGGGATGCACTTACAGGTAGGAAATTATGCCAAAGCAAGGGCACAAGCCGTGAACAAAGTCCTTTTCGGTTTTCCTGCCAGACATGTTTCGTGCCAACGCCCTCTATATATTGTCAGCTGGTAGTTATATCTATGATGTAGTTCCCAAAGGAAGAGCTTTTTCTGTTTTGCCAAAAACGTTGGCGTCTTTTGTCGGATCTTCGCAAACGTTTCAAAACAAATTCAACCCTCATTTCAGCTGCTGTCTTGAAAGTTTTAGGGTGATCCGTCAAGCGGGGCCGAGAAAAAGGGTGGGGCCCAAAACGCATTTTCCCCATTTTAATTTCTATTGGAAATATTAAACAAAGCTACAGCCTGAACTGCTGAACGGAATTGCACTAGATTTGGCAGAAAGTTAGCTGTTGGTTCAGAAAGCGATCTTTTTGCAAAATGGTTTAAATCCATTCAGTAGTTGTTGAGTTATTTTGAGAAATGTCCAGTTATACATATAGGGACGGGGAGGATCTGCGACCCCTTCTGATCTCATTCTTAGATCTGATTGTCTCCCAAGTCTTTAAATCAGGAAGTGTGGTCAGCCATCTTGTGACTCGGTTGAAGCGAGTCATAGAAAAAACCTTTAAAAAAAAGAAAAGTGGGCAGGGTCAAAAACGTTGATCCCCTAGACCTCTTGGGGCAGTCCCACAGGGACACTGCAGCGCCCCCCCCAATTTTTTTTTTTTTAATTTCGGCAAAAGTCACGCTGGATCTGCGAATCCCAACAAAATGTTTTTAAAAATAACAATGCGTGGGCTCCTGCGCTTTGTTTGTAATAGGCCCCCACGTGGCTAGTTCTTGGGGGTATGTGTATAACATATAGAAGAGGGGTGAATGGGGCTCTCCTCCTTGGAGCCTTTAAGCCCCCGGGACCGCCACCTCCCCGGGGCATTTTGTTAAATTATTTGGGGGTTGCTCTAGGCAGCCCCTGTGCCCTGGGGACCACCACCTCCAAGAGGCAAATGATGATTGAATGCAGGAGCTGCGTGCCCTCCCCCGCAGTCCTGGGGACCACCAATAACTATTACTCAGAAGCCCGCAATCTCGACACCTCGCAGGTCCTCATTCCAGTCTATGATGTCCTCCCAGTGGTGCGTCAGCTGCTGTTGTGTTCTGCAGTGCACGCTCCATCACACTCTCCCCCAGAGTAGCCAACGCTCCCGCAGGGCGTAACACTTACTGGGCCTGCCACCTGCTGCCAACATATGATGGAGGTGGTGCTGTATCTGAAAGATTGGTATGGCCTATTCTGCCTTGCTTAAAATGGGGCAGGGCTACACTCCTGTACACTGGTGGTGCCCACAGGGGGTGCAGGTGGTACTGGTGTCGCTGCTGCCTACTTCTGCCATAGTGGAAAAAGGATGGAACAGGAGGAGAAGGAGGGCAGAATGAAAGGAAAACAAAACGTATAAAAAAGTCACGAAGAACACAGACAGAAACGTAAATACACACACAGAAAGACAGATAAAGATAAAAATGAAGTCACTGGAATGCCCTACCGTTGTAAACAAAACTGTGTAAATGGCAGGAACCGCATTTTTCCTTCCATTGGCGGAATTCCATGGAATCTTGCTGAGTTTTTTGGTAACTCTGCGGAATTCTGCAGAGTGAAATTCTGCGAGTTCCGCTCAGGCCTAGTGCATATCCATCATGGTGCTCTTTACTGAAAAGGCTTTGGGGCATATTACCAAGCAATAGCGATAATTATCGCTATTGCTTGGTTAGAGAGAAAATTTTACCGCTGAGCTGCGGCGATTTTTATCGCAGATAAACCTTGGTATTACCAAGGTTTATCGCAAATGCGATAAAAAACGGCCGCAATGCATGAATATCGCTGAAAAGTCAGCGATATTCATGCATTACCGAGCTAATGCTCTTAGCCATGTTATCCACCTCCCATTGGATAATATGGCTAAGAACTGCTCAGGGCAGGTGTTAGCTTTTGGAGATATTCGCGCTTAGCGCGAATATCTCCAAAAGTTGGTAATAGGAGATAGCGATGTTAGCGACTGTTTCCAGTCGCTAACATCTTGGCACGCCCACTTTGCATGTCATTAGTGATAAATATCACTGACATGCAAAGTGGGGCCCAAGATGGTCGCTATCTCCTACTAGCTGTCGCTAACTGGTGTTAGCGACAGCTAGGTAATAGGGAGATAATTTTATCTCTGCTTTCTTGGCTTTTAAAGCCAAAAAAGCGGCGATAAACCCCCTTGATAATATGCCCCTTTGTTCTATATCCAGGTAATGTTCTTTATACAAAACCAGCCTACAGGAGATAATTATATTTGAAGTGGAAAATATCGGTAAGCATAGTAAAAAAATGCTTGATCTGTGGGTAGAGGCGCACTTCAATTTACTAAAATGTAAGAATACAAACTAAACATTTCAATCTTAGGAAGACCTAAGGATTTCTGGTTAAACCACCTGCAGCTGATAAAAAGGACCACATATGAAAAATCATCGAAAGGTAATAATAAAGAAACATAGAGGAAAAAGCATAGATCTTTCCAAAGAAGTCTTTTTCAGGCGCCTGGGGAAGGTCACAGCAGTGAATGAACAGGGTCTTGAAACAGACAGGAACGGATAAAAATTGCTCCAAGTGATACACCGCGTTTTCTCCAGACCTGAATTTTCCATCTTCGCGGAGGTGCAGATTCAAAGGTGAAAAGGCGTTTAAACTTGGACGTTAAGTGCATATTGAAGATTTAAGTAGCAATTAAGGTTCTTCTAGAAGATGGGAAAACCAGCATGTTTATTTTCCATGGTTTAAAAAACAGAGAGAAAACGAAAATGGCAATTAGGAAAGTAGACTGGGAAAATATATTAAATGGATGCTTCTGTACAAAAAACTAGGCTGACAATATTTCTACCCATGTAAGGGGAAATTACAGTGACATGCTGTTTACATAGCAGAAATCGGGGAGAAATTATGCTGTCACACTGACATCTGCAGGGGAAGGACAATTTTAAAATTACACCGTTCAACACCTTTAATGATTTGTAACACAAGAGGTGTGGCTCCTCCTATTAAATGTGTTGCCAAATCAATAAAAGGCATAATTGGAGTTGTTAGAGCAAATTATAGCGCCACAGTTATGTTGCAATACAATGTTCCCTTGTAAACTGCTATTACAGGCAGAGCTGTATTTATCTCTTATTTGGCTGTTTTGTAATGAGTTGGCGTTTTGCTCTGTAATAGTTCCACTTTCTTTTATGGAGCTTTCACTTTTACTTTCCCCTCCTTTGTGAAACCTGCAATTTTCCTCCGCCGCTGCCTGTTTTTCAGAGGTGTGCAGAGCAGTTGTCAATAGCTCTGAGGTTATGAATTGCATTATTTCGTGGTATTTGTAATCTTTGGAAACGTGCCAGAGGATGGAACATGGGGGTGGGGGGAGTCTTTGCATGTGTTCGTTTACCACTTCGTCCCCGGAAGGCTAGGCCTTCTTGGTTGTGAAGAGTATTGTATCGACCTGCAACATGTAGCGCCGAGTTAGTCATGGGGCTAGGGGGAAATTATATCGGGCCAAAAACACAAATCGAATGCACTCTGTGTACCATTTGGGAGGGAAATCTGGGGAGTTATTGATCTAATGAAGATAATTAACTCTTCCACAATGTGTTGGGTGCTATAGTCGTCAATCCCTCCGCTGTCTCCCTAGATTTCTATTAACCCCTTCCGTGCTCCCGTCGGCTGTTGGCCAACGGGAGCACTCCCTCTCCAGTGCTGCGAACGGCCACAGCCGACGCAGACCCGCCCACTGATTAGAACACCCGCACCGCGGCGGAATTGCTGCCGCGGTTAAGGCGTTAATTGGCTATGTTATTGTAAAAACAATAACATTTGTAGTCGTGTTTTTTTGCATTTTTGAGAAGTTTGATGAGTCCTTCATGTTGCTTTTAGACTGCGCCTCATCAGTAATAGTCAAGGCAATCTAAATGACGTGTTTGCCGTGACTGATGTCAAGGTAGAATTTAGAGAATTGGTACATGTATTTACTGGTACTACGTGTACCCAGGGATTGTAAATTAAATGCTACTAGTGGGCCTGCAGCACTTATTGTGCCACCCCCTTAAGTGGCCCTTTAAACATGCCTCAGGCCTGCCATTGCAGCCTGTGTGTTCATTTATAGCAGCCATTACTACCTGGCAACATCAAGCTTTTGTCAGAGGTGTCTTCCATAGACCGATGATTCGGTGGTGAAGAATGCCATATTCAGATGGTTGTTGAGAGAAACAAATTATTTGCCTAATTTATTCAAAGTGGTGGCTCTTTCTTGTGTTCGCTGCTTTCTTAATTGATGGAAGATTGGCTTTCTGAGTGGATGACATTTGAAAGTATTTGAAGAGATGATGACAAGTGTTATCTTAGGCGGTGGGTTGGGGTTTTTTAATCTCAAGTGGATGACAAGCAGTTGTATGTTGGACCTGATGATTAGAGAGGCATAACCTCACTGTAACCAGTTATGACTGTAAAACTCAAATCCTCTGGCAAATCTATTAGAGGGCAATTAAACTGCAGTATAAATGTGCGTGTTTGAGAGTGTGTGTGTGTGTGTGTATGCATGTGGTGTTTGTACAGCTGCCAAATACAGCTCACCACCGTATAGGGCTAAATGCAGGGTTACGGGCAACAAGTGATAGGGAGGTAGCTGATTTGTGAAATGTTTGTGGACTGGACTAAAACAGTTAGCTTAACTTAGAGGCAATCGGTAAAGTATTTATGCAGCACTTCAAACAGCAACATAATGAAAACACAACACAATAAAAATCACACTGCAGTTTAGAAAAATAGAGTCAAATGTATTACGTTATGTAAAACCAAAACAACAAAAACCCAAGGAGTAGAACCGGAGATATGCCATGCTAAATATTTAAGTGAAAACAGGTCTTAGAAGCACAAAGCACCAACTGTGGTTATCTGGTCGTGGCAGACAAGGACAAAGTCACAAGTTCAGGCCTACTGCGTTTAAGCGCAGGTCGGATACAGGGACCGAGTTAGGCTTGATGAACAAAGTACTGTAAATCCTGGTTTTCGGAGGGTTCACAGATCCCGCCTTGAGGATGCATAGTGCACGGCAGCCCTGAGGAAGCTGCGGGGCTGCAAAGCTAAGCCCTGTGTCATCGTCAAGGATGCCATTGATGAGGGACTTGTTATGTGAAATCCGGCATCAAAGATGCATCACGCTGTAGTGGTTTCGAAGAAGCAGAATAGTTGCAATGCAGAGTCCTGTGTAGTCATTGAGGATGATGTCACTGAGGGGCGTGTGATGCGAAGGCCTGAGTCACGGATATGTCATGCAGTGGCGGTGGACTGCGATGCAAAGTTTATCATCAAGGATCCGTCACAATGCGGCGGTTCTGAAGCAGAGCTGTGAGGAGATGCATTACACTGCGGCAGTTCTGCCGATAGGACCACAACAGTGCTGGCAGGACATATTCAGATCCAATTCCAAAGGTCCAGGACTGGGATGTCACCACTTGGGGAGGGGGGCAGGATTCACAGCAGACAAAGTCCAGGTGTTGGGTCCAAGGTGGTAAGAGCCTTTTCTATCCCTGAGGCTCTAATCAGGAGGCCAGCCACACAGCCCTTATTTTATTTATTTATTTTCAAAGTTTTATATAGTGCGAACTTGACCCTAGAGGTTATTAGAGAGCTTCAGGAGTCACTCTGTTGGTCCTAGGTTTCAGATGTTGGTCCAGTACTTTTCACTCAGACAGCAGGGCAGCAGAGTAGCAATCCTTACAGAGCAGCACAGCAGTCCTTCTGAGTCTTCCACATGTCCAGAGGTGTACTGAAGGTGTACTGAGAGTCCAATATTTATACTGTTGCCCACTTCGAAGTTTGGGAAGGTTCTGGAGCTTTCCCTCTTGCCTCTCTGTCCTGGTTCAACTGTGTCTGGGGAAACAAGGGTTTAGTGTCAAACCCTTTGTGAGTGTGATCAGGCAGAGCCTTTGTGATATGTAAGTATTGTAGGTGACAGCTACTCCTCTTCATCAAGTCAGAGATGGACCATCAGTGCCAACACCTGTTTCCCCTTTGTCTGGAAGCAATACACAAAGAGCAACTGCCTGCTACGCATAGTGATGTGAAGAGGGATAAAGGCGTCAGGCAACAAATGATTGCGGCAAGAAAATTCCAGCTGAAACCGGTTGTGTTTTTTTAAACAGCACGGCCGTCCCTGTAACACGGGTGCCTGCATTCAATCACTTTAACCTGGCATTATCTCGTATCTGTTTCAAGCCCCCAAGTAAAATGGATTTTGAAATGATTAGCGAATTAAGTCTTGTGAATTCCAGGTGGTACATAATCCTGTGCTACTTGGCTGAAGCTAACATCAGCACATCTGTGTTACATGTCTTCTGTACTAAAGCCACCTGACAGGTTGTTTTGAAAAGCCTGTTTTATTACCAACAACACCATCACCAACACCACTACCACCAATACCACCACCATCAATACCACCACCACCAATACCACCACCACCGCCAATACCACCACCACCAATACCACCACCACCAATACCACTACCAGTACCACCAAAGCCATCAATAATACCACCACCAATACTATCACCACCACCAATAATACCACTACCACCACTACCACCAATACAACCGCCACAAATACCACCACCAATACCATCAGAACCAATACAGCCACCACCATCAATACCACCAATACCACCAAAAATACAACCGCCACCACCAACAGTACCAACAACACCACCACCAATACCACCACCAATACCACTACCACTGCCATCACCAATACCACCACCACTACTAATACCACTACAACCAATATCACCACCACCAATACCACCCCCAATACCACCACCACCACCAATACCACCACCACCAATACCACCAATACCACCACCACCAGTGCCACCATCACCACCAATGCCACCATCACCACCAAAACTACCACAACGAATACCACCACCTATACCACCACTACCACCACCAATACCAACACCACCAGTATCACCACCACCAAAACCACCACCACCAAAACAACAACCAATAACACCACCACCACTAATACCACCACCACCATCTATACCACCACCAATACCACGACTATCAATACCACCACCAATACCACCACCACTAATATCACTAATACCACCACTACCAATACTACCACACCACCAATTCCACCACCAATACCACCAACAACAACACTACCAACACCAATACCAATACCACCACCACCACCAATATCACGAATACCACCACCACCACCAATACCACTACCACCAATACCACCACCACCAATACAACCACCACCATCAATATCACCACCACCAATACCACTTCCACAACCACCACCACCATCAATACCACCACCACCAACACCACCACCAATACCACCAACGATACAACTACCACCACCACCACCAATCCCACCACTACCAATACCGCTACCACTACCACCACAAATGCTACCACCAACACCACCAATACCATTACCGCCAATACCACTGTCAATATCAATACTCCCATCATCAATACCAATACAACCACCACCAGTACCACCAATACCACAACCACCAGTACCACTTATACCACCACCAATAGCACCATCACCAATACCTCCACAAATACCACCTCCACTAAAATCACCAATACCACCATCACCACCAAAACCACCACCACCAAAACCACCACCACCAATACCACCACCACTACTACTACCACCACCATCAATACCACCACCAATGATACCACTAATACCACCACCACCAATACCACAACCACCAATCCAATCCCATCACCACCAATACCACCACCAATACCAATATTACCACCAATACCACAAATACTACCGCCAATACAAATACCACCACAAATACCAAAAATACCACCACCAATACCAATACCACCCCATCAATACCACCACCACCAATACCACCACTAATACCACTACTAACACCACCACCAATACCGCTACCACCATCACCAATACCATCATCAATCCCACCACCACCACCACCAATACCACCTTTACCACCAATGCGACCACCAATACCATCATCAATACCACCACCACCAATACCACCACCAATCCCATCACCAATACCACCACCAATACCACCACTAATACCACCACCAAAACCACCAACAATACCACCACCAAAACCACCAACAATACCACCACTACCATCACCAATACCACCACCACCAATACCACAATACCACTACCACCAGTACCACCACCACCAATACCACCACCACCAATACCACCACCACCAATACCAATACCATCACCAACAACAATACCACTACCAATACCACCACCACCAATACCAGTACCACCACCACCACCAATACTAGTACCACCACCACCAATACCATCAATGCCACCACCACCAATAGCAGCACCACAAATACCACCACCACCAATAACACCACCAATACCACCACCACCAACACCACCAATATCACAACCACCACCGCCAATACCACCAACACCAATACCATTACCACCACCCCTATTACCTATACCACCACCTTAGCACCTCTCACTCACTAGTAATAGCAGGGGCACTGTACAAGGCAGAAGATACCGCCATGACCATCCCTCCCTCCCTCCATGCCTGCCATAAAGCACAGCCCGACCTGCACCAGAAGGTGGGCCAGGGCCCTACTATAGCTGTAGTGTGTTTCATTAGGCCAAAGATAGCCATGAAATTACACAATGCCACACTTACACTCAAATCAATGAGAGGGTAGGAACCAGCCCCCCTCCCGCTCTTCCTCCTGAACCGCAACAGTGTAATCACAGATCGAAAGGTGCTGAAGTGCTTTGTTATTGGTTATAGCTAATATCATAAATAACTATCACTTCACACTTTATGTCTGTGTAATTTACAATACTTACATATCTTCTTCACTGCACTATTTATCACTACTTTGAAGACATCGCAGGCTGGTCTCTTCCTCTGAAATTTACAATCTAACAAGCGGTTGAGAAGGACCTTTATAACAATGCAATGCAATAGTAGTTTACTATTGTAAATGACAATGCCTTTTATTTATGTTTTAAAACCCAAAACCCAAAACATAAATAAAAGGCATTGTCATATACAATGCCAATAGCTCAAACTTGCGTAAATGCGAGACCTATTGTATTGCAAATGCTTGATTTTTTAGTGGATAAGTATATCCACTGAAAAAAAGAATGTGAAAAAAACCAAGGGTTACTGGGACGTTATAGTTAGGTTCTGATCTTACACACACACAAAACCATAGAAATTCAGCAGTTAGTTACCTAAGCTAACTATAACTTATGCCCCCGCAATGCCCTGCTTATGACCTCACATATTACATCACTCATGACATGGTTTGTAACATCACTGATGGCATCTCAAATTGCATTACTGATGACAGCATCCAGTGAGTGTGAGTTTTTTTTTAAATGTTTCTGAGACATAAATATATATTATAAGTTACTGCATAAGTTAAATTACTATTGTTTCTGTACTACTAATAAGTGATACTATTTTTAACATGTCATCTGAACTATAATCCTGTTTTTAAAGTGAGTGTACTATTTATCAGTAAACTAGCCTCTACACTGACACATGTGCCCTGCTGATGCACGTGTATGGTTGTGCTTTGTGACAATTTAAATTGTTACTTGAGAGTATCGTTCTGTTTTATGACATACTGACCAGTTTTTTTTAGACCTGTCTCCTGTGTGATGAATGACTGTAGTAGTAGATTACAATAAATTCATCTGTACACTAAGACCTGTTTCTAGGTTAATGGCTAAGTGTAGTAGACATTTGCAAAAGACTCACCTTTATATAAATTGTACTACAATTTCACCTATAAGTTCAATTTAGTAATATACAGTTTTACAGGCTTATAAATGTATTTTTTTTTTAATGGTATTCTCCCAGCAGAACGTTATAGTCAAGCTCTTCTAGAAACTTGGTCATTTCCTCCTCCTTTAAACGTGCCTCTTGGGGAGCCATGAGCTTTCTTATTAGCACTGCTTTAAAATGGGTTAGCCTCCGTCTGAATCTGAAATCTGCCACTACCTTATTAGCCTTCAGGAATTTTTTTAAAACCTGGCTATTCTGCAATTAGTTAGGCTCGCTGTCTTTCATCACTTACAGCACCAAGATGCCTTTGGGTATTCGTGCTCTCTACAAATGTCCTCATCAACTTCTTCACCTCTCGGTTCACAATTTTCTCCAGGATGAAGAATCATTTTACAAGTGGTTTGTCAAACAGTGGCCTGTCCGGTAACACCTCACTGATGTTTGTATGTTGTAGCGGTTTATGTAAATCTGACCTTTGCACTAAAACCTCCTTCCAGTTTCACAAATTGTGTTGTTGTGGTTTGCAGTAGACTAGCCTAAACAGATAGACGTTTTACTTTGGTGATTCGTGTTTAACGTAGTGTTTTTGAAAACACAGGACTATCCACTGAGAACTGTCTCTTATGTGACATGTGAGTGTGGTAGTTGATAAGGCTACAGTGAGCTCTGTGCTGTATATCTCTCAACTGTGTCTTCCTACTTTTACAAATTGAAATGGTATTTTATGAAGTATATTGACGTTTACTTAGCTGGATGATGTCATGAGTGATGTCATTTGAGTTGTCATCAGTGATGTCACTGATCATGTCGTGAGTGATGTAATATATGAGGTCATAAACAGTGCATTGAGAGGCATAGGTCATATTTAGCTTAGGTAATTACTGCAGAATTTCTATGGTTTTGTGTGGGTAAAATCTGAATTATAACGTTCCTGTAACCTTTATTTTTTTCAGTGACCTTCCAAGGTTTTTCTAATTCTATTTCTTAACTAATGTCCCTGTAACCTCTGTTTCTTACTGAATTTCACCTTTTTTTGTATATAAACTGTACTACAATTTCACCTATAAGTTCAATTCTAAAATATAAACTTTTACAAGTTTATGAATGCATTTTATTAACCCATTTATTATTATACTATTTAAAACCTACAATTAAGAAAAGAACTTAGTATAACTTATTAAACTTTTTACAAATGCAAAATAAAATGGTTTTCTCTGTTTTCGATTCATGTTATGGATCTGCAGATCCACTGCGATGCCACCACAAATCTGGCCACCCAACCACAATCATATTCTAAATTAGTTATTTCAATATCACATCTCTCTGGAGACAGTCTCTACAGTACAGCTCTAACTTATTTTTCTTTTTTCGTCAAAAGAAGAAAGTTTGAAAGTTAAGATCTCTTCTGCTGAAGATAGAAGAGAACAGAAAGAGCAGGACAAGGAAGAAGAAGACTTACCACCCCCTAAGAATTCCTCTGACGTTTTGAAATATTTCTCTATCCCTTCAGATGAAAAGAAAGTTCTCAGCAAAAAAGTCCAATGCAATCTGTGCAGCAATAAACTGTCAAGAGCTACTCTGAAAAAGTATTCACATGGCACATTGTCAGTTTCAAAACACCTGAATTTCATACATACAAGGATGTATCAGAGGATGATAATAGAGAGAGAGAGAAGGTGGTGCATCATCATCAGCAGCAGTTGAACCATCTGTAGGACGCTTACCACTTGACCAGATACTTACCATCCCTGCTGTTTCACCAAAACTGCAAGACATGGCCACTCACTGTGCCATACGCCATATGCTAGTTGAATTAACTATATCATATGTTGCCCAGTTTATGGATGCTGTCAAGAAGCATAATTCTTAATATTTTTGCACCTCATCCTTCCATCTTCCATTACTCTTTAAAAAAAGTAAACATACAATACATTTAACTTGAGATTACATACTAATAGATTACATGGTATAAGTGGGTAGCTAAATAAGACGTTATGTCAGTGTGTAAGAGGCTGTGTAAGTGTCTGAGTATGGGCGTATAAGTGGGTATATAAGTGACTGTACTGGTGGGTGAGAGGTTGAGTGGAAGTGTAAATGAGTATATCAGTGCCTCTCTGGGTGTGTCACTGGATGTGTAAGTAGCTGTTTTGGTGTGTGTCTGGGTGTGTTAGTGACTGTATGGGTATCTACATGGGTTTGTATGGGGCTGTATTGATTGGTAACTGGCTGTGTTAGTGAGCGTTTGGGTATGTAACTGTGTGTGCAAGTGGTAGTATTAGTGGAAGATACATAGGTACTGTGTGGGTGTGTAAATGTATGTGTAAGTGCCTCTGACACTATCTGACTGGGTGTGTGAGTGGATGTATGGTTTTTTAATAGGTATGTGAGTAGCTGTATGGGTGAGTGACTTAGTGTATAACTTAGTGTATAACTGGGTGTATGGGTATGTAAGTGCATATGTAACTGACTGTCTAAGTGCTGGGTACATGAGCAGTTGTATAGGTGTGTGAGTGGGAGTTACAGTGCCTGTATGGGTGTGTAAATGACTATGTAAGTGGATGTACAGGTGAGCAAATGGGTATGTGAATGGTTTTATGGGTGTGTGACTGAGTGTGTCGGTCAGTGACTGACCATATGAGTGGTGGGTACATCAGTGCTTTTGTGGGAGTGCAAATGGGTGTGTAAGTGCCTACCTGACTGTGTGACTGGGTGCAAATTACATACCATTAAATTACATACAATAAGCAAGCACCTGCATTTAATTTCTAACGCAATCATTCATACTGGCTTAGTAAAATAACTATATTTTAAGTATAGGACAATTCCTCTTCCTCCTTTGCTTCTACCTATATTTTTAGTTAATGTTCCTATCTAAGCTACCTTCTATTTTGGCATTTACTGTAGTGTCGAGAAGCTGCATATTTTCTTTCAGCTTTTATACACTCACACGTTTTTGAATATATTTTTTTATACTACAGCCTACATAACAGATCAGTAAAATCTCTATGCTGTTGTCTAACATTAAGTGTAATATATATTAACGTCTATTTTCCCCAGCAAATCTCGAGGCAGAACTTTGGTAATCCTTCTCCACCCTCATTAGATAAGTACCTATAATGGCTCTTACTCATACTCCTATACTTAGCAAATCATAGACTTCCGTTCATCTTTTAGATTTTGTGATACCACTCCTAAATAATCACTATTTCTTAACCCTTTCCTTCTATAAAGAAACCCAACTTTGTAGTTTTTTTTACGGATCTGCAAATCCAGTACAGCGCTCGGCGTGGTCTCCTATGTGAATTTGTCAGGGGCTCAAAATCCACACGGAAGCCCTTAAAAGCATTCAATAATCTGCTGTTCATGCTTTTCACTTAAGTCTCATTTTGTAAAATATTGTCAGTTACAAGACATATACTCTCTACTGAGCAATTTATGTACTCCAGTCTACTTTTCAGTTTCACACTGCAGTCTCTTTTGTTCCCTTCCCCATACTCTTATTTCCATTTCTATAGCAACCATACTTCCAGTAGTCTCTGCCTATGAGTAGGTAAAAAGTTCTCAAGCCTTTCTCTAAGCATACTAGCTTCACATTAACTGTAGCAGGTGGGGTTGACTGTTAGCAATTCTAAGCATATCCTAAACAACATAACTTTGTTTTATTATTCCAAAGCCAATCACAGTGGTAGCTACATTTTTGTTAAAGCCACTACCTAATTTATGTTCCCTGCACATCAGCACCATCCAATCAAATTGTTCTTTTATATTTTACTTACTGTCCTCCATTTTAGCTGTCTTTCATCTTCAAAATGGCATCAATTTGCTGCAGACTTTTCCTGTGTATGTTAAGTCCTTGTCTCCAAAATGGTCAAAGTTTGGCTTGTTGGCCATAGTTTTGTGTTTAGGGCCAGATAGAGTGCTATAAAGAATGGCATTGATAGGAACCAAGGTTTACCTAATGTAGACATTTCTTGGGTTGGCCAGAGAGGGTTAAAGTGCTATCAATTGCTGCCTTTTGTTGACAGCATTGCGAATTGACAACATCCAGACCACATGATTATACATTGTGGTGGCAATGACCTAGGCACAATTACTGGGGTAGGCCTGGAAATCCTAATGAAGGATACCTTTGGTAAATTGAGGTCACTTTCCCCACATACCGCTGCCTTGGTATTCTCCAACATTAGTAAAAGACAGAAGTTACAGTATTCCTTCCAATTTTGTCCACACAGACATTCAGGAAACATATCAATAAAGGTTGGCTACTGTGCAGGGTTTGGGGTAGCAGGTTAGTGGCGCTCAGGCAGGTAGCTAGTGTAATAGAATAGGTGGTGGTTTGTTTAGTGAGTGTGTGGTACCTACAGGGCAGGGGGAGACACAGAAACCCCTGAAAGAGGGAGGACCAAGAGGCCCGTCCCTCAGCAAGATAAGACAAAAACCTGGGCACACATATTAGTATCAACAGTTAATATAACAATAGGTAGTAAATGTTGTCGACACCGGTAGTTTTTCTTAAAGGTTTTTATGTGAAGATATTCATAGGATAAACAACACCAGCCGACACGTGTTTTGTCAACAGGTCAGTGCCTGTGACTCTTCAGGGCTTGGGCAGCGTGGAAGAGGTGTCGATGGTTCGGTGATAATTCTGACCCGGAGTGCGGGTAAAATGGTTATGTCAGGAACGTCAGGTAGGGGTTGTCGGGCGGGCGGGTACGTCTGTCTCAGTAAAGGAGCCTGTAGAGGCAGAACTCCCCTCGTGCTTGTCTCGTCGGAAAAGATAAATCCTCGGATTTTTCTTTTCATTTTGAAATCCTTTTTTCTAACTTCTCACTTGGACCCGAGAATCCACTTCAGATCGTCGGCCATATAAGATGTCTGCGAGCTTTCCTATGAATGGATCCACAATGTATCCGCTGGCCCATCCCCAACTAGAAGCACACATTCAATACAAAACAACAACATATTTAGTACAGAGGGTGTGTGAGTTTGTGTGTGAATAACTTTATGGGTTTTTGACTGGATGTGTGCTTGGTTATGTGGGTGTGTGAGTTTGTCAGTGGGTGTGTAATTGCCTTTGTAGATCTGTATCTGGTGTGTGAGTGGTTCTCTGAGTCTCTGAGTGGATGTATCAGTGACTATATTGGTATGTGAGAGGTCTCTGAGTGAATGTATGGATATGTGACTGGGTGTGTGAGTGGTTGTGTGGGCATATAGTTGGGCATGTGAGAGGGTGATCGATGGGTGTGTGAATGGCTGTGTGTGTGGCTTTGTGGGTCTGTGAGTGGATATTTAAGTGGCTGTATGGGTGTGTAGTTGGCTGTGTGAGTTGGTATGTGAGTGCCTGTGTGGGTCTGCGGTTGGTTCTCTGGGTCTGTGAGTGGTCTGTGAGTGGATGTGTGAGTGACTCAGTATGTGAGAGGGTATGTGAGTGACTGTTTTGGTGTGTGGGTGGTTATTTGGGGGTATGAAAGAGTGCGTGAGTGAGTATTTTTTTAATTTAATTGAGGTCTGGATCCAGTGATCCATCACAGACTCGCACAGGTAGCTGCGCTGAGTGCCGTGGTGGAGATTCATGTGCCAAAAAATACAGTTTTTTGGCAATTTCTTGCCTAGGACAGATTTCTCACAGACCCCTATATCAGTCCCATGGGTTTAGTGTACCTCTACCCTGACCACTTCTATCAATTTTAACTTTTGTTTTTCCCCTCAGGGACCGAGTCATGATACACAAAATGGGAGTTGCAGCTTCCCTTTAAGGTTGCGACCAGTCAATTATGGCATTTGCTGTTGGCGTGTAGATCCTCTATGGTTGATCCATGGTGGATGCACATCTCTAGATATACATCAATGTTTTTCCTTTAATAACTCAAAAACTACTGAACAGATTTCCACCAAATTACAAAAAGCACACTTTCTGGACTAAGATCTAGCTTACTGCCAAATTTAGTGTCATTCCATTCAGCGGTTAAGGCTGTAGTCTTATCCAAAATCCCCTTGGGAAATTGCATGGGGAAAATGCATCTTGGGACCCCCTTTTTCTCTGCCACTAACTGGCTGATCACCCCAAAACGTTCCAGACAGCAGCTGCGTGAGTGGAAAGCTAGTTTTGACATTTTTGTGAAGATTCATCAAATGGCAGCAAAGTTATTAACAAAACCAAAAACGATCTGTCCATAGAAACTAGGTCCTAACTAAAAGTACCTACTGGCAACTGCCAGTAGGTGATATTTAATATTTATTACACAGTGGCATTCCCCACCGTGTTGGTTATCACTAATTACAATAGCAAGAGCTTTTTGGGGGTTTGCTATCAACTTTAAAAAGTTAAGTTATAGGGTTTTTTGAAAAGCTCTACAGCCCATACAACTGAACAGAATTACACCAAACTGGTCAGAAAGACCCCATGTACATATATTTTTTCTGAAATTGATGAAATCACGTGGGACTCTTGCGGGAGCAGTGGGACAACCCTGCTTCTGTGAGATTCTCCCCAGAATCCTGCAAGAATGCAAAACCATTTAAAATAGTGGGGGCATGCTTGTCTATGCTGGGTTGGCCATGCACAGGTGTTTTGCCCTGTGGCTAACTCCTACTGGCACCACTGAAGACTGAGAGAGGTGGTGGATTGGCTGACTGTGGATGCTTGGGTGCAGTACCTTCATGGCAGGGGTGGTGCCCTAGGGGAGGTTGGGCGCAGAGCCTGGTCACAGGCCAGGCTCAATGGCCAACCCCATGATATGCATGGTGGTAGGCCATGTGTGGTGGGGGGTTGACTGCCAGCAGGTGTTTAGGTATAGGGCCTGACGTAGGCAATGCCATATGGCCTATCCCACACTGTGCAAGGCCAAAGGCCATGCATGGCTGGGGGTTGGCTACCAGTGGGGGGGTTGGGAACACAGCCTAGCCTGCCTCACAGTGTGTATGGCTAAAGGCCATGTGCAACAGGGGGTTTGGCATAGTTACTTATGGTCATAAAATATTACTTTCTGTTGAAAAAATATAGAAATTAACCAAAAAAAGCTAGCTGGACATTACAAGTATCATGGATGATTGCTAAAAGCATTACTAAAATAATGTTCAGCTGTCCTAAAAATGCATTATGACCCCTAACTAAAACTTCAGGTTTATTTTGTGAGTTCACCTGCAAGCCAATGAAAGTGCAAACTAATGTAGGGCGTATTCCTTTGTGAAAGTACTAACCAGACGTGTTATCTATTTTTTATGCCATGGAGATGGGAGCGTGGCGACCAGGAGCGACTGCAGTTAAGTAGCTGATTGTACTTTACGTCTCACTCTCAGGAACCAGAAAAGGGGCAAAATGGCGACAGTGGCAGTAACTGAAAAGGCCCATCCCTAGTGCAAACACAGACAAATTGGAATCATATTTTCAAAGCTGGTTAATAAGCTCTGTGAATAATTATTTCTCCATAAGTAGATGCTGCTGAGTCTTGACTTGAACTAAGCTGGCTGGACACAAAACTAGGGGGCACATGCATCAAGGGTTTTTGCATTCGGAAACGGTGCGAATTGCAAAAATCGGCCGTTTGCGAATGCAAATCCCTTTTTTGGGATGCATCAAGCATTTTGCTAATTTCACAATTTAAGAAATTGCAATTTATTTGCGATTTCTTAAATTGCGATTGCATTTAAGAAATCGCAATTTTGCGATTTCTTAAATGCTATGCATGATTTTTTTTTTTATTGCGAATTCGCAAATAGGGAGAGGTAAATTACCATGAAGTAGATCTTCATGGTAATTTGCGAAAACTTTGAAAAATGCACAAAAGTGCATTTTTCAAAGTTTCATTTTACACACACACATGCCCTTGGTGCATGTGAGTGTGAAAAATGTACTTAAATCCACATTTCAGGTGTGCAAGGGGGGGTCCTTTGGACCCCCCCCCGCACCCTTGAAATTGCATTCTCATTTTGCGATTCCTTAATTGAGAATCGCAAAATGAGAATGTCTTCCCATTCATTCCTATGGGCCTCTAGGCCCATAGGAATGAATGGGAAGGGATTCCTCAATTGTGATTCTCAAATTGAGAATCGCAATTAAGGAATTTTTAGAAATCGCAAAAATTATTGCGAATTTATGATGCATTGCTTTTTGCGATTTCTTAATTGCGATTCCTTAATTTTCGCAATTAAGAAATCGCAAAAGGCAATATTGATGCATGTGGCCCTTGTTGTTTTTCCAGTATTAGTATGCTGAATGATTAAAGTGTAGGAATATCCGCTCAAGGAAAAAAGAATTATAATGCATGGCAATCAAGAACAGGTTGGACCAAGATGCTCCAAGTGATATCAGAGGCAAAGCAAGTAAAGTTGTTTGTAATGTCACTTGGAACTCTAAGGCGGGAAGCTCCTCATTATAAATAGCTTGCTATCTCTAAATTTATGTTTCATTTATTTATTTATTTACAGTTTTGTAAAACGCTGAAATCACACATTGCTACCTCACAGTGCGGAGACATTGTAGTAGCCCAGCATCAACCATCAGGGATTCCATCGAATATGCTACATTTATTGGCTTTTTCACAGCCTTCGGTAAAATGATTGTCAAACCCATGGAAAAAGTTATCTAATCTGAGCATGCCTTGAACCCTATTGCATTTAATTATTGCCCCGCACTCCTCAATCTGCTGTCAAGTGTTGTTAGGTGGAGATCTGTGGGCTTTCCAAAAAAATGGTCTAAATCATCGGAGTTTACTCACACAATTGTTATTTACCTTCTACATATTTGATTTGCCCAGTTTCCTTTTGAAAGGTTCGGCCTTTCCTCTAAGTATTGGGGGCCAACCATTATTTTACCCACTATATGCCGACAACATTAAAATTCTTAATATTACCCCCAAAGGCTTAAACTGCTGCTTAGCAGCGTTACACCAAAATGTGGATATGCATTATCTGAAAATGAACTCCTCAAAAAGCACAGTTTTATATTTTCCAGGGAAGACAGCATGTAAACTCTCTAATTAGTCATGGCACTTAGGTTCGCAAAAACTGGAAAGAGTTAGAACTTAAACATTTTGGGGGAAAATCATGTGTAGCACTTTAAGTGATTCAGATCACATCTCAAACGTTTTAGCGGAATCACAAGCCAAGTGGTTGGGCGCATTTATAATGTTGTGGGTTGGAGACATTTTTCCGATCTCTTATCTGTGTACCAGGCTAAAATCCCACTCACTCTACTATATGCAGTGTACTTAATTGTTGTGGCAACATGTTTTTAATTTAGATAAGACTGAAGGGCAAATATTAAAGAGGCTATCTTCATGTAATACACTAGCGACTACTGCTGCTCTAAGATTGAAACATGGGATTAAAAGTTCATTTGCCCAAGGCTTGGAGGGAGTGGTACAGTGGGCTTATTGCCTACTGAGAAGTGATGATACCTCCCCAAGGCACTCTATATGTAAGGAGATTTTTAACAAAAAAAATTAAAATCTTTGTTTTTTTAGAAATTTTAAGTATGCGCTAGACCAACTTGAGTTGGACCAGAGCATGGTATCCGATTTATCGCCAACTCAATTAAAGGCCTGTTTTAAACAAGCTTCGCTTAATTTAACCCATCATCTGGATACCAACTCCTGCTGTAAAAATGGGATGTATGAAGTAAAAATGAACTTTTGTGTTATAAAAAGTTCAAAACCATATTTGACATGGAATATGCCCCATTGGGGTTAGATGCTTTTGGATCCGAATGGGACTACATATTCTTCCATTAAATGTATTGACGTCTAAATGGTACAGGTCATCAAATATATGTAATCTTTGTCAAAATGGTATCCAGGACTTGAAGTACGTTTCATTTGTCTGCCCCACTTTGTTGTTTAGTTGTTGTAAGCTGCCGAGACCCTTTTCCCTGAAGGTTTTCAGTGCACACAACATCTGAAGCCTTGCAATTGATGCTTAGTCCTCCGAATGAAGTGTTTGTATCCTAATTTTTTTTATTTTTTTGCATGTCTTTTAAACTTGTACTAACAATGTTAGCATGAATCTTGCTCTTCTGAATTTTGTATCCAAATGTATTGCAGGGTGGAAGACGTTTACTTGCTTTTTATGATATATCTTGTGTTTTATATTTTCCATGCTCTTGTTTTATGTGGACCTCTTCAGAGTTCCAAATCATGAAATAAAAGCTTAAGTAGCTGAGTATGGAATACATGCAGGAGAGGCAGAATTGACCTACGCAATAATTTAATCTCCCTGAAAATGATTCAGTTGGTTAGGTATTTAAGGGAGAAAGGTAGAGCTTCCGATATCTTCGAAAAGTCATGGAGACTTCCATTCAGATACTCTCATAGAATTTCACTGGAAGTATTCAATGAGCTTGTGAAAAACTGTTTATAAATTAAAGATGCACAATAGATCCATTATGGTGTATTATAGTTCAGACCCTTCTCGTCTTGTTGTCTTTTTCGCAGTCCTACACAACGTACGTCTGATGTAGGGGATTCTGCTGGATCACGGCGAGGAAGAGGAGGGCAGCCCGGAGACGCTGCGATAAAGATAAATGTGTTTTGTTTACCTTAAATTTCATTTTTATTTTATAAATATTTATTGAGAGGAGGTGGAGGCACAGATCGGAGTTTTTGCCCAACTAGGTGGAACTCTGCGTAGAGCAACTCCGCCTGCTCCGCTCAGGCTCAGTAAAAATCGCACAGCCTGCATTGACATCCCACCAGCTTACCAGCAGAACTACATAGAACAGGAACATACTCTCTCCAGAGTCAATTATGGGACATTTAGTACATATGTGCCAAGTAGAGCTTAAATATGCCTTTTGTAACTATCATGTGAATCATACAGCACTAAAAACTAACACAACCTTCTATCTTGTGCATTACGCACAACTCTCTGCAAACACAAAACACCTACTGCAGGTATTACACACAAAAATACACAACATGATAGAGAGAACAGCTCATGCGCATTCATAACTGAACAAATATACTACCTAGGTAGATATCAACACCCCAAAACTGCTGTATTTTCAGAAAGCATCATGAGTGAATATTCCATTTGGAATTTATAATCTCTTATTGTGAGAGATGAAACCAAGCAAGCTGTAACATGTGCAGGGGTTCATTACTGTGATTCTAAAATGTACATCACATGTGAATACCTTTTATAAACATCAATAGTAACTAATTCTGTTATGAGAAGGACCTATGGAATAAGACAGCCTCTTACATGCCGCTCAACAAGCATTAGTTATGTGATTCAGTGACAACGTCAAAGATGTAAAAAGCAATATGAAGGCCAAACAGTTAATGACCTCTGTACACGATTGAAGAACCACAAATCAGCAATAATTAATAAGAAACTTGACCAGCCTGTAGTAAATCATTTTACCCTTGTGGACCATTTGCTATCAGATTTGAAGTTTTTCCCTGTTGAACATGTATTAAAGGAAGAACTAATAGACTCCAGCAAAAACGTTCTGGATGTACCATTTAAACATTTTGCATCCAAATGGACTAAACATCACTGATAATACCACCTGATTACTGTATATCTCAAGAGACCTCGGACTGCATTAATTCCAAATTCCAAATGGAATCTTCATTCATGATGCTTTTTAAATAAATCTATATAATCGCAACAAATGATGGACGGAATGTGGAATGATTCAAACATTCTCCCACAGTCAAGAGATCTGGGTTAAATCTATCATTCTTTTGCCCATTACGCCATCCCAGTTTGGACCCAGCCATATGCAAATCAGTCTTGACCCTGTGCCTCATGGAAACACTCCAGACCGAATTGCCAAGCCAGATCCTCCCTGGACCGGAAAAAAGCATCTTGGGACCGGTTTCAGGGTACGTCACCCTTCATCAGCCAGGCTAGCTTGAATTCAGTGGCACAGTGAGCAAGGGACCCACTTCTGGGCATATCCATCCCACTTAGGGTTGAAAAGTGCAACTGCAACAAATGATGGAAGGAATGCTGAATGATTCAAACATTCTCCCCCAGTCAAGAGAAATGAGTTAAATCCATTGTTCTCTTGCCCACTACACCACCCCAGTCTGGACCCAGCCATATGCAAATCAGTCTTGACACTGTGCCTCATGGGAACAGCCCAGACTAAACAACCAAGCCAGATCCTCCCTGGAACGGGAACAAGCATCCTGGGACCGGTTTCAGGGTGTGTCACCCTTCACCAGCCAGGCTAGGTTGAATCCTGTGGTACAGTGAGCAAGAGACCCACTTCTGGGCATATCCATCCCACTTAGGGTGAAAAGTGTAACTGCAACAAATGATGGACGGAATGCTGAATGATTCAAACATTCTCCCCAAGTCAAGAGATCTGGCATAAATCAATTGTTCTTTTGTCCACTACGCCACCTCAGTTTGGACACAGCCATAAGCAAATCAGTCTTGACCCTCTGCCTCATGCGAACAGTTGCAGTTACAATTTTTAAAATCCAGCAGTGACAGCAGTGCAGCCACTGAGCAAACAATCTTGTACTACCTGAGGAAGGCAGGAGCCAAAACGTTGTAGCGGAAATATATGATTGCTCTTTGGTGAGTACATCTGTATGAGTCACATCTTTACTGGATATGTATGCAATAAAACCATAAAAATATCAATAACTGAAATAGAAAAAATATGTTAGTTATTGAAGACAATAGATAAAATAATACGAATTGAACAATTCAAGAAACACATTTATAAATAATATTATAAACATTCAAATTAATTAAAAAAGAAACAAATAATATAAAATATTAAAAAATTTAACAATTAATGCTATAAACTCTATGTAAAATATTTTGAAAACTTTTGGAGTCTAAGAATATTATATATACAATTCCCACTCTACTTTATGCAACAGTAGAGAAAGTGTTGTACTTTGGAGGGGTTAGATTTACTATTCCTACTCAAGTCACCGCAGTAATAAGGAAAGTGGTGGACTTCAGAGGAGTAAGATATACTGTTCTTACTCCAGTGAGTGCAACAGTAGAGAATGCGATGGACCTCGGAAGGGCTAAATTCACTACTCCCTCTCCAGTTTCTATAGCAGTAGGGAAAGTGCAGGACTTTGGATGGGAGGACATTTACTATGCCCACTCCAAACAGCACAATAGTAGGGAAAGTGTTTGATTTTGGAGGGGTAAAATTTACTATTCCCACTCCAGTGTTTGTAACAGCTGGGAAAGCATAGGATTTCAGAGTGGTGAAATGTACTATTCCCATTCCAGTCAACACAAAAGTAGGCAAAGGGTTGGACTTTGAAAGGGTAAAATGTACTATTCCTACTCCAGACTCTGCAAAAGTAGGGAAAGCACTGGATTTTGGAGGGGTAAAATGTACTATTCCCACTCCAATCAGTGCAACAGGAGGGAAAGTTTTGGATTTTGGAGGTGTAAAATGAATTGTTCCCACTTCAGTCTGTGCAACGGTAGAGAAAGCACTCAATTTTGTAGGGCTGAAATGCACTATTCCCACTCCAGTCCAGTAAGTGTTGGACTTTGGAGGGCTAAAGTTCAGTGGCGGCTCTTCCGCTTAGGTGGAGGAGTGTCGCACCACTACTATATGAACAGTTCAAAAAGGAAAAATATAATGATAATAATACAATGTTATTAACATTTTATTTTTCTGTCGTGACTCAGCTGTTTAGGGGCAGGGCTGGGTTGGGACAGGAGGAGGAGTGGTGGGAACTCTCTTAAGTGCACATGACATTTTGGACGGCTTTCTTGGGCCGGCCAAACAGTCGTGCACAGTTTGCATGTTCTCCACCGGCTATATTGCACAGCCTGGGTGGAGAACATGCACAGCCCCCCAGTTCCTCTCTGAGTACTGAATCATGGTGCTCAGATCAATCACAACGCTGCTGTAACCTAATTTTGTGCTGGCTAGTGGTGTCTGGGAGCCTGTGTGCTTCCTGATTCCTACTCCTGGAGTCGACTGATCAGCCAAAGAGGACCAAGAGGCTATGGCCAGCCTGCAGGTAAGTGATTTATTTCTTTTCATTTACCTCCCCCGTCGCACCACCCTTGGTAAGTAGCAGCCACCACTTGTAAAATGTACTATTCCCACTTCAGTCTTTGCAAAAGTAGGGAAAGTGTTGAACTGCAAAGAGGTTAATTTTACTATTCCTACTGCAGTGTAAGCAAGAGTAGGGAAAATACTTACACACATGAGTAACCCATGAATGTAGAAAAAACCTTGAACTTTTAATAAAAACACTAATGAACATAGAAAAGATATATATTTATTATGTATTAAAAACCACTAACAACTAATAAATTTACGTAATTACTATTTAATAAAAAGATATTTTTATCAATTAATAAATTATTGTTAGTCAAAAAATAATTAATTAAGTTCCCCCCTCAGTACCCCTACAAACCTGGCAGCCTGCACCTAAATTATAACTAAAAGTAATACCTTCCATGATTTACATATTTAAAATGTATTTGAAGTGTTTTTTTTCTTAATTAGCTTCACATCCTATACCTCTTTTACAAACCTAGCATTCCAGAACTAAAATATATGTAAAATAAATCAGTATTCGAAGACGAATTGCATTTAGTCTTCTTCTGCCCTGCCCACAGTGCCGCTAGAAGGTTTTGGATAATTCCATTATGTAAAATTTTAGGGTTTGTTAAATGCTCTGAGGCCTTTAGGATTCTCAAGACTGACCTCTCAAAAGCAACTGTTTTTGCGATGGCCAAATTCCTTGAAGCAGTATGGTATAAGAGACGGCTTTTAATTTCTAGGATCCCCCCTCCTTGATCAGATCATGTACCACTGAGTGTGCAATCCTCTTGCATTGGTCATTTTCTACCTAGAATTTAAATTCTATATAGAACTGTGTTGTTTTTTATTCAAATAGATTGTCCAAATAATTAATCAGTATTGATCCACTGAAAGTTTTACATGTTAGGTTGCTATGTATTAGGACATTTTCTTGTTTACTTGTATGTTATTCCGTTATTTGATGCAACATGGATGTCTGTTTTTAGTATCTATATGCAATTTTATGTTTATCTTTTATGGCAATTGCCGAAATAAAGATTAATGAAGAAGAAGTATTCCATAAATGACATAATTAAAAATAAATTATTTAATGAATTCATAATTAAATGTTAATTAATTATTACTTCATTAACTTCCCACCCCTACAAATTTAAAACCCACAAATAACATATAATAAAAATAAATCTGTTTTATATAAAGTATATAATAAATGGCAATCATAAAATAAATAACATATATTAAATAATTCTTAATTCATTCTTACCTATTTAACTTCTCACCCTATCGTCCTACAAACCCAACAACCCGCTACTACACTATTACTATTAAAAAAGAAAAAGTTCTAAATCACTTAAAATTACAAGCTACATTTTAAAAACAAATAATAAAGTTTATATAAACAATAGTAACACATAAAATTAATGAATATATGACGTTATCCCGCAGACAAACAGCCCGCATACCATCAGTCTGCAAAAATAATCCCGCATGTACTATTAGGCCGCAAATTAAAAGAACGAAAACTTTTAGAACGAATATGCCTTTAGCACGCATGCCTTTACAATGTAAAGGCATGCATGTTAAAGGTATACTCGTTGTAAAAATTGTAAAGGTAAGTAAAAGTACACTACCCTACCCTACACTACCCTACACTCTAATGTAGTACCCCTGCACCACCCACCCTTGACACACAGTTCTTTTTCCACATTTACACTACCCAGCACGACCCCCCAACACTACCATAAAGCACTTTACTTCCCTACACAAACACTACAACAGTAACTTAATACACTACCCCCAGATTGACCCTACACAAACACTACAATACTACACTAAACCACTAAACCCCAGCATGACCCTACACTACACAAACACTACAACACGACCCTAAACCCTAAACCACTACACCCCAGCATGACCCTACACTACACAAACACTACAACACTACCCTAAACCCTAAAACACTACCCCCAGCATGACCCTACACTACAACACTACCCAAACCCTAAACCACTACACCCCAGCATGACCCTACACTACAACACTACAACAGTACCCTAATCCCTAAAACACTACACCCCAGCATAACCCTACACTACACAAACACTACACTACCCTAAACCCTAAAACACGACCCCCCAATACTACCATAAAGCACTTTACTTCCCTAAACAAACACTACAACACTACCTTAATACACTACCCCCAGCATGACCCTACAAAAACACTACAACACTACCCTAAACCCTAAAACACTACCCCCAGCATGACCCTACACTACGCAAACACTACAACACTACCCTAAACCCTGAAACACTACCCCCAGCATGACCCTACACTACACAAACACTACAACACTACCATAAAACACTACCCCCAGCATGACCCTACACTACACAAACACTACAACACTACCCTAAACCCTAAAACACTACCCCCAGCATTACCCTATACTATGCAAACACTACAACACTACCCTAAACCCTAAAACACTACCCCCAGCATGACCCTACACTACGCAAACACTACAACACTACCCTAAACCCTACAACACTACCCCCAGCATGACCCTACACTACGCAAACACTACAACACTACCCTAAACCCTAAAACACTACCCCCAGCATGACCCTACACTACGCAAACACTACAACACTACCCTAAACCCTAACACACTACCCCCAGCATGACCCTACACTACACAAACACTAAAATACTACCCTAACCCCTATTACACTTCCCCCAGCACGACCCTACACTAAACAACCACCACAACTCTACACTACACTAACACAACACTACACTACACAATCACTACCCCAGCACGACCCAAACCCTTAAAAATTAACCCAAACCCCCTTACCTCTCTCATCATCGTCATCGTTTACAACGCAAATGCCTTTACCATACATGCCTTTACAACGTATTTCGTTGTAAAGGCATGCGTGATAAAAGCACATGCGTTGTAAAAAAATGCAGGATGATGGTATGCGGGATGAATGACATTGCGGATTAATAGTATGCGGCCTGAAAGTCCGCGGGGAAAAAAAATGCGGGATAAATGTTGATTACCAAAATTAATATATCAACTAAAACATTTAAAAAATCAAAAACCAATATTTTTAACAAGTAAGTTAGTGAAAAGTATATAAAAAACATCAATATTATTTACAGCGATCTTACTTACTTAAACAAAACAATATTCTTGTCAACGATATTTGTACATCAAAATATTTCCATGTCACAATATTTAATTTCCGCCATTTCAGTCTCCCAATATTTTTTATCGATATTTTGTCCAAACTCTGTACTGAATATCCTCACAATGCTTACTATTTACTAATGCTTAAAATTACAATCATGATTCATGACCAGACTCTTCACAAGGAACAAACAAACAATTTTGCAATGTGAAATTGTACCTTTGGCAAGATATGCAGCGTATAAATTTGGCTACTGGAATTATGCGAGATTATGGCTGTAGCTTTTTCTGAATATTTGTGAATTTTCCACATCAGCCCTATATCCCATCAGGTGTTGCATAAATTGCAAAGTTTAACAAAAAATGTTTCTAGCTCCGGATCAAAATTTACAAATAAATGTGATAGCAGGTGTTACTGTGCAGTGGAATACCCTTTGCAAAGTTTGACTGTTCACCTTGCTTTCAGCTGTTTATTGCTGTATTTGAGTGTTAAAAAGGCCTCGGCTGAGCTTGTGGAGTTTGACTCTGCGGAAATCCACTGAGTTACTGATAAACTGTGGAATTTCCACGGAGTTCCTCATGCTGGTGGAGTATTGGACTAATAAGTTATAATATTCCCTAACCTGGGAGGAGGCACTTTGTGCTCAATGCAGACCCTCTCATTCACAATTCAAGAAGCACAGACACACCTCGTTCCCTCCCTCACCCTAAAAAAACAGGCACACTCACCCTGGCAGATGCACCGGTCTCAGCGCTGCCAGGATTTCTGAACAAAGCAGAGGCCTCTGTGAACCGGTTTACTGATGATCATGTAATCAAGCACAGCAACGGAGGGGCATAAGTCAGCAATGGAAATAAAAGATGGACACGCCTGCTGCAGCCGGTCTGTCGTGTATTTCTGATGGGTCTGCTGCCATCTTGAGTTGGTATCTTTTTCTAGCATGCCCTGCACTGCAATTGCTTGGTACACTTTCAAGAGCTGGATTGCCATCCTCATGATGACCCTTGCTCTTTGTATATTGAACAGATTTCACTTCTTCCCCACACCGATTGGAATGGAGTGTAATTCTGCAGCATTCTTAGATCACAGAGCTGCTGTGCAGCAACGACTGATCTGCAGAGGCAACAGCCACTTCTTGTATCTTGGAGGAGGCACAAGGAGTTCGCATGAATACAGAGGCTCAGAACAGACAGAAAACAGAGGTGTACAGTGCTGGGGGACAGCCCAACCCTTCAAGTGCCAAAGAGGATCACCGAGGCTGAGTATGCACAAGCCTCTCATTGCCAGCCCAGGACACGTTGCATGTGGCTCCTCGAGAGGGACTGCAAAGGAAGCTCTGATTCCAAAACCTGAGCTGATATAGCCCCATTGTTTTTCTTACCCTCCACATCTTCAGAGGCCAATGGGTTTGTCAGACTGTATCTGCTGCTTGTGGGTGGCATGAAGTGCAAGGTGGAAGGGAATCTTAGCCAGGAGCAGTAGCAGCGCTTGAGAAAGTGGCAGTGGGCGGTAAACTCCGCTACGCCTCTCTGAGTTTTTTTGCTGAAATTCCACTCTCCAAGCAGAGCAAGGAGTGGGCAAAACTCTGTGAACTCTGCTGGCAGAGCAGAGTCCACTGCCCAACGTTAGTGTTAAGCTGGTACTAATTAGGTGAAAACTTTGCCCAGTGCTAACATTTGTAAAAATGACAAAAATAATGAAGCAATAACATTACAATATATGCCGTGTTAAGCCATAATGTGTCTTTTAAGATGCATAATTTGGCCAACTCTGTCCATATTTTAGTCCACCCATGTAGCATATTTCCAGTAGCCCTGCATGTACATGTATATATAACGTAACTAAGCCTAACAAAATACCATAACAATTATGGGGCTTATTAAGATCGCGGGTGGACACAACCTTCCCAGATACGACCTCCGGTCGGCGGTCCCGACCATCTAATCACGATATGACAGCACATGGTGCTTTCGCATATTCACATTTCCCAATGGGAGCATGTGTTATGGCCGTAAACCAGCTCCGATAGGGAAACGGGAGGTTCTGTTCATCCCTGCCACACAGTGCAGGGATCAACACGGGGCACCATAAGTGCCCTCTCAGCCACCAAGTACAGGTCACTAGTTGAAGGGGCCCTGCCAGGGGTCCCCAAACTTGTTTACCAACAGACTTTCCATGTCGGAAAGCCAGACATGGAAAGCCTGCCGGAAACGGAGCATCATAATATGGACAGCGTAAAAGGCCATCCATATGGATTATGGGCCCATCTCCAATTGGCCGACGGGCTCCTTGAGCCCGTCAAGCCAGCCGGAAGGACTGGCTGTTTTCACTTCCAACCGCCTAAACTGTAATTGGGCGGTCAGAAGTGAAACCGACGATCTTGGTCGGAAAGTCTCCGACCCAAGGTCCGATCTTGGTCAGAAAGCCTCTGACCTAAGGGTGAAGGCTTTCTGACCGAGATCGTAATCGGCCCCTAAGTCTAGTGATAACTGCATAAATATAAGAGTACCTGAAACTAGTGTTGCACTGAATGGCACTGCAATGAAAATGCTTAGCCTGACAGAGGGTAGAGCACCAGATGTCCCTTCCGAGCCATAGGACCAGGTGCCAGGGGAAGAGTGATGGGTATAGTGGAAGGGCTTACATCTTCAGAACATTGAGGTGGTATATGTGCCAGGAGTTATGACTTTGGAATATAATTGTTTTCAGTGCCAGAATGAGTAATACAGGATGTAGCATCAGGGCATCAGAAAAAGGAGTGCTGGAGAGTGTGTTCAAAGTGGTCACCAACAAAGGCTACGTGAACCTTCTGGGGGACATAGGGCTAATTTTTGTGCAATGTGTGTCATCATTATGCCCTAGCCTGCTGCACCGTTATGCAGCAATGTTTCATTTGTGCTCATAATCTGTGTGTTATTAAGTTTTAGCACTGAAAATTAAAAGATAAAAATACTATTAAATGTCTGATAGTCCTTGGAATAAAAAATGTAGTGTTACTCTGTATAGTTGTCTAGTGGAGTCATGATATGTCCAGTCTTGACTGTTTTGCTAATATATAGTTGCATTTGGGGATTTGAAACTTCAACTTCCTGTTTAGCATTGTAGGAACGAGATTAAAGATAACCGCCATTCAAAATCATTTGAAGTTTAAACATGCTTTATTGAAAAAGAACCAAATAAAAAAAAATAGCAACGTATATGAGTACACTCAGTATGCCTTCTAAATATCAATAATAGTAAAGGAAAAATAATAAAAAAGCATGAAATCTTATAATAAATATAATACAAATAAAAACAAATCTAATAAAAAAACGAAAAAGGCAAAGTCACAGTAAATTATGACTAGTGTTTTATAAAGTTTTCATACATTGCGATGTGGAGGGGAAGGAAAAGAAGAGAGGAAAAGGAAAATCTAAACAATCAATGACCAATAAAGAAAAAGAGGACGGTAAGGCAATGAAAGATATGTGAGAAAAAGAGATGTGCAGAGAGCTATACAATGGGATGTGAAATGGGTAAAATGAAAGACCTAAAATAATTGAAGTCAAGGAGGTTTAGCACCCTCAGCATTTTTAATATTGCTAGAGAAAGGGCATGAAAGGTAGGAGGTCAGGGGAAGCCAAATTAAATCCCTCTTGATGACGAGTGAGAGGTATTCAATCTGTGTTATGACAAATTAAGTTCCACCATGCCAAATAAGATAAACTGGCAAAACATTTCCAATTTGAGGTAATTACTTGGAAGGCAACCACCAGAAGAAGATCCACTGACATACCTATAAAATTATCACCTGACCAAATATCCGAACAGCTGCCAGTAAAAAAAAATGAACAATGTGAAAAGGAGGTGAGACTGAGAACAGTTGGGAAATGTTATGCCAAACACACCACCGAATAGATAAATGTTTAGGACAAAGAAAGAACATATGTAGAAAATCTCCAGCAGAAGAACCACATGACCAACAGTTGTTATTGGGTAAGAGTTTAATTTGAAATAAAATAGAGGGAGTTAAGAAAGGCCTATTCTAGAAAGAAAACATAGTCTGAGTTGTGCTTGCAGAGTGAAAAGTGTAATGTATTCTATGCCACAATTTAGTCCATAACTTGATTGAAAAAGAATATATACCACAATGTATTCCATAAAGTGATGGAAAAGATGTCTGGAGATCTTGTTCCCATCCCGAGAGAGTCCGATTTTGGTTTTGGCCCTATCTGGGTCTTGAATAGAAAGCTGCTTGTAGATAAAAGGTATTTACAACAAGGGGTGGTGATGGACAGAGTCTCTGAATGAAGCAGAATACTCTCACCCAGTCAAGAGATCAGGGCTCGATCCAACACCGTTTTTTAGCTCATTGCACCATCCCAGTTTCAGAACCTGGCTGTATGCAAATTAGTCTGTCCCTGGCCCAGTGCATCATGGGAACAGGGCAGACCAGACTACAAAAGCCAATTCTTACACTGGGAAGGAAACAAGCTTCCGGGGACCGGTTTCTGGCATTTCAGCCGTCTTCGGCCCGGCTTGCTTGAATCCTGATGGTGCAATGAGCAAGGGACTCACATCTGAGTATACCCTTCCACGCTTAGGGTGGACAAAAATATTTACAACAAGGGGTGGTGATGGACAGAGTCTCTGAATGAAGCAGAATACTCTCACCCAGTCAAGAGATCAGGGCTAGATCCAACACCGTTTTTTAGCTCATTGCACCATCCCAGTTTCAGAACCTGGCTGTATGCAAAGTAGTCTGTCCCTGGCCCAGTGCATCATGGGAACAGGGCAGACCAGACTACAAAAGCCAATTCTTACACTGGGAAGGAAACAAGCTTCCGGGGACCGGTTTCTGGCATTTCAGCCATCTTCGGCCCGGCTTGCTTGAATCCTGATGGTGCAATGAGCAATCCAGTGAAGAATTGGCTTGGTAGTTTGGTCTTTTTGAAATTATGTAGATAAAAGGAGCTTTGACTTGTGTAGAAAATGTGAGAGGGAATATAGGATCAACAAAAGAGTTATTCGCAATAAAGGAAGAAGTAATAATATTAGTGCTAAGAGTATCAATAAGTAGAGAATATGTATTTATATGAGTAAGAGGAAAATGAAATGACTTCATAGTTCCTCAAAGGATTTGAACTGGTCATTAGAAATAAGTTGGGAGATGGAGGTAATACCTGGGGCAAGCCAAGAGGGCCAGGTAATGACTTTGTTAGATACTGTGATAGCCGAATCATGCCAGACGGGAGCAAGAGTTGAGAAGGAGAATACACCCAGAAAATTAACATTTTAGCAATGCTGCTAGAATGGTTTCACCAAGAGGGAAGACATTTGCTGGTGGTTTTTGGGAAATAAGGACGAATTGAAGGCAGGAAAAAGGAGAGATGAGGGAGTTTGCCAAAGGTTAGCCGGAGAGGGATCAGAGAAATCTAAGGAAGACCAAATCTGCTTAAGTACAGAGGCAGAATGATATTATGAGGTGTCCGTAGAGTAAACACAACCATTAGTTTTATACTTCTTGAGTTTTTATAAAGAAATTGGAGCCGTACCCTTATTCTATAAGAACTTTGAGAGTAAATTATCGATAGAACAGAAAAAGGCATGAGGGAGAATTTGTAAGTAAAAGTTAAAAATGGGAAAAAACATCATTTTAATGGCAGCTAATCTGCCCAACTAAGAAAGGTGAAGAAGAGACCAGTTGGCGGAAGGGATAGTGATTTTTGACCGCAACGCTGCTATATTGGCGTTAGTGTCTCTTTAATGCAAGAAAATAAAGAATACCTAAACATTTAATCCTAGAGGAATTGCATAGGAAACTGGTATAATTAAACATGTTCTTAAGACAAAATTTGTTACGTGCCATGATTTCCAAGTAATCAATATTAATGCGATATCCAGACACCAAGGAGTAACAAGATAGAACACGAACAAACTCAGGGATAGAAGTGGAGGAATGAGAAACATAAAGTAAAATGTCTTCAGCTAAGCGGTAAGTTCAACATGCTAATTTTTATGGCTGTAACCAATGAGGGTTTGAAAAAGAAATAAAAGATTCTAAAAATAGATCGAAAGAAAGAACAAATAATAATGGAGAAAGGGGGAAAACTTGCCTGCAATGGGAACAGCAAAAAAGTTAAAGCACAGCATGGACGGTGACGTCCATGCCGTGCTGGAACATTTGGGGGAATACAGACAGGGGGCACATGTTGTGCCCCCTGAATTTAACTCAGTAGCGGGGCATGGGGGCCCCTTTGTTCCTCTACCGCCTGCCATAAAATGGTAGGCGGTGGCGTAACTCGTAATATGCTTAGCTGGACTGCTCCAGTACTGCTGAGCATCTTACATTGGGGCACAGCTCCACCACCACCTGGAAATGACTGTTCCCTGCCACAGGTGGTGGTCCTCTGCTGCAATGAATTTTAAAGTCGTAATGTGGCAGACATACCAGTGCGAGTGCGGTGGTCTTACGACTGCCACACTCGTAATCAGGCCCTAAGACTTGTTAGCGCCATGAATAATATTTAAGAAGGTACATGAATTGTCAGAGATGTTAAGACCCTGAACAAAACTCATGTGCTCAATACCAACTAAAGAGGGGATCAAAATATTAGGAGACAGAGCCAGCATTTTGGGGAAAAGTTTTCATAATGTGTTAATAAGGGAGATCACCCTATAATTATTGCATTTTGCTAAGTTCTTATCCTTTTTTGGAATCAAACAAATCATAGCTTCCGTAAAAGAGCCAGCTTTAGTATCCATAGAGAGAATGTGTAAAAAGAAAGAGATCAAGTGAGGGACCAAACATGAAGAAAATTTTTAATAGAATTCGACTGTAAACCCTTCAGGACCGGGGGCCTTGTATTTTGGAAGTGTAGAAATGGCAGTGCGAATCTTCACCAGAAAGAATTCAGCCTCCAGCCAGGAGAAGTCTAGCAATGGGGTTTGTGATTTTGGAATAGAATGGAAGAAAGATTACAAGAGATCCTCTGAGGGCATCTACGTAATGGGACACAACATCCTTTAATCAAATTACATCCGGAAGCATCATGTATGACTTCAATCCTGGATCTCTGTTTCTTTATTTTTAAATAGATGGCCAGCATCTTACCTGTTTTGTTGTAAGCGCTAAAGCACATGCTATTTATTTTTAACAAAACGCTATGAGCAATAGTGACCGAAGACCTATTGAAATCAAGTTTGGCTTGGATGAGTTGATCTAGAACACCTTTGTGGAAGGAAGAATTATGGACTTGTTCCAATTTCTTTATATGTTGTAAGAGAGTGGAAGTCTCCTAGGCAGAAGCATTTTTTTTACTCGAAACATAGTTAATGATATACCCCATATATGTAGCCTTAAAAGAGTCCCAGTCGTGGTGGAACTAAATGTCAGGGCCAATATGACAAAAAAATGAGGAATTAATTGCTCAAAACTGGAAAAGAATTGCTGATCCTGTAGTAGTCAGTTGTTAAATGCCATCTGTTAGAGCGAGTCCAGGAGTTACTGTGTTCTAAATCAATAATTAGGGGAGCATGATCCAAAATAAGGATAGGGGCCTAGTTAAGTGTGTGTGAGATATTGTGAAAGATTCTTATCCCAAAAAATATAATCAATTCTCGAGGAGGAACGGTGAGTAGGAGAGAAGAAATAGTATTCTAAAAGGTCGGGGTTAGTTAATCGCCAGGCCTCAACCAATCCTCTATGCGTTATGGTTCTGTCAAAGGCCTTCTGGAAGTTATTAAGATTGTATTTAAAATTACATTTTCAATATAAAAAAAGGACCCAAAAGTTGATTACAATCAACCCCCAGAGTCAAAATGGTATTCAGTATAGACATTAATTTGGGGGAGAGAGAATCCCTGAAGGGTGCATCAACCTCAATAGGCCCATAAACATTAAAGAAAGAATAAGAATAACCATTAACATTGGCAAGGACAACAAGCCATCTTCTAATAATATTGAATTATTGTTGTAAAATAGAACCATTTAAGGATTTGTGAAACAAAATAACCACACCATTTTTATGATTGACTGCAGGAGAACAATAAACATAACTGACCCAACTTCAAATACAGAGAAGAAAAGCCTCCTATATAAAGAGACTATAAACAAGCAGTTAAGAACACCCAAACAGCAAGTGTAATTACTGTAAGCCATCTAAAATGTACCAAAAACTGAAGATGGCGGCCGTGAGGAGCGGCTGAGCGGCAGCATCAGCAGTGAGCACAGAGTATGATGTGACCTCGACACTTGGTTTTCTCCGGTTTCTTCCTCCCCGCACCCTCGGTACTCTGAAAGGAAACGCCATGAATTTACCGCTTATTCAGCGCGTTCAGTGAGGAGGAGCGAGGCGGACGGAGGCTGCCTGCCTGCATGTAAAGAGACTCCCAGATACAAGCGGCTTAGCGGCTCAGCGGCACAGCGGCCTACGGTTTAATCACCTGGATGCTCCTGTTCGATCTCCGTCGTAAGGTGCTCCCCGCCGGTCTGCAAAGGTTCGTGGCCTCGCTCCTGCTAAGGATCGGGCTGTCTGGGAGGCCCGGCGGAGCTCGCGGAGTTAGGGGTCGGAGCTCCACAGGATCGGCGAGCACTGGCGATCGGAGCGGAGGCAGCGGCTGCAGATCTGACAGACAGGAGATAGGAGGCTGGAAGACTCGCGTCTACTGGGGGCCGATCAGGGCGAGGCAGCAGACTTCTCGACGCTCAGTACCAGCGCTACAGATGGCTCCTAAACTGAACACCGGAGGTAAGCCACCTTCAAGAATGAAAGGCGTGATTGACACTGCTGATGTGGCAGGCATTGTTGAGGACAGCGTTCCGAGCACTGTGTCTGTAAGGTACGCTGGGACTGAGGGAGTGACACTGGAAGCAGAATCTGGGCGGGCGAAACAGCAGCAACCATCCTCAGGGCAGAATACCCCTAAGGAGCTGCGTCCCCCTTCTGCTAGAACCCGACAAGCCACAGCCACCGCGACTATCAGTGTGGTAGAAATGTTGAATCGCAATGAGAAAAAAAAAACTGAAAGAAATGGAACCAGCCACGGCAGTGGCCCCGGCAGTATTTCTGGCAGCATTACCGGAGGGGGTATCACCGGGTATCACTGAAGTTGAAGAGCCTGAATCGGCACCAAATTCAGAGGTCGAACCTGTACTTCAACCAGCCTCACAGCTTCAGCAGTCTCTACCCCAAATACAGCTACATCAGTTATGTCAGGTGGTCAGAGACACGGGCGATGTCTTGTGTGGGGGTCAGGCTCAGGATCCGTTGGCGCAATCGGGGCCCCAGGCTGGTATTTCTATGGGGGATGATGTGTTGGCTGGTAACGAGTACGGTGCGTTTACAACCCCTATAATATCTAAGGATGCTATAGACTCATCAACTGAAGGGATGTTAGATTCTAATTCTATCCCCCTATCAACCAACAGCAGAGACACTCAAGGAGGTTCAACAATTGACGAAGTATTGAGAGAGACTCTTACGTCTACCATTGCCCTGGATGAACCTGCTGGTTCAACGACAAATGTAAATGCTAATTATTCTGGGCTCATACATGGCGAAAGGGAAAAGGAGAAGACCCCAAGTGAATGTTTCTTCTCAGTGACGGAGGAGGCTAATTGGTCAGAGGACGAGGAGCTCCAAAGCTCTGATATTGACTGCAGCAACCCAGAAACTGAGAGCGACAGTGAGGCTGGGGTGCCTCCAACTACTATCAAAAATATGCCTCCTCAAAGGGGTCAACCAGAACTAACCTGGGATCACTCGCCAACAACATCCCTACAAGGGAATTCAAACGTGGGCACGGTTTACACACAGCATCATGAGAATACACAGCCGTCAATGATGTCAATGATGACAATGATGGAGTCAATCCACCAAGGTATAACAGCACATAGAGAAGAGACTCGATCAGACAGCCTCAAATCCCAAGCAGCGATGAGGGAGATGAAAGCAGTGGTTAGGAAGCTTTCGAAAGCTTGTGAGAATGTTGGAGATAGGGTCTCAAACTTAGAGGAAAGGGTAGTTGCCACCGAAGCAGAGGCCGCTGCGGCCACAAACAAAATGGAATCTCTTGGAGCGCAAGCAATTGATGTCCAGTGGAAGCTTGAGGACCTGGAAAACAGGCAAAGAAGGAATAATCTAAGGGTCCTTGGTATTCCTGAAGGGGCTGAAGGTCAGGATGCTAAAACATTTATATCCAAAACTTTCGAGAAAGCTTTTCCTGATATTGCTGGCTGGAATTGGACCGTTGAAATTCAGAGGGCGCATAGGACACCTTTCAAACTGAGTCAAAATGGTATTCAGTATAGACATTAATTTGGGGGAGAGAGAATCCCTGAAGGGTGCATCAACCTCAATAGGCCCATAAACATTAAAGAAAGAATAAGAATAACCATTAACATTGGCAAGGAGAACAAGCCATCTTCTAATAATATTGAATTCTTGTTGTAAAATAGAACCATTTAAGGATTTGTGAAACAAAATAACCACACCATTTTTATGATTGACTGCAGGAGAACAATAAACATAACTGACCCAACTTCAAATACAGAGAAGAAAAGCCTCCTATATAAAGAGACTATAAACAAGCAGTTAAGAACACCCAAACAGCAAGTGTAATTACTGTAAGCCATCTAAAATGTACCAATACAAATTGGATGTGTGACGTAAAAATAAAACTGAAAAGGAACACAAAAAAGAAGGGGGGACAGGTGTGGGCCCAGAGAAGACCCATAAGATAAGATATCATAATAGAATGACAAATGAAAAAGGAAAGAAAGAGGAAAAGGAATCGAAAAAAGGAGAAAAAAGCAAGGAGAAAGGGGAGGGAAGGAAGGAAGGGATTAGAAGAGAAAACAGGAAGAAAAGGGGGAAGAGTTTGCAAAAGACCAAAAAGATGGAAGAGAAGGGGAGCATGAATGAGAATCCAAGAGATTCAAGTCATAAGATGAGTATCAGAAAGATTAAAGGAATTAAAGAGAGAGTGGTTGGATACACAATTAAAGATGAGCCAGCCAGAAGCAGCTGGTCCGAGATTATAAAACTAAGATTAAAAGGAGGAAAGGACTAGAGAAATTTAGGGAAAAGGAGAAAAACAGGAGGAGAGACAGGGACTCCGGAAAGAACTGAAGACCATGCACCAAAAATACGACAAACTTACCCATCAACGAATGATACTGTGGAAGAACCGTCCAAGAAGGGAGGACTAGACATCTTCGGAAGAATGAGGAGACAGTGAAGGTCAACAATAACAGACGAAGGATCTGGGCAGGAAAAAGAGGATAAGGTGTTGAATTAAGAAACAAGAGGACAACGATACAAAACAAAACAACCTCTCAAAGAGAGGCAGAAGAATGAGACCATAAAGTCAAAAAAGTGACAGGAAATCATGTTCCACTAGTGTCCATGGCCTCTTTTCTTTGGAAATGAATGAAGTATTTGAGTTGAGCTGGAGAGGAGAAGGAGGAAGCTCTATTCTTATAGGTGACCTTAAAGGTGCATGGATTTAGAAGACTACACTCAAGACGTAATCTCAAAAACTCTTTACGATGAGCAGCAGTAACCGAAGACACATCCTGTGAAAGAAAGATCTTGTGACCAGACCAGATCATCTATTTTCATTTCTTAGAAGCGTAGAGGACCTGCATAAGGTCAGTATATTGAAAAAAAGAATGATGATTCCCCTGAGTCTGGAAGCAGAGCTGGCATTATGGATTTTAGGTCCCAGATGGTGAGCTCTTTGGATGTTTAGAGGAGAACTGCTATCAAAACCCACTATCTTGGGCAGGTTGTTTGAAGAAAAGCAATCATGTCACCTCCCTCTGCCCCCTTTGGTATTCCATAAATGCGAAGATTCTTTGGGCAATTGCGATTTTCAAAATCCTTAGTGACTTTGAACAACGTGTCTCGAATTTCACTTGATTGAAGCTCAAGATCAGAAACCCTGCAATTAAGAGAGGACCACTTATCATCAAATCATTGAAGAGTAGTGGTTGTGTCTAAGCTAAATGGTTTTAGCATTTTGACCTCCCCATCAAATCCTCGATTGTGATTTGGAGGGGTGACTTATGAGGAGAAGCTGGGTCTTGTCTGAGTTGCTTGCTTCCACCCCCCGCACCAATCTTGTGGGCAGATGAGGATGAGTTGCCTTCAGATCCATTCTTATGAAGGAAACTGCTGCCCTCAGCCATGGCGATGAAAGAAGAAGAAAAAAGGTTGGGGACAGGCACAGCAAGTACTGCAAGAGAAACCAATGCTCTTCAGATGAAGATAAATAAGCAAAAATATAAAAATACCAGAAGCTTAATTCAGTTAAGAATAGTTCTGCTGATAAATAGAAGCACAAAGGTCTCTACAATCACTGAAAAGGGGCAAGGCACAGCACAGCCAAAGCTCCCAAACTATTGAGGATGTGACCCCAGCTATTACAGAACAGGTGAGGTGTAAAAAGGTTTGCCAATAATGCACGTTGACCAGAGAGTCACATTATTGAAGAATGAAGCTGCACCACCTGCTCTCCCACCAACACAGCAGGCAAATGTGCCAAAAGAAAAAACAACAAGTGGGGCCCAGCCTACACAGAGCAAATGAAATTCAGCTATGGCAGTGAAACAGCTGAGAAAAAAAATGCTGTTGCTCCTGTCTGCAATTGTTCTGCAGAAAGTTCAGACAAAAAAAAAATAAAGGGAGGGAAATGACTGGCAAAGAGCGCTCTGAACGATAAATTTTCCTCACCGCCAAAGTCCTCTTATATTTCATAAAGAAGCGCCACCATCAATGAGGTGGGAAGCCACTCCGGTCTGCGAGGAGAAGATAAAACCAGACCAGCGAGCGGGAGCTCCGCTATATGGCGGCCATCTTGTGCGTGTCCAACCGCGGGCTCTGCAAAATCATTTTAGCCTAAGGATAGAGGCCATATTATCCAAGCGCCCAGCCATGTGTGCAATTTCTAGTGCTTCTGAAGACGACTGGCACTGGAGCATGGACTCGACCATTTTTCAACCTGTTATTTAATGCCCATTGTGTGGCTCCCGTGTCAGTGCCGTGTATAATGTAAAGTGTGTGTTCGCTCATTTGCACTGGGGCGTGGCCTATTGCAAGTATGAGAAAAACGTTGTGCGTTACAAAGTATATCAGGGTCTTTTATAGGAGAGCCCATTGAAGATTCCCCGACGGCTGCCATGGGGAAAAGACAGACTTGACTCCCCAGATTGCATCCACAGCCCTCCACTAAACACTAAACTAAGGCTTGGGTGGCTAGTGTGACTAAGGGGGTCATTAGGATGACGGGCGGACTTTGTCCGCCCGTCATCCTACCGGTGAAAGGGACCACCAGCCATAAGGGCGGGGGTCCCGTGGCTAGCATTAGGATGCGCCTGCCACAGTGGCGGGCGCATCCTGCATTCCTACCATTGTGGTGGGCGGTGCACTCAGCACCTCCCGCCACAATGGCAGGAAGGCATGCTGTGCACTTGCATGCACAGCATGCCTGCGGTGCCTGCCATGCTGTGCATGGAACTGCTGGGGGGTACCACAGGTACCCCCCATGTGCACCCCCATCCCCCTGGAGTCCATGAGGGCCCGCATTGGGCCCTCAAAGCAGACTCCGCATGCCTTTCGTCATCTGAAAAAGCCCATGGTAATATGGCTGGCGGTGACTGATAGACACCGCCACCATATAAACCCTTTTCCGCCCCGATTGCAAGGCGACCGGGGCGGAAAAGCGGCAGACGGTCTTTCCGTCTGCCGCGGACCCCCCATCCATACTAATATGGCGGGGGTCATTCCAGCTAGGATGGCTGGCGGATCGCCTTCGCCAGGCTGGCGGTGGCTAACGCCGGCCTGGTGGGGCGATCCACCCACCATCCTAATGGGGGCCAAGGAGTGTGGCTAGAGCAATTGTGCTGCAGGGGCACCAGGTACCCCACACCCCATGAGGGTCTGAATGGCCAATGAAGGATTAGTGAAGTGTGTGACTGCTGTGAGTGTTGCAGGTTCCTTGGTGCCTCCTACATGGAGACATGAGTTAATGAGTGATATATGATACTTTAATATTATTCTCCTTGAAGCACATACACTAACTTATTGCGTTGATGCATGAGCTGCAAGCAATGTTATTTTTTAATAACCAGGTGCAAATGTCGATTCAATGAGACGGAGTCTAAGAGCAAATCAGAATCAGAAAGCCTATCCAACAAAGACTTGGCTGAATGTCCCATATATGGCATCGGACCACTTGGCACTCATAGAATACACAATGTATTGTATAAAAGGAAATCTAAAGATCACTGAATGCTCATAATATTCCTGAAAAACTACAGGCCCCCTAATGGTCATGAGCCCTGCCTCACCCTCTGTTTCAGAAAGATGGTGGGAAGGCACAGTGAAGCCTTTCATCCTTTCAAACGGCAGTAAACGTAATATCATTTACAGAGGCAATATGTAAACTAAGTCTGTGCGGTGAACTACGCTCCACTTGCAGAGTTTGCAGAGTTTTCTGCACTCCGCATTACGCGTAGTTCTGAAAAACTGCGCTCTGCAGAGCGTTGTTTTTTTCCTCGCTTGCATTCGTCAATGTCAAGTTGGTGAGCGCAAGTTAGGAACATCCTCCTCCCAGCGAGATTTTTCCTTGTTCGCAATCATCAACATCAAGTGCTGAGTGCAAGCGTGGAAAATCAACCTCCCGGTGAGATTTCTCAATGCGGGTGATCAGGTTTCTCATTGCGAGTGGTCGCGTTGCTCGTGACCGCTGGCGCTGACAAACCGCCCGTTCGCTTTGAGAAAGCTGCTGCTTGAGTAAAAATCTACTCGAGCGGCTCAAAGGAAGCAGCGCCTGCTTGCACTGTGCATGATGCCATTCGAGATGATTGCACAGTGCGGACAAGCACCTGCCACTCAAAATCACCCCGAACAGCATTTTTCTAATGCACTCCGCTGCTCGCGGAGCTCCGCGTAGCGCGGTGGTGCTTTTTTTGTACTTTTGCGGAGTTCCGCATAGCAGAACTCTGCGAACTCCGCCCAGGCTTAATGTAAACATGTTTTTGTGCATTTAGAAATGACAGAAGTGTGGTATGAAGCACTTTGTCAGCCCCATGCTATTACTGAATTAGGGGCCTTATGTCCATGGGTGTTTTACGGTTGCCAACCCTGCAATGCACTAGGAACAAGCATTTGCAATGTAATAGGTCTCGCATTAGGAAAGTTTGAGCTATTGGTATTGTAAATGGCAAAGTTTTTATTTATGTTTTTTTTTTTAAATAGCTAAATTAATAGCTTTGTCATTTACAATGCCAATAGTTATAACTTTCGCAAAGGCAGCCGCGTCAGCAGCATAACACTAGATGATTCAAGTTAAGTCCTGAGTCCAGGCTCACTCAACAAAAGCAAAGACTGCCCAGTCCTGTTGAAAATTCCAGCCTGCAAGTACCACCACTGCGGCAGCATTTCACTCGCTGCGACTCTACAGGTCATTACAAAAACGTGCCATATATTTTACCACTGTTATAGAATGTTATGCGAAGGTCAGCCATACCCCGGCATTGAAATGAGCAGTATGCGCCCTGCGGCGCTCATAAATAATTCCACTGTGAAGATGCCTTTGTAAAGCGCCATCCCTTCCTACCCGTGTGTAATTAAAAGTTAATTAGAAAGATAAGGTGTTTACCAGCAGACTGGTCCTGCTAATAGGGACACTCCCTCCGGGTAGCCGCAGTTATGAAGTACAGCTGTAGCCTGGATCAATCGTTTCCAGACACCTCGAAAATAAGAGGGAACAAAGCCACAAGAGATTTGGTAGGCTGAGGTTGTGAAAAAACACTTGGGAGGGTTTTAAAATCCACGAATGAGCAAATATGGACCACTTCAATGGTGGCGAATATATATTATTACAGCCTCTTATACAAAAGAACCTGCAATCCTGGCAATATGATTATTTTTGCACTCTATCAGTCATAATAGAAATGAGAGCACCTCGTTGGATGTTTCTACACATTCACAGTCCAGAGCTCGCGCCGCCGGCCTGCGACCAGGAAGTCAGGCAGGCCGGGCGGGACAACAGGAAACAGGAAGTAGGAGGGCGGGAGCCTACCCCGCCTCCCACAGAAGAGCCGCGATTGTTTGGAGCACCGGAGCAGGCAGGAGCCTACCCTGCGCCCCAGTGCCGAAGAAGGGAGGAAGAGTCCTGCTGCCGGTGAGAGCCGCTGCACCAAGGAAGCCGGTGAGTGGGGCTTCGCCTTCTTGCTGGGCTGCAAGGGCGGGGGCGGGGGCGTGTGTGTGCGGCGGCGGGCTGTGTATGTGTTTGAGCGTGCGTGCGTGTGTGTGTGTGTATGTGTCTTGGAGTCTGTGTGTATGCGTGTGTGTGTGTGACTGTTGAGGGGGGGAGGGGGTTGCCTGTCTGGGTGCCTGCGTGTCTGTGTAAGTGCGTGTGCGCGCGTGTGTGTGTCTGTGTGCATGCATGCGCGTTAGGCTGACCTGCTGGGAGTATGGGAGGGAAGTGCGCGGCGCAGGATGGAACGTGCGCGTTCGCGCACACAAATCCAGGAAAAAAGCGCGTACCACTTTCTTGTCCGTCCTTCCCCCCAGACTGATAACTATACGTCTCCAGCTGGACACATGCATCCTTCGGATGCATTACCAGCGAGACCCAAAAAGGGTTTTGACCACAAAACACCTTTTTAAAATATATCAAAACCATATTAGGAGTCAGAAATGTTTTTCTAGCTCAAGTTCTTAAATAGAAGTGGCACGTGAAAGAGATTAACATTTTCCTATTTGCCATTTTTAATGGAATGCATTAGTGGATGATGACTGCAATTGCAGTGGCAAACCATTGATCAGTTAACAACCCTCGAGCTTGTGTGCTAACTGATTTGCAAAGAGGAAGCTTTGGGAATCGTACAGTTAACCTCTCTGGGAGTAGACAAGTTATTCAGCAAACCACTGCCTGTTCCCTTTGAAGTGTTGCCAAACGTGAAACATTTTTTATAAAGTTGCCCATGTACAATAAGGGGAAAGGTGCTGCCAAAAAACAGAAAATGTTTCCTGTTTGGGAACGCAAATGCAGGGAGGGTGGTTTGCTGTTAAGTGCAAGCCTGAATTACGGCATTCCTTGCCAATTACAGGGGGTCGCATATTCTGACCTGCCTAATTAATAATAGTCTGATCATACTGTAAGTAATTGTTGCAATGATACAGAGCAGTTCATGAGTTGCATTGCAAATTGCATGCCCATTCGCAAACCATTGTGCAAATCATCAGGCCCTTGGTGTGTGTTTTTTAAAGCACAGTTAGACTATTCATCGGGGCTATTGGACCCTGTTGTTTGCTGGCTAATAGTTTGCATTGCTATTGGTTGTCTTGTGCGGCTTATGAAGATTGCTTGACCCTATGGTCATATAAATAACAACCCGAAAATCTATCTTTAGAGTGAAAATGGTCACTCTGCTGCACGTCAAACCCTATGATTTTCTGCAAGAGTTCATGGTGATGATGCCACAAAGATAGGGGTGTCGGATTTGGGGGAAGGAATGTGGTCAGACTTGTCACCACCAATGGCAGCTTGAGGGAAAGAGGTGGGGGGGCGAATCTAAGTGGAGCGGACAAAATGATAAGGTGAGCTGCCAGAGGTGTACTTAGGGCTTTAAGTGGGACGGGTCCTGTCGGTGCTCAGCACCAGCAGTTCTAAAAAGCAGGTGTTGAGACGGGTCCCTATCAGGCTCTCTATTTTTGACCTCACTCTCAGGATGAAAAAAAACTTAACTCTGCAGCAGTACCACCCTTGACTGCCTTTTATTAAAACTGGCTATAGAGACTGGTTATAGTTCTTTCACAGTCTCGCCATTTCAGAACCGGAGCATTTTCATTATTCTATACAATTAAGCCACAGTTGATGCTTATTTATCTCATGCAAATAACAACTATTGACAAAGCCAATAGTTCTAGCTTGTTGCAGGTATAATGTTACTTCTTGTAGTATATATCTGGATGCAATGACAGAAGCAGCAAAATACCAGTCGGTTGGGCACTAGGCTAAAGACAGATTTTTAGCTTCAGTATTTTTAAGCTATTCCCTTGATTACATCGGCCTTGAAGAGACCCCCCAGTTTTTTCATTCCACTTCAAGCTATGGATAGACCCACTGCGACAGAGGAACTCTAAGAAGCTCTGCTTAGACTGGGGTTTCTCGGCATGGACGTCAATTCCCAAAAATGCTAGGGACAGCAGAAGAGACATTGTGCCCCTCTTTGCCATAGAGGACATCCTGGGCTTGAGCCATTGTCCCTTTCTTAGTCTCCTGTTCACTGCTGAGGTCAAAATGAAAGAACAATGAAAACTTCAGAAATGAGCTGCTTTTTCCAGCCACGTTCATTTTCTGTTTTCATCGCTGCCTTAGTGACCCCTGAGACAACGGCAGTATTAGGGTAGCAAAGGACAAGCCAGGGATAGCAGCGGCTACACTCGACAACCCTTAGTTTGGCGTGTGTACTTCTGGCTACAAGCTTAGGGGCCTCATTTATGAAAAGTGACGCATCGCTGCATGAAAACAGCGATGCGTCACTTTTCACTGTGCCCTCCTTGCACCACCAATGATGCGTCATATTTACAGTATGACGCATCATTGCGCAAGGAGTTACAGATACGTCAGTATTTCTGGCGTATCTGTATGGCGCAAAAGTGACGCATTGCCTGAGTGTGTCACAAAAGTGACGCAACTCCAGCAATGTGTCCTTTCACATGGGGCAAGCCCCATGTGAAAGGGCCTGCCTCAGTTTTACTCCTGCTGTGAGGCAGGCGTAAGAAATTGACGCATTTGAGTCCTAGGAGTGGCGCAGTGAAATCTCATAGATTTCACTGCGTCACTTCTACGACCCTTTCTTGCGTTAATACGCCCCCTTGCATACATTATACCTGGCGCAGGTATAATGTGGCGCAGGGGTTTACAAAGTGACGCATCTACCTAGATGCGTTACTTTGTAAATATGGCGCAACAAGGCGCATTTTTTACGCCATTGGTGCGTCACAAAATGTGACGCACCAGCGGCGTAAAAGTGACGCACAGCCTCATAAATGAGGCCCTAGGAGTCTATGTGTGAGGACCATGTTACACACAGTTAGCACCGAATCTCACATCTAACTATATTCTAACTAGTCCTTTCCAGAGAAAGGTCTTTATTAAGTGTAACTTGTCTATTAGAGCGCAATTCATGTCACAGTTTTTATATTTGTAATCACTCTACATAAGATGCAATTTAAGACTACTCATTTTTTTGACCTCACACGGATGAAAAGAGGAGTGTTTTTTACTGGACTCGAACTCATCACCACGTGACAGACAGCACCGAGTGTTGATGAAAAAGCTGAGCTACCTTATGGGCTGAAATTGTAAAAAAAAAAAAATAATAATAATACATCGTTACCTATAAGAATTAAAAAATTACAAATAAATCACAGGAAACGTCCGCGGTCTTGAAAACAAATATAAAAGTGCCACATATGTATTTTCAAATTAAAACAATTTCCATCACAGCTGTTCTTATATTTTCATTTGCGAGATACAGATGATTTATAAATTAGAATATATAAAAAGGGCAGCCCTCAGAAAGAAGGCCGCCAACGCTGTGTGTCTGGAAGACAGGCAAACATGAAATATGTACTTGCACTTATGTCTCCAAGGCGTGAAAAGGTGAAGCATGTTCCACAAATGTACATCATCGTATAAACAGGCCCTTAATGTCAGACGACAGCGATACGGGCCAGAACTCGCCCACCTCCCCTATGCCCCGCCTAATTGTATCACATCTAATCATTTTTAGCGGCTAAAAATATTTCCACAGATCACAAAGGGTGGCATGCTTAGGCCTGTCGGTCCATCAAGTAAAATTAGATAAAAAATACACTCCTCAGCAATGACTTCAAGGGATGGAGGGCGGGGGTTGGGGGGTTGAATCCACGTCGATTCTCACACTACCCTCCTCGGTTCAAGAGCGGAAAAATGCAAATGCGCAGTTCCTCTTTGGACACAGGCAGCTGCTTCTATCAGCGCCGGCAAACTGCAGCAGGACAAAGGGGTAACTCTGGTAAAAAGGAAAGGTTAATAGCAATGCGCGGGGAGCTCATCAAAATGGCCGTCACGTCGCCGGCTCCACCGCCGGTGATGGGTTCGAACTGGGAACTGACACGAGATATAGAAGTGCTCATTGAAAATAATTCAGAGTGACGGCCACACTGGCCTGAAAGTGGAGAGGAGCTGATTCACCGCCGCGCACTTGGAGAATATGCAAGGAGCGAGGCCTCCCCACTCCCCCTCGGTGACAGCCGCAACTAAACAGATACCCACTCAACGCCCACGCAGGAACAGAGCCTCCGTTCCGTCGCTCCGTCTTTTATTAGCCCTTAGTCATTCTCCTCAATAATTTTCTTTTGTTTTTGCTGTTCTCTGTTCTAAATGGGAATTTGGATAATCAAAGAATTGAAAAAAATATCGAATGGCAAAGTAAAAATGACTTCCATTTTTATCAAAAGTGTCATTGGCAATCTGGTCTTAGAAGAAATATAAGTCAACTCAAGAATGCTAATCATGTGGCCAATATTGATGGATATTGAACATCGGTTAAATAGTTGAGTCAGTCCTGTTCAACTCAGGAACACTTCATTTGACCAATCATAGGTCGGAATTACATGCAAATTGATCATATTACGGGGACAACGGTCAGAAATGAACAGTTTCTAACTCTGAGGGCCTACATCTAAGTGTCATGTTTATTCTGATTCGGGCGCAGGAGTATGGATTATGAGATATCTGCAGACTTTGCACAAATTTATTGTCCCCCCCCCCCCCCCGCCCCCCGCACAAATTCTACCAGGTAAAAAGAACCAAAATGTGTGTGGGTAAAACTGCTAAATTCCTTTTTGCAACTCTGAAAATGGGAAAAGATGTGGCATTATTGCTCTATTCCAAGTTTTGTAACTCATAATGATGCAATAAAACTGCACCCATGAACAACCTGACCAAGCACATTGCAAATAATCTGTGAGCGGGCATCATGTTACCTGGGCATTTGGAATGAGCTTTGGGCCTAACCTTTTGGTCAGCCTAGACTCAGTTGTATCAAAGCACCCACTCTCTTAGAGACTAGGTAGCTGACGGAAATCAGCACACAAATGTGTGCGGCAACAGAGCGATGTAATTTTATCAATTAACTCAAGGTACACAGCGTACAACAAAGTATTAGCCAAAGAAATCACTACAAAAGTAAAAGACACAAATTGCTCAATCTGATCCTGATCTGTCCATAAAATAAATTACATTTAGAAGATCTTACATTTTTGACCAATAAACTGACAGCAACAAACAGATTTACTAGTTACCTAAAAAACGCATAGGCAAAACTGAGAATTCTTTGATGTATTATATTTCAGAGTGTTTTTTAAAATGATGGCAAAGGGTGGTGCAGTATCTCATTTCTGATTTATCAGAGCGATACAGTCAGTGTCAGAGGCATATATGAACTGCCGAGGAAGCACTTGCTCAGATATATGAATGCTGCTTGTTTATCTCTTTTGATATACATGAACATACATATTCACAAAACCGCCCTGTCAGTTTGCTCCTCCCCTTTTCTTTTGCTGGTGCATCAAACTTCTCTCTACCAGTAAATAAGCTTGGAGAAAGGATTATGGTTTGTCACTTTCCTAACACGTCTGCTTGGGAAACATTGCCAGAATCCTCCAGAACCTGTGTTATAAATAATAATATTTATAAGCAAGCCAACATGGTAAATTTCAGTGCATACATTTGATAAATGTACTATTAGCAAATGTTAAGCATATTTAAAAATCTATTGTCTGCCATATGTAACAAATGAATGCCTATAGTCTTTAGTGGCCACAGAGCATGCAGCAGTGCAAAAATAAGTGTAAGTGGGCAAAGATTTTCTTGGGAGCCTGCACCCGAAAGCAGAGGTTGCCGAATGTGAATGCTGTATAGTCTTGATTCCACCACCTGCCTCTTTCTTTGCCACTTTCTACTTCCTGACTTTTTATCTCCCTTTGGCAGGTTCTTTTTCAGCCCGGTTTCTCCTGTTGTCACTATTTGATAAATCTGCTGTTCCTTCTTTCCATCTTTTCTGCCTTCTGCTCTCTGGGTGTGGGTCAAATCTAATGATGAAAAATAAGTACCAGTCCCCAAAAACTAATGCCACTGCACACCACCAAAATATAAAAACACTGGTGGATGGAATGCTTGAATTAATCTCAGCTGCTTGTAATTACTTGGGCCTGCATCACAGTCCATCTTTATTATACACACCATTCCACCTCAGTTTGGAGCCCTTCATATGCAAATCAGTCTTGACTCTGCTCCAGTAGGAAGAGTCCAGTCCAAACTGCCAAGGCAGGTCCTCCTGAACCTGAACACAAGCAACCCAGGATTAGTTTTACCCTCGGTAGGCATCATCACCCTGGTAAAGCTTGCTTCCAGGGACATAGTGTCATAGTGACCCATGTCTGGGCATACCCATCCCACTACGGGTGACACACTAAAGTATACAAAAAAGTGATGGATGGAATGCTTGAATTGATATCAGCCCCTGATAATTACTCAAGCCTGCACCCCATTCTAATGTTATTTTACACACCATGCTACCTCACTTTCGAGCCAGCCATAAGCAAATCAGGCTTGACCCTGCTCCAATGGGAACACTCCAGGCCAAACTGCCAATCAAGGTCAGTTATGTGTCAGAAACACACATGCTGTTACTTCGCAGGAATTACAACAAATGTGTCTTTACCACGTATTCCTTTTCCATACACATCGTTACGACATGCCTTAGGGAGAGTGCTGGACTTTGGAGAGGTATAATTTACTATTCCAAGTCCAGTCTGCTCAATAGTAGGGATGGGATTGTACTTCGATGTCCAATGCTGCTTGCCTATAGGCATTTCATTATAATGATATTCATGGTAAAGGATTGCTTGGGAAAGACACATTCATTGTAATGCTTACGAAGTAACGGCATGTCTGGTTCATACCGCATTGTAAATGCTGTTTCCCAACTAGGTCCACCGTTAACTGAACCACAAGCAGCCCAGTCCCGGTTTTGCCCTAGTTAGGGTTCATCAGCCAGGTATAACTTGGTTCAAATGACACAAAGTGCACAGGACTCACATCTGGGCATACATGTCCCGCTTAGGGTGACACACTAAAGTATACAAACATCACTAACACAACTTAAGTACTGGCTGAAACACTGGCGCCTGGTACAGGTCAGTACCAAGCAATGAATTATAGAAAATGGGAAATGCAGTCTGGGTTAGCTTTGCACAAGTTACACAATAGGAACATAAGCAAGACCTTTGGGGATTTACACATTTGTTTCAGGTATACACATACATGCAATACCATTCAGGACAAACCAAGCTGAAAATGAAGTTTGATATTTTGCTGGATGTACTATATCTGCAATACAATCTAACAAGTTTACACTGCTAAAATAATGATATCTCAGATTTGCAACCACAATGAGATGCAACCTCCTTTGTGCATGCTAGGTATTGAAGAGTGTACACACCTTGCAATAATAGTAACAAGTACTGGTAAAGCCAATAGTTCTTGCCTTTTGGACGTATTCGCTTTGTCAGTAGTGATTAACGATGCTGTGAAGCATTGGTGAGAACATAAGTAAAACAAAGGTGTGATGGTGCAGCTGCTGCTGCCAGTTGTGTCGTTCTGTAGGTGTATGCATGCTTCACTATATATAATGTTTGCATTTGTGTAACCTCTTATCATGTAAGAGCTTTGTGAAAAAGTTAGATATACATTATCTAGTTATAGAAGATTTCTCTGGTTACAGGTTTTTCCAAGTATTTTGTGTAGCTGTATGTTGTCCACATTTTGCCAAAACACTATGCAAGTTTGCATCAAGTGTTGAGCTGCTTTCTCCAATCAAGGGTACTAAGACAATTCTAGCCAGATTCAATCTAAACATTAAATAATAAATAGGCACTGATGTTCAGATTAAGTCTCCTGATAGAATGAAGCACCAATAGCAATTCCTTCTCTGACATTTTTTTTAAACAATTCTGAAGAATTTTTAAGGCTTTCCAAAGGGTCAATAGGCCATTCTATCCCAATATATCCTAAGCATGAACTAGCAGAAGCTAATAATAATACAAACATCTTTTTGGAAACGCTAGCGCATTGCTACTCTGTAGTACCTTCAAAGTGTAAAAGGCTGAGTCATCATCTGCCAATCACAGCTGTGGGTTCAAATATGCAACCTCAGGTTACGCAAAGACCTTTGTGGTTGTCACATTAGCTCACTGAGGTTTCCAGCCAGTTACAACATTTCCTGATGTCTAGTGCTGCATTTGCATTATTGGGTTCAGTCAAAGTGCAGTTCAGGCAAAGTGCAAGATGCTAAATCCTTCAGTGTTCCTGGGATATTCCTCCTGTGTAACAGCTCTTCTGATTTATGCGGAGGGCCGTGGTGGTCACTGAGTCACCAGCTCAGGGAAGGCCTAACTTGCAAAGTAGTGCACATTATGGAGGAGAGCATTAATTAACTGATAGCTGATTTGCTCCATATCTAAACTCAGAGGCTGATTTTGTTAAGGAAGCACACATTCGAGATATCAAGAGTTGGAATGAATGATCAGAGCTCAATTTAGTTAGAATTAGATGCCTTTTTCCTGAAGGGCATAAATTCACAATATCAGCATAGGCCCACGGCAACTAAAAATAAAAATATGGTGTCAGGCAGTAGCCAAGGGCCCCACAACTCTGAGACACAGAAGTGCATATTTGTAAGGAAAACAACCTAGTGTCTTAGAAGGTGAATGTTTGGAAGCATCCATACTTCTCCCTAGAGGATTTTAGGGCAGGTTGGGTAATGAATCAGATCAGTTCAGCTGCCTCTGCTTTTCTATTTGCTCCTGTAAAGTTGGTATATTACCTTTACAGACATGCAGAATGCTCCACTTTGATCATTTTGAGGAGTTAGAATAGGAACAGTAAGAGTTTGTTTTATGGGAAACACATGTTGTGCTCCAGCATTATACCTTCTTCATGGCTATAGCTATCTGTCCCATAGGTCACAGGAAGACACCAAACAGCTGTGCCAGCTTGCACACATAGCGGACTGAAGAGACAGCATTTCTACCCGGCACATGTGGCTGTAGGGAGTTCCTCTCTCCTGCTATGCATTTGTCTATAGAGAAGTGTGGCTCAATGGTTAGAGCGGTAGACCCTGATGCAGTAGTCTGGCCGGGACAAGGGTTCAATTCCCGCCTCGGCGGGTCTCGGGCTCAATTTCCTCGGACCTGATAATTCTCGCCTCGGTGACTATTCAAATCATGAGTCCCACTCTGCACCTCTGGGCAGTAGCTTGCTTAATCTCTACAACGGCCCCAACAACGCTGAGGATGCCTGACTTCACCTTGGGGGTGCCCAGGAGTGGGCTCCTCACAGGGAAAGGCCAGTAAGGGTTCCTCGGCGGTATTCGTACAAGCGCCGAGATGCCTACGGGTAGTCGTGTGCTATACAAGTGCGTAATCATTTCATTTCATTTCATATGTGAAGAACTGAGGTCTAATTTAGAGTCTGGCAGATGCAGACATCAACAAAGAAGTGAAGTATATCCCTCCGTCCTCCATTTAGAGGGTTCAGACATGTGCACTGTGAATATGGGGGACGGGACGAATGTCACATATACCATGCAAAAGGGCGGGATGGGACATCCGATGCTCTATGGCAGATATTCATATCCTCTAATTCTGGTTCTCTCTGTGAGTTTATTGTCCTTAGCAGAAACCAGGAGGTGATCAGGCATAGCGTATAGACTGAGCCGCTTTGTGTGATAGCACGTGCAGCAGCAGCGGCCAGCACAGGTAAGCACGGTGAGGTGGGGCAAGGCAAGGAAGGGGGGAAAGCCGACAGACGATGGAATAGGTATTATTTATTTATTTAATTATACCTATTCCGTTGCCTATGGACTTCCTTCCATCCACCCCGCCCTCCACCACCACACCGCGTTTACCTGTGCCGGCTGCCACTGACATGCAGGTGTTGTACTGGTTTGATGAGTGTGTGTGACGGAAGTGGGAATATTCTTGGAGGCTTTATGAGTAAGGGCTTCCACACAGTGGAGACCCATGGATGTCATAGGATAACAAGGGAGGAGATGTGGCCTAACGCCCAGAGTTTCTGGCTTTTGAACTCAGAAGCTAGGTTCGAGTGTCAACGTCTGCTGAACCTCCTGTGATTCTGGGCAAATCACTTAGGGCCAGATGTAGGAAGGCTATTACCGGTCGGTAGCAGCTGAAATTAACACGGGCCCCCCTACTAGGGCTATTCAAAGCCAACTCCTTCGGGCAATGATCTAATTATACGTGTGGGTGCCTTGCGGCTCCCCCGCAATCCCAGGGACTGCCGCCTCAGACTGCCACCTCACCAGAGCACTCAAGTACATATAAAATAATGCAGGAGACGTCCTACGGCTTCCCTTAAAGACCCTGGGACCACCACCTCACCGGGGCAATGATCTAATTATTTGCGGGGGTACTTCGCAGCGCCCCCGCTGACCTGGGAAATGCCACTTCCCCAGGGCAACGAAGTGCATATCACATGATGCGGGGAGGCCCTTCGGCCTCCCCCGCTGCCCCGAGGATTGCCACCTCCCTGGGGCTAAGTATAAGAAATGCAGGGCCCAGTTGCCCCCCCCCGTAGCCCGGGGACTGCTACATCCCACAACTAATAGTGCACCAAGAGGCACATTTGCAGAGAAGTGGAGAAAGGGGCGTGGCCATCAAAAACCTCTCTGCAAACCGCTGTGTGGGACATGCTGAAGGTAATTGGAGGGGTAGATGGCGCCCAATGACCCTCAATAGCCAAGGGGACTTCTTCCCCCTACTAGTAGTGCGCCAGGAGCAGCGTTTTCAGTGTGGTGGAGAAAGGGGACGTGGCCACCTACCAGGTCTCAGCAATCCTGCTGTATGAGACTTACAGGATGAAGTCCCCTTAGGGTGGCTGACAGTGTGTGAGTGACTGTATGGGTGTATGAGTGGATATATCAGTGGCTGCATTAGTGAGCGAGTTGGTGTATGAGTGGCTGCATGAGCCAACGAGTGTATGTGTGTGTAGACCTATGAATAAGTGAGTGGCTGTGCAAGTACTGGTATAGGTGCATCAATGGTTTTGAAAATGGTAGTGTGGAAGTTGGAGTGGGGGTATGAAATGGTATATTGGGTTGTGAGTAGGTTTGTCAGAGATTCGGTGGATGATTTCATCAGTGATGTCACTGACCATGTCATGAGTGATGTAATATGTGAGGTCATAAGCAGTGCATTGCAGAGGCGTGAGTTATAGTTAGATCAACTAACTATAACTGCTCAATTTCACTGTTTTTGTATGATTGAAACCTTAGCCTACCTATAACAGCTCTGCAACCTGTAACATTTGCTTATTTCAGTAAAAAGAGGAGCCACCACACAGGTAAATTTAGCTTCAGGATGATTTTAATCCTGGCTGCTTACAAGCGAAGATGGACGCATCACTGCACACAATCTTCAAGCCTGACGCGTTTCGTGTTGTTCATACTTTATCAAAGGCTCTGCATAAGTGGAAACACCTGACAATAGCGCACCATTGGAAACAATGAAATCCGGCCCCAGTGGGCGTGGCAGCTCGCGCTGCACTGTAGACTCTGTAGTGTCCATGTTAATTATTTCTCAAGTAAATATCAGGAAGTCCATCCATAACGCACAATTACATACTCCAGTGGGTCGCTTTGTCGTCCTCTTTACACTTGACAAGCACCTTGTTGCCAGCATTCCAATCACCTGTGTCCGTTTTGAGCCTACACCACCTGGTGTGCTCGGGTGCCGCTTTCCGCAGCCGGGCATCCTCCATGCCTGGGAAAGACATACAAACCCACAACAAAAGGTTACCCTAAAAGAGGTGCCACCACACAGGCAAATTCAGCTTCAGGATGATTTTAATACTGGCTGCTTACAAGCGAAGATGGACGCATCACTGCACACAATCTTCAAACCTGACGCGTTTTGTGTTGTTCACACTTTATCAAAGGCTCTGCATAAGTGGAAACACCTGACAATAGCGCACCCTTTAAATCAATGAAATCTGCCCCGGTGGGCGTGGCAGTTTGCGCTGCACTGTGGACTCTGTAGTGTCACTGTGAATTATTTCTCAAGTGAGATGTCAGGAAGTCCATCCATAATGCACAATAACATATCCCAGTGGGTCGCTTTGTCGTCCTCTTTACACTTGACAAGCACCATGTTGCCAGCATTCCAAGCGCCTGTGTCCGTTTTCAGCCTACACCAACTGGCGTGCTCGGGCCCGATTTCCGCACCGGGGCATCCTCTACACCTGGGTTAGACGTACAAATCAACAACAAAAGGTTACCCTAAAAAGAGGAGCCACCACACCGGTAAATTCAGCTTCAGGATGATTTTAATGCTGGCTGCTTACAAGTGAAGATGGACACATCACTGCACACAATCAGCAAGCCTGACGCGTTTTGTGTTGTTCACACTTTATCAAAGGCTCTGCATGAGTACCTGACAATAGCGCACCCTTTAAAACAATGAAAATATATATATATATAACCCCAGACCCACTGCTTTTAGATGCGTGGGCGGAGCATACGGCGGAGGCCTGTAAGGGGAGCTTGAGACTGTTGGTAAAGTTCGCATGGAGTGATAGAGAGAAGGCGCTAGAAGATATTAAAGTCCTAGAGAATGAATTATCCAAGGAAGAGGATCAAAACAAAGTAACAGAACTCAAGGAACAGATGAAAATACGACTAAAGGTATATGAGGAGAAAATTAAGCTGCGGAAGGAAAGCAAATTCGATAGAGACGAGGAGGATTATGCTCTGGGGAGGGTACTAACATTTGCTAAAAAGTATGATGCACCCCGTAAAGAGCTTTCGAAGAAGTCGTCGACTGCGCCCACAGCACAACCCGAGGTACCCGTTACCTCAGAATCCTCTGCGGCAGAGAATTCCTCAGATGAGGATATTGCGGGACGCCTCCGATCAGGGCTTGTTCGTACTCCTTTTCATGAGGAGTTCAAGTTGATCCGCCAATCGTGGAGAAGCGGGGGGGCAGGCAAACCCCCGGAAAAGGGAGCAGGAGGAAAACGAGGCGGGGGCAGAGGAGGCGCAATAAGATCAACCTCACCGCCTGTGACACGGAGCAAAAAGAGGGGGTTCAACAAACGGCAGTGATGGGAGAGGAGAGTCAAACCATCATAAACCTGACTAATAAAATATTGTCTGAGACTGAAGAATCAGTCTTGAAGTTAGGTTTGAACTTCTGCCCACGGAGACATCTGGAATTTGCACAAACGCGGATCGACCTTTACAAGTTCACCCGCAAGCTTAAATTGCACAAGTTTTTTAAGACCAAAGTGCAATCCACAACACAGAAGAGAAAAACAAGGAGACCTTTGGAGACCGATAGTCTCATGATCAGTGATTTGGGTGCGATGATGGTAATGGAGGACCTTGGGGATGGGAGTGAGACTGAGAACCACACTGACCTGAGGGTGTCACAGCAAGTTTCTGTTACAGGAGTGGTACAAGAAGGAGATACCACCCCTTTTAAACCTGCTTCTACCTTTAATCCCCAATTGGTATATGATGCCATTGATGTGTTCTCGGATGCCGTCATAAAAGATTTGAAGACATTCCGCAAGAAAAAACATTTTGTTGAAAATGATAGAAATGGCAACTTCTCCAATGCACAGAACTTGGCACTTAAATCTTTAAGTAAAGATAAAAACATAGTGTACAAACCTGCAGACAAAGGCGGGAACATCGTGCTACAAACTAAAGAGAATTACAACAAAGAGGCTGCCAGACAACTGGGTTGTAAATCGACGTACCTGATTATCACTGAGAAGGAATATCAAAGAAGTATCAATGACTATCATGTGCTAATCACAAAATGGCACAACGAAGGTCTTCTAGAAATGGAAGAATTTATGTTCCTGAGACGTCTTAACCCTGTCATCCCCACCTTTTACCATCTCCCCAAGGTGCACAAGAATCCCACTGCACCACCAGGGAGACCTATTGTGGCGTCACAGGGGAGTCTCACTGAACATTTATCTATGTTTGTGAATTATTTTTTGTTACCTTTTGTTCTGACTTTGAAGTCATATATCCGTGACACTACAGATTTTCTTGACAAACTGAGTAAAATTGAGTGGAAGGAGGGCTATACCTTGATGGTGCTGGACATCACCAGCCTCTACACCGCTATCGATCATGGTGATGGTTTGCTGGCCATAAAGTATTTTTTGGACCAGAGACCTTTGAGATTTATGAGGCACAGCCAAATGTTGTTGGAATTTGTTCAATTTTGTTTAACCAATAACATTTTCCTTTTCCAAACAGAACTGTTCCGCCAGTTGTCTGGGACTGCGATGGGCACCTGCTTCGCCCCCAGCTACGCTAACTTGTTCGTGGGCTGGTGGGAGGAGCAGGTGGCCTGGGGGGCAGAGAATTCATCATGGACCCGCAATGTGATCAGTTGGTATCGTTTCATAGACGATTTGTTTATTGTCTGGAACGGTACAACTGAGAGCGCTAAACAGTATGTGGGGATACTAAATGAAAATAGTGTGAACTTGGAATTCTCTGGTGAGGTGAGTCAAATCACTGTGAATTACCTCGATGTTACCATCTATGTAGAGGGAGACACACTAAAAAGCAAACTCTTCCGTAAACCCACAGCGGGTAACAGTGTCCTGAGAGCTACTAGCAGTCACCCTGTCAGCCTCGTGAAGAGTATCCCCTACGGGGAGCTATTAAGGATAAGGCGTAACTGCACGGACAATAAGGAATTTCAGTTAGCAGCCAAACAATGTATAGACCGTTTCAAGTCGAGAGGGTATGGGGGAGAAATCCTCAATGATGCCTACAAAAGAGCAAACTCGACACACAGAGAAGATCTGTTTAAAGGCAAAAACAAGAAAACATCTGAGAAGAGTGGGGGTAAATTCAGGTTAATAACTACCTTCTCCCAAGATGCCGCTTTTCTGAATAAAACCATGAAGAAAAGTTGGCATATCCTACAGACTGATCACCTTCTGAAGGATGATTTACCAGCTAATCCCCAGATCACTTATCGGAAGGCCCGTTCAATCAAGAATGATCTGGTACAGAGCTATCTGATAGAGCCCCCTAAGACCAACGCCTTTGGTGAAATCTGTGGCTTTTCCCCTTGTGGGAAATGCAAGGCGTGCAAGTTCAGTAAGAGAGTACGATCTTACACTATCCCGAACACTGGGATACAACGTAGGATCAATAAATTCATAACTTGCTCCACCCCTTACTGTGTCTACTGCCTGACATGCCCTTGCGGGCTGAGGTACATTGGAAGCACGGTCAATCCTCTGAAGTTGAGAGTCTTAGAGCACATGCGTGCGATAGCCAACTTCGATGAGGCGTACCCGGTGGCACGCCACTTCGACCAAGCTCACAAACGTAATAGGGACCAGTTAAGTTTCTTTGGCCTGGATCATATACCATTGAACCCGAGAGGAGGGGAGAGGCTTGTCCGACTCCAGAGACTCGAGTCGAGGTACATAATTGATTTACAAACGAAAATACCAATGGGTATGAATATACATGAAGAATTGTCATCTCATTTGGGGGAGTAGAATCTATTATTCCATCTGTAGATGTGTATTTTAGGGTACCCTTGGGCGAATATGAATTGGAAACTGTATGTACTTTCGACCTGGTAACCTTGCTAATACCCCTAGATGATGAACAGTCAATGCTCATGGGTTTGTTTGTTTGTTTGTTTGTTTGCTTGCTTGCTTGTTTACTTAATTGATGACTGGGAATCATGTTGCAGTTGGATGCTCTGTTTCTATCTTGCATTCACCTTCATTGTGCTTCTGCAATATACAAACAATGTAAATTTTGTAAATTTTGAAATTCTCATACATTTACTATGTATGGGTTTGGATATATGAATTTGAATTTGATCAATCACTCTATATTGGGTTTTAGGGATTATTCGTTCTTAATATTTTCCTCTTGCTGCATATACTTTTGATTTTGATGAGAGGTTCTAGGTTTGTTGTTCTTGTCTGGCTTTGGTTATGTTCTTGTTTTTGTTTTTGCTTTTGATTTTTGCTTTAATGTATGGAGTGAGGGTCCTCCTTGGTTCATCAGCCGAATCTTTAGTTCATTAGCCCATCCAGGGCTTGATTGCATCTTGTGTGTTTTTACACTAATGAAATATTGTGGGGATATGGACTATATAACGTGGATTTACACTGACCATTGCTCATTTGTGCTTTAATTATATTAAGTGTTGAGAAGGAGCGTGTGATATCAGTTTTGATTTATTATTTAGTCATGCACTGTTTGATTGCAATATATATTGAATTTGCGATTTTGAAGTGTCAGTATAACTTTTGTTTAGGGGTATCTAGACTCCAATATGGCGCTCACGTTCCCATTCTTTCCCTTTCCCCATGTCCATTCCCAGATGGCATGTCCTTTGTTTATTTTTATGACCCGGATGTATTAAAAGTTAACGCCTCTGTCGGTTCGGTAAACTTAGACAAAGGTTCCGACCGAAACGCGTCAGTTTGCTGTAGTTCAATAAATTTGAAGAATATATACCTCCGTGAGTGCTTCCTTTCTTCCTGCGGGAGATACGCTACTGGAAGGTGGAGCAGTACTTGATTTGCGAGTGCAGCCTCGCAACGGAAGCACCCGCCTGGGAGTGCGGCGCTTTGGTGTTTTTCGGAGCTGTAATATATATATATATATATATATATATATATATATATATATATATATATATATATATATATATATATATATATATATATATGTATATATATATATCTTGCCAACACATCCCTGGGTGTCCGTTACTCTCTCTTCGCCGAGAGGACGTTTTGAGAGCCGCTGCATGTTTGGCTGTCTAGGTGGAGTTGTTGATGGGATATATGTATGTATATATATATCGACATCTTTCACGAGAATGTTGTTATACAATTAAAAGACCTACTGAGGAATGTGTCAACTACCAAGAGAAAGCATGATGCTCTTTCACAGCGATATACGGCCCTCACACCCCGCCTAACTAAAGAAAAAGACATTATAATCCGAGGAAGTGACAAGGGCGGAAACATAGTCCTGATGACAAAAGCAAATTATGACAAAGAGGCATACTCACAGTTGAATGACCGAGAATGCTATGAGCGCATTAACGTCCAGGTCCTGGGTTCAATCAAAAAGGAATATCATCAACAATTGGCAAGATGGAAATCCATCAAATTGATCAGCGAGTCGGAATATAAATATCTTAAAAACGATAACCCAGTCACACCCATAATGTACTTTATCCCCAAGGTGCACAAGAACCCAACACATACCCCAGGCAGACCAGTCATATCTGCGAGGCATAGTCTGTTGGAACACACGTCAGTATATATAGACTATTTCCTACAAGGTTACGTGCAAAATCTTGAGTCCTATGTACAGGACACCGGGGATTTTTTACAAAAGATCAGACATATTGAGTGGGTGGAAGGGGACTGGCTGATTGCGCTGGACGTCACAGCCCTTTATACCAGCATCGTGCACAGTGATGGGCTGTCAGCGGTCAAACATTATTTATTGAGACGTGCCCCTCTTTTCAGTGAGCACAATGCTATCCTATTGTACATGTTGGAATTTTGTTAGGTTAACAACATTTTCATGTATAACAAACTACTGTACCACCAATTGCAAGGAGTGGCGATGGGGGCCAGCTTCTCTCCAAGCTTCGCATGTTTGCACATGGGAGCTTGGGAGGAGCTGGTCCTTAAAACCACACACCAGCAGGTAATTCAGAATAATGTAGTAGGATGGTATCGTTTCATCGATGATTTGCCTGTAGTGTGGAGGTGCAGTGAAGAAGATGCTTTGAGATTTATAAATGACATCAATCAAAATGATCTTAATCTGAAATTCACTGCTACACTCAGTCAGAGTTCAGTTACATTTTTGGATACTGAGCTATATATAAGAAATGGTCGATTGGAAACCAGAATTTACCGCAAAGTCACCGCGAGTAACAGCATTTTACATGCGGCCAGTGCACACCCTACACACCTCGTTTCCAGTATCCCTTATGGGGAGATGCTGCGCATGAGACGTGTATGCAGCAACCCCATTGACCTAGAGAGGGCTCAACTTGAAAGTAAAGCTCGTTTCCTTGAAAGGGGTTATTCAGAACAGTTAATTGAGAGGGCCAGAATTAAATCTATGACCAGAACTAGAGAGGATCTCCTGACTAAAAACAGTAACAGGAATCAGCCTGTGGCTAAACCAGTTGAGAGTATCAAAAAGACTGAGGAAGCTAAAAGCTTCAGAATAATCACTGGCTATAGTAAGCAGCACAGAGAGATCTATAAGATTGTAAATAGAAATTGGCCTGTTGTGACGAGTGACCCAATTATTGGTGCCACTTTACCTAAGAGGGTGTCGTTAACATATAGCAGGGTGCCCTCCCTCAGAGATCAATTAGTGGATACTAATCCTGAGCCTATCGAGAGAACCACGTGGTGGCAGAACAACAAGGGATTCTACAGGTGTAAAACCTGTAAGGCATGCAACCATGGTGTCAATGTTAAAACTTATACAGATGGGTTCAGTGGCCTACTACATCCTATAACTCAGGTTTTAACATGTAAAACCGAATTTGCAATATATGTATTGCAATGCCCCTGCTCGCTAAAATATGTGGGAAGTACCAAGCTACCGGTACATAAAGGATCACTGAAATAATATCGAGTGACAAAATATCGACCTTCAAAAATATCGTTGACAAAATATAGACTGTCAAAATATCGACTTTCTATGTACAAACAGGTAAGTACAAAAATATCGAGTTTTAAATATCGTTTACAAAAATATAGTTGTAAAAAATATCGACTTTAATAAAAACAATGTTTAATTACATTAATATAAAAAATTAATTACTAAAATATACTTAACAATACTTAAAATAACTTTTAATAATTAAATAATTAATGAAAGTAAAAAAAAATATTTTTTTTTCATATTTCTTAAAACATATATATATATAGTAAAAAAATGTAATTAAATAATAGCCAATATTATTAACGTACAAATACAAAAGAGTAAAAATTACTATCCCCACTCCAGTGGGTGCAACAGTAGGGAAAGCGTTGGATAGCGTAGGGGTTAAAATTACTATTCCCACTCCAAAGAGTGCAACAGTGGATATATGACGTTACAACGCAACTTTTACAACGCACTACCATTACAACGAAAATTTTACAACGCAAAAACTATTACAACGCATGTTTTTACAACGCATGTTTTTACAACGCAGATACCTTTACAACGCATACCATTACAACGTAAGTATTGGTAAGTATATAATATTTTTTTTAATTTAAATTATTTAAAATTAATTTAATATAATTTAATTTCATTTCATTAAATTAATTTAATGTAAATTTAATTTTACTTTATTTTTACACTGTACCCCTGTACCCCAAAAACCCAAAACTGACCCTGAACCCTAAAAAAAACCTTTACCCAAAAACCCAAAACTGACCCTGAACCCTAAAAATACCCCTTTACCCAAAAACAGAAAACTGACCCTGAACCCTAAAAATACCCCTTTACCCAAAAACTAAAAACTGACCCTGAACCCTAAAAATACCACTTTACCCAAAAACTAAAAACTGACCCTGAACCCTAAAAATACCCCTTTACCCAAAAACTAAAAACTGACCCTGAACCCTAAAAATACCCCTTTACCCAAAAACTAAAAACTGACCCTGAACCCTAAAAATACCCCTTTACCCAAAAACCAAAAACTGACCCTGAAACCTAAAAATACCCCTTTACCCAAAAACTAAAAACTGACCCTGAACCCTAAAAATACCCCTAATATCAATATAAATTTATTTAAAAATGATTTTTAATATAACATAATAATTAATATATTAAAATTACTAATTAACTATAAATATTTCAATTAGTTACCTATTAATACTAATTTATAACTAATTACCAATTATTTATTTGATAATTAAAAATTAATTTACAAATATTTTATATTAAATACAATTAAATAAATGTTATTATTTCATTAATTATTATTAAATTACTTCCCACATATTTAATTAACAATTAATTAAATATTACTTCCAATTATTAAATTTACATATTTAATTAATTATAATTAAATTACTTCCCACCCTATTCCCCTATAAACCCACAACCCGCTACAGGAAATAAATTATTTAAATTTACATAATTAGCAATTAATCAATGAAATTAGATTAATTACCAATTAAATTTTAAATAATTAACAAATATTATTTAATTACCAATTAATTAACTATTACTACCAATTAATAAATTTACATATTTAATGAATTATAATTAAATTACTTCCCACCCTATTCCCCTATAAACCCACAACCCGCTACAGAATAAAATTACACAATAATTAAAAAAAATCATTAATTAAAAATAATTATAACATAAAATGACACTTTTCACACATATTATAACATGAAAAAACACTATAAATAATTAAATATTATTTAAAAAACGATATTTTTTACTATCTAGATTATATACTTGGATATTTTCACTTTCTATATTATTTACAGTCGATATTACTTCACTTACCTTTAAAACGATATTTTGGCTGTCTACATTCTGTCCTGTCGATATTTTGTCCAAACGATATTTTAAACTCGATATTCTGTCCAAACGATATTTTGGAGTCGATATTATGTCTGTGCACCGTACATAAACGCATTCTCCAGCATTTGAGGGCCATCACAAATGGAGATAATACGTATCCGGTTTCGAGGCACTTCCGCGACTGTCATCAGAGTGTCAATACCACATTGAAATATTTCGTTATCGATGCAGTCAAGGCAAGCAGGCGTGGCAGTGATGGAGAGGCCAAATTGAGAAGGTTGGAAACTCGATACATCCTCCTACTCGACACCAAGGGCCCAGGGGGGCTAAATGTAACTGAAGACTTGTACACGTGCCTCCCATAAAGAGCCCCACCTTGATCTAGGCTGTCATCACTGTTTTCCACAGTTTTTACTGTTTTTTATTGATTCCTATACAGTTTTGAGCAGTATGAGCACTTTACCTTTTGGTTTTACCCGGCTGGGAAAACCATAGTATTTGATACAGTTTGGGATAGTAGCAACATATTGAACAACTATATGCTATTTATACTGTGAGATTTTATGAAGAAGGTCTTTGATGTGTCTTTGTTGCTGTTGTTTACATGAATAATGTCTATGGAAAGAAGGGTAAATAACATCTTTTAGACAATGAGGGTCTTTATTCCCTTTTAGTCGTATTTTTAAGATGAATGATACATATTTTTATTCTCACTATATATTTTTTAACTTTATGGACAATCAAAGTGGGTTGTTTGTATAAACACCTTATTGGATTACATGAATATGGGCTTCTCTGAATAGGAATTGTGACATAAATATGAGATGAATGTTTACATGGTTTTATCGATATTAGGATAGAGCATTGTTGTAGTTTTAACGTCCTTTTATCCACTAGAAATGTTATTTATATATAACTAGCAATAAGTGAAACCTGCAAATTTTGCACAGATCTATTACTATTTGCACTTTTTACTGTCGATACGAACAGGATAAGCTATTTGCACAGTTGCGTATTTTGCACAAGAGTCCAAGGAGATGTATTGCCTGAGGACAATATATTTGCACTATTGCGTCATTTGCACATGGTTTGAGACATAGCACTTTAGTTTCACTGAATGGCTATCTAGCAGGATATAACTTTATTTGAACAGTACGTTTTGCAGCGCTGTATTAACCACATTGATTAGTGCAGATAACAACAGGTATTTGACTGTGATTCTCTCTTATAATTAGCCCACAAAATGTCATATTCCGCGACATGATGTTTTTATTTTTTTCATTTCAGAGACACAGATCACAGTATTTGATTGCAATTGTTTTACATTATGCTAAATATCGTAAAATGTCGTTACGAATTTGTATGTTGTCTCTGTTGAGTTATTTTAACTCTAGTATTTTGTCCATATCTATTTCCAGCCCTCACACGTGACGCTGTTACAATTAATTACTGGCACTTTAAATGATCGGTTTTTTCATTGGGAACGTTGTCATGTGAGCAAGGCTCCTCAGAGCCGAAACGGCATGCGGCTGAATTTGCACAAATAACCTATCAGCACCTACTTGGTCCGTGTCCGTGCTATTCCTTCCTCTGCCAAGTTCTGTGTGCTGGGTGGAGACGCTGCTTTCTGGATACATATATATATATATATATATATATATATATATATATATATATATATGTATATATATATATATATATATATATATATATATATATATATATATATATATATCCTACTGGCGGTCGCCAGTAGGTAATTATAGTTAGGACCTAGTTTCCATAGGAAAAGCGTTTTTTGATTTGCCAATATCTATTGCGCCGTTTGACGAATCTTTGCGAAATTTTCAAAACTAATGTCCCGCTCCGGTCAGCTCTTGTCTTGAAAGTTTCAGGGTGATTCGTCAAGTGAGGGCCGAGTAAAAAAGAGGGGGCTCAAAATGCGTTTTCTCCAGGTTAATTTTCATGGGAACTTTTGTCGCGGCTACAGACCGAACTGCTGAACGGAATTACAACAAATTTGACAGAGAGGTAGCTCTTTGTCTAGAGTGCACTCTTTGCTTTAAATGGTGTACATGAGTTCAGTAGTTCCTACGAAATAAAAAAAAAATATATCAATATCTGGTGACCGCGGTGGATACGCAAACGCTCCTGATCACAAGCGTCATTTTGATTGGCTGTCAGCACTCCAAAACAAGAAGTGTTGGCACCTTGAGTCACAAGAAAAAAGGGAACATAATGATAAAAAATAAGAAAAGGGGGTAGGTTAGAAACACCCTGACCCCGAGAGCCTCAAAAAGCATTTTTGTTTTTAAAACAAATCGGCAGGATTTGCGCTGGGTGCGCAAATCCTACTGAAAATTTAAAGAAATCGAAGCGCACTATCCCGCTCTTCATTTTAATGAGCCCCTGGCTGAGCCAGGTCCCGAGGGCAATCCAGTTTGTTTATGCCCTGTGGGGGCCCCTGCAGCTCCAGGGACCACCACTTCCCAGGGGGCAATAGTTGTTCAAATGCGGGGGACTCGTGGCCACCCGCAGCATTGGGGATTGCTACCTCCCCAGGGCTTTATTATTATTTTTTTGTTTAAGTGTGGATGGCTCCTGCCCTCCTTATGCAGCCCCAGGGACGCCACCTCCCTGGGGCTTTAATTAATATATGCAGGGGCATGAGGTTCACCCGCGGCCCCGGGGACAGCCACCTCCCCGGGGATTTGCTTACGAAGGAAGGGGGGCCAGCAGTGCCCCTCCTCGAGCCCTTTATGGCCCTGGGGACCACAACCCCCCAGGGCTGGCTCCAGCAATGTCCCGGGTTTCCCATCCCAGGGATATTGCAGTTTGCGATTGCAGGGTGGGTAGCACAGCTCCAGCCATGCCATTGCAGACTTCTGCTTTGCTTTGTGGAAGCGAGAGCAGGAAACCTGCTCAGTCATCAGTGGTGTCATGAGTGATGCACTGACCATGTCATGAGTGATGTCATCAGCGGTGCATTTTGGGGACGTGAGCTATAGTTAGCTTAACTAACTATAATGGCCGAATTTCTCTGGTTTTGTATGAGTGAAATGTCCAACTAATTATAACGTCCCTGAAACCTGTGGTTTTTTCAGTGAATATATACATATATATATATCTTCAAGGTATGTAGGTATAGTAAATCTATACATTCCGATGTGCACATACCTTCAAGATATTTGTTTCTATATATACAGTCCATGATACTGTAGATCACTTATCTTCATGATATTTGCAATTACCTTCATGATATTTTGTTTCTCAATATACAGTCCATGATATTTTGGCCCACAATATTCTGTACTTGACATTCTGATATGTAACCATTAAGATGTAACCTAGTTTCAAACAACTGTTCTTAGGCACTCTCCTGGTACATATACCAGTGTTTCCAAAAGTACACCAGCCTCAGGTACTAGTGCTCAGGAATCTGACCACGGTCAAAGTCAAGATTCCAGTATAAATCCTTAATTGTGCACCTTTATCCATAGATGAAATCTAGCAAAGTCAAAGGCCATCCTCAAATCTGGAAAACAAGAATATGGAGCTGTAAACTGATGACAAACCTCCCTGTGTGCCAAGGAGGATAAAACAATGTTACATAAAGGTGTTGGCATTTTTTTTCAAACTGAGCACCAGAGTTCCTGCTTCACTAATTTCATAGTTCCCCCATCTGGTCATTACGCATCAGGGCTATTGTTGTTATTTTTCACAAGCAAATTCCTGCTTTTGGGGTTTGTTAGTGAAATACCAAGCATAATGGTGTGCAGGCAGGACCGGCACTAGGCATGGGTTTTGTGGCCAGCTGCCTAGGACCTTGCACTCAACCCACCAGCATGGGGCCTGCACCAGTGCAACACACCATGGGTCCACTTGTACCTCTGCCAATCTAACTGAAAGAAAGGTGTCTCCTTGCAATTAGGGTCCATGGGAGGGTGAGGGCACTCCCTGGGCCTCTCAGGGATGGTGGGGGCGAGGCCTCGGGAGGGAGACGCTTCCTCTTGTCCCAGTTGCAAGGAGACACATTTTGCAGGTCTGTCCTGCAATTAGGCCTCAAGCCCAGCTGCCCATTCAGAAACACTGCAGGACGCCCTTTGTCCAGCACTTTAGCGCCCCCATGGTTTTTAACTTTCAGCCCACAAACAATTCTCATACCTTCAGCTCGATAGGAGCTGTAAAAGAGGTGCTTGTAGGAGGCTGAGGGAAGGAACTGTGGCTCGGGAGGAGTCTGCACAAAGCAGCTTCCAGAGCCCTGACTGTGTCATTTATGTACATTAGAGGGGCCTCGCACATTCCCTTTCAGCCCGGGGCCCCAAAAATCCTGGAACTGGCCCTGTGTGCAGGCTGAAACAACATAGTGACCTGGTCAAATTCATCTGTGCTTACAGTGCCTCCTTTCACCAACTGATGGTCTGAACTCCCTCACATTGATGCCAGGTGGGTAGTAATTCCCAACTCCATCAGGCGGTCCTCCTTAGAGGGTAGAAGAGATGTTCTTGCCAGTTGCACCTATATTTGAATATTCATGTGGATTTCATTAGCAGTGGACACACAACTGCTCATTTTCCAACAGCCACATTCTGAGCCATGCACGCTGATTTATGGAGATTTGCTTATGCTTTTTTTGTCCAGTACATAAGCAAGTCTTAGCAAAAATCCGCACTATAAGAATCATTACTTGTCCCTAAAATAGCTGTATGCGGAATATGCTCTGAAGAATGTTGACTGTCCCACTCAGGGTCTCCAGGCAGAGGGCATCATGTATTTATAACACTGCTGTGATGCGCAGGCTCGTTCCCCATAAATCTTTCGAGAGTTAATCGTGCTTGCATTTCCAATTCACTTTTATGGGGTCAGAGCCGTTGGCCCAGGCCACTTCCCACAACTGAGGCCTTGCGCTCCACCAACCACTGCGAAGCAGAAAAAGCCATCTACCTCCTGGTGCCAACGCACAAAAAAGATTGCAACCTCCAGAGCAATCCCCTGCATGCTTCCAAGCACAACGGCACCTGCTCACAAACGCCGCCGCGTTCAAATGATCTGTAAGGCATCTTTATTCTTTTACAGACCTCTCCCCGCCGACCAGCGCACCTCTCTCTGAAAGGAAAGGCCGCCATTTTGCGAGATTGATTTCCAGTCATATATTCCTCCTTTGTGTTGTGAGTAAGTGAAGAACAGATTGTAAACATTGACTGATTCGGAGTTGAAATGGGAGCCGAAATGCAAAGAACAGTTCAGGCCACAATTGAAGTAACTCTCAAGGCTAGTAAGGAGACCCGGTATCTTCAAGACGTTAAGAAGGAATGGGGTTAAAAATGGCACCCGAATTAATTAAGCTAGGGCTAAAAAATAGAGATCAGAAAAAAACAACAGCGTGTTCTGTCATGGCATGCCAGGTTACATTACGTTTTGTTTTAGATAGGTGTGCAGAACACTTCAACCCCAATGACGCAACACATTTCTTTCTCAGCAGGTGATTTGGTAATGTATAAATGCCAGAATGCTGGGAAACAGGGGAGCAGTAGCTATGTTTTGAATACTTGGGGTTTGTAGTTTATGGAAGACTTAGAGGGTAGTTCATTGCAGGTGACTGGACCCAGGCACCGCAAGGATCACCCCACTGTGAAGGCGCTGTGCAAGGCTTTAAGTGGACCGCGTCCCTCCGGGTCTCAGACCTGCTTGTTATTAGAAACAGAAACTGAAACGAGTCCCTTTCGGCCCTGTATTCATTTCCTTAACTTTACACATAAAAACAGTGATCGTAGGGGCGATTACGATGGAGCTGGACATGAACACTAGAAAACTCAGATATGATCTGAAACTGGAAAATTTTATGTATGTGTATTGTACTGTTTTTTGTAATGGTATCATAAGTCGTGTAACCAATAAAAACATTTTTTTTAAACAGTGATCGTTTTCTGTTTCTATTTAACCTGCTTTATTTAATCTGCTTTATTTAATCTTGCATTCCCTAAGAGTATTTACTCATTCCAAGATGTTGTATTGAAATATGTTATATTTTAGATAACGTTACTCTTGTATAGTGCAGGCTTTGAACTGAGTCCCATTCGTGTGTTTCCAATGGGTCACTGAGTTGTAACTGAAGACAGTGCACGCTACTCCCTGTGTCTGTCAGTGGGTCAAAAAGGTGTTAAGAATACATAGTCACCCAATCCTTCTACTCTCTGCAATGCGTGCAGAGCGATGGTAACCTATGCCACTTGTAGTCCTGATTCTATGTTAATGTGCGGGTAGGGTGCCACTCCAGGGGGATTTTATCAGACATGGTAAAGTCATGCCCTTATTTGTATGAGCCACACCCCCCTACGTTTTTCATTCCACTTAAAGTCCTCACTTTTTGTGTTGAAAGAAGGGCTTGGATGCTGGAGTGAAAAGTAATGGTTGAGCCTCAAGTGCTGACTGTGCCATAACATAACATATGTATTTGTAAAGTGCACATTCATTCAAGGGTATCAGATGTCTATCCCAACTCAATGGAACTCATTTTATCAACCTCAGAAGAATGAAAGGCTGAGTGGTCCAGTCTGGATTTGAACCTGTGACCATGAGGTAAGACACAAGCCCTTACAGTGGATGCATTATTCCACTAAGATACCAGACCCGACTTTTGTACATGCTGTCCTGGGTATTACCCCTTTTAAAAAACTTTTCTGGAGTTTGATGACCACATTTTAGGGATAGTTTTACCTTCTCGTGCTGCTTAGCGGTATTACACATAACGCTGTCCTGCAAACTGTGCAGGTTTGTACCGTTTCAAAGGCCACCTACCCTGAGATGTGTCATTTAAGGCTCATCAGGGAACACAACTGCTACCCCTAAAATATCTGTAGCAACCCATAAAAATTAAAGGCAGATTTACTGAGGATCTACGCTGGCACTTGGGTGCTTCTAAGCAACACATAAAGGATTGTGAACCATTGCAAAGTGCTACAAAGAGCAGTGACAGACATCTACCACACACAGTATTTGCGCTTAAAGCTCACCCTTGCATTGCAGCCAAGCCCTTTGCGCTATGCCCTTTCTAATGCTTAAACAGTTTTGGACATGGTCGGCGACTGGCTGTCGTCCCCCCCCTCCCAACTCACCACACCCAACACAGGATTCAGGCTCATGAAACTTGGTTAACTTTTGGAAGGCGGGGGGGGTCGCGAAACCTCCCCCCCGCCGTATTTATTAAGATAAAAAGATCATAAAATTTAATAGCATGATAAACGTTTTATACAAAATCATCAAGACATTAGATACAATGTTGTCAACAAATGTGAGAGCCTAACCTTAACAGAGACTCTAATACAGCTTGTTCCTAACCGAATCTAACATCCTCATCTAGATTTTGTATAATACATTTCTGGCCATATGGCAAGGTCGCTAACCGGTGTCAGGTCCTACAAGCTGCGCCTTACCTAGAGATGTGCGCATGCGCAGCCGGGCCCGTTAATTACCTCGGTCCATGCCGTGAACTCCATTTACCCACTAAAGGAGGGCCCTTACTCTGCGCCATCCGGTGACGTCATAAGTATGCGCGTGCGGGGTGGCTACCAGCCTAAGGAAAGCGTGACTACTCCAACCCGCGGCCCTTTGAAGCACCAGTTACCTTGCCCCTGAAGTTCTAGGAGGGGCCAATGGCCCCTCCCTCTGGGCGGGAACCTCCATGGGATGATGCCCGCCCCCTCAGACCTTAAAATTAGCTGCTCACCGGTCATGACCTTACCGCCACAGGCCAGCATTGTTAACCGACGATCTGGCCTCCCCCTGTCTTGACCCACCCTAGAAAGTGCTCACCTAGCAAAACCCTCCAACCAGGCCCAGACATTATTAGACCACAGGACGTTCCCTGCTTCAGTCAAGTGTACCCCATCACCCAGGTAAAATTGTGCGCCCCAGATACACCCATGAGGAATCGTCTGCAACCGTGGGGTTCGGAATAATTTGTCCAACTGTGTGTTGATCCTCTTTACCGAGTGATTCAACGCCCTGACCGAATCCCCCCCTCGCCACTGCCACCGAGGGATAAGTTGAGACCATACTACTGTGCAACCCGGGCAAGTCCTGGACACCCACCCTGCAGTGGAGATGATCTCATCAATGAGGATACGCCTCCCTAGTTTGGCCAGGTCATTCTCCCCTAGGTGAAGTATCACCGCTGACGGGGAGTCAGGCTGCTCAGCTAAGAGTCCCTGAAAGAAGTTCCTAAACTGACCAAGGCACAGACCCCCTCTTCCGAAGAATGAGATGTCTAACCCTTTCAGTGCTGCCCTTCTTTTACGGTCTCCTGAAAGAAAAACATGTTGCACCCGCCTTACATAAGAGTGGCCCACAATCCAAATCTTAATTTTTTCGCGTCCAGCATGCTGCTTGTGCTGCTTGTGCTGTGCCGGTGTAGCTCCTTCGTTCCCGGCGGTGAGTTCCTCCCCTGCGTCACAGGTTTGAGAAACTGCAAGAACCAGAAAACATACCCGGCGTGAGAATCATCCTGTCATAACATGTCAATCCGTACATATCGTTTATAACAATCAGATGACCATCTCCCAATTTTCTTCACCCTCTCAGCCGAGAGACCCCCTAGCGCCGCTTCAGTTGCCGCCCCTATCCTAAACGAGTGCGTACCAAATTCCTTGGGATCCAACCCTGCCCGTCTAACGGTCAGTTCCAGGACCCGCCTAAACTGGTATCTAGTCAATGGTGCCCCATCGGCATGACACAACAGTGCCCCCCCAGCCGTGCCCTCCCGTTGCCTGTGGAAAACCTCCACATGAGAAACCGGGCAACAGGGGTTGGTCCCGGCTCGGTGGAGCACTATGGTGTGACCCCGAGATTCCTGATCAGTTTTTGACCTCTGAATTGTCACCCACATGGTATCTTCCTTGATCCTAACACTAGTCAGTTGTAGGCCGCCCAACTTATCCCCTTTTGACCCTGCCACCAGTTCGCCAATTCTTAAAGCCCCATAAAAAGCCAGGGAAAAAGCGGCTTTGAACAGATGTATCTCCCATTCTGAACCACACACCTCGTGCAATGCCAGTAATAAGGCTGTCAGCCGCGCCAATCCTATGGGCTTTCTCGTATCCGCTGAGCGGCCCTGCAACCGACGCCATCCCCTCATGGCCTTGCGCACCATAAAATTATTGGTAGGGTCTCGCATGCCCTTAGCCTGCGCAAAGAAGGAGACCGCGGCCCTATGTCTGCTTGCGGCTGCCACTGATCTCCCTTCCCTGTGCATCCATCCCAAGTAGTCCACAAAGCTGTCCTCCTGTGCCCACCTAACCTCCCAATCCTGTCCTAAGAAAGCGCTGTAAGACAAAAACGCCCCTTCATAAGCTGTCTTGGTCCTGGGGCTAGGCTAGCAACCACGAGGTCCTGTAATCTGGGGCACCAATCTGCCAGAGTACTGCCGGGAATTGTGCTGGCGAGGGGTCTGCTGCAGGAAGATGTTCCCTGAAAACCTGCATTTTAAAGCGAGAAAGGGAGTCAGCCGCATTGTTAAGGACGCCTGGGACATGTTTGGCCCTGAAGAGTACATTCCATTTTAAGCACTGAAGCACAATCTCTTTAATCAGGCGCAAGATGAACGGACAGCGAGCCCCCTGTTGGTTTATGCATTCGACCACTGTCATGTTATCCGACCAGAACACCACTGATTGGTTACATAGATGTTCTGGCCAGACCTTCAATGCAACCCACACTGGAAAAAGTTCCAGGAAGCCAATGTTGGCGGTCAAGCCCCATCTTTTCCATTCCTCCGGCCACCGTTGGGCTACCCACTTGGTCCCTAAAATGGCGCCAAAGCCCACACTACCAGCAGCGTCTGTCCACAAACCCAATTCTGCTGATGTAGCGGGAGGACCTGCCCACACTACCCTGCCATTAAAGTCCTTCAGAAATGCCATCCATATATGCATATCCTGGTGAACCTCAGCTGACAGCCTAGTGCAGTCGTGTTTCTCCCGTAGTCCTTTCATAGCCTGGGCAATAGAGCGTGAGAATTGGCGCGCCATTGGGATGACCCGCAGTGCAAAATTCAGTTGCCCCACCACTTCTTGCAGCTGCTGCAGGGAAACCTTGTTTTTACCTAGGCATTGACGCAGAGCTGCTCTGAACTTAGACACTTTGTCCTTGGGCAACCTGAAGCATCCCTGTACCGAGTCAATTTCAATGCCCAGGAATTCCAAGCAAGTAGCCGGGCCAACCGTCTTCCCGGGCACCAGCGGAACCCCAAAAGCCCGCATGAGCACGCAAAATTCCTGCAGTGCCCAAGCACACTCCTGAGAGTCCGCCGCACCTAGGAACAGGAAATCATCCAAGTAATGCATAACCTGCTGGTGGCCCGTCGCCTGTCTCATGACCCATTCTAGGAATGAGCTAAATGTCTCAAAATAGGCACATGATATGGAACAGCCCATGGGCATGCATTTGTCCATGTAAAACTTGCCCTCAAAGGTGAAACCTAAAAGGTGGTGGTCCCTCGGGTGCACTGGGAGGAGACGGAAAGCGGATTCTATGTCAGATTTAGCCATCAATGCCCCTGGTCCCAGGGCACGCAATAAGGCAACCGCCTGAACAAAAGAGGCATATTTTACACTACAAATCCCTTCGTCAATCGCATCGTTCAATGATGCCCCTCTCGGTGCAGACAGGTTGTGGATCAGTCTAAATTCACCTTTCTCTTTTTTGGGTACTACTCCAAGCGGTGAACACACAAAATTGGGGACAGGTACCTCCTGGAAGGGGCCAGCTATCCTGGCTAAGGACAGTTCCTTAGTAATCTTAGCGGACACTACCGTCTGATTTTGTTTCACTGACAATTGGTTCCTGCAACTACCACTACCTGTGTAACCGTCTGCCGGGATCCTAAAACCTTGTGAAAACCCCTCCTGAAGTAGGGTGGCCGCTGCGTGGTCAGGGTATCTATTTAACCATGGGATCAATGCTAACACATCTATTGGTGTGGGGGGCCCGGCTCGTCTAAGTTACTCCGGCTTCCCCCTTCCCCTATGCCCATGGTTGCCTGGCTTGGACCTGCAGGTTGTCTCGGGGTGTGACGGGTGTCCACAGATTGCACATGCATGCCTGAATCTACAGGTGCCCTGGGGTCTTGTGCATGTGCGCTTATTAAAATCCCAGCATACCCCTCTCCTTTCTGACCCCACCCCCTTATTCTTCCCCGGGATCTCATTCCCCTGGGTTGACCGAAAGGGCTGTTGAGGCCTCGCGGAGAACACCCTGACTGTACTGATGGCCTGAGATGGGGCTGTGTCACCTGAGAACTGTTTATGCCAAGACATAGAGTCCACCTTGTCCCATGCTAGTGATGCGTCAAATTCCTTGGCCTTACTGAAATTAACATCATACTCCTTCCACACATCCCCAGTGTATTGATCACTCCACCCCACAATCCTGCTCAGGTAGCAAGCCATTGCGGCCTGCACATTTGGGGGGCGTTCTGCCGTGATGGCCGAAAGGACAGCAAAGGCCCTGATCCAATTCTTCAATGTCTCTTCTACTCTAAACCTGGAGCATTGTGCCCTCCATTCACTTGGATGCATCCACTCCTTCAATACCTTGGCCTGTTCCATTTCCCTATTGTCCAGCAATAAAGAGAAAATGTATACATATTTCCCTGCCCAAATCATCTCCTTCACTTCCTTGGACACATGTTGCCCCAAGTTTTCACTTCTTGTTGGCACTAAGCCGTCCCCCAAAAGAGGCAGAGACACTTCCTTACCATTCACGGGCACTTGGGCCGATAAAACACTCTCCCCATTCGCCTGGGCGGGACTGGAACCTGTAAGGGAAGAAGATGATGGACCCGCACTACTGCCAACCGCCGTTGCAGCCTTAATCTTTTCTACCAACTTTTCCGCTTCAGCTACATGATCAGATGAATCAAAGGACACACCCCCCTTTCGCAACCACGGCAGCAAATCTGCTATCCGAGATACCAATTCTGAAGGAACTGCGTCAGGAGTACCTGCTGGGCCCGCCGGCACCACTGGGGGCACGACCGGCGGCACAGGAGCAATGTTGCCCATTGCTCCTGTGCCGCCGGTCGTGCCGGGTGCGGGCGTGACTGGGATTGGTACCACGGGCGAAGGGGCAGGCCCCACAGGTGGGAGCTCCGGCGGGATGGCTGGAGCCGGTGCCACGGGCGCTGGGATCACAGGCGTAGGTGTAATAGGTACCGGGACTACCGGCTCAGGGGCAGGGGCAGCGTACCTAGGCTTCTTGGCCTTAGACCTCTTTGGTGAGGTGACAAAATCCCCCCTTGGCAAGGGGGGTGCCTTCTGACGAACAGGCCTACCCGATGGGCCAGGGGAATCATCAAACCTCTCATTAATCCGTGCCTCTAATTCATCAATCTTCCCCAACCATTTGTTAATTTCGCCCATTTCCCGCATCATGGCCCGCATCATCACCTCCATCTTAGACCCTCCTTTACCACCCCTTGATCCTGGCATGTTAACAACTGCTACACTCCTAGTGTCACAATCGGGCGTACTTGTGTTCTGTACCTTCACCAGATGGAGGATCTCCAGGGGGCTTTCAGCACCATGCAACGGCAACCGCAACACCACCGGTTTATCCGGCTATGTAAGGGGTGAGTAAACATAATGTAGACCCACCCGGCGGCCACCAGGAGCGATGAATGCCAGCCCCCCGTTCCCCTCTTACCGACCAATCCTGCGTACTCGCCGCCGATATCGGTCTGCGACCACGCCACACGTCCACGCCTTCGCGCTGACCAGTCAAAATTGCAGGAAAGTTCACGTTAAATCCTGTAATAGAAAATGTTATTAATACCTGGGAGTACGCGGTCGTTCACCACTTGGCTGTTACCCTTACTTACACATAGTACAGTTTTAGCCTTTAAATTAACAACCCCTTTCTGTAATCTACCACACTAAACAGTTGAATTCACCAAATTGTACAATATTCCCCACTTAGACCTAGAGTAATTGTAGCTTTGATTTAAACGAACCCCTTTTGTGATTTCAATTTACCAAATTGTTGAAAATTCACCCAAAACTTGCACAACTGCACCAGGGTCTCCCCTCCAGGTCCGGCCCTGGTCGACCCTGCTTCGCTTTCTCCGTGTAAGCCTGCACTTAATTCGGCCCGATTTGCTCCGCGAGGTTGTGGTGTTAGATGAGCGCCAACAAACCACTTCGACAAACCAATCAACAAATCTTCCCGCTCTACTCTAATTTCGGCGGGAAATACTCCTTTTGTGCCCAGTTAAATAGACGGTTGAACCGCCGGTATCGGGTCCGCCTTTTCCTTTCACCCGGCTCCTTTTAAATATACCAGCCGGCTGATGCACACGTCTCCGATGCACCCGCCTTCGCAAAATACCTCAAATAGCCTCGAGCGACCTGTACCACGCTCCCCCGCCGCTCTGCACACCGGCGCCGTGAGTTCTCGCGCAGGTCTCCTCTCGCGAAGCGACCTAAGTGCTCCAATCTGCTCGGCAGCCCTGGAACCGCTTGAAAAACCTGCAACGTAAAAGAGAAAGAATTACAAAAACAAGAAGCCCCCCGAGCGCGGGGCACGGCAGGCTGTGGGGGAGCGTCCAGGGAACAAGGGGGTCTCCCGGGCGCTCCCCGCCTCATTTATTCCTGAGGGGTCCGAGGGGGCGGCGGCTATGCCCACCCACCCGGCCCCTCCTGCAGCCCGCCCCCCTGCCCCGGAAGTCCTGTGGTGACATCCGGGTCAGGGAGGGTGCCAGCCAATCGGTGGTGAGGCGCGCCCGGAGGGCACGCCCCACCACCGAGAGGCCTGAAGAGGGGGGTGGTCGCCGCGCCGCCATGCGGGAGGGGGGGCCAAGGGCCCCCCCTTTTCATTTTGGCTGAAAGTCAGAATTGCTAAAAGAGCATTATCTGGTATTGACTGTATACCAACGCCAAAGAAAAATAGGTCCAAGCAAGTGGTCAAGCCCTATCTATCTTAAGAACCCTAAATGCACCATATGTCATGTATCCAGATGAAAACATCTTACATGTCTCACCTCTGTGTTGGTCTCTGCACCTTGGGATTTGTACTAAGGGTTTATTTCCACTATAAATCCTAGGCAAGGCAGTGGAGATTTTCCTCTGCGACTGCACATTCCTTCTGTTTTATCCCCTTTGAGCTGCACAAGACGGACACAGACTCTTAGAGGGGCACTGTAAAAGCACCTAATGGGGCATATTACCAAGCCCCTATCGCCACCATAACGTCACTTTTGTGACGTTGTGGTGGCGATAGGATCAGCACCCTTTTACCAAGGCAGCGTTAAACCACATAATGTCGTTAAAAATCACGTTAAGTGGCTTAACGCTGTCTTGGTAATGGGGCCCCTTTCACGCTAAACATAGTGTGAAAGGGGCATGCAGTGGGTGCTGTGGTGGGCGTTCCACAGCGACACCCATTCACTTCGTCCCTGCCACCTATTATCAAGAGAGGCGATAATAGGTGGCAGCGCCAAACTTAAGACCCGTAAAATCCTGGGCTTAAGGTGGCGAAACAAGGAGAAATGCTTCATTTCTCCTCGTATTTGCTTTTTCCATGTGCGCTGCCTTGTGCAGCACACATGGAAAAAACCAAAATGCCAAGGTTTTTTTATGCATGAAGTAGCACACATGTAAGTTACAAAATGGCATTTTAGGTTTGTTTATGTACAGGAAGGGACACCTTCCTGTACATAAACAAACGTCCCTCCTCGCAGTCACCCTTGAACTCTGGTGCAAAGGTGCCTCCATTGGCGCTAAGTCCTGAGACTTAGCTCCATCGCTGGGGAAACGCCAGGCTGCACCATATCCATGGTAATATGGTGCAGCCTGGCGTTTCCGAAGTGGCGATGAGAGGCGTTAAGCCAAGGAGGCCAATGCCCCTCACCCCCTCTTCCTAGATAATATGACCGAATGTGTTCTCTTGAAATTTTGTGAAATTGCACGAAAGGTTTGTGAAATAACGCTTTCATAGTGAAATGGAGATTGCATTATCTCGCATTGCTTCTTTTAAGCAAACGCATACTTTGCCTAAAAAGTCTAGTTAAATTCGGGCAGAAGACAAGTCTGAGAAGAAAATGATTCTTCGAAAAACATTTTGTGTGCAATCCAGTTTTTCAGGAGTCTTTATATGCGAGGAGAGCTCCAGCACTACACAAAATTGCAAAAGGCGAATGTTAGAGAGGTCAGCAGTTTTTGCTGTTGTAAGTGAAGGTTTGCACAGATCTAACTTTGTAATGTTCATGAACATTAAGGGAGACACAATGCTAGTAAATAAATCTAATGTAACCAACTGAGAGTCCATCTGTGCAAATCTGTACCCATGAGATGTTTTTGTATACACTAATTTTCAAATTTCGCATCTGAGATTTGGAAGAAAATTGTTTAATAATTTTTTTTTGTTTTAGAATCTCAAAAAATCCCTTTGAAAATCTTGATTATCTCGCTGTTACTAGGAAATAAACATGCACACTGTCGCTTTGGAGCACAAAACCCTGAAGATTCCCACTGGCATCTCTACTCATGTGGAGAGAGAATTTCTATTTTAACCACTAGTGATGCAGATATCCTTTCCCAAACGTTTATAACTAAAGGACATATTTCCATTTTGTGGACCCAGTAACATATTTTGAAATAATGGGGAATGGAGATTGAAATGTCATTTTTGGAGAGATATTTCACTCTTTTCTACAGTCCAAACACCATTCTTCCTCCTCTATGATCCCGAAAATGAAAAACAAATTAGACCTGGTCTCATCTCTCGGCCAAATGGTAAATATACGTTCAGGTGGTCAGAACGATCAAACATATACAAATATTCACTACCTAGGTTCAATATCTACATTTTCCTCGTGGGGAAGAGAAACTGGCAATCCATCTAGGTTAACATAAACGAGTTTGGCCAATAGGCAATAAGTTCTGTTCACAGTAAACTGTTTTACAATTTTTATTTTTGTGATACCAGTGAATCATGATTAGCGAAAATGTATTTCTTTAAACTAATAAGATTGATGTGAATTCATTATGTAGTGATGTCCTAAAAATGTAGGGGCCGATTAGGATGGTGGACGGATTGCCCCCGCCGGGCTAGCGGTTGCCACCACCCGCCCTGCTGGGGCAATCTGTCCGCCAACCTCCCTGAAATGACCCCCCGCCACATTAGGATGGCTGGGGGGTCCGCGGCGGATGGGAAGACCGTCCGCTGCTTTTCCGCCGCGGTCGCCTTGCAACTGTGGCGGAAAAGGTCTAATATGGTGGCGGTGTCTATCAGACACCGCCAGCCATATTAGGATGGGCTTTGGGGAATGCCTTTCCATGGCGGAAAGGCATACGGTCTTTCCTTTGGCGGCCCGTTGCGGGCCCCCAGGGTGAAGGGGGGTGGAGGGTACACATGCGTTTCAAAGTACAACATGGCAGGCACAGCGCGGTGCCTGTCATGTTGTGCTTTGAAACGCAAAACATGCATTTTTAGCATTGCGGCGGGTGGTGCTTTCAGCAGCGCCCGCCGCAATGTTAAAAATGCGGGATGCACCCGCCACTGTGGCGGGTGCATCCTAATTCGGCGCACGGGACCTCCGCCATTATGGCGGGCGGTCCCTTGCCACGACAGGATGGCGGACGGACAAAGTCCGTCCGCCATCCTAATCGGCCCCCAAGTACTGATATGGACAAATAGTCGCTTAGAACTTGGACATAGTCTCATACGGAGCTTCATAACTCAATGAATTGTAAAAGGATGAGATAACAATGTATTGAATCGATCTTTGGGACGCCAAAAATTATGGGTAGATACAAATTTATTTCATAAGAATGAGGTAAATTCATTATGAATTGCTATCTATATTGATGTAGATAAAGAACTCGGACACAGGCTCATACAGAGCTTTATAACTCAATGAATTGTAAAAAAGACAAGACAAGAATGAACTTAATAGTTCTATACCATCGTAATTATCTTTTATAAATCATGAATTTAGTTACAGTATCCACACAATATACTAAAGCTTGCTTAAAATTGCATGAATAGCATTAATGTGGCATTCAAAGATGGAGCTTATTTACAGAGCATTGGTTTGTCTTTTAAAAACGCAAGTCCCTTTTCTATGTTTATGCACGTAATGCATCACTGAACAACTCATTTCTTGTTGTAAATATAAGCACAACGATGTTGTAAATGCACTGACAGTCAAAAAAGGCGCAAACCGAAATGCGTCCTGTTTGTTTTGTGACTAGGTGAATAAACCGGGTCATTTCACTTCTCACATGAGTCTCTTTATTCTTATTCTTTGAAGTCCTGAGCTGATTATTAATCCGTGGACCCACTGCCACGACATCTATATATATTTTTCTCCATGTTAATTTCCATAGGAAACTTTAGTCTATAGCCTGAACTGCTGAACGGAATTGCATTAAATTTGGGTAAAAGGTAGTTCTTGGTTCAGAAAGCCCTCTTTTTGTTAAATGGTGTAAATCCATTTAGTAGTTCCTGAGAAATGTAAACATTTCTTAGATATACAACTGGGGACACGGAGGATCCGCTAACCCTCCCAATCTCGTTCCTGCAATCTAATTGGCTGCCAACACTTCAAACCAGGAAGTGTTGGCAGCCATCTTGTGACTCTGTTGAACAGAGTCACAAGATGAAACGTGAAAAAACAAGAAAAGGGGGCAGGGTAGAATCACCCTGATCCCCTAGATTCGCGATGAATCTGCAGAACCGGGCAAATTATTTTTTTCTTTTTTTTAAATGAAGCATGGACTATTGCGCGTCATTTGAAGCCCATGGGTGGGCCAGGTCTGGGGGGCAATGAAAAAATTAGATACGGGGGCCGAAGCTTATTCATTCAATGTTGGGGATACGATACCTCTCCGCAGTCCAAGGGACAGCTACCTCCCCGGGGCTATAATTGCAAAAATCAATCTGTGGGGTGCCTTCTTTCCCCATGCAGCCCGGGGAACGCCACCTCCCTGGGGTTATGTTTGTGAAATGCAGGAGGCCACATGCCCCCCATAGCCCTGGGGACAGCCACCTTCTCGGGGCTATTTACATAATTAGATGTGGGGGGCTCATGACCCCCATGCAGCCTTGGGGACCACGACCTCCTTGGGGATACTTTATAAATGTGGCTCCCCTCCTGGAGCTGTAAATGGCCCTGGGGACCGCTACCCCCGGGGCCAGCTCCAGCAATGTTCAGGAGTGCCCACCCCCAGGACATTGCAGTTTGCTATGGGATGGCGGGATGGGGTCCCAAGGGCCCAAAACGATCAAGGGAAAGGTGGCCACACAGCCTCCCTTCCTAAAATATAAAAAAAACTGAAGCTGGCAACTCGCCAGAGGTCCGCCCCCTTTCTCCACTACTCTGCAAATGCTTTTCCTAGCGTGCTCTTGGTTGGAGGAGGAAGTCCCCTTCGCTCATTAGGGTTCTTAGGGGCCAACACACCCACCTGTTAACCTCCAGTAACCCCCACATAGTGGGTAAAAGAATGGTGATATTAAAAACAAGGGAAGGTACTAAGATATATAATCTAGTACAATTGCTAACTGCAGACTTGCTGGTTGTGTATCAGTGACTGCTTGATTTTTAGAAACAAAAGCTCATATTTACCTGAAGGGTGGTACTGATTCCAGCTGGCATGGTTCACAATATTAAACTAATAACATAACAGAACAGGTGTATTTGTAAAGCAGCGCACTTTCACCCCAGCAACGGGGCATCTTGGCACTGAAATAACAGATGTATATTGTTACCCAATTCAATGGTACTCATTTTATCGACCTCAAATTGATAAAGGGCTGAGTGTACCCACTGGGATTTGAACCTGTGACCAGGAGGTCGAACACAGGCCGCTGCAGTGGATGCATTAGTCCACTGAGCAACCAGACCCGGCTAATGCCTACTATATGTATAAGCTGGCATGGAGCTCCTCCGAGCTATTTAGTCCATTAGGATGCTTGGTGTCAAGATTTAAAATATAGTGCATTTCAAGTAGCTGGAGTGTTTTTTCCTGTCCCCACCTCTTTTGTTCCTTGGGACAGAATAAATAAGGAAATATTTCAGCTCATTTGGATTATTATCATACCGCTCATTAAAGTGGCGAGCCACTGGATAAGTTTGATCATTATTTTTGATGGCACGGATGTGATGGAGTACACTTTTATGCCCTTGTAGGATCGTACTTCCAATGTAGCTCAGTTTGCATGGGCACTCCAGCACATACACCACATGATCAGTTTTGCAGTTTAGGGCCATGTTGATTTGTCTGTCCAGGCCGCCAAAGGGGGTCGAATAACTTGTTGTTGACACCCCATGTTGGCAGGCTTTACATGATTTGCATTTGTGAAACCCCAATCTTTGGTTTAACCAAGTTGTCTTGACTGGAAGACCGCAGGGATCATTGTCAACCAAGGTGTCTTTCATTGAGACGTTCCTCCTATATGTGATGGATGGACGCTTAGGAGCCACCTTACCTATAATTGGATCCTGTCTAATGAGGTACCAATTCTTGTTGATGATCTTTCTCACAGATGATTCTTGTCGATTAAATTCCAGGATGAACCTGAAATTATTTGGTGTTTCATCTGGGGTGGACCTGTCTGACTTCTGTTTAAATGGAGTTTCCCTCTGTTTGAGACTACTTTTGGTTAGTGCTGTTGCTAGGCATTTATTGCTGTAACCCCTTTCCTTAAATCTGGCTAGGCATTCTTTTTCTGCAACTTCTAAATCTTTACTGTTGCTACATATTCACTTTAAACAAAGTAGCTCACCATAAGGTATACTCTGCACTAGATGATTTGGGTGTGAGCTACTTGCATGCACAATTGCATTGCCTGTCGTGGGTTTTCTATGTAGGTTAGTCTCTAGTTTACCCTGGTTGATCTACACCTCAACATCCAAAAACATTATACTTGTTTTGCTAATATTGGCAGTAAAGCTTAAATTCAACACATTTATATTAATTGATTTAATGAACATTACTGCTTCAGCCTCAGTGCCTTGCCATACCAGAAACAAATCATCAATGAATCTCCACCAACTCTTGACATGGTTAGTCATTACATCTGAATGGTTCTTCATGACAGCCAGTTCCTCCCTCCAGCCCATGTGGAAACATTCATAACTGGGGGAGAAGAAGGCTCCCATGGGCACTCCTCATGACTGCTGATACAGGGTATGAAACATGAATATGTTGTTCATTAAACACATTTCTACCATATTAACTAACATTTTGGTTTGTTCAGCATATTGTAACCCTCTCATGGACAAGTAATGTTGTAAGGCTCTTAGTCCATCCTTGTGTTTTATGGATGTGTATAGTGAGGCTACATTAAGTGTAATGAAAAGGTAATCCTCTGGCCATGGAAAGTTCATAATTTTGGCTAGGAAACCCTGTATCTTTAATATTGGAGGCCAGTTTACGGACATGCTCCTGTAGAAAGAAGTCTATGTATATGGAGGTTTTTTTCAAAAATACTGTTTTTGGCCGATATAATTGGCCTACCAGGGGGGTTTCTTACGTTGTTGTGTACTTTTGGAATCAAGTACATTATTGGAGTGGTAGGGTTAGCTTTCCATAGATATTTATACTCGTCCGTTGTTATTAGGCCAATGTCCAGTCAAGCCATCAGTTTCATTTTGTAAGTTGAGTGTACCAAATTTAAAGTCATTGTGTTGCTGCCACAGTAACAAGATTTGTCGTTAAGTTGACTCATGGCCTACTTTAGATAAGCATCCCTCTTCCACAGCACCACATTACCGCCTTTATCAGCATTTCTGATGACGATCTCCTTGTTATTTTTTTAGTTTGGTCATCAGTTGGTGATATTGAAGCTCTCTCTTATTTTTTGGTGACGTTATTTTTTTCTTCATGCGTGGAACGATTCAAATTTTTCAAACCATTAATGACTTGCTCCTCAAAAATGTCAATAGTGTCCTTAATCATTAATGGATAAAATGTAGACGGTGGCTTGGATGGTGTTTGACACAATTTAGTTCTGATTGTTAGTGGACTCCCGAGCTCAGCATGATTTACATTCTCTTCCTCATGTATTAAATCAAATAGGATATCCACCATATTTTCTGATTCTTGGTTACTTGTGGCTGTTGTATGATCTTCGTGTGTTGATTGGTTATTGGTGACTGGTCTTGCTTCAACCTTATCTGATTTTGATGGTTTAGATTGTACATAGAACTTTTGGAGTTTTAGTTTTCTGACACTTTTGCATATGTCCACTCGCGATTTGGCACAGTTGAACGAGCCCTCGTGGCAGAAGGATAATCCCAAGGCTATTAGTTGCTTTTCTGCAGTATTTAGCACCATATCTGTTAAATTGATGACAGTTTTGTCGTTTGTTACATCTGGATTCGCTTGCACTATTTTTTCCATAATTTATTCTGCTGCCGTTTTGGTTGCCTTTTGTTTCTCCCTTCTTCTGTTTGCCTTCCTTCTCTCCCTCCATTTTCTGTATCGCTCCGATTTGGATTTGTTTGCTGTTTTCTTGGTCTGAGTGACTGGAGGCACTCTCTGCATAAAAAATCCACTTCCTCAGTTAGGGAATGTCTGCGAGCTGCTGCTGGTTTCATTTTTCTATGGGTCTCTGCTTCAGACCCGCTCTCCACAGCCAAGCTTGCATCTGATACAGAGGTCAGATCTGGTTGCACACTCTCACCCCCTGCTCCTTGAGCCAGGTTCTGTGCTAATCCTGTTTTATCTGCTTTTAATGCGTCAAACATTTTTGCAAAAGTAAAATCTCTTCCATATTCATAATCACACCGGTCCCGGTGAAATTTAAAAGCTTTGTGCTCCCTTATTGTGTCCACCTCTTTCTTTAGGCATTTTTTCATGTCAGTTTTGATTTTTTCAATGTCATCCTGCTGTTCTATTAATTCCAGTTCCTTATTTATATTGTCAATCTCTTCAGCTAGTTTAGTACAATCCATCTCAGCATATTTGACCAAAATGAAAAGTAATTTGCGATGATTCCAACTTTGTTTCTGCCCATTCCCATATCATTTCGGGGTCGGGCGCTTCAGAACTTAGAGCAAGCAATATCCTTATACTGCAAGGTACTCTGCCCATATCTAAATATCGTTGGAGTGATTTTGCTTCCCATCAAAGTTTTTGCTCAGTTCTCATTAGTTTTTCCAGCTGTTTGCATTTTTCTTTAATGCCTGTGTATCTACCCATTATTGGGGGATTCTGGGTAACTGAGTCCTTTCCCATTGCTAGATCGTCACTGAACGTTGCTGCCACTGCTTCCTCCCTTTCTCTTATCGCGTCAGCATATGGGAAATGTCCTTTTCAGGGTCCAGGGTGAGGAAGGCTATTTGAGTGGCTAGGTATTTTTTAGGGTTTGGGGTGGATGTAGTTTTCTGGGTGGTAAGGTCATTTTTAGGTTTTAGGATGGTTTGGGTATTAGGGTGGCAAGGGTATTTTTAGGGTTCAGAATAGGTATGGGTTTTTAGGTGGCAATGGTATTTTTAAGGTTAAGGGTAGGTATGCGTTTCTTGGTGGCATGGTTATTTTTAGGGTTTAAGGTAGGAATGGGTTTCTGGGTGGCAAGGTCATCTTTAGGGTTTAGGGTGGGTATGGATTTTTGTGTGGCAAGGGTATTTTTAGGGTTTAGGGTGGGTGTGAGTTTTAGGCGGCTAGGGCATTTTTAGGATTTAGGATGGGTATGTGTTTATTTGGGGGGGCAAGGGAATTTTTAGATTTTAGGTTGGGTATGGGTTTTTAGGTGGCAAGGGCATTTATATGGTTTAGGGTGGTTATAGGTTTTGGGTGTCAAGGGTATATCTTTAGGGTTTAGGGTGGGTATGGATTTTTGGGTGGCAATGACATTTTAGGGTGGGTATGGGTTGTGGGTGGCAAGATGAATATATATATATATATATATATATATATATATATATATATATATATATATATATATATATATATTGGGCTTTACCAACATACCTTGATGTTGTTGCAAATGACTGAGTGGTGTCTAGAAAATAACGCATTCATGTTTGACAAACTCCTGCACAAGCAAACACAGGGCACAGCCATGGGTACTTGCTTCACCCCCAGCTATGCTAATTTGCATATGGGCTGGTGGGAAGAGCAAATACTCAAGAAGACATACCGCACACAAATGTCAGAAAATGTAGCACTATACTGTCGCTACATTAACGATATTTTCGTATTATGGAAGGGCAGTGAGGAAAGTGCAAAAGAATTTGCAGTTGAGTTTAGCCAGAATGTACCTAATCTCCAGTTCACTTGCACCACCAGCAAAGAATCCATTGTCTTCCTAGACTTAGAACTGTACGTCAGCAACAATAAGGTACAATCCAAAACATACAGGAAACCTACTTCTGGTAATACCATTTTGCATGCTGAGAGTTTCCACCCCAGAAGCCTCATCTCAAGTATCCCTTATGCAGAATGCCTCAGGATGAAGCGAAACTGCAGTACAAAAGAAAGAGCTTTTTAACAGATTACAAGACAGGGGTTACAAGAACAAAACCCTGACTAAGGCAGAGCAGAAATGCTCTGCTAAAATTAGAGAAGAACACGTTTTTAAACAAAATGAGCAACCGGTGAAAACACAAACAGGTGATACACCAAGATTGATCACAGGCTTATAATGCATACCACACACAACTAAGCAAGATCTTGTCCAGACACTGGCCAGTTGTACGTAGTGACCTCACCATAGGACCTACATGTGGCAAATTACCCCAACTGACATTCAGATGGGCAAAATCTATGAAGCAAGAGTCGGTGTCCAATACGCCACGGAAAGAGAAGAGCACCCTTTGGCTCTAAAGTATGAATGGCTTTCATAAATGCACTAAGTGCAAAGCTTGCAGGCATGGCATCAACACAAGCAAAGTACCTCTTCCCCTCAGGAAAACTCCACTAGAGATCAGAGAGAATTTTACCTGCAAGACAGATTTAGCAGTTTACGTTTTGCAATGCACCTGCAACAAAAAATACGTAGCGAGCACCATACACCCTGTCAATGTGAGGATATTGCAACACCTGTGTGGAATCGGGAATGACGATCCTGCATACCCGGTAGCACGCGACATCAACACACACCATGGCGGGAGGGCAGAAGACCTGAAGTACTTTGCCATAGATAGTGTCAAGAAAAATGCTAGGGGTGGAAACAGACAACTAGCCCTTAGGAGACTAGAATCTAGGTATATCATCCTACTAGACTTCAAGACACCTAACGGTCTGAATGCAGATGAAGCTATGGGTGTGCACCTCTGTGTTCCTTACATCTTGCACCATTAAGACCTAATGTCACTGTATTAGCTAACTCCTCTTTCCTTGACCCACTCCTCTTCACGTCTGACCCATGTGCTTTCATTATACCATCTTCCTTCATATCCCTTGCTTGGTCAATCAATTTGAACACATCACATAATCCTCTTCACACACGAACCACAAACATCACCAGCCACTTGACCTTCACCTTCCAGTGCTCACCAATCACGAGGTCATCCAACCCCCTACTGACCCATAAGGCATTTACAATGAGTTGGCATATATTACATGGCAAAATCGTGTCCCAAAACACCCACTGGGGCAACATGACAAACACCCAATTCCTTTGTGTATCCAAAATTGATACTCACGATCCGAATTACAGCAAGATTGTGAAGTTAGCCATGGTACCGCACTGGCTGGACACGGGTAGCAGTAACATATACACTACAGGCGGCTGCCACGTGGTCCAGATGTGTAAATATACACATGATCTGCATCACAGACATGATCGTGAAGTTAGCAATGGTACGGCACTGGCGTGACGGGTGAAGAAGCAACACATACACTATAGGTATGTGCCACGAGGTCCTGAGGTATTAGAACTCATTACAGGCAAATACAGACACACAGATTACCAAGCATAACCATCAATGCCACCGTCTGGGCCAAAGTAATTAATGGGGGGGATGCGCTGTCCAAACTCAATGTGAGATTTCTTGAATGCAAATGTATATATTACACACATTTTGCACTATGGTTCACTTTATTATTATTTCTTCCACTGAGGTAAGGAATTGTGACACATAACAATTTTGGCTTTATGAACAACATTTACCTAGCCATTACATTATAATTTATAATCGAATATTTATAAATGTTTTTGAAATAATGGTGGTAAAAGAAATACTGCAAGTCTTACCATGACTAATCACTTGTCAAAGAGCACACCTCTTCTATGTCCGTCACATTGGGCAAAGTATCCATGACAACCCACGTATGCGGTTACCAAGCACGTCAAATGTATATAATGCACTATTTCAATGTGGACAGATGTTGTGAACAAGGCGGTTCTGCCGCCGAAACGCGTCAAAGTCTATCGTATGGAATACATTTCACGGAGTCAGCGCCTGTTTTCACACGAAACAATTCAGGATTGGAATCCATATATATATATATATATATATATATATATATATATATATATATATATATATATATATATATATATATATATACATACACACACACACACACACACACATTTATACCAGACATACGCCTTTACCATGCATGCCTTTACAATGAAATGGCATGTGTGGTTCCGTCACACAACCTTCACCAAATAGTCCACTCCCCCAATCTGTCATGAGCTACAGTCTGAACTGGAATTTTGAAAATCAATTCACAACATTTAACTATATGCTATGTATGAGGACCAGCCGCGGTCGGCAGTAGGAGTTCCTACAGGGCAGTGACGTGGGGAGGGGGAGGGGCAGGGTGGGGGGTAGTAATGTATGGATTACGGAGTTTAACAGGTAAGTAAACATATAAATAAATAAAACGAATTTTGTTGCGTGCACTGCATCACCAAATGCGATGCAGTGCTCGCAACGAAATTTGTTTTATTTATTTATATGTTTACTTACCTGTTAAACTCCGTGATCCATACATTACTAAACCCCACCCTGCCCCTCCCTCTCCCCACGTCACCGCCCTGCAGGAACTCCTACTGCCGACCGTGGCTGATGGGGACCACATAATTTTATTTTCGGGATGCCTCCTGCAGCACTACTTTGTTTCCTGCAATCCAGCAGAAGGATTAACTAAAATTCCACCACTCTCCGAAGAACTGGAGAGGTAAGCGGGGAGGGGCAAACCGATCAGTGTTTATATTAAAAATGAGAGCAGGTGTTTGTCTAGATTCCCTTCTTGTGGCCAAAATTTTACCTCCTCACGCTGATAAACAGATTTTTACACTAGTGTTCAATCTTTCCATTAGGTTAACTCGTCAGAATTAATTCCACCGTTCCATTTTTTTTTTTTGGCGAGTCCATCATTACTTCCAAGGTCACAAAGGGCTTTTTGTTTTTATATTAAATACCTATTACATGTAAAATCAATACTTGAACACGGGCAGCCATTAGTACAGAGCTGGGAGTAAGGAGGGGGGAGATGGTCTGTGCTGAGACTCGCTGTCCACGCATCAGTACAAAATGGCTCTAGGTCGGTACCTTCTGCGAAGTGGAGACCAGCTACCTGGCCTCATTGAGGCGAGCTTGGATACCGAGGTGAGTGTGGCTGTGCGCATCACATAACGTATTGTGTGGACCTGTATCAACAATTCACGAGAGCAAGGTGTGGCTTAACACGCTGTCCATAGATTGTTTCGCCGACTTCCTCCCTCCAATATGCCAAAACGCCATCAAGGCACCATGCCTGGATTCCACTCGATGAGAAACCGCGAAGACAAGCAGAGCATGTAATTATTTAATACTTATTTAGGAATTTTCACTAGCAATTTTCGGATGCTGGCCCAAGCAAGCACTTGCGTGTGCTATATACCGTGTGGGTAGTAAGCACTGCATCACCCTCTTTAGGCTGAATCCTTAAACAGATCAGATGCGGGCCCTCTTTTTTGGTATTAATATTGTAGTCTTTATGATTTCTGAGTTCCTCAATCATTCCCAAAAACATGTTCACAATCTTTCATGAAGTTTCATTATAATATTTTACTCATTTAAGGTGTTTCTCCATAAAATAAGCAAGCAGCCCACACGTGTTTCATGAACCACACTTCGCTTCCTCAGTAGTCTAGTTGTAGTATTGTAGATTGGTCATTGCTGTTTACTTTGGTAAGCTGTTTATTATTGCTGGATATTGTTCGCCCAGGTTCTCTTTCTGCAGAGCTGCATTGCCTCAAAAGTTAATGCTCTCTAATGGGTCAGTGCTGGCCACTGCATTCAGGTGCTGTGGTGTGGGGCTGTCTGGGTGGTGAACGGGCTTAAAATAAATAAAATAAAGAAACTGACTTTCTTCCAAGTGTCCTGGTCTGCTCTACTTCTGTTCTCGATAAGAGCAAACAAAGCAGAAGCAAATAGTACATAGTGCAGCTAGCAATAGCATTACTTGTTCTAAATTCTTGTGATTTGGTAGGGATGGTGGATGAATTGGGGCACTGGGGTGAATGATATTGAATTAGCTGTGTGAGGTTTTTGGTGATCTGCAGTTAGGTTCCATAAAACAAGGCACTGATGGATTAGGAGTGACTTAAAAAGTAGCGTTTGTTGTAAATTCGGTATTCGTATGTGGGGTGGACCAGATTCTAGAGGAATGGATCCCGTATGCAAAGAGATGCAGTAGACTACTTTTCGGTACCTATGGAGAGTGATTTAGGACACTTCTGACAGGCTTATATTGTATTATATTACGTATTGAGCTATATTACAAAATAAGGGTATCACTGTGTCCTGTGCATGAAAGGGCGCAAACACTGCCATTGCAGAGGCTACCTATCTGTTGAAAAGTACTCTCTGTGGGCCATATCACAAAACATTTCTGACTGGCGTTATTTCATGTCCTTGGTGGTGAGTTAAAGCAGTGCTTCCTCGAACATCTTTTACTAACGTATTATGACAGCGGGATTCTGGAGATGGTAATCTGTGACAATAACTTCTGTATACCTTTGTAGTGTGCCATTTTGTTGTGTTCTTTTGTTTTTGTGCCTTATTGTTTTTTTCATTGTTGCATTATGATTTTGTTGTGTTGCACTCTGTTTTTAAAGTTTTGCTGCGATGTGCCCTTTTTATTTTAATTGTGTTATATTGCAATTAATATATTACTGCTTTATGTTCAGTGTTTATTTTAGCTATTTTAGCAATCGTTGCAACATTTGTGGCCAGAAAGAAGCACAAGCCTTTCAAAGAGCATGTGGCAAGCAATAGTTTGCCACTGTCTACGGTGGGAAAATAGCGCTGCAGCAGCTCTTCACCTACTTAAAATACCAGTTAGCCCTGAACTGTGGAAGAGAGTGGGTCTAAACTCGGTGCTCACAGTGCAGGCTCTATGGGCTTAGCACCCCTCACATTAAGCTGCAAAGACAACGCTATCCTGAAAAAGGCACACTGGGTTGTAGCAAAAACTAAAGCGATTTACTATGGGACTCAGGTAGCAATAATAGCTATATTTACTTGTCCCTGCACCTTGCAGCGGAGATGGGTCAGCACTTTAAATCTAAAATGTCTCGCTGGGGGGAGGGGCTATGAAAAAAATTCATTAAACAATGAGAAGATCTACCTTCTTTAAAATGGTGATAAGAAACACTATGTACATTTTTCTTATTTGACAAGGTAAGTTTTCCTTTTGAAGGTGACACAAATTGACTAAATATGTAGAAATAGAAGTGAAGGTATACAGATTAGGAATTGTAGTTCACTATTATTGTACCATCATGATTTTACATCGACCATAGCCCACTAGAAGCAGTATTGCTAGTAGGTGCTTAATATTAGGAGCAATGATTTTCCATTTGACAACACTTCTTTTTTTGACCTCGCAAGGATAAAATGCTTAATTGGCCCTTCTAGAATGCAATTCTATAACCTGTAAGTGTCCCTGGTAGCGTTGGGATGCCATTTTAAAAACGCATAAAGTGTAGCATCTAAAAACATCCACTAAATAGCAGGGGCTTTCAGAAAGCCCACTTCAGGTATTGATCTGTTGTAGTGTCATTCACATTTTTCTTCTACTCATAAACCACACAGTATGTGGCAATGGGTCAGCTCCCGTCAGCCATTGGCTAACTTCACTGTGACAGATGGCATTCTCCTCATTCACAAGAAGCACATTCACACGCAGTCATTCCATTCTGTTCCAGGTATTTCAATGGGAATATGTACTTTTTGAGACCCCAAAAATATTTGTATTTTGCAATACTGAGGAAGGCCTGGCAGATCCAACAATATTTTATAAAGCCATGGTAAATATGGGAATGGAGTTCACTGACAATATCCTTCACTGGTCTTTCTACTCCTTTTTTAACAACCGCCAATTCGTTCCCATAGGCACCCCATGTTCAAAAAGATCCCTGTCCCCTAGGGTTACATACTGTTCCTTGTCATGATCATCCTCTACAGGGAGCTCTACTCAAAGATAATGCCACCCAATATGCTGATGATACGCAACTCTACATGAAATTCTCCTCTTCGCCAGCCATCCAACGGCTTGAGCACTGCCTACACTTCATCCAGACCTGGATGTCCAGAGCCTATCTAAAGCTTAACCCAACCAAGACAGAATTTCTGTTATTTGCCATGAGCAACAAACAAGAAAACAGTACAAACCTGGCTCAGTCACATGTACCTTCACGTCTTCGAACCCCAACTTTCACTGAATAGCGTCACTTTGATTCTCACTGGAAACCAGCCTCGACCGCAAAGAACACATTACCAAAGAAAAATGATGTGTTATCAGCTCCCTCTCTAAAAAAAGTGCAACTGTTTCTTCGAGAAAGTGATTTCAGAACTGCTGTTCTAACCCTGTGTACTCTCTTACATGGATGGTGGTAATTCGCTGATCCATAGCCTCCCAGATTCCACACTGGCACACTTTAAGGTGTTGCTGCATGTCTCATCCGGGGCATGAATGAATATGATTACATCAGCTCCATTCAGATGGATCTCCATTGGCTTCCCTTGCTGGTCTGCATCATCTTAAAACCAGCTGCATCATTTACAAAGCTGTCATGGCCAACACCCCCACCTACCTTGCAGATGAACTCACCAGCTATAGTGGCTCCCAGCACACCTGCTGCCAGGACACCATCAGACTGCAGACTATGGAGTGTAAAAATAGAGCAAAATAAGGCTCAAGGCATTTCCCTCTATGTGTCCAGGATCTGAAATAATATCCCTGTATCCATCAGGACCGCCCCTGCTGTATTCCAGTAAACAGTTGTAGATGCACCTCTTTATAGAACGCTACATAACAACGCAACAACAGTCCACAAAGCAGACACTTCCACTATCATTCATTGACTTTCTGGTTGTATTTGATCCTGTGATCAGATGTTTCTGGTTCTCATGGCGAGGTGTGGCTATCTCATCCAGCCCTGGGATGCTCATTGCATTATTGGACTTGCTATGTTGTGTTTCCCTTTACGTCATGTATCAGAATACAGCTCCTGACACTTGGCATGGGGTACCTTGCAATCACAGATTACGGAAGTCCCACTCTATACTCTGTATTCAACAATCACAGACCATGGGGGCCTCTGAAGCTAGCTGCAGTCACATAAACACAAGTCAGTGGTGGCAAGTGACAATCCGCATCCAAATGAGCGGGCTTCATTGGCTAATAGAGGAGACAACATTATTTTTTCCTGAGTATTTGCCGAAGTTTTTAAATATATGTAGGACCCTGTGTAGGGAGACCCTAGGCTATACCAGGTACAGCAAAATTTTGTTGGTGTAAAGTGAGACGCAGTTTTTCCAATCCTCCGACCATCTCAAACCTCATATACTTGGGTCTTTCCGAATCCATGCCGCAAGGGGTTCCGGAGTCAACGCGAAAAGCAATGGGGACAGAGGGCAGCTTTGTTTGGTGACACTGCAGATTTTTTTATTGTTTACAACTACCTGTGCCAGAGGGTCCATGTATAGGACCTTAATCCAACTGGTAACATTAGGGCTGAAACCCAACCTTCCAAGGACAGCAAAGAGGTAAGGCCATTCAATTGTATCGAATGCCATAGTGGCATTCAAGGACACCACCACCACATCTTCACTCAGTGTGTTTATGCACCCCATGACCCCGTGTAATCGGCGTAGGTTAAGTGATGTGTTTCTGGAGGGCATAAAACCTGATTGGTCAGAGTGGACTAACTAAGAGATAACTTGAATCAAGCGAGTGGCCAACAACTTTACTAGTATTTTGGTCTCCGCGTTTAGCAACAAGATAGGTCTATACGAGGAACATTTATTTTTGGGCTTGCCTTCCTTGTGTATGACAACCAGTGTGTCAATTATCTGGTCCTGGGGGAGCCTACCCACCCTTCAGCTCTCTGCAAATGTGTCATTAAGATAGGGGTGAATCTATACCGCTTCATTTTGTATAATTCAATTGGGAGACCATTTGGGCCCATTGCCTTTCCCGATTGTAGGCCCCTGATTGCCTGTGCAATCTCGTCGTCTGTGATGTCGCTTTCTAGTAGCTTAGTATAGTATGTTGATAGTGTCGGGAGTGTCATGTCTGACAACAGGGCCTTCCAGTCTTCCTCCGGGAGGGAGGTATAGGATTTGTATATTGATCGATAGTTTTAAGCAAACTCGTCCGCTATCCCCTGTGTGTCTGTGATCTCCTCCCTTGTTTCTACTACTAATTCCGTGACAAGGCGGTGTGCATATTCCCACTTGTCGAGTCAGGCCAAAAACTTCCAGGCTTTATCACCCAATTCGTATAACCTGCCTAATTTATCCCTGCTTACTGTTTTGGCTAAGTCAGTGGCAATGTTCCTATATTCTTCCCTCTTTAGGTTTAATGTGTGCAAAAGCTCGTCGTCCCAATTTTTCGTGGTTACCCGCTCTAATTGCAGAATCTCTTCCTCCAGCCTGAGCAGCTCTCTATTCTTTTCCTTGTGTGCCCCCACAATCTGAGAGATCACCTGTCCACGCACAACTATTTTGAAGGCCTTCCAGAGTGTTTGGGCGGACACCACTGATCTTTCATTCTCTTAGAAGTATTGGTTTATTTCTTTTGAGATTCTTTCTTTCACAGCTGGGATGCAGAGGTGCCAAGGATTGATTGGCGCTATTCTACCCTCTTGCTTTTCTCCTATCACCACACGGGCCCAAATCGTCGAATGGTCCAAAATGCCCTGCGCCAGGTGGAGTGAGAATATAGTCAACCTGGGAAAGACTGCTGTGTGCCCCCAAATGAAATGTGAATTGTGTCTCACGGGGGTGGTGGATGCTCCACCAGCCCCATTGCTTCCAGGAAGTTGGGGAGCCACGCTTGCGAGGGGCCTATGTCACGGGGAGGATGTCAGTCAAGTCTCCCTGATACAACAGAATTGAAGTCACCCCCCACGCACTGCATCACATTTGGTGATGCAGCGTGTGCAACGGAATTTGTTTTATTGATTTAATTGGCAACTTACCTGCATTCTTCCATATTCCGGTGTTTACTACCCACCACCCTGCCCCTCTCCCGCCCCACGTCACCGCTCGGTAGCACTCCCACCAGGAGCCGCTACTACTGCTTACAAGTATTGCCAATTAAGTGTGTCTCCTGTAGCAGGACTACCTCGGGGGACTGCTTTTTGATAAACTGCATAGCTATTCTTCTCTTAAGCTTATACTCCAGGCCATTAACGTTCTAGGATAGTAGTCTAATACTTTTTCCAACGGTGGACCCATGTTTATGGTCACTGGTTTCCGCTCCCCACCCATTCCCTGTTTTGCCCAATGTCGTACTGTCATCTAACTTAAAATTTAAGACAAACCAAACCCAATATTCCCCCTCCCTGCTTCCCTGCACTCTGGGCGTAAAACTGCCCATGACCGTAACTATGCAGAGTGCCTGTCGCCCCAAAGATAGACTAAATGTAGAGTATGAGAGGGTGGATTAGCATCTCCAATGCCTACCCTCTATGTGCATTTTACATACTAATCAGCCAGATAATTTGAAAATATCAGTTGAGTCACTTAGCATGTTCCTGTCGTTTCTGCCTGGCGGCGATACTGCACCCAGACGACCTCTGGCCAGCTGTGTTATTCCATTGTTCATTCTTCGGTAGCCGGTCGCACCGATCACTCAAACAAGGCTGGTTGCCTTGCTAGAGTTGGCTCCCTTCCTCGTCGGGCATCGATCTCTTTTGCTGGTCTCCACCCTTCCAGCCCATCTGCTGCCGCTTCTGTAGCGTCAAAGAACCAGGTTCTTCCGTCCGCCTCAATTTGGAATTTTGTGGGAAACAGCATCAAATACTGAAGACCCTTGTCTATGAGTTGTTTCTTGATACCCAGAAAGGAACGTTTTTGTCGCTGAACATTTATCATAAAGTCTGGGAGGAAGGTTATTTTGCTATTTTCATACTTGACTGGGGGGTGGGGCAGAACATGCGGTCTGCAGTATAACGTCTTGGTCTCTGAAGTTTAGGGGCCTTGTCAATAGTGGCCGTGGGACCGCCAACAGCCTCGGCCTTCTTTCCCTTTGTATGATGTGTGACGGCCACCAGGGTCTCCTGCCTGACCTTACTGCTTGCTCTTTCTCTGTGATGCCGATTTCTGTCTGCTGGGTGATAGTTCGGACCTTTACTTAGGCTTATTCTTCCATACCTTAAGGCAAAGGACCCTTGCCGCCTTCACCGATCAATCTTCATGATGGCGGGCCAGCCACTGGCTGTCCAGTGATGGAAACGACCCTCAAGTCTACACGGCCCAGCCTTAATGTTATCTGTACTCTGTATGTTCTTATTTGAAGTACCAGTAGGTTCCACTTTATGGCCTCGGTTACAGCCCCTGAACCCTCTGTGGCAACTGTCTTCCCTCCATGGATATCAAAATGACTGTCCCTTCCTTGTCATCTCTCAACCAAATCAGCACTTATTTGGCACTGCCACTGTGCCAGAGTGAGCCCCATCCAACTTCATTGCTTTCCCAGGAGGTCTTTGGGGTCCTAGATTGCTTCCGTGATGCTTTCTGTGTGAGGCAGGTGGGTACTCATCCGTTATTTTTATGGACTCACCTGATCATAATGGCGGGCTCCCTGCCTCTGGACTCCTGCTGTGTGCACACCACACCTCAGTTTATTACCCCACAGGAGTATCTTGTTGCGGGGATTCTGTGTAGGCACAGAACTGAAACCAGGCCCTCAGTGACTTGTGGTGTACCAGAAACTCACCTCAGTACCCAGAACCCCTATTCGACTTGCATCAGTGTCTCATTAGATCTCCATCCTACAGCGAAGCTACCAATGATTAGACAACCCAGAACATGCGACTTAGGGTACTCTCAGGAATAATGGGAATCAAGATCACTCTTTCATTTTTATTCTCATACCAGTCCACAACGTGCGTAATCAGAGACACGGAAAAGTTTAAAATGTTTATTTTTAACTATGTGCTCTAAGATGCAGTATTTTGGCTAACATAAGCAGGCATATGATTAGAAATAATACAATCAGCATTGTTACAATTTCATAAAACACAAAGGGAGAAATCATGTTACAATGATTGTGGGAACAAGTCATATAGTGCCTTGTGAACCACCCTCCCCTGCTAGGAACTAGGTTTTATAATAATAGAATGTCTCTTAGGCTTGAATGAGGAACCCCAGACCTCCAAGATTAGCAGAGGTGAATCACATCTCAGGATCAGCAAAGCTCTCTGTTACTGGAAAAGGTTTTTCTCCAAGTGTCCAAATCATGCATGCAGTGTAATATTAAAGGCACTAGAATTTCTGTTGGTTGCAGCTGTGTGCGTGTTGTGTCTAAAGCTTGGGCCGATCAACCGGAATAACAGCATACATTGTTATGGTGACCTTGAAGGCTTCTGCACACAGTGTACAGACTAAGGTCGCGATGTAAGTCTAGGGATGTGAAAAACAGACCATTCTCATGCGAAGCAAGCAGTTTAACTTACAACAACAGTTACATGTAGTGTTGTGTGCAAAAGCTGCAAAGTGGCAAAATGGCGTTTAAACTTCTAATAAGCTTATGCTAACAATAACAATGTGCGCAAGCAGGGCCTGTCTTCACTACAATCTCTTTCTGCCTCACAGCCCTGCCATAATCATTGCAGACTTCATCGATGATGCCACCATTTGCGCCGAACTGGGCTGAAGACCGGGCCTGCCTGCTACACCCACCCCACGGTGTATTGTCCCTTCGTTATCGGTACTGTCTCTTCCCAGGACCCAGGGATGCTCCCCGTCATCTCCCTGAGTCGCACTGTAGGTGCGGTTGTGGCGCCCAATCCTGCACGCTCTCCGAGACCAGCTCCAGTCCACAGCCACAAACGACGCCGCCAACACCCGAGCCCGCTGCTCTTGAACTCCACCAGGCCACGACTCTCTTCCTCTCTGCACCCTGCCAGTGTTGCTCCTTTCGAAACTGATTTCACGTCGCCAGTGCCTCTGGTGTTCCTGATCGCACTACTGATATAGTAGTTGGATATGTGAGCCGGATTAATCAAGGGTAGGGATTAGGGATTCACGGACCTGCCCTAATGTGCGGCCTTCGTGGTCAGCACTTAAGCCACGCCCCCAGGAGACATCATTGAATATTCAACAAACATTTTAAAAATTCAATTAGCAATTCACATTATATATATGTATACATATATACACACCCACATGTATATATTTATGTTAGTTTTATAAGTACGACAGCTCTCTTTCACAAACTTCAGTGCGCTGCATGTAACAGTTTTGGTTATTGACTTATTAGGGAGGGTGCAACAAAAAATTGGTACTAGAGAAGCCCTGTTCAGATAGTTTACTATACCATCATCGTTTATAAGGGAATCAGTTTAAGGAGATCTACAGCAGTTCACGTTACTGACTATTAATAGGACACAGATGCAAACGTAAACTGTTTATTGCTTCTTACATAAAAGATTTAATGTTGCTATTTACTCAAATGAATAGTACTCATTTTACCCTATGCCCTGCAGTGGTTTAAAACGGTCAGGATCATACAAAAATCTGTGCAGCAGCAGCTCAACCCATCAGGCTACCACAATGGCTTCATTTCTCGGGACTTCCTAATGCCTTCATTTTCTGGCGCTAGTGCGCTGACATAAAAGTATTTCCCTTTCGACGTCTCCTTGTCAGGCTGAAGTCACCAGAAGGTGGGGAGCGGAGACTGATATGGCGTTTCCTGAAATGATGCATGCACGCGCTCCTTCCAGCCCCCCCCCCCTTTCCCACAGTGATTGCTTCTCCCTAATACATCAACCCGTGTAATGGCGAAGCCAAGAAAAGGCACTCCCTCTCTGTTTCCCTGCCCACTTTTCACTCTTTCTTTACCCTGCCTCTGTTCCTTTTATTCCTTCGCCGCCCTTGCTCCCGCCTATGAAAAATCAGCAAATAAAAAGTTACATTAACCCCACCCTGACCTCGGTTACATAATACACTGAGGGCTGATAGGCCGCCTTTGGAGTAGTGTTCGGGAGCTGTCAGTCTCCGCCGCCCCAAGTACAGCCTGGGGAGCATTTACCGGATAATTAATATATTAAATGCATGAAAAATAGTTACACAGGTGCCCCCCTCCTTCCTCCCGCGTGCCGTGATCTTTTCAGAGGAGGCGGGGGGCGGATGAATGCCAGAGACAGATACAGCCAGGCCGCCATCAATACCGCAGCATCCCTTGAATGGCCATCATAAAAACTGTTCATAATTTTATGGCTTCATTCGCGGTGGAGCACCATAAAGGCAGACCATATTTTTTACACTCAGGACGCCTCATAAAAAAAAAAAGAAAAAAAAGTTGGCAGGAGGATAAAACGCCAGCAGCACACCTGAGGGTGAAGGATGGCGGAGGGCCACACGTTTGTCCTCTGCGACCTGAAAAGCTTCCAATCCTGATGAGCCCCACAGAATAATTATTAATTGGCAGTCTTTATCGCAGCTTTTTTTTTTTTTGCTGACTGCATAGCGGTTGCCTTTTACAAGGATGATGGAGGGCCGGCGGAGCGGCCCTGTCCTATAACGGTGTCCTTCACCTTTAAGAAGTGGGGAGGGGGCCTGCGTCCCCTTCCCAAGGCAAAATTCATGAGCTGAAGCACAGATTTGACAAATAAATTATAATGCGGGCACGAGTAGCAATAAAAAAAAGACTCACCTTCACGTGACACAGCCCGGCACTACAAAAAAACCTCCATTTCCGCATTTCACATATTCTTGGGCAGATAATGGTGGAATACCTTTTATTTAAGTTATATTTTATCCACAAGAGGGGATACAACTAAAGTTATAGGAAGGGGGAAAGAGGAAGAAAATAATGTATTTCCGATCAGGAAACAAGTTAGTCTTGTGGCTTCATCACGAATGCACTTTACTTAATTCCTGCTTTTTTTCGTGACTGCTACATGCTTCTTTTGGTTGCTTCAGATCATTTTGATTAGGGAAGAACTTATAAGGTGACACTACAACCTCACAATCTGTAGGGGCAGACGGGGGCAATCATTTGATACGTCATAGAACTATTGTGGAACAGGAAGTTTTCATTGGCATTGCCAACATTGATTGGTTTATGTGCTGGACAGCCTTGAAATGGATAAATCCATTATTGTCTCTTCAGAGGGTTAGTTCTGCAATATTTATTAATGGCCAAGGTTTTGGTAAATTATAGTTTTGCACATATGTTTTTGTGAAAGATATTTATCTAATTGTACATTCATAGACCCCAAGATATTCCTTGCAAAGGCAGAAGCAAGGATACAATTTGAAGACGAGACATTTATTCACAAAGTCACCAGTGACCAGCCCATCCGTAAAAAAGAAAATCAAGCTATACACATCCACCTGCCAGCTACAATCATTCTCACAAGCATACTCTAAAGGAAAATCCTAATAGTCAGTGTGTGGAATGTGTTACTACTTTCCTAATATGTAGCACAAAACATCTCAACTATGTACATTTTCTAAAAGCCCCTCCCTTCATAGGCAACTAAAACAGAACCAAGTTTATAAATTAGCAAAGAGCTCAGAAACTACGAATTATACCAATTTCAAACAAAAGAACTGAAGGACTTCATCTTTTTCAAGCTCTTGTCCCACTGTTTAATTTTTATACATGGATTTTCTGAGTAATTTGGAAACTCTGGACACTGGATGTCTGTAAACATCTTCCTGTACTTGCTCTGACCAGTAAAACATTAGTATGTATGTATGTATGTATGTATGTATGTATACGGTTTTCTATAGCTGACCCTAACCAAATGGCAAAGACTTGCATATCCCCATTCGGCATATTTGCCTCTTAAGCAAAGCCACAGGAACAATGCACACAAACTGTGCAGGTGACATGGAAGTCAAATGTTGCATGTGGGCCACAGTATGAGTTTGCACGACCCACTTGATAGACTTTAAAACATGTCATCAGGGTTGTTCCAGGAGCAAATAACTACTGAAGACAAATCTGCAAGAAGCAAATGCCAGAATAACACTTTTTGACTTTTAAAAATGTATCAAAAAGCCTACTTCTAACAGTAAATAGGTCACGTGAGCAATATGCCTTGGATCCTACAAGGCCTAGCTAGGTGCATTATGTGTAGAAGGGAAAAATGCCCAGCATATACTTGGTGTAAGCCTGTAGTAAAATAACTCAAACAACACATAATTAAACAGTCTTTACCTGTTCAGAGTCTTGCATTGTGTACTAAGTCTATAAAATTCTAATTCACAATAGGAGCCAGGTTGACATTTAATTTTCATTGCAGTACGGTAACTATTGGAGTTTTATTGCAGATGTAACAGTTGTGATTTTTAGAAAACTGCTCGTCTTTGCCTAAACTCTGGCACCCCCTATACTGGTTACAAGTCTCCTGCATTGGCTACATTTAGATGTCCACCAGCTCAGTGATACCCAGTAAAAGATGCAAATGACTGTCTCCAAGCTCCACATGAAGAATACATGGGTGTCCTGGGGCAGCTGCCCACCTTAGGAGATTCTCATCAACAGTATACAAGAAAAATAATTACAGGACCTCCTAGACACAGGATGCATCTGCCAGCATTCATCAGAGGAATATGAGGGAAGGAGAAAGAAATATTTAAACTAACTGACAAACACAAAGGACAGATGGATCTTCTGTCCGGATGTTCCATGGCCGTGTTAAAGGTAAAAAATGGGGTGAGCCTGATTTCAAGCTGGTCATCCCAAAGACACAGTCACATCCTTTATTCGGGCCAAGGCCAGAGCGACAGCACCAGCAGGTGTTCCATTGGTGTGAAGAGGGAAATGTCTCATTATAAAAGACAAGGCTATGGTTGAGCTTACGACCCACCTGTAACTGAGACTGCTATAAGCCATCTTTCAAAAAGTGCTTTTAGAGAGGACATTAGCCATGAGGCAAGCAATATACCGCAAAACTGGGAAGACCCCAAGTTGTGGATTTTGTGAGGATCGGTGCAGAAAACTACACCGACCACTGCTAAGTTAGGTTTATATCTCGAGGCCCACACCACCCTGAAATCAGAACAATGTCTGTAGTTTGAGCAAACAAAGGAGAAGAAAACTGCTGTCAGTCTATTCCTCCTTCACAAAGAAGGACTGAGCTCTGGAATTTGTTCCCAAAGGGTCATACAAGCTGGCCCTCGGACATCCACAGGAAAATCAAGCACAGGAAAAGCGTCTTGGAAGAAGAACCACTGTCCAGTTGGGCCTGGATTGTCAGAGTGGTTGAGCTTGTCCACCACTGCATTATGTGCCGGTGTACACAAGAAGCTACAACTGAGGTTTGATGTTTTAGGAGTGAGTGGCTTAGTGGAAGACAATAAGTATATTTATTTAACATTTCGATCTAGCACCGAACACTAAGAGGTATGAAAGCGCTGTACGTAGTGGGGAGAGAGAAGGGTAGGAGAAGAGGAGAGGACAAGGGCAGGAGAGAGAATCCTGAGGAGGTGGCAGAATCCGCAGGATGCACTGGTGAGGGAGGAAAGAGGCGAGGGCAAGGATGGGGAGCAGATACAGAAGAGGAGACGGGCGGGATGAAGAAGGCGAGAGGGGAAGATGAAAGAGCAGGGAGCGGACGCAGAGGAGGTAGTGGAGATGAGATAGGAAAGAGGTATGTGCAGCGAGCAAAGGGAAAGAACTACAGAAGGGTAAAGGAGTAAAATGTTAGGGGAAAAAGAATCAAAAGGATGGACCAAGGAGACAGGAGAGGAGTGGTTGACTCAAAGGGGAATTCTAAGGGGAGATAGAATGGATGGAGCAAGAAGGGAGTAACTGAAGTGAGGAATCAAGGGGGCGAAGGAGTATCCAATGTAAAGCAGGCAAGAATTCATTGATCAAATTAGGCTAATGAGATTGGTACAATCTAAATAGATGGGCTTTTGGGTGTTCATGTAAAGACAGCTTCTTGGTGTTGGTTCTAAAGTCCGCAGGTACAGAGTTCCAAAGAAGGTGAGCAGCTCCTTAGAGGGGGATGAGCAGGGCATGATCAGCTCCCGAGATGGGTATGAGGAGTGCATGAGAAGGGCATGAACAGTTTTGAAATAAGCTTGTTCCGTAAAGAGGTTATTTTTGCTTCTAAGTTCTGGTGTCACCCGGCAATTTCAGCAGGCTGTAGATAAAGGACAGACAACCCAATTTAAAAGTTATCTTAACCTCCGTAGGAGGCCAACGGGAGTTACTGGGAATTGGTGTGAAATGGTTGAATTTATTGGTTGATGATACAAGTGTGGTCACAGGACACCGGGCAGTTTTCAGTGGTAGAAGAGCAGCTTGAGGAATGCTCACAATCTGGTGTCCAGTCACGATGGAATCATTGCATGGGGATTTAGAGGCGAAGGTGACACAAAGAAGCTTTGGGATGACTAGATCTTTATTTGCTGTCCTGAAGCAGAGGGGTAGAGATGTCTGTCTTTACTGGTTGTGCCCAGCACTAAAATCAGTCTCTCCTGAGTAGAACAAAATTACGTTTTGCAATTTGTTCCTGAAGGTTATGTCCTGTATACCCAAGGAATGGCCGCAGGCCGCATTCTGAGAATTCTGCAAACATGATTATGCCTCATTCTCATGCAATGTGCATCATGCCATACGTCATGGCTGTAAGACCAAGCCTTATTGCTACTTCCAGCAGCCGAAAACGGTATCATTACGCAACCAAAGAAATTAACTAAACATATTAAGAAAAGGGTGTCAAGGGTGTCTACTAAAAATGATTAGTTTTAAGGGTGATATATTTGCTCATCAAACACCCATTAATGACATTAAACACATCATCACCAATGACACTACCTGTGATGTTATTCATGCCCTCTGTTCTCTATGCCACAGACTGCACAGTGCCCAGGGCATGGGTGCAAGTCAACCTAAATGTTACTTATAATTCTACAAAATATTTTAATCCAAGAAATTGTACTACTTCTCCTGATGGTCACATCACATGTTTTCTACTCTCCCTCCATTCAACTTTTCCACTTGTACTGTGTTTATATTTATTAGAATAGTTCATGCTCGTTCTTGTAACAGCATATCACAAGAAAGAGCCCCAATTAGCATCTTGATTACGATTAGAACACTTGAGTGATTACACCGAATTCTTCAAGAAGGCATTAAGTGTCGTCATTTTACGTAATAAATGATTACATTTATAAAACGCGCTTCTTGGGCCACAGTGCACACGGATGCTGCGGGCTGCTGTCCACGGTGCTGAAGCGAGTGTCTGAAATGTTTTCTTGCAACTCGTGTTTAGAAACACTAGTTCACTTTGAGGAATAACGTCAACCAACATTTTATTTATTATTCTACAACATTTTTAATGCAAGAAATTGTACTACTTCTCCTGGTCACATCACATGTTTTCTATCGTCCCCCCCACAATCAACTTTTACACTTGTACTGTTTTCCTTTATTAGAATAGTTCATTCTCGGTCTTGTAACACCATATCACAAGAAAGAGCCCCAATTAACATCTTGATTACGTTTAGAACTCTTGAGTGGTTGAACCGAATTCTTCAAGAAGGCACTAAGTGTTATCATTTTACGTAATAATTGATTACATGTATAAAATGCGCGTTTTGGGCCACACTGCTCAAGGATGCTGCGGGCTGCTGTCCACGGTGCTGAAACGAGTGTCTGAAATGTTTTCTTGCAACTTATGTGTAACAGAAACACTAGTTCACGTTGAGTTTTAATTTGTCCTGACCGATGTTGCCAAGTATACCCAAACATTTTAATAGTCTAAAAAAATCAGATGAACTTATGCATACTAGTGGGGAGAGATCACCTTTATTAGAGGTAGGTGGCCTGAGGGCTACAATACTTGGACGGCGTATGCACAAGCGAAAAGCAGAAACATGCTCCCAAGACGTATATTTGTGGCTCTGCCTTGCTGCATTCATGGGGCACAGAACCAGCACGTCTGGTGGACTAGCGAGTAAAGTTGGCACTCAAATTTCCACTTGAGTGAAAGCTCCAACTGGGCTGCTGAGGCCACTGGGCCCCATTGTCACCGCCAGCAGCACTTATTAAAGATAGGCCCCTGATGTACTTCCCCTGTTCACTATGCGCCCACCCAGCTGGCCTCGCAGAAGGGATGTGCTGCCATTGGACAGTGCTTTCAATGTGTTTCCATTTTTCAAGGGGAGTGACCCGGATTGCTCAGAAGCCCCTCGCCCCCCCCCCCCCAGCACCTTGAGACCCTCACGGGTGAGTAGTCGCGCTATATAAACCATGATTGTTGGAAAGTGGATTATTGGTAGGGGCAAATGTAGGTCTGCCACTGGCAATAAGGCTACTAACATATGATAGGACTCAGCATAGGTCTTAGAAAAGAATTCCCATGCTCAACCCTTTGTAGCTTGGCTGTGAGCAGGCGGTCTTTACTTCAAAGACAGGTATGTAAAGCATTTAAAAACACCAATCAGTTAATAATTAAGACAAAACACATAATAAAAATCTAACACCGATTTATAATAATAGGAAATATTTCTATCTTTAAAATGACACCAGAAGGACAAAAATCTAATGTAGGGAACCTGAGATATGAATTTTCAAAGATTTAGCATTATAAAGGACTTAGAAACTTATAGCACCATATTGGGATATCTGGTCGCGATAGACCGGCTCAAAGTCAAAGTTTCAGGTCAACCGCAATGGAGCCCTGTGCGGCTACCACCAGCAGTAAGTCCAGGTCACAGTTTTTACCTTTGGACGTAGAAACTTTTCTGGAGCTTTTTCTCGTGGGGTCCCTTGATGCTCTTCACCAGGCCAGATTCGGTGAGGGTTCGCCAGTATCAGATTTATTCTACTCCCGGTCAAACTTTGGAAGTCGGACCTACGGAGCTTTTAGCAGGACGAACCTGGATGGCTTGGACGGCTCACAGTTGAAGTCAGGCGGCTTGGCTGATCAGGTTGAGTCAGTCCCCCTATGGAGCTTTGTTTCCAAAGTTGCTCCAAAGTTCTCCAAACTTCTGAAACTTCTTCCCGACGTTCCCCAAAGGGTCCCAAAGTGTTTCAAACTCACTCCAAGGGTATGGAAGCTCCAAGATGGTCCTTGAAAGTGGAGGACTACAGTTCCCACAATCCACTTGGACAAAACACTTACAAATCCATTGGTAGTTCATCTGGTTGAGGATCCTCGGTGGTGATGTTCCAGGTAAGTAGGGGTGGGCGTAATTTGCAGAATTGCGTTATGCAAATCTCCGCAAAACGGTGAAAAAATCTCCGCGAACATGCAGAAATTCCGCGAACATGCGGAATTACTTGTTCGCGATCCTTTTTTCTTGCTCGGTGGAAAATATATTGCGAACACGCACTTTGAGAATGTGAACAAGCAAAAAATGTTGCGAAGTCGTGGAATGCAGAATTTTGGACAATTTTGCGTTCTCCACGGAACGCGAAATTACCCAAATTCCGCAAACTCCGCGAGCGGAACATAATTTATTGCCCAGGCCTACAGGTAAGCTCTGTTAACCTCTAGCTTGTAGGGAGTCCTCTCTTTAGTTCTTTTACAGTAAGGTAATCCACAGGGATCTAGTTTCAGCTGGTGCAGTCTTCAGAAGGCAGGTCTTAGAATTTTCACCCCAACTTCTCAGCATGGCAACGTCTTGCTTTCTTAAGTTTCAAGCAGCAGATTTGAGAGACTCTGCCGCTCTCAGATACTTATTCCAAGTTCTCTGGGTCAAGCAGGAGGTCACTCCTGACCAATGGGAACAGGGTACTACCCAAGGATATGACCACATCCTATAGAGTGTGGCAATATTTTGTCCCAGAGTGCACCAAATCCTCAAAATTCATAATGGCTGAATTTCCTGCAGGAATGTAAGAGCTGGCTAAACACACCTCTAGGATGGCTAATTTCCATAGCCTCCGTCCCCCCTGCATCTGTGCATTTCTTCTATAACCCTAGCTCTCGCTTTGGGTTAAAAGAGTGAAGTTGTAAATGACACTGGGGCCGTCCTCTTCTCTTTGAAGACTATGGTTTATGACTCCTCCCCCTGCTTTGTAGCTGCACACTACCCTCCCAGCAGAGCTGGTTAACCCCAGGGGCTCTTTCTCACCTCTTCAAGGCAGCCTGGCTAATCCACTTAACTCTGGCCATTCAGAACAGACCACTGGAAGGCTGAATCTGGACTTACACACAAGAAAGTCTTATAACATCTTGTCTGTACATTTTAGGAGAAATTCAACAATATATTATTGTTGGACTCATCACTACTTTCTGGGAAGTCTTTGAATGGATGTTCTATCATTCTCCTATCAGGAGTTATTAGTTAATAACTTCTTGCCATGTTAACCTATGTGGCATGGGATATGCAATGGGAAAAATGACTTGGGCCTTTTTTCCAGCACCAGGACTTACAAATACATATTGTATAAGTACTTTGCTTACATCTAAAGGAACCCCACCCCATGGAACAATTAGGGGAGACTTTGGGGGTTCTGAATCTGTGTAAATATTGCAGATCCTCCTTCCACAGTGCTCCTAGCTTCAAAGTCGAATTTTGGCAGCACTTTATCACCATGTGGGGAGCGAAATGTGAAATTTCACTTAACCCAGGGCATATAAAACTCATTTTATGATGGTCTACCTTATAAATACCTGACCGCCCCACCCCTAGGACACCTAGGGGAGACGCTGGGGGTTCCTAATATGCCCAAACATTGTAGGTTATCCATTTTTAAGTGCCCCAAACACCAAAGTCGAGTTTGGGCACAATTTACTTTTTAAAAGCAGTCCTGCCACGCAGTGCTGCTTTTAAACTAACCTCAGTCTTCAGCAGTGCAAACATGCAAGTGCAGAAAAAGCTGCTGGCCTCCAAACAGCCTTGACCTATTTATACTAGGGGCTGATAGGTAGTTTCAACCCCCCTGCTCTAATGTGTACTAGGGCCCTAGGAGGTAGGTCATGCCAATCACAGGCGTTCCCCATACCATAGTGTACCCTAGTGTATGTAGGTGTTTTCACCGTAATATAAATGTGTCTCTTTCAGCGTGGCACCGGCCCTTGGCCTGGTTAGGCAGAGGCCAGGGTCAGTCAGAGTCAGTTACCACCAGTGCCAGGCAGCCAAAAGTTGGAGGGTGCACATGGCACAGGATGACTTTGCAACATAGCCCCCCCGCCCAAACGAAAGGTGATGGGTTACTAACATACACCCTGGTAGCCCTCATCATCTAAATGGAAAAACCTGGAAAGTCCATCCACATTTGCATGGGCAACCCCAGGTCTGTGTTCCACTGATTTATTGGTGTCATATGCATGGGGCTGTACTGATCTCATGAGTTAATAAAGGTTTTTTGAGGAGGTAAAAGGAGGGTCCCACTGACGCATCAGGCACACCCTGCTGAAGTCAAGTTGAAGGTAGCCTCTGCCTGAGACATACAGCGAAGGAGGCCCGACCTACATTGCATAAATGCTTGCTCTGGATTGAGCACTCCACACAGAGGGCCCCAGCCTCCCCAATGGATGGTGTGGAATCACCCAATGTGCATTAAAGGAGAGGTATCAAACAGGACCAAAACAAGCATATTGAGTATGAAACAAACCCCTCCTTCCGGCACGCTTGTCATGAGGCACCCAGCCTTTATCCTTCAAGCTGCGCACAAAGGGGGCAGAGGCAAGTACAACTATCACATTATGTACACATATATTACACTCTGTTAAGATAGCATGATGAACTGAGCCCAGGGTTCACTTATCTCTATAAGTTGCAGTTCAAGCAGTAAATGTCGTTGTCATTAGGAATTCAGATGCAACTTGCAGCAGGTATTTTTGCAACCAGAACAGTATTTTTTTAACTGATCTATGTACTAATAGGTCAGTTCATAAAATACTGAATCGTGGTGGGTTGCAATTCGACCTATCTCATGAATATTCATGAGGTAGGTCACAAATTGTGATCTTAAATGATTCACAGACATCACAGAGATGGTGGTCTGCTGGGCTCAGCTGACCACTATGTCTGTGATTGCTTTTTAATAAAGCAATATGTAGTTTTGCGATGTGTTTAAATACAAAAATGAAAAGTTTAACAAACATTTTTTGAAAGTAGACACTGGTCCATGGAACCACTACCTACTCTAACAAAATATTTTTGGCAACATTCGCAAAGGAACGTGAACTCTCAGGCTTTTTTCACACCAGTTAGAATATGTAAGACCCTCCAGAGCTGTGGCTTCATCCTTACCTCATTGTGCTTTTCCATAGGCAGACCTTATCCAAATTATATGGGCCTGTCCTTCTTTACAGCAGTACTGGGCTAGGATTGTACAAATTCGAATGACTACGACATGTTATGTTATGTTATGTTATTTATTCTTATAGGGCGCACAGTTACCCTGGGGTGTCCTGGCGCCAGGTGCTGACTACCTGAGAAGCAGAAATAGTTTTATTGAGAAAAGAGCAGAGTTTTTAAACCCTTACGGAAGGACAGGAGGTCTGGGGCATTTCTAAGCATGAAAGGCAAGTCATTCCATGCTCTAGATGCACAGACAATGAAACCTCAGCCTCCCAATTGTTTTTTTTAAAGGAAGCTCCTTGTACTTGCTTAGCACCTAAGGATCTTAGGTTTCTGCCTGGAATATACCATTGCAGCTTACGTCTAAGGAACTCTGGAACTATTCCATTAACTGCTTCAAAGACCGTGCAAAGGGCTTTAAAGCGAGTTCTTAATCTCACTGGGTGCCAGTGTAGTTTTTTCAATTTGCTTCTAACCGAAACAGACTTAGGAGTTCCAGTCAGCATTCTTGCCGCTGCATTCTGGACCAATTGAAGCCTATTTAGATGTTGTTCTTGAGCATTAAGGTATAGGTAATTACAATAGTCCAGATGTGACAGTATAAGAGCTGTCACTACTGTCCTCAGATTATTCTTAGTAAGAAAGGCCTTGATTTTCCTAATTACCCTTAGAACCAAAAAGCAGGCTGAGGACACCATGCTAACCTGGTCTCCCATTGTAAGCTTAGTGTCCACCAGAACCTTGTTCTACTCAATACACCTGTGGATTTGCTTCTTGGCCTTTTTCCTCACCCATCTATGGAGAGACCTGCTGCTAAATTCCTTGATTTGTCCCTCACCTTAGCTAAATGGGCCATTACTATGTTGCGCAAATATTCAACTGCTCCCACTTTTGCTACTTGATCACAAGCGCTGCTTACATGGGGCCGCTCAGAGAGTACATTGTTGCATAGGGAAGAAAGAGCAGGTCTACAGAAATATTTCATACCGCAGGATTTGGACATATTTCTTGAGTAATTTATTAGCATTACCAGAGAAGATACCCACCTGCCCTGGAGTGCCCCTGCTGAACAAAAAACATTGCAGTCTACCACTTGAGTGCGGGGTGGCCTGGTTGGATCCGTGAGCCTTTGCTGGACCTTGGTCAGGCACTAGCATGGTATACTCTGATGGATGTGTGGAGAGTTCCTGGGGTTCACTGATTCCAGTTATATTTGCATGGAGTGGAACTAATGTTTCACAATGGAGATAGGTGGTACTGGGACAGTGGGAGGGTTTGTGGTTTGTTATTTTTTCTTGCTGTTGTGCTGTTTGTCTATAAGCAAAAAGTACATGTGTCACTTAAATGGCAGCTCAAGCCAAGGCAAGATAGGTGATTATGATGATTATCGAGACATATTTTTGTACCATGGAACTGGTTATGTGCACTCTATATACCCAAGTATACTAATAAAATGTTTTTTTTTTTAAATCATTCTATATGTTCCCCATTTTAACTAACCTAGTTATCTCAAAGTAGGAGCGGTGCAGGATTTTAAGTTGAACAAGGCAAAACCCAGAGCGGATGGCCACCCCCTTACGGTACCAACATGCTTTGGTCCAGTCAGCAACTTCTAATACCTCCAAATCCTGTTCCCACCTGGCTCTAAATGACTCTAGTGGACTGTCTTTGACAGTTATGCATGAGTGATTTGCATATTTGTGAAATCGATGGTGTTTGCAGCGGGGCTGCCAGTATCCTGAATTTCAGCAGTGCCCCATCCTCTGCATTGTTGAGGAACTCTGAACACCCAGCCAACACATACAACACATAAAACAACTTAAGATATCTGAAGGATTTACCATCTGCCTGGTCTTAACGGCTCTGGAGATCACACAAGGGTAATATTTTACCCTCTTCCCAGATGTCCCCCAGATTAGATATTCCCAGCAGGTTCTGCTGTCGGTGACCCTACAGCCTTTCATATTTGCCAGGATCTCCACCGCCGCAGTGCTGTTTCTAGCGTTCATTTTGCTTCCCATCCAACTTTCTTGATACTCCACCTCTAACAGAAAGGTTCTAATATTAACCTTCCTTCCCATCCTATTCTCTCTGTGGCATTCTTCCAGGATTTCAGAACCAATAGCTTTTGTGGCGGCAAATCTGAGACATGACCCTTGCCGTACAACCTGCTTGCGTAGTTCCATCGCATGCCTGTCAGCCATCAGGGCCGGATCTGCCTGTGGGCAAAGCCCTATTCCCTAGCCACTAAAAACTGAGCTGCCCAGTAGTAATAGTTGAGATTGGGGAAAACAATCCCCCCACTATATCTCCCATTTTAAGTTTGTTACGCTATCCAGGGTGTCCCCGATCCCAAAACCTTATTCTCATTGCATTCTCCACTGCCGTAAACAACTTTGGGAGTGTCATCATCTTGTGCAATTCCGCTCTACCCATAAGCGATATTGGCAGCTTTCACCAATGCACTATTATTTTTCTGTAGTCCTCCAGGATTCTGCCTTAATTTTGTTAGGCTTTCTTGATTGAATGTTTTTCTAAATATTTTAAAGAACTCAAAATCCGAGTTTGGGGCTGAAATTATAAGAAGTGTTTCTTAGTATACATTGACTTTGTGCTAGCCCATCATGTGGAGCTGCATTTAGCCTTATCAGACTCAGGGTTTGTCCTTCTTCATGTGCATTCGAGATTGCACCCAATCTCTTTCAAATATGCTCAGCTGGTGTTAAAGCATCTATCAGCCTCTCTCCTTGAGACTATATTATAAAGCATGCTTAGAAAGTGGTCAGTTGTTGACCCTGAGTCAGTGACGGTTCTTGTTGCCCGAATTTTCAGTTGAAATCAATAAGATTCACCTTACTGATTAGTTTAACAGCTGTTTTGGTCATCGAGTTCGAACTTCCAGGGATTGGAGTGTACTAGGTAAGCAGGTGAAGCAACACCAGGGCATAGTTGGACCGAGCGAGGGGAATGACTTCTAGATTGCCAGGAGCATGTTCCAAGAGAAGAACAAGTAGAGCATGCGGCCAGCCTTCTATGTGATAGTGTGCACCAATTTGGTGAAGTCTGCTCTGATCGCTATTTGCAGATGAGACCTAGTCAGTGATGGCTATACAGTTTCAATATTCTTGCATTTTTATAGATTTTGTATTTGGCGATTTATTATTTGTTGAAGTTAAATAAGGACCAAAAGGTGAAGTGGGTAGATAAGAAAACAGGTTATCAATTATAAGCAGAAATGTGCATGGACTGGCTCGTCTCCTGTTAATCAGTGAGTAGCTTGACTTTCTTCAATCAAATTATATACTGTTGAAATTGCTTGGTTTGAAAATACAAGTATTCAGAAAGTAAATAATTGGAAAGAGAAATATTTGTAAAGAACGGAGAAGGTCAGGAGAAATAAGCAGAACATGGGGAAATGGTGTTTATGACAGGAAGGGTGAGCCCGCTGAGAAAACTGTGGAGGTGAGAAAATGAAGAGAGCCCTACAGGGCCCCTTGCTGCTGTAGAGTCATGGGGATGCATGCAGGGGGGCACATGGTGTCCCACCCTGTCTGCATGCATGCCCAGTTTCTGCACGGTATGGACTTAACAGTCCATGCCTTGCAGGAAGTTGCTTTTGTGTTCCTATTGTAGTGCATTTTTAATAGACACTGCTGTGGGAACCCCAAAGGACTGCCTGCCAGACAATGAGGTAACTCATAATCTGCTGGGCAGCCAGCAGTGAGCTTTTGCGGTGTGGGGAGCGGGGCGGTGACGTGCTGCCCCACTCCCACACCGCCTAACTCAGAATCAGGCCCTGAGTGATTAAATAATAGTGGAAAGATATAAAGGCACAGTGGTGGGTCTAAGATATGAAAAGGAGTGAAATGAGAATGAATGGAGAAATGAGAGAAACAGTGAAAAGAATAGAGTAAATGACAAGACGAGCTAACATTCAGGAAATGAAATGAAAGCAGTGTTCATAGAACTGAAGACGAGACATCAACTGTTGAAAGCGTCTAGACCGATTTAATGAAGTAAGTATAGCCCCACACTTTAACTAGTAGGGTTGTTTTTTTGCTGACAAAGAAACTCATTATATATTAATTAATGTAAATTCAAATGCAACTAGCACCAACTTACCCTTTCATTATTTTAAGGTTAATAAAATGAGTACCATCTCACTAAGTATTAAACACATCTCAGATCCCACGGAGTAATACTAATTTAATCACATGGTGTATCTACAGAAATGGCCAATGTTAGACATATGAGCATGTGCACACACAACCACCCACCCACCCACACAAGTAACACTACCTCCTCTTCTTTTTTTTCAGACCCACAAAAGGAATAACATGTTTTAAATAGGATACATAAAATGTGGGTATATACTCCAAGTAGTAGGCAATTTCAACCGAACTGTTACCAGCTGGATGATATGGTAAATGAAAAAACATCAAAATATCTGGGTATGATATTAAAACAATGAATTGAAGATGGAAAAATTTAGGGAACAAGCCAAACCTTACCTCTTACCTTATAAATTAGGGCAAGTGGTCGAAGCCTATTGAGCTGCCAACTTTGCTTTGTATTTTCTGGGCATTTTCTAAACTAACCAGTAGTTGTTTTTTCATTTTCTTGGTAGTTCAGACAATTTCTTGTATTGATAGAAGAAATACATCCTGAAAGGCCTGGGAATGAAAACCGTAGACATCACAAAATAGACAGAATCCAGAGCAAGAATGTATAGGATTGTTATAAGTATAGTCTGCTGTTGCTAGTAAAGATTTCCAATATAATTTTGAGGTACTGATAAATGTTTGTGACTAACAGGTACATGCATCAATGTAGGCTTTGGCGATTCATTAATTGCGAATATTAAGGAATCGCAATTAAGGAATTGCAAAAGCCTATGCATGTAGGAATCGCTATAAAATTAGCAATTCCCAAACATTCCTAAATTGCGACGTGCAAATTTCGAGTCTACAGGCCCATAGAAATGAATGTGAGATTGCATGCGCAATTTGCGAGTACCAATAGGTACTCGAAAAATTGCGCATGCAATTTCAATGGTGCATGGGTGTCAAAAGGACACCCTGTTGCACCCCTGCAATTTATCTGTGCACGCATGTTGCACACACATGCCTCAAAGGCATGTGTGTGTACTGTGTAACCTACAACTTTGAAAAATGCACATTAGTGCATTTTTCAAAGGTTTTTCAAATTACCATCAAGTACAAATTGATGGTAATTTGCGCCCCCAATTAGCAGAATCGCAATTTGCTATTCCATCATGCATTGCATTTAAGGACTCGCAATTTGCAATTGCTTAAATGCAATCGCAATTTAAGAAATCTCAATAATTTGCGATTTCTGAAATTGCGAGAGGCTGACAGGTTGATGCATCGCAGAAGCCCTTTTTGTAGCTGCAAACGGCAGAGTTTTGCGAATCGCACTGTTTGCGCTCGCAAAAATGGTTGATGCTTGTGCCTGTAAGTCTCTAAAGTTTGATTCAACCTTTCAGTTTGTCTATTTGCCTGAGAGTGAAATGTTGATGAAAGTGCTTTAATGTATTGCACATTTATGTCTAGAGTCTGTAGATATTTTGTGGGCCTCTTTAGGAAAAATTCTTGGAAAGTTAGTATGCCTAAATCCAGGGTTTAAGGAATTATTGTCCAACACCTTCAACTACTGCTCCTTTACAAATGGTGCCATCATATATAAATAAAGTCCTGATGGAGGTTCTAGATTCACGAGTCTTTTGGAATATAGAAAAAAAACTTCAATCCAAGTCTTTTATGGTAGGGATGCATTATTATTAACCTTAATTCAAATGCGTATACAAACAGTACATTTCTGACAGCCGCCAACACGTTTCAGGGAACACTCCCTTTTGTCAAGGCTGTTATAAGAAATAAAAAACACCTCAATCCTATCCTGTTAGTGTTGTGAGTATTTGATTACGAACTCTAGCACATACAATCTAATATGTGGAACAAACCCAGGGGTCGTTTGACCAATCAATAAATCCAGCCATCACACTCACACCTCCATGCTAAAATGACAGAACCAAACTATCTCGAAACATTAATGATACATAAATCATAATTACAATATCTACTTTCCCTGATAATCCTTCCTAACAGGCCTCTGTATTATGATTTGAAAATCATCAATATCAATTATTCTGTATTTTCTTCATTGATTTCATAATGTGAAGATATCTATTTTATCCACACAATCAACTAGTTCCCTGTTTCTATGTTTTTTAGGAGCGAATACTGTACAAACGTGAACATAAGAAAATGTTGGTGCACATCCAATACTGAAGAACTTTAAATCTTCATTCTCAGGCAATACTTACTAATAAAAAAAACTTGGCACAGAAGCTAAAAATATGAAAAGCCATCTTTATTAAATTTAATCAGTGAGGCCACGTCACACAGAAGCCGTAGCAACTGAATGAGGCAGTCTGAGGAATACAGAAAACAGAGGCCTTTTATATGCTTAGGGTTACAAACTTCAGCATACAAGTAAGGGGCAGTCCTAGCTTTTGCAAGCATGCAAAAAATGCCAAACATGGACATGCAAGGTCTGCCAAACGACAAACTCATTTTACAGTTTGTCCGGCCCATAATCAATCATTGAACAAACACAACATTCTTCTTTAGACAAGCCGGACAAACCCATAATAAAAGGACCACAACCCATATCATAAACAGACCATAAAAGAAGGAACAGAAAATAGATAAGGGGTGTGTGTGTGCATAACAAACTCTACAATGTCCTGTGCTTTGATCCTCAATCTTGATCAGCTAAAGGGCAGGAACTGGTTTAACAAGGTCAGCTTCAGCCAACAGGGTCAGTTCACTAGTTTCAGCCACAAGCCTGGCCTATGTGAGAGCAACCACAAAATGGCTGCCATACACAAAATGGAACCCACGGGTTCAGAATTCACAGAACCTCAGCCCCTCCTTTTGCCCTTGCATAGGCAATCACTCAATCTGTATCTGAATAGATATCAATATTATCAGTTATTCCCATCACTAAGGCATTATTACTCGATTTATCTTTCATGGAACGCAAGGGATAGACTTCGTTGGCATAAATAAACATCGTCTGATATGCCCATACAGACCCATTGTAACTAAATGACAGAACCAAATAGGGAATACCTCTATCTGTAGTATGTGGCATAAGACCACACACCCAACAATTAGTGGTGTTCACTACCAACTGGTGTTGATGCAGAAGCTGTACAAAAGAATTATTCACAAATTCCGAGCTTCTAATCTGCTCGTGTTCAGGTAAGATATGAAAACAATGCAAAGAAGTAGTAGTAGGAAAAGACATAGGTTGGGAGGTGGGTGCAGAAGTCATTTGGGTAGTGAAAACAATCCAACCATAAAAGACAACGTCATGCTTAAAAATACTAGAAAATATGTTATTAAGAACATATGGACAACAGGAGAAAGTAATGACCACTATTACAAACAAAATTATCATTTTCCCAACACTAAACAAAAGCAAATCCTAAAATTATCTAATAACATTTTAGGGCTCCTATGCATTTCAGAAACTTATTATATATTCAGGTGAAACAGTGTCGATCCTTATTAATGCTCTCAGATGAAAAGGGATACTCTTCCACAGAGAATGGACTTTATTCTGCTTTTACTAAACAGAATACTACTTTAAAACAATGCCAGAAAAACAGCAAAAATTAGTCTCCTAACACCATTTTATGCAATCGCACGGGAAATACCCAGAGTACGTCCAAGCCTCTCCGGCAGGCTTCTATTGTTCATCAAGTCCTCTTGTGTTGTTTTCTTCCGCATGGGCCTCTTCGTTCAGGCCTTTCATGAAAATGGTCCTTCTCAGTATCCGTTGGAGTGCCCTCCTGTCAAACACTCGCAGCTTATTTGAAAGTCACAAAGTCTCAAGTCAGTGCACCAATATCTCTTCTCTGCGGCACACTACAGATAGTGTGCTCTCCATTGATCATGGGCACAGATCATCTCATGCAGACCCAAGTACTATTAATCAGGAAAGAGCAACAGGCTTTCATACTCAGCAACACTTTCAGACTCCAACACTCGCTTTTCAGTGTCAGAGGATGCTCGGGCTGCTCTTTCATTTAATCATAGGTACCACAATGTAGTGCCTTTTTCCAATCCTGGATCCTCTGGTGCACTGCCTTTCCATTGGAGCAAAGAAAAGGGGGGGGGGTGTGTGGCCAAAACTCAGGCCAGTCAAGGGGCTCAATGGACTGCCTACTGTCAGAGGTTACCAGCATATGACAGGTGAGAAACTGAAACTTCAAAGCAACAGATATCCTTCTCTTTTGCTCTTTTGCACTGAAATTCTGGTTCTGTGATGTCCAATGCCGTCTGATGGAGCAAGTTCGATGCTTTGGAGGTACCATTGATTGCGCGCTGGCGATTGCTTGTCCAGCCTTACTGCTTTCTGGGTGCTGGGATTGTAGCTGACACTGAGGGGAATTAGCTTTTCATCAAGGGTCCGCAGGTTATTATGACTTAATCCCGCAGAACCTAGTGACGTAGAAAATGGGACACATTTGTTATTTTCTTTCAATTTAGTACAAAAACAGTTTGTTTTTAACAAGAGGATTGCAAGCAGGTGGCCTGCACTCTGCGAGGAAGTGGCCATACGCCATGAGACAATTCTGGTCTAGAACACACTGTCATTCTCATAGAATACAAAGACAAAGGCAATAAGCAAAACAGTGCCTCTAATTTCTTCAATTGGGTTTCCATGTGAGAGCATATCCTCTACCATCTAAGGGTAGATAACTATATGAGAATTTTATCTAAATGGATGTCCTCACACATAGTGACATCGTCTAATGGGGTAAACACATTTTTTTCTCTCAATGATTAAGTCTAGGTGTTCCTAAATTCCTTATCTAGAACATCTCAAAAGAGAAATCACATGATACAGATTATCAGGGACATGTAGATACCTGCCTTTTAATAACTGTGCATCAAGTGCACTATGCAATACACAGGCTAATGATCAAAATGTGGAAACTTGTCTTATAATAGCATTGAGTCAGTTAACCAGTCCATCACTACCATGACGGTTAGACTGGAAAACATCGCGTTAGGCCTAAAGAAAATTCTTTAAAAACAGTCTAGTCATACAAAAGGGAATTATACATAATATAGCGGTTCCTAGTACTTTACTGCAATCTGGAAGTGTGAACCTAATACAATAATAACAATAAAAGAAGGCTAACTGGTGAAAGGAATATGGAAAAGGGAAAATGGGATTAGGACACAGCTAACATCCCCAATTACTAGGGACGATGCAACATCAATCAGGGGAGAAGTGATGAAAGAAAAATCTATAGGAAGAACAAAAAATGACTTGAGTGAATGTTAGCTCTACTGCTGGCCGCTAAACCATATACGGTAATCTCAGCTAATGTTCCAGTTCCTTTCTTCAGGGAAAAATGAAACCTTGTTTCCTTTATGGTACAAGGCCATACACTATTCAGGAAGCAGAACAAAACTTACTAATGTAATATAAAAATTAGGTCACCATGCGCAATAGTCACAAATCTATAATTTTATCCTTACGTCCAATTCAGATACATAATTTTAGGGCTGCCTGTTCCTTAAGAGGAGGGGCAGTAAGTGATTACGCTCTTGTATAGCGCACGACTACCCGTAGGCATCTCGGCGCTTGCTTAGGGAACCCGTCCTGGTATTCCCCTGTGAGATACCCCGGCAGGGTGTCCACAAGGTGAAAGCCAGGCATCCCGCCGCGAGGGGCCGTAGTGGAGATTAAGCAAGCTATTGCCCAGAGTCGCAGAGTGTGCCCCGTGAGTTGAGTAGGCACCGGAACGAGAATTATCGAGCCCGTGGAATTTTTGAGCCCGAGACCCGCCGAGGCGGGGAATCGAACCCTGGTCCACGGCTGATCTCAGCTTCCAGGTCTGCCGCCTCTAACCACTGAGCCACGCTTCTCCACTGTAAGTAAGTGACTAACAGCATGTGACACACTTTGATTCTGTATATCTCTTTTTTATTTTCCTTCAAATACCATTAAAGCCAAATTTGACATACACTGATGAAGTGTTGTCTGTTTTTCTGTGAAATTTAGTGTCAAAGCAAATCTACCCAACTGTTTGCAGGATACACATCGTCATGTATATCCCTTCACAACACAGGTAAACTTGTAATAGTATTAAAAGCAGCAACATAAAACAAAAAACATGCAATAAAAAAACGCACAAAACGCACATGTCAGGCCATCAGATATACTTGCTGTATATTAAGCACAAAAAACATAGACAAGACAATAACATATGTAACTGAGCGGTGACGCACCCACTTCAAGTCCTGTACTTTATGCACTGTGAACCTGCAGCCCAAAACCCACTATTGAGGCCTTCTTCATTTGTCAGGTTTAAAATCAAAATTACACTTTCATCAAAATTACACTTTCTTTTACACACTTTCTCTTACTTTCCTCACACTTACTTTCCTCACACTTACTTTTACTTTCCTTACCCTCCTTTTTGACAGCAGATCACCAGGTAGTGGAGATTTGGCTGTCAAATGCAACTTACTGTGTGTCACTTCTGACACACAGGACCAGCAGGAACAATTCATCAAAGGATAAAATGCAAGAATATGTAAAATGCACAAACATTTCTTTTCAAAGAAATTATGCAAAAACACATCTCTTTTGAACCAACCAAACTCACGTGTCTTGTCAGCCTTAAAATCACCCAGAACAATCCATGAATGATCTGTTTGGCAGAAGCAAAAGTAAAATACACAACACACAAAAGAGAGACATTTCTTACACAAACAGACATCAATTATAACTTTTAATCAGAAGGCAAAACATAATACACATTAACTGACACAAAAATAAATTTCCATTACATAACTGTTACCATCTTGTCAGTCACCTTGCAACATGAAGCCCTTTTATCTTTCCAAAAGTAAAATTCTTTCACTGACACTCCATGTTAGCCTTGTGCCACAATTCGTTCTCACGTAGGCATGTAGCCTTCAAAATTTCAATAAAAAGCTTCATCTTATTTTCTGTCTAAGATTTAATGCAATGCTTCATTTTCGGTCAAATAAAAGCAACTAGCAGACATTATTTTTAGAGGCAGAGATACAAATATATCATTTCTGCAGAGCATTTAGCATGTGTTGGGACTTTCAAAGAAACCTTTTTCATATTTTCCCTTTGGAATTAAGTTCTTTAATTTTGTGGAGAAACCAGAAACCCTTCCTTTTAGAGTCCTGTTTAGCAAGGTCATTCTGCATTTCACAGAGACAAGTCCCTAATTTAAAAGGTTACAAATGTCAACATGACAGCCTCCTTCCATTGTTTACAGGGGAACCAAAGATAGAATCTCAGCGTGACTTGAGCCAGCTGCAGCTTCTTCTAGCCCTCTCCCTCTGCTCATTCTGAGGCTGACAAAGGCAAAAAGCCTTCCTAATTCCTCCTAACCTGCAATAATTCACTCTATTTTGAAAAATAATGTCTCCTTGTTATGCGCTAAAAAAGTGATCTCTGTTTCCAGATTATTAAACAACATTTACTGTGAATAATTCACAGAACCTAATAACACACATACCAGTTTTAGAACAAGTGCTTGTTGCAATGTTACTTACTTCATCAACCTTAAATGAATATCACTGGGCCATTTAAAAGCAAACCTCAAATGTGGACAGCCTGCAAATTTGTATTATACCTAAATGTATGCATTCACTGAAGCCTAAAAGCACTTTAAAGCTATTATAAATGGCAAAAATACCCAAAATCGACTTTGATATTTGGGGTACTTAAAAATAAATATCCTATAAGTATGTTACATATTAATCATCCTCAGAATGTTCTTTACATATTACAGATATTAGACATTAGACATATCTCATGTAAATCCTTAGAAAAATGAGTTTTTTACGCCTGCACTAAGTGAGATGTCATATGCTAATGTCCTCATTATGCAGTGCAACACAACTCAAATTAAATTATAATGCTATGAGGTCACAGTATGAGCATTAAGCTTCATAAATAGTAAAAAACTAATTTTGTAGCACTTATTTTTAATGATTATTTTTCATAATTTAATAATTATTTTGAATAAATCCAATCATTTTTGCTAATTTCACATATAAAAGCAAGCTGCATCCCTTATTTCAGACATAAACAGAAAGGGGTGAAACACTCAGGACACACAATACGGCGCGCTTTAGCCATGCATTTCATAAATAGCGCCAACGCTATTCACTTACCGAAATTGCACTAATGGGAAAACCACATAGACATTTAAACACAAATTGAACCCACAAATCAATACTCAGGACAGAAACCAAGGACAGCCCATAGACTGTACTTAAACCAAACCATTTGCAAATACTAGTTGTAAGTCATATTTACAAGAAACGCTTCTCAATTGTGTTTCAAAAGACTGCAAAAACAGCCCAACAGACTGATGTATGTCCAAGAAGCGAAAATACACTCAATTCACTAGCTTTGGCTAGCAGAACACCAAAAAAATTCGCTCTGCATCTCTTCCTTCGTAACATTGCGCAGAACAAAGGATCCTTATATGTATTATGTCATATTTTAATTCCCTGGGGATTACAGAATCACCAAGGAAGAAATATGTTTGTAAATCTAAACCTATTTAGATATTCCCTCTAGGGAAGCCGGCTAATTTACTTCACATCACACTATGGTACCTTCCAAATAAAGCCACACATTCTTCGTATGTGAGCTTTTAAACAGGCATGCCAAAAATATTGCAAAATATACAATATTATAATCAATGTAGTGCTTAATGTACTTTTCGTACGTGCACCGTTCAACTAAACCAAATAGAGAAAATTCTCCCCATTACCTGTTCTACACAAATTGGAATTCGCATATACAAACCTATAAAAATCCAAAGCTGGCCAACACAAATTCCAAAGTTCCAAAGTTACAATCCTAAATTTGCTAAGACCAGGCATCTTATAGCTCACTAATCTAGCTTCAAACTTCAAGGGTTTATCAAAAACGATATACTCGCAAATATACGAGACCCTCGGCTTTGGTAATTGCAATAACCAAATCAAAACCAAGAAACCAAACAAAGTCGTGGGAGCGACCCACTTGTACTTCTTATTTTTACTAATCAAAAGGTTATCCAAATTATAACTGTCAAGTTCTACATGACCTAACGGTCTTTTTGAGAATACTCACGCCAAAAAGGTTCTCAGTCTGGAGTGACATCATGTGGAGGATCAAAATCAGGAAGATCAGAAATATACTGGGCTGCAGAATCAAAGAATCTCCAGAATCCCTGTGCACAGAGTACCTCCTTAGTAGAATCCTGTTCTGTCCTCCTCAGTAGATTTCAGTCCTCTGACCAGATCACTCCCACAGAAAGTCACTTCTCTGATGAAGCCCACGTTGGCTGCGCCATTTGAAGAACTGTAAATCTTCATTCTCAGGGAATACTTACTAATAAAAAGAAACTTGGCACAGAAGCTGAAAATATGAAAAAACATCTTTATTAATTTTAATCAGTGAGGCCACGTCACACAGAAGCCGTAGCAACTGAATGAGGCAGTCTGAGGAAGACAGAAAACAGAGGCCTTTTTTATGCTTAGGGTTACAAACTTCAGCATACAAGTAAGGGGCAGTCCTAGCTTTTGCAAGCATGCAAAAAATGCCAAACATGGACATGCAAGGTCTGCCAAACGACAAACCCATTTTACAGTTTGTCCGGCCCATAATCAATCATTGAACAAACCCAACATTCTTCTTTAGACAAGCCTGACAAACCCATAATAAAAGGACCACAACCCATATCATAAACAGACCATAAAAGAAGGAACAGAACACAGATAAGGGGTGTGCGTGTGCATACCAAACTCTACAATGTCCTGTGCTTTGATCCTCAATCTTGATCAGCTAAAGGGCAGGAACTGGTTTAACAAGGTCAGCTTCAGGCAACAGGGTCAGTTCACTCAGGTCAAACAGGAGTCAGCATGAACTCGAGCTAAGGTGTACATGTCCTCAAAAGACTAGTTTCAGCCACAAGCATGGCCTATGTGAGGGCAACCACAAAATGGCTGCCATACACAAAATGGAACCAACGGGTTCAGAATTCACAGAACCTCAATACAGTATACATATCACTGGTTTATAATGACTAGTTTCAATATGACTATTTGGTCACAATCAATATTATAATTGATAAACTCACTAATCAATCTTAATACTTGTATTGTATTTAATCTTTCATAAATATTCAGTTTCATAATAGTACATTTGGGAAATTTCCATAACACAATTCTAATTTTAAAAAAATGGGTTTGAATTCAGAAAAGTATTTTATGGCCTATCTATTTTAAGACAACAAATAAGGTACTGAATCATACACATTTAGCTATGTCTATTACATTAGCACAACTCGCCTAATTTTAGTCCATTCTTTTTAACACCCTATTGTTATTCGATAGTTGTCAAAAATAATGATCTTTAAAAACAATTCTGACGATCCATCGAATTGCAGTCATTCTCCTACATCTATACAGAATCAGAATGGAGTTGAATGAGATAAAAAAAAATTGCCACTATATTCATAAACATTAGTGCAAGACCCCAGAAAGAAATATGTTACAAAATCCTTACCGGGACACACATCATACCTAGTCTGTTAATCTCAATGCACATTAGCAACAAACACCATTTTGGAAGATGACTTTACACTCTTCCAACAACCCACGCTATAAAACCCATCACGCAGGCTGACTCCGGAAGTAAGTTATTAGACTGACTGAAATGAAGGAAAGACTCAAATCAAGAAAAACTTGTGGTAAAGAGGCTTTAGGGGGGTTGAAAGTGGAAGTCCAACTAGGTCTCTCAGGAACTTGTTCTCGGCTTTAACTAGCTCCGCCGTATTGTCGAAACTCCACAATTCCGACCCATGAACTGCGGAGGCCAGTGCCTTCCCTTTGTAGACCGCTAGAGCCGGAGCTATTGGTCTACTAATAGAGGCCCGATGATCTCTTAAAATGGCTCCCGACACTCTTTTGTAGTGATGAGGCATTTAAGCCATGTGTTATTTATTTATTATTATTTTAAACATTTGTAAAGCGCGGCTGACACCTTGCAGGTTTCCTGGCGCTGGCGAATACTCTAAAACTCAGGGGAACAGACGGCGAGGAGCAAGGGAAGAAGGGGTTTTTCTAAGGGAATAACCACGTCTTGATGCGTTTCCTGAAAGGGAGGAGCTGTGAAATTTGACGGATATCAGGAGGCAGACTGTTCCACAGTTTAGCCGCTGCAACTCTGAAAGATCTGCCCCCCGTCCTGACTTTGTTGTATTTAGGAACAATCACCAGACGGGCTGAGGCTGAGCGTAGAGCTCTGGAAGGGGTATACCATGTGAACATGGCCTGCAGAGGTTTAGGTCCAGCTCCGTGGAGCGCTTTAAAAACAAGGCAGAGGGACTTGAAGGCCACACGTTGTTTAAGCGGAAGCCAGTGTAGTTCAGCTAGGGCCGCTGAGGCTGAAGATCTCCTAGTCCAACCCAGAACTAATTTGGCTGCGGCCGACTGAACTCTTTGAAGTCGGTCAAGCAGAGCAGCTGGGGACTCAAGTAACAGCGCGTTGCAGTAGTCCAGGCGACTGAGGATGGTGCACCTGACTACCTGCTCCCGAGCTTGAGCGGGTAGCAGTGGCATAATTTTGCGCAGGGAGCGCAGGAGAGCTGTGCAAGTTCCCACCGTTTTTGCAACTTGGGTTTCAGTGTTCATTTTATCATTCAGTGTGGCCCCTAGGTTGCGGACCGATGTAACTGGCCGAGGTTTATCTGCAGTTTCCGGGGGCCAAAAGTCGCAGGGGAATTGTCGAGGAATGCGACTTCCTGCACAATACAGAACCTCCGTTTTGGAGGAATTAAATTGCAGCGAGTTATTGTGTAGCCACCCAGCCGTCTCCCTTAAGCAGTCGTGAAAGGCTGCAAGGGGGGTAGAGTCTTCTCCCTCCCAAGAGAGGATGAGCTGGGTGTCGTCAGCATAATTGATTGTTTTTAACCTGTGTGCCTTTATTAACGTGATCAGAGGTCTAAGGTACACGTTAAAAAGGATGGGGCTGATGGAGGAGCCCTGGGGCACCCCGTGGGGGACAGAAGAAAAGGTAGATTGATAAGGGGGGAGAGACACCGCCTGTCTCCTGTCCCGTAGGAAGGAGTGGAACCAAAGTAGGGCAGTGCCGTCTACCCCAGCTGCCCGGAGTCGCTCCAACAGGACCCCATGGTTGACAGTATCGAAAGCGGCAGACAGGTCCAACAGGATCAAGGCTACTGCCTGGCCCCTGTCTGCCCGCATACGAAGGTCCTCCAGAGCTGTCAGGACAGCTGTTTCGGTCCCGTGAGCAGGACGAAAGCCAAACTGAAAATCGTCCAGGATCTGATTTTGCTCCAGATGAATGGAGAGACAGGTGCTTACCCAGCGCTCTGCAATTTTTGCTGGGAAAGGCAGGAGGGATATAGGCCGGTAATTGGACAAACAGTCAGGGTTCAAGGAAGGCTTTTTTAACAATGGGGTGATAAGGGCCTCCTTCCAGGGGGATGGCACAAGCCCGCAGTGTAAGGATTGATTGCAGATCCTACAGAGGGTGACAAAGAGGTCGGTACCAAAGCTCTTCCAGACTTTTGGAGGCACCGGGTCAAGAGGGGATCCGGAGGTGATCCCAAGTGCCAGCCTTTCAAATTCTGGTTCTGGGATGGGGGGGAACTCCCGCAGCTTTTCCATGAGAGGAGAATCTGAGTGCACCGAAACAGGATCACTAGTACAGGCTCTAGGTGTAATGGGACCACCTAAGGGAGGGGAGGAGTTCAGATTAAGAATAATGGTGTCGATTTTGTTTTTGAAGAATAGCGCAAGGTTATCGCAGAGGGCTTGTGTGGGAAGGGTAGTTGTTATGGCACAATCAGGGTGGGTAAGGTTTTTGAGAATCTGAAATATGCTTTTTGAGCTGTTGGTGGCATTGCTAATCGTAGTGCAGAAATAGCTGGCTTTGCTCTGATTAATGGCAGTTTTATATGCTTGGAGATGGTTTTTCCAGATTGCTTTATTCGAATCGGAGTAGCCTTGTCTCCATTTCCTCTCTGATTGTCTGCAGGCTAGTTTAAGGGATTTCAGAGAGTCGTTAAACCAGGGGGCAGGAGCTCTGCTTTTTGCTTTACCTTTCTTCTGGGGGGCAAGAGAGTCTGCGGTGGAGGTGATTGCTAAACAGAAGGCTTTGAAGTTGTTCTCAACCGAGTTAGTGGGGGAAAAACTGTTTTCAACATTGAATACAGTGCCCGCCGCTCTTAGTTTGTCAAGGGCTTTCCAATCTCTATACAGAAAATCTGAAGTAGTACTACGTGGGGCCCTTTTAGCTTTATCACAGAAGATGTGAAATTTAATAAGTGCGTGGTCGGTCCAACACATGGGCAGGATGTCACCCAAATGTACCAACTGGGAAGAGGCAAAAATTAAATCCAGTTGGTGCCCGGCAGTGTGGGTGGGTTTGTTAACCAATTGTGAGAGGCCGACTCCATCGCAGGAAAGCACTAAGTTGTGCAGTGCATTATCCAGGCTTCCGTTGGGCCAGAGATTAAAGTCTCCTAGAATGATCAGTTTGTGGTGGGAAGTGGCCAGATTAGTGAGAGTAGTGAGTAGCGATTGTTGCTGCTGGGCGTTAAAAACCCCCGGGGGCCAGTAGCAGATAATGGCCGTCACGGTGTCTCCATGGTGACAGTTAATAGAAACGCCAAGGAGTTCCGTTCCGGCAACCGGGTCTATGTCAAGGATGGCAGTCGACCAGGATGCTCGGTAAATGTAAATGTGGGAGTCCCATTTCCTTCTGCTGTTGACCCTAACTCCCAAGTAGTCAAATGCATCCACCTCCTCTAACAAAGACCTATTGAGGGTGACATTAATCCTCCTAGATTTTTGGTTAGTGACAGTACCATCAATTTTGTTTTGGTAGTATTGATGATTAGACCTTGTTCTTCACAGAACAGGCTGAACCTATCTAGCAATTTATGTAGACCAGAGGGGGTTTTGGACATCAGGAGGGTATCATCTGCGAAAAGGAGGGTCGGTGTTTTCTCACCCGCCAGGGCGGGGGCATCTGCTGGGTCCTCTCTCAAATGGTCTGCCACCCCATTTACAAAGAGAGAGAACAAAGTAGGAGCCATCACGCAACCCTGGCGGACCCCCCTATTCACTGGAACCCTCCTTGTCAGTTGACCCTGGTTCCCCCATCTGATTCTAGCATAGTTACCCTCATGGAATCTTTTTATAAGCGCAAGGAGATATATTAATAATAATAATATTAATAATAACACCTTTTGTAGAGCGCCTGGTTACACTAGGCAACAGTGTGTCCCCGCGCTTTAAAACGAATTACTAGAACAGAACCCAAGAGAAAAGGCCGCTGAAGGAAAGGGCGAAAAGATCTCAGAGTTTCGGAAAAAGGTAGGTTTTCAATTTACGCCTAAAGTTTCCTTCAGATGGCTCCATCCGGAGCTCAATGGGGAGGTCATTCCACTGTTTGCTGGCCAAATATTTGAATGACCGGTCACCCATCCTTGCACGCTGGATTCTGGGCACCTGAAAGAGCATACGGCCCTGAGATCGTAAGTAACGATTAGGGTAGTACTTAGTAAGTTATTTTTGCAGATAGACGGGGCCTCTCTCATAAGCAATGCGATGGGTCATACACATGCTTTTAAATATGATGCGCTCCCATATGGGGAGCCAGTGGAGTCGCACCAAGGCTTGTTTCCCTGAAGATCTTCTAGATAGGTTAAGAGCCAATCTAGCTGCTGCGTTTTGAACACATTGAAGCCTATGAAGGCCTTTCATACTCAGGCCTAAGTATAGAACGTTACTGTAGTCGAGGTGGGGCATCATCAGAGTATGAATTAACATTTTCCTGCTATTAGCAGGGAGCGAGTCCAGGGTCTTGCGTAAGGTCTTAAGGATCCCATAGCATTTACCTGCTATCCCTCTGGTGTGATGATCAAAGGATAGAGTCTCGTCCAGTTTAACCCCTAAGTTCTTAACCTGCTCCAATAGTTTAGGGACGGTGCCAAGTTCTTTAGGCCACCATGCCGACGACCATATGGATGGAGATTTCCCCAACACCAAAAGTTCAGTTTTATTGGCGTTGAGGCGTAAACAGTTTGTGTTCATCCATCCCGCTAGTCCGCTCAGACAGGCAGTAAAGTTGGCTGAGGCCTCTTCCGGAGGCTGAGACAGTGTCACTACCAGTTGGGTGTCATCAGCATATGACACTATCTCAACCCCATACGCCGCAACCAACTTGGCCAGGGGCGCCATATAAAGATTAAACAAAGTCGGGCTCATAATTGAGCCCTGAGGCACCCCATGCCTGAGCAAACGCACCTCGGATTTAAAAGGTGGACAGTATACTTGGAATTGCCTATTCGCCAAGAATGCACGCATCCACTCGTGAGCCAGACCCTCAATGCCAACCTCGCTAAGACGAGAAAGCAGCAGGGGATGGGAGACGGTGTCAAATGCCGCGCTCAGATCTAGTAAAAGGAGCGCGGCTGTTTTCCCCTCGTCAACTCTTCTCCTTAATAGCTCGGTGGAAAAAAGGAGGGCCGATTCAGTCGAGTGGTGCGCTCTAAATCCTGACTGCGAGGGATGCAGATGTAATCCCCTATCCAAATATTCCGAGAGCTGCTTGTTAACTATCTTTTCCACCACCTTAGCGCAGAAGGGCAGCAGCGATATAGGCCGATAGTGATCCAACTGAGCAGCACTAAGATGGGGTTTTTTCTTTAAGGGGATAACCTGCGCTATTTTCCAGTCTTGAGTTTTGTGGCTTGTTAGAAAAGACAATTTCGCCATGTGGCCTATATGAGTCACCAAAAGCTCGGCTTGATTCCCAAGGACGTTGGGACGAGCCACATCCTTGGGGGAGCCTGATTTGATGCTGCGAATGATATGCAGCAACTCAGTGGTGTTAGGCACCGCAAACTGATTAAGGCAGCCACTGTTAATCATCTCATTGCTGGTAGAGGTATCCCGGAGAGGTTCTTCCAGTCCCTCTGGAAAGGTTTTATAGATATGGTCCACTTTTAGCTAAAAAAAATCAGCAATGGCTTCACACATAGCTGTCGAGTGCAGATCGGGGGCTATGGTTCTCTCCAATGAAGTGAGCTCTTTGTATATAACAAAGAGTTCTTTAGTAGAGTTCTCCGCCAATTCAATTCTGTTCTTTAAAAAGTTACGTTTGGTAGATCTGATCAGTTTATGATAGCTCTTTATACTCTTTTTATAATTGAGTTTAGCCGAGTGATCATATTTACTGCGCCAGATGCGCTCCAAGTTTTTGCATTCCGTTTTACTAGCTTTTAAGTCAGCATTGAACCACTGAGCTGTTTTCGAACACCTCGCTGGTGCCTTGGTAGTCCACGGGGCGGTTTCATCTAAGGTTCCTGACAGCCATTTTTCATAGTCTGTCCAGGCTTCGTCTACACTATCTTTAAGTGGGGGACTGCCTCTTTTTAATGCCATCTCTAACTCGTCCTGCATAATTTTCCCCCATTGCCTACGTTTACATGCCATCAGTTTAGTGCTAGACGGTAGTTTAGACTCCCCACGGATGGTAAACTCCACCAGAAAATGGTCCGATCATAATACCTTACTGGGGGTAGAACCACCACTCCCTCCCAGTTGGCAAAGATCGGGTCCAAAAGATGGCCTGCTTTATGGGTAGGAGTCAGGGATTGAATATTAAGGTTAAACATTTGTAAAGATGCTAGTAATCCTAAGGCTTCCCTGTCATTCTCATCCTCAATATGAAAGTTAAGGTCACCCAAAATCAAAAACTTATTGTAATGTAGTGCAGGATGGCCAATTACTTCCATCAAGCTGTCCAAAAAAAGCGACGTTTTACCTGGCGGACGATAAATCAGGTAACCGTTAATGGCCCTGTTAGGGAGGTATTTTATAGTAAAAAGAGCATCATCGCATTCTTTAATTAACACTGTCTCTAGAGTGCATGACAAAGCCAGTTTAAAAATTATGGCGATACCGCCTCCCCTCTGTTTGGCCCGATCTAATCTTAATATCCCATAATCCTGCGGGAGTGCTTCCAATATATCTGGATTGGACTCTGCAGGTCAGGAAGAGTGCATCTGTTTGTTTTTCCACTAAAAGGTCATAGATATCCAACTTATGCTTCCTAAGAGAACGACAGTTAATCAGCAGCATGTTCAGAGACTCTATGTTACACTCTGCAGTGGTGTTATTAACTGGATTGTACAGGCAGGTCTTACAAATATGGGGTAAGCTCTCTACGTTCAGAGTATTACTACAGGCTCTCTGAAAGGGTGGGCGGAGGTGCATTAACTGGTCTTTGGAGTAACTGACCAGTTTCAGAGTATCTGCGGTGATTTGAGCAGAGTTTTGGGCCCCTAGCCCCGTTCGGCCCCGGACGGGCACAGACGGGCTTGCCTTTGGCGCGCCTTCAGCGCGCCGCCGGCGCGCCCGCTGCGCGGACGGAATGACCGTGTCCTTTTATCCAGTTTGGAGGAGGGTGGGATGCGGCCAGCAACTGGACCGCAACCCTTTCCTCCCTCCAGTAATACACAGTATAAAACGATTAAAATCGTAACACGCTATCCCCCGGCTTTCCGCCTCAGGGGAGTGAGCTAGTAAATTAGTAAGCGCGCTGAAATGCGGCTTAAGTACTCAGGGGGGCGGGATGCAGCCAGCAACTGGACCACAACCCTTTCCTCCCTCCAGTATGGTGGGTCTGCGACTCTCTCCCGCAGCGTCAGCACGTAGTCTGCTGCGCTGTGCTGGGAGCAGAGAAAACACAAGGGTAGGGCTGGTCTACCACAGAGCACCAAAAAAAAAAAAATATGCCGCACAGAGTGATAAAATACACAGTAATACACAGTATAAAACTAATAAAATCGTAACACGCTATCCCCCGGCTTTCCGCCTCAGGGGAGTGAGCTAGTAAATTAGTAAGCGCGCTCGCGCTGAAATGCGGCTTAAGTACTCAGGGAGGGCGGGATGCGGCCAGCAACTGGACCGCAACCCTTTCCTCCCTCCAGTATGGCAGGTCTAACGAGTCTCTCCCGCAGCGTCAGCACGTAGTCTGCTGCGCTGCGCTGGGAGCGGAGAAAACACAGGGTAAGGCAGGTCTACCACAGAGCACCAGAAAAATAAAAATATGCCGCACAGAGTGATAAAATACACAGTAATACACAGTATAAAACGATTAAAATTGTAACACGCTGTCCCCCGGCTTTCCGCCTCAGGGGAGTGAGCTAGTAAATTAGTAGGATCGTGGGATGCCCATGTCCTGCAGCACCTGCCAAAGCTTGGCACGGGGCACAAGATCGAAGGCGGTTTTCAAGTCTATAAAGGCTAGATACAAGCTACTTTTCGCGATGGACACAGATTTCCAGTATACTGCAAAGAATCTGAAAACCTGGTGCATCTAACCCACCTTCTACCTGAATCCCGCCTGTAAATGCGTCAGGATATTTCCCTCCTCCAACCAAGGACCCTATTCTAGAGATGATGACCCTGTCAACTACCTTCTGTATCACGCCGATTAAACTAATCGGCATTTAGTTGGCAGGGTCCTTTCTGGCACCTTTCTTATATATTGTAACTACTTCTGCTCCCTTCCACGATTCAGGGACTGAGTGGCCCTGAACCAGCAAGGTCATCAGGAGAGCAATGAAGTTAGCCCACCACGTGGGGTCATGTAGGAGTAAATCACCTGGCAGGCCGTCCGGACCTGCGGCCTTTCCAGGGGCTATGTTCTTAATAGCCAATTGAACCTCTTGGGAAGTCAAGGGCTCTACTGGTTCACGGTTCTCGCGGTCTAATTCTAGTTCTAAATAGGCACCATGTGTTTGTTCAGAATCAACCTCACTGCAGTATAAACTTGAAAAATGGGAGTTCCATTGCTGCTCAGTTGTATAATTTGGGACAGGGTCTGCTCCCTTCTATTAAGTTTATTTATCAGTTCCCAAAATAAGGTTGAATCTTTTGAATAGGCCGCCATTTTGAGCTCCTGCCAGTGTTCTTCTTCCCAATCCCGCTTAGCTGTTTCTAAGGTTTTATTATACTCCTTTCTGGCCACCCTTACGGCTACCGGGTCTTTTTTACGGAGGGCTACGGAGATGGCCTCCCTCTTTTTTCTACATGCAGCCGTGTACCATAAATTGCCACTTTTAACTACTTTACTTTTGGGCCCTCTACGATCCTTAATCATAAAATAAGAACCCAAATTTGCTATAAGATTCCCATAAAATTCACTCAATTGGAATCCCTGCTCACTATCCTGGGAAATGTTGAGCAATGAGAGTTCCATAGACTTTAATTCTACTAAATCTCCAATGCTAGTTAGGACATTCTCCTGGCATGCCACCTTATGCCATTTTAATCTGCGATTGGAGTTTGATGGAATGACTTCTTTTGTAATTAATAGTGGCGCATTAGATGTCCTTCTATTTCATTCCCATCTAGTTTCCATGCAGAGGGGTTTATGATCACTGTCCTGCATTTGTTTAACCTCCATATCAACTACATTCCCCCATAATCGTGTATCAAGCAGAATGTAATCAATACGCAAGGGACCACTAAGTCTATTAAAAGTCATGGCCCCATTTGGTTCAGAAATCGTCCTACCATTCAATGCTCGTAGGTTATATTCCAATGTTAAGGCATTGATCTGTATCGTATCGGCTGACCATTTCCTGATTGGCCTCAGACTCAATGCAGGAATAGACTGTATTATATCTTCTTCATTACGTCCCAAGAGGTCTTCCTCACTTAAGGGTTCATACGTACAGTTCAAGTCTCCTCCCACAATGATATTAGAGCGGGGGGGAATACCTGCTAGGGCTGTTTCTAATAGTGTAATTGTAGATGAAATTTGAGCCCCTGGGATTCCTCTAGCATATACATTAAACAGCTCCACTCTATTGCCATTCAAAGGACCTTTAAAAGATAAGTGTAGAATATCCTCCGAAGCTGAATTGTGAACAGTAATGTCCCAGTTCAAGGCCACCTTAACTATTATGTGGAGCCCCCCCCGATGGACGACCCTTTCCTGGATTTGTCGTGGGGATAAAATAGGTGGAATATCCCGCCTTATACAGGGGGGTCATGCTCCAGGTCTCCTGGAACATGCAAACCTCGTAGTTGTTGATGAAGTCATTCCATTCTGGAATTGCCAATTTCTGTTGGAGGTCTGCTATGTTCCAGGAGAGAAATCGAATCACTTGTGGATTTCCTTCCCCCACCTTATGTAAATCCCGAGTCTCCAGACTCGACATTTCCCTACCACAGGGACTGGAGGTTGTGCTGACTAGGCAAAGCAAATTCTCAGTGTCGCCCGTGTTAGATGTTACTACCGGGTGGATCCTGTAATTATCCTTAGGTAGTCAATCTATTCTATTTAGGTCGGAATCATCCTTATCCCCAGCTATAGACCAAAGGGGCAGGCATCTATTCTGAATATTAGAGTGCTTAGGAGGGCACGTCCGATGCTCTAAGGCTACTAAGTACTCCGCCAATGTTGCATTACATAGTTGTACTTCGATGCAATCTGTGTGGGAGCTAAACAGGGACAATCTCCTGACGTTAATCATGTCCTCCCTGATGATAGATTTGCACCCCCTCACATGGCGGAGCCAGTGGATCGCTTTATTGTGAATAGATTCACTAGTTTCATGGCCGGAATTCCCATTGAATTTTGGAACCCCTGTTATGTAAACTATTGCAGTGGGGTTTCTGGGGGCTAAGCCTTTTGGTAAATTACTCGGGGGGTCAACCACAAGCTTTTCATTTTTACCCACCAGAGTGCCATTGGCAGCTAATTTACTCGTATAGTGAATCTTGTTTCCGGATGCTAATCCCCGTGATTTCATAATTTCAGCATAAGAACTAGGGGTATGCTGGCCAGTGGAAAAATCCCTGCCCAATCTTTGATCCGGGAGTCCCTTCTTTACAAACCCCCCTTCTGTTACTGAATTAGGGAGTAAGGGTTCCCTTGGATTTGGTGGAGTTACTACAATGGCAGGTGTTAGAATTTGGGGAGCTTTAGCCCTATGGGCATCTCCTTTCTGAGCTAGCTCTTTCAGCATTTTTTTTATGTAAGTCAGTTCCCTCTCCACATTTTCCAATTTCTTGAGGAGTGCCCTGTTGGAATGTGGACAACTCGAACACCCCCAAGATTCTCACCACATACCTCTGGAACCCTAGTAGCCCTAGTGGTAACTTGTGCTATAACATCAGTTGGGTCCCCTGATTCTCCTTCTAAAACAGCGAATCTATTGGAACAGTTAATACCTATCTCACTTGCATTCTCCTGCGACACCCCCTGTTTTATAGATTCAGGGATGTTACTAAATGAGTTAGACCCATTTGGAGCCTCTGCGGAGTCTGCCATAGAGGGACCCTCTAGGGGATTATGGACTTCACAAATTGGGGCAATATATAGGGTTTTTTTGGCAAAAATAACAGGAATTACTTTCCCTCGGTGTTGTTTTAAGACCTCAGAAAGTGGATCAGGATTTTCCACCCTCGAGTTACTAGAATTCCCTGCTAAAACCTCCTCACATTCACTAATAATGGTTTCGATTCTTGACAAGGTACAGTTAGTGGCTGCGTGTGAAGCCTTTTTTGCCTTTTTCCCCTTTTTTGGCTGTGACAATTGTGCTCCCCCCTCCTTTTGCCCATTATCAATCAGCCAAATTGGAGCAAACACTCCTGGTCAATTTTAAACGCAGGGGGAAACTCTTTACACTCAGATCAGCACGGAAAGACAGTTAAACACGCCTTTAGTTATTAGAAGTACCCCCTCCTAACCCCACAGTACCTTTAGTCCCTATTGTCCTTGTAATAGGGTCCTTAGAGTCCATATGTTAGGGGGGTAGCCCTGCCTCTTTCGGTCGCTGACGGGCGCGGGATGGGCCCGCCCTTGGCCCGCGCACATCCCGCGCTGCGGGAGGGCCGGGCCGGATTTTAAGGCCTCCGGCGCCCTCCTGATGACGCTCTGCAGCGCGCCTCACGCAGCCCCCTGGGGAATGTAGTCGCAGGGGCTGCGGGCGCGGAAATGCAGGGTCCGGGATAGTGAGCCGGGCAGGCAGGCAGCTAGGCGCGTTCCCAAAAGCCGTTCCCCTCACGGCGGTGCAAGGAGGCCACAGGTAGGCGGCAACACTGGTGGCAAGCGCGTCCCGCGCTGCGGGAGGGCCATGCCAGATTTCAAGGCCTCCAGGGCCCTCCTGATGACGTACAGCAGCGCGCCTCATGCAGCCCCCTGGGGGATGTAGTCGCGGGGGCTGTGGGCGCGGGCGCAGAAATGCAGGGTCCGGGATAATGAGCCGGGCAGGCAGGCAGCTAGGCGCGCTCCCAAAAGCCGTTCCCCTCACGGCGGTGCAAGGAGGCCACAGGTAGCCGGCAACACTGGTGGCAAGCGCGTCCAATGAATCTGTCTGAATATTTTGCACTTGGTAAACATATGAAGAAAAGTAGGTTTGCTGAGCTTGTCTCAATTTTTACAAAACTTAAGTTGTGTGCTTTACTGGATGCATCTTTCGTTATTATTGTGGGTTGGCTAGTTTTGTTATGTTTTGTTAAGAGGACTTGTATTGCGTGCTTATAATCTGAGAGTTATCCAGGCGCTGTAGTAGGTGAGTAAGCCAATCGAGTTTGTTGTCGACCATCCCTTCAATTTCTTTAGGAATTCATGAAGAGATTGGGAGGTCCTGATGTGGTGTGGAAGGTTGTTCCTGGATTTTGCAGTGATGTAGCAAAAGGAGCGTCCCCTGCTTTGCTCGTGCAGATGCAGGGTATTTGTCGAAGGTGGATTGAGGCTCAGTGCATTTTCTGTTGGGTTGGTAGAAGTTGAAGCAGTGGTTGAGGTAGTCAGGTCCAACGTTGTAGAGGGTTTTGTATGTATGGGTGAGCTGTTTGAATTAGCATTACTTCTGATTTGGTAGCTCTCTGAGGTGGGGCGTTATGTGTGCTTTGTGGGGGATGTTGAGGATGAGGCTAGCGGCAGTGTTCTGGGTGGTCTGAAGTCTTTGTAAGAGTTGATTGTGATGCAGGCATAGAGAGCGTAGCTGTACTCTAATCTGCTGGTGATAAGGGCTTGGGTGACTGTGCATCTAGTGTCGGTGGGGATCCCAGGGAATATTTTGCAAAGCATATGTAGGATGAAGTAGCCAAACTGAGGTGAGGGGGTTCACTTGTTTGGCCATTGTAAGTTTGTCGTCCACGATGATGCTGAGTTTTTTGGTGTGGTCATAGGGACAGTCGTAGGTCCCAAATATGTTGGCCACCAGGAGGAGTTCCATGTAAAGCTCTTGCTCCCGAAGATCAGAACTTCCATTTTATTTGTGTTGAGACAGTTCTGTTTTATTATGCTTGCTGGATTGGACAAGCAGGTGTTGCAGTTAGTTCAGGTGGTGCGGTTGTTGTCTGTGAGGGAGAAGTTGATCTGGGTGTCGTCTGCATAGAATGCAATGGTGGTTCCGTGAGATCTGGTGATATGGGCGAGTGGCGCCATGTAGAAGTTGAAGAGGGTAGGACTCAATGATGATCTATGAGGAACTCTGAAGAGTTACGTATTTGCCTACAAGAATAGATGATTTGCTCAAAGCTAACTCAGCTAAAAGTAAAGGTTCTGCTTTCTAACCTGATTATTTCATTGTGGGTTTAAAAGGTGATCCTTTTTATGGAACTAAGCAAATCATCTTGAAAATGTTTTGTAAGCATAAAAGCAATCATTCTGTATATTTTGTAGAGCTGTGTACTTAAGGCTGGGGGCAAGTACTCTCATATACATCTTAGCCTACCACTAGAAACAGAAGAATCAGTATTATGAATAACATCCTTTCATCTTAAGCGAAAACACCTAACCCAATTTATTCGTCAAAACATATAAAGGAAACTAGATCAAATTCTGCAATAAGCTTCTCAGAAACACATATTCAACAGTATGGCCAGCGGAATGTATGCCAATCACAACCAATCGCAAGAATGGTAAATATTGTAGCTTTTCAATCAATCATCTGTGAGGGGTGTAATCAATCACCCAAAGACTGAAGTCTGTGCTAACATCACCTTGCTAGAGGAAAGCTTTAAAGAGGAAATCAGATTTAAGAACTTTGGTATAATTTAGCCACCTTGTAGCCTTAGTGACAGTATATTCCGACAACAGAAATTGAGTTGCTTTTGACGCAACTATAATAATCTAATCACAGTGAGAAGATATAGGTGTTGAAATAATGCTTGCCTCTATATCTTTTTAATAGGGGCGGAAATACTATCTTTCTGAAGAACCCAGAATCCAGGGGGATTGGTTCAGCCATGGCTACAACAAAAATCTGGAATCATCAGGATACTAAAACTCTCTTTACTGGTTGGAAATGGAGTATCTGGTTGAAGGGGAAAGTGGCCATAATGTCTCTGACAATTTTAGCAATGAAGTCCTGGTACACTGAGCCTAGTTTGATCAATGTGAACTGGAATGCGGCCTAAGTGGTCACGGGTGGCTGTGATTTATTCAAGCATTTGTTCCACCAACCTGGTGTTTCTTTGCTTGATCAAACGTCACTGGTAGTCCAGTCCATTGCTTATCTGGCGGCCTATCTAAGGGATAAGAAGGTGAAAAGGAGAGCAGCTCATTTCATAGGAAAGGGCACCTTGTCTCCTGTATTCTGCAGCATGACAAGAATTACTCTCTTTCAAGTCTTACATGGTAAAAGGTGAATCGGGCTTTGGTACAGTTTTTGGCACACTACCAGAGAAGACACACTCCAGATGCCATATTATGGCAAATGAGATAAGGGGTGGTGGGGGAAAATGTAGGGACAGAAAATAGGGCAGGTCACCCAGGGGAGTCTTGGGACCTCAAGCAGAGGATCGCCCAGAAACAAAGAGAAATCAAAAACGGCGAAAAGAGTAACTACTGCCAAAGGAAATACTTAATTAACAAACAGACTAAAACATAAAAGCAAAATTTCAATGTATTGAGGGTCCTTCATAGATAAATAAAATTACGAGTAAACTTTGCGAAAATTTGAATTAAGCAAACAATCCTTATATGACACCATGCACCTTGGTTCTAAAAGGTACATACATTTGTGTGACCAATTAAAATAAATAACTTCTTTCAAATTTAAACAGCTAAAACCATATCAGTAATATTCAAAGCAGTATTAACGCAAAGATAACAGTACCAGATCTCACCTTCCTGTGCGCAGGGATACACTGACTGTGATTTTATGTGATGAAGAGGGAAGAGTGAGGAAAAAAGAAGGAACATAGACCGGCACCGCTAAAAGAGCAATCTACAAGAGAACGTTAGGGATCAAAGCAGTAAAACAGTAAAAAAAAAGATTAATACCAGAAAATAATCTAAAATAATATGGCCATTCCAGTTTCAAGCTATATCGCAACCATCATAACTAAAATAGAATTCATAATACTTTGGAGTACAGAAAGGCAACAGCAAGGTTGAAAATATATTTTGAGAGAGAAGCAGGTGTTGTTTTGGAAGTCGTAAAAAACGAGCTTTAAGGAAACCGCTGTGATACTAAACATCCTGAAATCCATGGATTCACCTAACTTAAGAACACCTCAACACACAAAGCTGGGCAGACATAAGGCTGAGTCTACATGCAGCTTGTGACCCCATCAGCTTACTTGCTCCAACTACTGACCTGTAGTGACCACACAAGATGTGCATGACCCAGAACCAGGGAAAGTTAATGCTGAATCTCTACTTGCAAACCTTCATTCTAAAATATTTAAAGGCTGATAATAAGATTTTAACGTTGAATGTCCGAATGTGAGAGGAACAAGCCTAACCTTGGAGTGATGCTGGAAAATGTCCAAAAGTTAAGCTTTAAAAGAATTTCTGCAAAATCTATATGAAGAGATAGCACAAACAGAGAATAGGTTAAAAAAGGAACATTTCATTCACAATCACTGAAATTTGTAACCAAAGATGGGATTTTGCATGATGAACTAGAGTTGGGTGTGAACTCCCCTCCCGTGCTTCAGGTGCTCCACACAACCTAAAACCAGTATGACTTCAAAACCAAAACTTCAGGGGCCTTATGAAGGCCTTGCGCCGCCGGTGCGTCACTTTTTCCCATGTTAAAAGTGACGCACCGGCGGCGCAAGGCCTTCATAAATAAGGCCCCAAAAATGTAGGAGAACGCATCGGCCTCACCCTGAGCCACACTTCAACCATCTATCACTCGTCCCTCAACCCACGCCTTATATTGATACCCTACTACTAATACTCCTAAGTCTGTCAGACCGAAGGAAAAATCCTGGCTTTCCTGTACTCAGTGCCCCAACTGTACCATGACCACCTTTCAATTCGGGTGTTGGGCTCAAGGAGGTCCAAAAAGGCAAACAGCGAACTTGAAGATAACTCAGTAATATTAAGGATTTGAAAATAAAATTTTGGGCAAGAAGAGAGACGATAAATGTTACATTTGAAAATCTTCTGACTACATTTATGGTAATGTAGCATTAAGATGGAAGTTCACTATACCACTTGTGGTCTCGACCGTCTACATCTGTCTAGATACAGCGGAAATGGATAGATGTGTACTATGACACACCGTTTTGTCACCTTCTCAACAAATGTTTTCCTTCATGATTCTTAAATATATCTGCAATTATGTATTAGAGACATCATATGTGATGTCGATATAAATGTTATATTCTTTAAATTAAATTACATTTTGGTGCAGAGGTCTGGGGTTACATAGGTTTTTGGTAACCAGGCAGTGTGTGGCTATGGGGAAGTGGATGTCTCGGATTTTGGTGCTGAAGTGCTTCCCTTTTTGTAGGTTCTGGGAAAGGCAAATGAGTTTAATTAATAGATTACAGAATTCATTGACCACTCTGAAAAGTTTATTTGTATCTCGATGGGGATGTGATTATTCAGCTGTAGGGCGCCCTTTTTGTATTGTTTTGCAGCTGTAATATATTGTTGAAGTTGTATTTTGTTCTGACTTTTGTTTTTTTATTTGTTTATTTTGATCTAGTAAGCACTTTAACCTCTTTAACAGAAACAGTATGTTGCCAGATGAAGAAAGAGAGTAGGCTCAAAATTTAAGGGAGGAGTGGGTTAATAGCCTTGTTGAGGAGTCATCCTTTGGAAATTTAAAATAGTAGAGGGGCACATATTTGCAAATTACATTTCAAAGGAGGTCTGAAATGCATATATTTGGACACTGGTGGCAAAAAGTTTCAAAAACATAGGCCTTTCAATCTCTAAACCGCAACTTTGTCTAAAACTGTTATGTGTATTAAAAATTATGGAAAGGGCTGCTTTGACTAGGGAAAACAAAAAAATATGGTGTAGCCGGAGGAAGTCTCTAGGCTCTTTTTTATGGCTACGAGGTCAATTACCATTTGTATGTGTTGCCACAGACAGCATGAATGGGCTCTCAGCGTAATATTTTGCCAGCTAAAAAAGCATAAAAACTGGCCTAGACCCTGCACATTACTTACCATCACTTACTATTGGTTGACTCCAACGTCACTCTCAATGTATTGCTTGCTTCTTATTGGTCACTGGCTCCTGCATCCTGCTGGGTCTTCAAGTGTTTGCCCCTCCTGTTGAGCATGAACCAGATTCAGTTTCCTGTCTGCTGCAAGTGTCCTTGCACTGGCAAGGGCTCTGCTGCAGATACTTTTTACAAATTATTTTACATGCACTCCATACAAGTGCATGTGTCTCCAATCCCTCTCTCCTCCCACCGTCTGTGCTCTTGTCCCTCACCTCCAGCATGCTCCTCCCCCACACATCCCTCCTGTTCCTTCCCCCACAAGCCCCTTGCACTACCCCTGCTCTCTGTTGTTTTGCTGCTCCCTCCCCCTCCCCCACACCTCCCATGTGTTGGTTGCCCCCTGCAGTTCCCCTGCCCTACATTGTGTTGTTGCTCCTTCCTCCTGCCCCCACCTCCTTCCTTGTCCCCACCAGTGGCATAATGAAACTTTAAGGGGGGTCTGCCAAGTACATTGATAGTGCCCCCATACTCTGATCTCAATCAGGAGCTCCAGGGCCAGGGGCTGCTGCCCATGCACAGTGCCAACAAGGGTCCCTGGAGCTTGATGCCACCACACCTCGGGGCTGCAAGAGCTATTGTTACACCACTGGCCCCAACACCTCCCTCACCCTTTGTTGTGTTCCTGCTTCCTCCCTCCACCTCCACCTCCACACCACCCTTGTGTTACTTAAACTCACGCACTAGCCTCACCCTCTGTGATGTTGCTGCTCCCTCACTCCCCCTCGCCTCCTTGTGTTGCTAACCCACCCCCTCAGTAGTTCTCCTACCCCCTCCAACCCTCCTGTGCTACACAAAAAACAATCAACAAAGCCAAATAGGTCTCGTGGATGTGAGTGCTTTTTGGCTCTATTTAATATTTATTAGACACATTGCACAGCAGCAACATTGCCTGCTATGTAACATGGCTTAAAGAAAAAAGTGTAATGACAGTGTCAACACTGGCGGTGTCATAGTGCTTTTTTTAAAACTTAAGTTTAAACCACGTTGTGCAGCAGCCCATGCTGCTGAGCAACATGTTTAAAAAAAACATTGACAAAGCCAATAGATCTTGCATAGACAAAACCTATTGGCTTTGCCATTGCTTGTTTATAAGTGTAGGCTGTGGTCCACTGGCTCAGGTAAGTCCTCCACCTAAGTGGCACCTAAGTGCCTTTAAAGATCTCTTAAGAAAAGAGATCCTCTTTAGCAGCGCTCATGATTCCGCAGAGGCCACAATATTTTGAAAGGCCCTTACCAGGTACTGGTTGAGTGATTCTCTGGTGCCATCCCATTGTGGATGATCTTCCATTTGATTTGCTGTCACAAAATGTGACTTCATGGGGAATCACAGAGTGTGTATGTGTGTGTGTATGTCTAATCAACACGGTGGGGAGCGGCTCGGTTCTCATAGCGTGGGTTAACTTTGACAGACCCAGACAGACACTATCTTTGAGAGGACCGGTGCGTTATGAGGACTGGTCCCCGTAGTGTGTTTAGGTACTTTCAAGAGAGTGTATCAAAAAACTAAAAGTGCAGTTTGACTTGCTTCAGTGCACTTAATAACCAACCAGACTATCAAGGTGCGTTGAGTTAGAATAGTAATTACACACGTCATTATGGTCAATGGCCAGTCCTCATAGTGATCTATAAACAATGGGTAGGGGGAGGTGTGTGCGTGCTTGTGTGTGTGTGTGTGTGTGTGTGGGTGTGGGTGTGTGTCCACATTTGTGTATTCTGTGTGTCACAGGTACAAAACTTATCAAAGTCAACTCAACCACCCATTGTTTCAAACTGGATAAAGTGAGAATCCATTCTGATTTATTAATAATATTTATGTATAGAAATTCTTCCGCATAAGGCCTTTTAGAAAAAACATAACATTCAAATAATAAATTATGAACACCGTGGTAGCACCCAAGGAACAATTACCTAAACAATGGCTGTCTTTTACTGCCCATCCATAAAATATGTTGCACACTTCCCTTGCTTGTGTTAATGCATATGGCGCCCTAGTTACTCCACAGATCCTGTTTGTTGACTTTTTGATTGCACCAATAATAAGGATGTGTTTTAGCAGAATCAGAACGTATCACTGGAGGAAATAAAAACATTACATTGGCAGACCTTTGGCGTACAAGAAAAGCAATGTCTTATATAAAATAAAATTAAAAAAACGCCCGACAACCACATTTCAATATAGTCTCAATGGAAATGAAAACAACATAACTGCAATGGTATAATAACATGATATGAACATTAAATATTCCATCCATGCGGTCACTCAATTAAAAACATATCAATGCGGCTAACTGTTTAACGCTGCCCTCTGTGTGTTATTACCGCCTTTCTTTTTCGTCTCTGATATTTGTGCATTTAAACTTGGTTCGCATCTATGCCGGGTAAATTACAGACGCGCGGCGTCTAATTTAAAAAATATTTAAGAAACTCCCAAGTTCGCCGGCGCGGTCCGCCATCGCCTGCTCCGTAATTACACCGCACTGTCTGATATTTTTTCATGGAACATTAAGCGGAGTCAGGTGCCTGCCCCTTCCTGTCGACGCCTATCCGTTAACCGACAGACCCCCACGGACCTTGACAATATTAATGGCGCCATTCATTAAGTATTACTCTCGCGGAATGACTAGCATAATATTGGCCTGGAGATAGGAACGGGCAGAAGGAATAAGTCAAATTAATTTTCCGGAGCAAACTCCCGATTCTGTAAATGACATTCTATACTGTTAGCATTTTAAATGTGACACAAATGGCAGCGAATACAATTTGAAAGCAAAATAGTAGAGAACATGGCTCAGGGTGCATTGTGCGGCATTAAAAAAAAAACAATGACACTAGATTCGCGAATGAATTTAGTATTGAATGGAGACAGGGTTTTTTTTTTCATTTAAATTTGCATTTCCTGCATTTTTTTTTTTTTACACTGGGATAAGATCGGCCTGAAAAAAAAATGGAGCGAAACAATATTTTGATTCCTCTTGACGAAAAATAATCAATATGCCTTGAACTTGTAGGAGAGAAGCCGCGGCTGCCATTTCATGTACTGCTCTAATTTCAGATAAGAGGCTGTGACATAATTATAGGCGGCGGTTAACGCAGACTTCTATTTTTTACATCCTGACAATATTGTGCCTTTCGTCAGCTGCGAATCCGAATGCGCGGGAACAAATTGCGAGATACGCTTCTCAGCACAGCCGTGTGATTCGACGAGTCACCTGGCAGCTGAAAAAGCCGGAAGATAAAGGGAGGCTAATAGGCTATAAGGAGCCTATGGATGCAAATATTGTCATTATAGTGTCTTGTGGGGTGGAAAACTACAGGAATGGGATTTTTATTCCCAAGGAGATCATGGTCTCTATGTTTAAGAAGATTCATTTATAGATTTGCGGAATAAAGTTAAATGATTATTTTATTTGAATGTGCCACTTTATAATGTGTTATCCACTATAATTTTTTTTTTTTTAAATCTCTCCTTATATTTGGGAAACCATAGATAATTTACAAGTAATTATGGGGACATACGGTATAGCAGGACACAGTTCCACACACTGTGGGAGCTTAAATGGGTAGCAGCTACCACTTTAAGATCAACAGAGGGGGCACATCTGCCCAGAACAAGGTTTTTTTGCGCCAATGATGGAAGGTCACGCATCCTCAAGTGTGCTTCGACGCAGGAAGGTCCAAAGCTCTGAATGTGGTACTGACATGGTAAGGTCATGCATTGAGCGTGGTTCCAGAGGAGTGGATATGACTCCCATCCAACTGAAAAAACAATTACTATATGGTGCACACTACTAACTGAAGTTGGCTCAACCAACAACTATTATTATTATCTAGCTTACTTAATAGTGATCATTTTTATTGAACTCATAAGGTTGGAAGTCTAAGATTGCTGTTGTAGCATTCAAACAAGTGACCTGTAGGTTTCTGGGCAAAAGCCCTGCTGATGACATTTATAACTGACCAGTTGCTAATACTTCACTGAAGCTATTTGTGGCATCAAATAACGAGAAAATCTACTAACTAAAAAACTTAAATGATTAGCTATTATTAGACACACGCAGCCAGTGCCAAGATATAATAGAAATTATTGACATGTTCCCACTAAGAGTTCATTACATATCCAAAAACACACACTGTCGGCTGGATTGAGTAGCAACTCAACAGGTTCACCCACCGAGTTATCCTTCTCCGCACACTCTTCTAATTCTACTGCCACATCTCGTTCTTCTGCTGAGCCTCATCATGTTGATGATTTAATCACTGTCTTTATCTTATATTAATGGTACACCCTTTTTACTGCGAATTAACTTTCATGTTTTAAAAACATAAAAATGATGAAAGACATCACATTGGTTAATTGGTCCTGTGAGAGAAAGACACCAACCTTCAGTGCTACCGAATTTGTGGGCTGTGATGACATGGCCCAGAATGGGCTCAATGTGACAGGTGTCAGATTTTTTTTTTTTATAATACTTGCTGGGAAGCCACATTTCAGAAAGTATAGGAGCTACTTCCACTTTACTAATACATCCGCTCTGAACCTGGAAGAGAGGTTCAGAGGCTCCAGTCGTGCCGCATTCTCTAGGTGTCAGCCATCTTGATTCTACAACTCTGAGCATAATGTCTGTTTCTGGGTTGCTTGTCTACCCAGATAGTGAAGGCCTCTTTCTAAGACAGTAGGAAAAACGAGGTGCAAAAAAACCCCCCAAAAAAACCAGAGAAGTAGTTACCACACAGATTCTGATTTTCACTGGGTCCTTTTTTTGCACCCTCTTTGATGAGAAATAGCACGTGGTAATGATCTTTGCAGCCAATGCAACTATACAGTTTTCCCTTTTGTTCACTTTTTTTTTACTCACATTTTTCCCATGATGCATTTGTGTGAGCGCAGAAAATCTCGACCTGAGACCTTGTAGAAGGGGTGAGGGGAGGGGGGCATGATTGAGATCTCAGGACATTGACTGTTTGCCATCGGGTTTTAACAAACCAAGGCACTCAGAATGGGGCAACGAGAAGCTGGGCTTGATACCCTTACAAAGGGGTGAGCCCATTTCATAATAGGATGCCGGATGCAGTACACGTTTCTACTTTGCTCCTCTCTGAACCTGCTGATGCTTGGTCAACATTGTGAGGAAGAGTGATGGAGTTGCTTTTTAATTGGTACTTAATGAAAACCCACCTGAAGTGGCGTGTAAGTGGAGGGCATTTCATATTTTCATATTGGGTGACCAGGCATTCTGGATTTGCAGGAACAGTTCAGGATTTTCGCCATCGGTCCCATAAAAGTTCAGTAAATGTATCGCATGTACCGGATTTCAGAAAGATTGGGCTGAATACAAAGGAGGCAATATTTCATGTGTTCCAGTGCAGCATGTGAGCTGCCATTATCAAGAAGCATTTTTATTAAAATAGATGATGATGTGTGTAAAAGTTTAATTTAATTCCCTTCAGTGTCTCAATGTCTGCATTTCCTATATTGTTTAACCCCGACCATTAAGTCAGTCGCCGTCTCTCGTTTGATGCAACATGTACCTGAACTTCTTTTTTTGTGAGATGACCTTACTGATATTCCAGTTCGGTCACCCTCATTTTATGTAACACAACCCTTTTCCCTAGTTTTTCTCCATAAGAGGCTGATCACAAAAAACAGGTGCACTTTTGGGAACTATTTCATTGGCCTCCCAAGTTAAATTCATCAAATGTTGAGGAGGTTAAAGGGCCCCTATGAGTAACATAAATTGTTTTATGAACAAATAGTTGAGCAGCTGAGCACAAGGGCAAGTGAACATTCGCATTTCAGAGATGTGCTTCCCATTCTCACATGTTTCAGCACCTCTGCAAAGCCTTATGGTGGATGCAGTTCAATTTACTCACATTTGTTACTTTGCTGTACTCACATTATAACGACGTCAGTAATCAAATACTTGTTCAGTCAGTACCAGTACTAGAAATCCCCCAACTTATAAAAATAAAAAAAATAAAAATCCATTTAATTGTATCTGGCATTAAGCAGATAAGAATATTCCAACTACTCAGTATTCCAACTGCTTATGTGTTACTGATATGTTAATCAGTTTGAATATCAGACGAGGCTTGGGTGTCCCTGCGGTTCTGACAACCGACTGACTTCCATCCTGTTGAGGTGGCGACATTCTTAGTAACTTTTAGCAGCCGGTTCAAACTCTCAGAAGCTTGCAGGAGTTCAGCCGCAATGCATTATGGTAAATGTAGTGCTAAGTAGTTGTTTGAATTGACCAAGGAACTAATTTCAACTGTGTCTAGCTGAAAACAGAGATCTTTGTCGGGTAATTTCAGCATGGGGACATTTTCCCTACAGCAGGTTAAAGTCACTCCATGCCCATGTTAAACTATCTGAACCTGAAGAGGGACCAGGCTGCTGTAGCACAATAGATATGACTTCATATTACAAGGACACACATATAAACCGTGGACCCTGTTGGTTTCCACTAATCTGGCTCACGGTGCAGATGACACGTGAAGCACCTAGAAGTGAGTGCAGCATTACGCTTAACCGCATGCGCGCTGCGGCTATTTTCGCGCTGCGCGGCTTTTTTCAAAAAGCCGCGTTACATGACGAGCTCAGCTCATCATCAGCGTGCGAGCGGCGCAACTGATGACGAGCTGAGCTCGCCATCAGCGCCGAAGGGGTTAATGACAGCACTATAGGCTGCTACATGTTTGTTTGTTGAGGCCGCTCACAGACCATAGGATGCATGATTCCAGATATCACACTACCACTTAGTCATTCAAACTGGCTATATCCCTTTACTTGCATATTTTACAAAATAAATATGTATAGCCACAGATCGAGCTCATTGGGTGAATTTCATTCATCTAAGCATGGACACTCCACATCTTCAGGGAGAAATATTTTGCTTTGCAGTGTAACAAAATCCAGTAGCGTCACATCTGCGATGAAAACACACTCTAAGTGGAAAGTCACGAAGGAAACCCCAAGATCCTTAAACCTACTCCGGGCAAATTGTGTACTCAGCAGGGACTTAACGAATAGCATTCCAGATGCCTGGATTTGCATTCATAAATAACCTGCTCCCAAAATAGGATACATCAACTTGGGACAAGGTACAGAGACAAACTCAGGGCCAGCTGATGAAAAAAACTAAGGGGCATATTTACAAGCTTCTATCGCCACCAGAATGTCACTTTTTCAGACGTTGTGGTGGCGATACTTAGCTTGAAAGGGGAGGGCAATAGGTGTAGCGGTGGGTGTTCCATTGCAACACCTATTGATTTTGACGCTGCTTCACATTTACAAGGGTGGTGTAAATATGGGGCAGCGCCCAAATTAACACCAGGAAAAACCTGGTCTTACCCTGGCGAAACAAGGAGAAATGTTTAATTTCTCCTCATTTTTGCTGTTTCCATGTATGCTGCGTTGTGGAGCAAGCATGGAAACAACAAAACACCATTGATTGTTTATGTGTAGAAAGGTGTCCCTTCCTTCACATAAGCAATCATTACAAAAATGAAGTTTTGCAACTTCTATATGTGCTGCATTAAGCAGCACACATAGAAGTGACAAAACGCCATTTAAATTGTTTATATGCAGGAAGGGACACCATCCTGCACATAGACAATCTTCCCCTGCAACGTAGACACTCTTGGCCTATAGTGCAAGGGTGCCTGCAGCTAAGATAGGCAGCTAAATTTAGTGCTAGTGTAGGGGGAAACGCTGGGCTTCACGATATTGTTGTAAATATGGTGCGGCCCTGTGTTTCAGAAGTGGCGCAGCGTGGCGTTGAGCTAAGGAGGCTAACGCCGCGTTCCGTCACTTCCATTGCAAATAAGCCCCTAGGTGTAGAAGCAATGCACCCAGAGCTACTTTAGAAATCCCTGAGAAGAACCCGGTTATAATAAATGCAACAGAGGTCCTAATTTTAATAAGCACTTGATGAACAGTGACCACAATTCACCAGCAACAAGAAAGAGCTTCTTTTCCTTAGACAGATTTCTGATGGCCTCGTAAGCCGTCCCATTTGATGCTCAGTCACATTGATGCTGTTCAGTGTTTGACTACCTTTTGGCTAGGTTATTGCTCCACAACTACCAGATCCATGCATACAATTCAGAGTAAAGCCCATCTCTCTGGTGTCCAATATGAGTGTAAATATCGCTATCCAAGAAACTGAGTGGCATATTACCAAGAAACGGAGTTAAAACTATTGTCGTTTTAGCGGCAGAAAACTGCCACTAAAGTGGCGATAATGGCTTGATAATATGCCCTTGAGAGTTCCAATAGAAGCCCATGTTTTGGTGTCAACATGGGCTCCTGTTGGAATACTCAAGGGCATATTATCAAGCCCATTATCGCCGCTTTAGCTGCAGCTTTCTGCCGCTAAAGCGGCGATCATTTTAACTTCGTGCTTGATAATATGCCCCCAAACTTTTCTGTCCACCTAAATGCCACAGGCCAACGTGGGCTACCACAACCTGAATCTACAAAAGTAAACTCCTTCCTTTCAAGCCTTGAAAAGGCCAATTTTTTCTGTTGGAGACAGTCAGTAATGGCAAAAAGGAATATTGCATACCTTCAGGAATCACAGAACGGGAAGTAATGCTGATTGTTGCTGGATCTGTCTGTTGCAGGACCTCCAAGGACTGTTAGTGAAAGGATAATTACCAGTCACTATTCCGTTAGGCCTAGATCTGCAGATTGCAACCAGCCAAAACATATCCTGTAGGAAGTCACACATCACATCCCATCTCCTTCAGACCACTCAAAATTGCCTTTAGGGATTTGCCACATCTTGAACAAACCTGGATGGAACCAAATGAGGTAAGTGTTTGCGATGACCACATTTTTGCATTTCACTATTTGGTATTCGCAAACAGGAATGTACAAAGGTGTGATTAACACATTTTGAAATTCCCAGTGCTTTGCAAATAGACCTACCTCATTCTTTTTCATGAGATAGGTCTCGGTATGCGACCCATTGGGAATCGCAAAACTCACAGGGATGGTGGCCTGCTGGGGTCAGCAGACCATCATGTCTGTGATTACTTTTCAATAAAGCGATTATTTAAAAAAAACAAATGCAGCCCGTTTTCCTTATAGGAAAACGGGATGCGTTTAAAAAAGAAAAAGTAAACATTTTATTTTCAGTTTTTAAGAGTAGGCAGTGGGTCTTGGGACCACTGCATGCTCTCAAAAAAGGTTTTTACAAACATTCACAAAGGTGAAAGGTGATAGGGTTCCTTGAAGACACCTTCTCATTTGCGAATGGGTTACCACCAATTTCAAGTTGGCAGTAAAATGTGAATATTTTGTGAGCGCATTTCGGTCGCAAAACATTCATACATAGCTTTACGATTTGATATTTGGGAGGGACGATCTAAACACGCCTTTTCCTAATACGAAATCGTCAACCCAAATTGAGATTTCAGCAATAGATTACCGAATCGCAACTAGGGCTTTGTACATTAAAAAATGCTTATTTATGGTTTCAAACGATTCTCAAAAAAGCTTTGCACATCTGCCCCTAATTTCTTAAATTATAAAAGATTTTCATCAATCTCCTTCTTCAGCCAGGTTATGACCAGTATCTAGTTGCTATTTTTGGAATGTGTTCTCTCTCACCACTTACATACATTACATACATTAGAACCAAAGGAATGACTTTTCGAAGATGACCTCGATGGAAAAGGAGAAAGCTTACTAGTGCGATAGATACGTATCTGAAAAAGCATATGACTTTCACACTGGGGTCCTGAGTGACATCACAGACAACTTGACTTCCCCTCTTGCCAGAGCAGCTGAGAGAAAATCGCCTATGTAGAGAACTACACGAAACATTCATTATGAAACAGTGAAAAAAAAACGTGAAAGCGCTATTAAGAACATTTCCCAAATGGCAATGTCTTACATGTCTGAGTTCATAAAATATCTTGTTGCCAAGGGCTGAAGTTCGGGTGCCATAACCATTCAAGTCCATCACTGACACATGCAAACATGGCTGGTAGCGTGGCGGGCACTCATCGTATAGCAGTGACCAGTCTCTGTGGTACATGAACTACGGATGCTCAACATCACCGGTGCCTAGACAGGGACGCATGGCAGTCTGAGATATCATGTAAGGTATGTGAGCATCCACACAACTCCTTTATTAGATTTATGAAAATTGGTTCGATTCCCTGTTTGACAGCAAATTAAAAGTAAACAGAACCAGAAAAAATCTAGATTCAAATGTATGCATTTCAAACCACCCGGACAGGTGCCCAGATCGCACTACATTAGAAAAACTCATTTCTATCAACAGTAAGGGGCATATTTACAAATAAAATGCTGGAGCGTGGTGTAACACCAAATTTGGCAACGCCGCGCTCTGACATTTTTTGGGGATACGTTGTATTTGCAAAAATATGGCACATCCCTGTGTTTCCCCTAGTGCTTGCGCTAAAAAAGCTGCCCAGCGTCACCGTAGGCACCCTTGTACCATGTTACACTGGGTGTCTGCCCTGCAGGGGCAAATGTTTATGTGAGGAAGGGACACCTTACTGCCCATAAACAATCCTTCATGGCAATTTCCTCTTTCTATATGTGCTAAAGAACGCAGCACACAATCAGCCTGATTCATGTAGATGCCGTTTTGCGTGTCCCTAATAGCGAATCATAGCGATTCGCTATTGAGGACACGCAAAACGGCATTCATGTAGGAATTGCTACTTAAATAGCGATTCCTACATGTTCTTTATTTGCGAGTAGCAATTTGCTACTCGCAAATACTCCCCATTCATTCCTATGGGCCAAGAGGCCCATAGGAATGAATGGGGATTTGCGAGTAGCAATTTGCTACTCGCAACTAAGATAGCGATTTTAAGGGTGCCAGGGGTGTCCAAAGGACGCCCTGTAGCACCCCTAAAATGCACTTTTGGACAGGTGTTGCGCACACACATGCCCAAAGGACATGTGTGTGTGCTACATGCAACTTTGAAAAATGCTTTTAAAAGCATTTTTCTGAGTTTTTGCTATTTACCGACAGGTCTGACCTGTCGGTAAATAGCGGCCCCAAAAGTTCAAAATCGCTATTTCTTGATGTTTCATGAATAGCATTTGAGGAATCTCTATTAGAGATTCCTTAAATGCTATTCCTCGCATATTTGCGACTTCTTAAATAGCGATTTTTGCATTTGGTATCATGAATACCAAATGCAAAAATCGCACTCGCAAAGGGCCAGATTCTCAGAATCTGGCCCTTTGCGAGTGCAATTTACCTACATGAATCAGGCTGATAGAGCAAAATGTGAGGAGAAATGTATAGTTTTTCCTTGTATCGCCTATCTAAGACTAGGCCTCAGATTTTGGCTCTGTCCCAGCCTTGTAAATCTGGGGCAATGTAAAAAATGAATGGGTGTTACAGTGGAACGCCCACAGCAACAGCCAATGCCCAACACTTTGCCACAACGGACTGCGGCTGCCAGGGGCATATATACAAGCTGGCGTTAAGCCATGTTACGTGGCTTAGCACCACCATGTACATTTGTGAAAAGGCGCAACGCCACAGGAGTGCTCCGATGGCGTTAGGGGCTTGTAAATATGCCCTCATTGTCCTCCTTTATTAATTGCCATCATGATGAAAATGACGTTTGAAGAAAGAGCACAAACTGTTTATTTAAAAAAATATATATATATATGTGTTTCTTTTACTTTTTTCCAAAGACCGGAAGCAAGTGCCACTGGCTCAAACTCTCGAGAACCAATTTTTATTTTAAACATGTCTGGCTTCATTTGTGTGTTTTTGCCATAGGGCAGCGCAGCAGGCCTTCCTGCTGCGCTGCCCTACAGCAAATTTAAAGGACAGGCATGCTCCGTATCTATGAGATACAGTGCATTTCTGACCTTTTCTCCTATGCTGGCGCACTATAGGCTGCTGTGTGCCAACGCAGGCACCTTTGTACGATGATGCAAAGTGCCTGCGTTGAGGGGATGATTGTTTTTCTGCAGGAAGGGAAACCTTCCTGCACAAAAACAATCACAAGAGGCTTTTTCCCTTTTTTATGTGTGCTGCAAAATGCAGCACACATAGAAAAAGGAAAAACAAGGAGAAATAAAGATATTTCTCCTTGTTGTGCCTCCCTTACACCTCCCCTGGGGAGGTGTATATTTTTGGAACTGCCTCAGATTTACGATTTCTCGTAAATCTGTGGCAGGGTCAAAAGGCCATGGATGTTGCTGGGAACGCCCCCAGCAACACCCATTGCGTGCCCCTTTAATGCAGAAAACTGCGTTAAAGGGGACAATATTTACGAGGCAGCATTAACCCCTTCGACGCTCATGACGAGCTGGGCTCGTCATGGCGTAGCCTCCTCGCACGCTCATGACGAGCCCAGCTCGTCACGTAAAGTGCGCTTTTCGAAAACCCAGCGTACGGGCGGAATTCCGCCCGCACGCATGCGGTTAAACCAAAAAAAGTGGCTTAGTGTTGCCTTGTAAATATGGAGAAGGCTCCGGCGCCACAGAACGTCACAAAAGGGACGTTCCAACAGCGCAAGGGGCCTCATAAATGAGGCCGACGTTTGTATTAAAAGTTTTAACAGGCTGAGTATTACAGCAGGTCATTCGCAACAAAATATATGTGCGTACCGGTTGCTAAAGACAATATTTTATTTTTAATTGAAATGTTGCTACAGTGGCTCCATTTTACCTTTAGCCCTTCCCCTCCCACTCTCGATCCCGACCCCTGCAAAACCACACTTAAAACAGCAGCTGAAGCCTATATCACACTAAACAAGAATTGGTAGAGACCATAGGTCTCGCCTATGTGAGAGCTATTGACTTTGTCAATGTCTTTTAGCCATGTTGTACTGCAGTGTGACTGCTGTTCCGCTTAGCTAAAAATGAGTGCTGTGGTGTTGAGTAGAGTGGCATATAGGAGAGTTGAGAAGAGTGGAGTAGAGTGGCGTGGCGTGGAGTAGCATGGAGTAGCGTAGAGTAGCTCAGAGTAGTGTAGAGTGGAGTGGCATAGAGTAGAATGGAATGGCATATGGTTGAGCGGCAAAGGGTAGAGTGTAGCGGCATAGAGTGGAGTGGCGGAGAGTGGCATACAGTAAAGTGGCTTAGAGTAGATTGTCACAGAGTAGAATTGGCGTAGACTAGCATGGCTAAGATTGGAGTGGCGAAGAGTGGAGTGCAGCTGCGTAGAGTAAAGTGGTATAAAGTGTTTTGGAGTGGCATACAGTAGAGAGGCGTACAGTAGCATAATGCACAGTAAAGTGCCATACAGTAGAATCATGTAGAGTAGTGTAGCATAGAGTAGAGTGGCGTGGAGTAGATTGGAGTAGAGTTTGTAAGGTAGAGTGGCATAGAATAGGTTGGAGTGGTATACGGTAGGGTGGCACAGGGTAGAGCAGTGTAGAGCAAAGTGTAGTAGCATAGAGTGGCATACAGTAGAGTTGCTTAGACTAAAGTGTGTAGAGGAGAGTGGCTTAAACTGGAGTGGCATAGAGCAGACTATTGTAGAGTAGAGTGACATACAGTGGAGTGGCATCTAGTTTAGTGTAGTGAAGTGGTGTAGAGTAGAGTGGTGCTGAGTGGTGTGGAGTGGCATAGAGTAGTGTACATAGAGTGGTGTACAGTAGAGTGGCATAAAGAACAGTGGAATACAGTTTAGTGGCATAGAGTAGCATAGAGTGCCATAGAGTGCGATGGAGTGGCGAAAAAGTGGCATTCACTAGAGTAGTGTATAGTGGCATGAGTAGAGCGGAATGTCATAGAGTGGCATAGAGTGGAGTGGCATGGATTGGAGGGGCACAGAGCAGAGTGGTGTAGAGTAGAGAGTCATCGAGTAGAGTGGCTTAGAGTAAAGTGGCACGGAGTTGCATAGAGTAGAGTGGCATATAGTGGCATTGAGAAGAGTGGAGTGGAGTAGGGTGGCATAGAGTGGTGCAGAGTGGAGTGGTATAGAGTAGAGTGGCATAGAGTAAATATTCTGGCATAAAATGGGGTGACTTAGACTAGAGTGGCATAGAGTACCATAAAGTAGAGTGACATAGAGTGAAATAGAGTGCCACACAGTGGCATTATGAGGACTGGCATAGAGTGGAGTGGTGTAGAGTGGAGTGATGCAGAGTAGTATAGAGTAGAGTAGAGTTGCGTACAGCGACGGTCGGTGTAGGTAAGCTCGGCGGGACGGGGCAGGGGGATGTAAACAATGATGACTGAATAGGATTTATTTCTTTATTTCATTTTCCCTATTCTGTCCTCTGTTGACTTCCCCCCTCCCACCACGCCCCACCTCACCGCCCCACTGCACTTACTTGCATCGACTACCGCTGGTTGCGTAGAGTGGAGTAGCGTATAGTAGAGAGGAGTGGCGTAGAGTGGCATAGAGTGGATTGTTGAAAGAGAGGATGGGGCTTAGTGTGGCATGGAGTGGTGTGTTGTAGAGCGAAATAGTATACTATAGAGTAGCAGAGAGTAGTACAGTTATGGGTGTAAGTAACTAAAGTGTCACTAGAGACAGCAGAGACAGTGAAAGAAATATAAATGAAAAGCTGTATTACTGTGTTAAAAGTAGGAAAGCACATTGCACATCCAGGAATAATACTGAATCAATTACAAAAAATAGTGTGTTGCAAAAAGACAAGGAAGAACAAAGATGAGGAAGACATGTACTTGGCCCATGCTCCAGGGAGCGGCTAACACAAGAAAGGAAGAGAAGCCTATGGGAACTAAGCAATCGAAAGATTGCAAATGAGAGTGACAACAAAAAAAATAATGAAATGTTGGGGGGTGGGTTGTAAGCCCACTGAATAGTAAACATTCTATCTTGCAGCACATGCGATGTGTAGGCTTGACCTAAAAACAGCCCTTCTAAAAAAGTTGGTTTCTTTAGATGGATTGAAACAATGCCTGTTCTGCACTGTTATTAGTTTAGCGGTATTGTGTTTAGGGTCCACACTGAATATTAATCAGGAAAAAGAGTCGGTGAGAAATTTTGAAGATGCGAAAATAACTATTAGGTGACTTCAGGTCTGTGTCCCATAATAACCAGAAAGTGATCGGTTACAAAACATTTACTAAATAGTAGTTTGTGAAAAAGAGCAAGAGTTACTATTTAAGGACTGTTTCCTAACTCAGTATGGTTCTCTTTCCTACTCCCCTACTCTAATGTTAACTAGTTTGATAATCAAGCATTTGCCATTAGTAATCTGTTTTAGAATAGGCATGAGTGAGACAGCATTCAAACAGTTAGTTCAACAGCTTTTCCTGGCATAGCATTTCAGCTGGGCTATAGTTACAAGGGTGGAGCCAGCGTTAGCGCAGAAGGAGTATTGGCAATGGGGCAAGTGGTGTGAAGGGCATACCACAGGCCAATTATGGTTGAATTCTAGCACCCAACCAAGAAATAGTGCCTTGATATTGCTTGCATTCATTATGCCCTATCACACTGCATTTACAAAGATTAATACCTGCATATAACATGTGTAGTTACCCATGTGGCTGCCAAATGATTTAATAAGTGGGACATGAATCTGGAAATCCAGTTGGAAGAAAGTGTAGTAATAGTTGAGAGGGGTGAAAACACACCTCAAATAATAATGACAATTCTTGACAGGATGAGCACTAAAATCACTAAATAAACCTGTGCTTAACCCTCTGGTAGCGTGGCACAAAATAGTCAAGCTTAACTTAGGGACAATGAGTAAAATATGTATCTGTGTATATACCACAGAAGGAACCCATAGATCCACATTGACAGGAGTGTATATTATATCAAAATATAAATGATAAACTTAATACAATACCCACTAATGTATTGTTATATACAATCAATGTATAACCAGAGTGTGGTACGATTTGCTACTACACATAAGAGCCTCCTACTTGCTTATAGAATTCCGCATGAAGCTGAAAACCTGGCTTTTTGAGTGGTCCCACTAGGCATTAGGTTTGGCTAGACTCACACTCCCTCAGCACCAGGATATTCTCCAGGTTGATAGAGTAGTCTACAAATCTGCATAACATGACAATACTCTAAAAATTAAAAGGCGGTGCAAAAGTGATCACATATTAATAAACCAAAAACAATTTCATAAATCACATTGAGATGATGAGAATTTGAATAATGTCTTTTAAGCTAAGTCGTTGTTGACACCGTTTCGACCTTTATTGATTTATCGGGTCATCGTCAGGCCATAGTGGAGGATAACTGAGCACGAAAAAATGTGAGAAGGTGCGCAGAATAAAGCAAAACAATTGTTTATCCAAATGTATTAACACCAGATAAAATCATGTCTCCATGTAGGGTCATAACTAGAAAATATACATGCCTTCTATTATTAGTGAACCTAAAAATATAATTGAATAGACAAACAATTTGTCACAAAAACTAAAATGAATTGAATTTGGGTGAAAAAAACATGATAGAGGGGTAAACTCCACAGAGTCCTACAGCCAACACAAACAGAGTTAAGAAAAAAAGCAAAAAGTCCCAGGTGACCCTGAGGGAGTGGCAAATTTCCATCACCAGAGTTGCTACATTAGGTGTCGTGCAAAAGACAGGTTGCTAGAAATACACTTGGCATGGGGAGGGGTAAAGTGACCAAAGACATTTATAGATAAGGCACATCACATCCTGGTGTCAACATATATATTTGTAGCCTTAGCTACAATGTTTAAGACTGTCAATTTCAAATCAACCATTTGTTAATATAACTCAGAAAAAATAGTATGCTGTATATTCCTTGTATTAAACACACAAAAGGTGATAGAAGGAATGCTTATAATTTGCCTAACAACCTGCAATCGCTTGGAGTAATATTCCAATCCATCATTTGTTTGCCCACCATGTCATCTCAGGTAAGACCCAGCCATTTGCAAATCAGTCTGGGTCCTGCTCCAACAGGAACAGTCCAGCCTAAAATGCAAAGCCAGGTCCTCTCTGAAAGGGAACACAGGCAACCCAAGACTTGTATTGGCCTCGAGTTGGCAGCCCGAGCGATGGAAGTCTCCCTTTCTCCTACCACCTTTTGTGTGTTTGATGTAACACCCTAGGTGGCCAAGGACATTCCCAGGAGTGGGTCCCATGCTCACTGTGCCACTAGAACTAAGCTACACCCGACTAACTTGTTGTGAGTTGCTTGTGTTCTGGTTCAGGGAGGAATTGGCCTGGCAGATCGAGCTGGACTGTTCCTGCAGGAGCAGCAGCATCACGATTGATATTTATAACGCTGGGTCCAAACTATGGGCAAATGAAAGCTGGGTTGGAATTCTACCCTGAGTGATTGCCAGTGGTTGTATTTATTGCAAAGATTCCTCTCACATCCTTTTGAGTGTTTTGTATATACATTGTAGCCACCCTTCCAGACGTATAATGAAGTATTTTCATTATTGACTCTTGTCGCCTGGATTACAACTCTTTTGTCCAGCTCTCAGTTTGTCACTGGAGACAGTGGGCACGCTTTTCACTGCAAAACCAACCCATGATTAGGAAAAGAAAAGAAAAGAATAAAGCACTCCTTCCACTCAGTCGTGAAAGGCAATTAATCATGTATTTTGTCCAGAGTTGTGTTCTGAAATAGGCGTCAGATGTCTGCACTGCAGGAGACCACCACGCCTCAAACAGGCATCAGAATTAAAGCATAACTGAGCCCGCAAACTGGCTGAAAAATAAATCCATACGAAAAGATTCTATTATTTTTAAAGAATATATGTGTGATCAGACCAGACACAGATACATCGCTGCAAGATATATTCACGTCTTATTTCCAACAAACGCATGAAAAAGAAGCATGCATGTTAAATGTGCATTCAATGAAATATATTGTACCATAAATATATCAGTGATCACGTATAAAAATAGTATATGTTACAAGCTATATGCCTTTCTCTACAAACTGAATTCTTGTTGGCACTAATTACTACCCAATTGAATAGTATTCAGGTCATCCACTTCAGAAGAATGAAAGGTTGTGTTAGCCCCCAAAAGAGTCACACTTGTGCCCTGCTGGTCACATGCAGATGTTTACAGATGTCACATAATCCAACTAACGTTTTACAGAAGAGATGAATTTAATTACCTGCACGTTACGCTAGGATCTCAGCAAAAGCAATGGAACACATTGTGCTATCTTATTAGGAAAGACACATGCTCCAGGTTAATTGCAGTGCCCTGTAGCAGGTATATTAGCCCTCAGAGCTTTTCATGATTATTCAAATCTGTGAAGAACTTATTGCAAAATGATCGCTGTAGAAATTTCAATAAAGACCAAAGGCAGATTTACAAGAAACTGGTGCATTTCTGCGTTACAGCAAAGATGTGTCAATTTACTTGCATCCCTTGCGCCACCATGGATGCGTCTCATTTACAATGTGGCACACCATGGTGCAAGGATTGACAGATGCGTCACGCTTCTGTTGGCATAAAGGTAACGCATTGCTGGAGTCGTGTTGCAAACACGACCCAACTCCAGCAATGCGCAGGAATGCCTATTCCTATTGTGCTGCTTTACTCCTTATGCCTGCTTCAAGCAGGCGTAAGGTTTTGGTGCAGTGGCATCGTAGAAGTGGCCCAGTGAAATCTTGTAGATTTCACTGTGTCACTTTTACAAGACTTACTTGCATTGGAACGCCCATCCTGCATACATTATACCTGACACAGGTATAATGTGGCACAAGGCTTTACAATGTGACGCATCTCCCTAGATGAGTCATGTAATAAATGTGTGGCAACGTGGCGCATTGTTTATGCCGCCACTGCATCACAAAAGTGACACAACGGCTGCGTAAAAGTGTCACAGGGGACTTCTAAATCTGCCCACAAATGTATTATAACTTGAGAGTGGTTGAATACAAATAGATCATTGCAGTCAGTGACTCCACATGTTAAGCCATTTTACCAGCAGATACATTTAGCAACAGACTCTGTTGTTAATGTTTCTACTATGATTACGTGTGGGCAGCCTAAAGGTCACTGGTTCAGCTCTAACAGTGGCAGGAGTGAAAAAAAAGGACAGGTGGGCTGGGTATGTATAACTCTTATTAGCATTGGTACTGAAGAGCAAGACTGTGGTGACAAGTGGAAAATAAAGGGTTGTGTGTGTAAACCTACATTAGCGAAATAGAAAGGGTTCTGTAAGTGAGCTAGTCACTTTGATGTGGGTAAGGACTAAAATATGAGTTTTGCTTTAAGCAAATGTGTCATCTATACTGTGGTGTTGGTCCTTTGCTAAAACCTATCGAATCATTCAGTGATTTAAAAGGAACATCTGCCCAAAGCTCCCATTTTTTGGTTTCTTTCTTGGCATTTGTCAAATATGTCTATACTGGAAAACGTGAGGGCCTGATTTAGAGTTCGGCGGGTGGGTTACTCCGACCAAAAATGTAATGGGTATTCCATCTGCCATATTACAAGTGCATTATATCCTATGGCACTTGTAATATTGTGGACTGGACAGCCATCGCATTTGTGATGGAGTATCCTGTCTGGCAAACTCTAATCAGGCCTTAAGGTTCTTCACCAAACCGTGAGCGGGCAGGGTGCTAGACAGTCAAGCTGCAAGATGGTTGTAATCTAGAGAGGCTCTGCCAGTCTGGCTTACCATTTCCCATAAATCAGCCTCAATTGCCGTCGATTTTCCTCTATCCCAAACATAATGTCACTCTGCGGGGCTGAGCACTGAATGACCTGCTGATTGCCTGCTTGTCGCCCACTAAAGGAGGAGAGAGGATCATTACCATCGACCTGAGGCCCGAGCCTTGTTTCACGACCTTGCGGATTGCTGTGGCTGCTTGCTTTCCTGGAGGCGGAGGCAAGAGCTGAGTTGCACCTGGGGGTGGCTGCCATTGCTCCGGCGCTAAGCTACAGGTTGCAATGGTTGCTCATTGCAGGGGTGCCCTGCCCAAGGCTGGAGACCTCAACTACACCACTATCATTCCTATGGCTTGGAACCTGAGGTGCAAAGTTGGGCCTAGTGCGGTCTGGCAACTGCCAAGGGACTGGCGGTAAGGATGCCGATAGAAGACTGATTCCCCCAGGTTGGAGCCATAGTGCATCACGTCTCTGGGGCCAACCGGTGTGGCCGAATTGTATTGGCAGTGACTACCTCCCAGCTTCAGCTGCACAGACTTCACATTTGGCACAGGTAGGAGGTGGCCTGCTGGCCCATGGACCTAGGCTTGTGTGATGTTGGTATCCAATAAATGATGCAATCTTTGATATTTATCAGATGAGATATATTCTTAAACACATAGAACAACTCCAGCCACAGTAGTTCCTGTTCATTTTATCCTCCAACACTCTCACCATTTAAAACATCACATACCATTAGAACTGTGGTAGGAACAATACCAAATGGATAAAGAGAAAGGGGAGAAATAAGGAAAAAGAAACTAAATGCAACTCAAATATTTTCACAAGATATCACACCTTGCTCTGTCGAGCCTGGGTCCCCTGTTTTGCTGTCAGGCTCCCACCCCCCAGGTTGGGGACTAGTGTGTTGAGCTTGGAGCATCCTATCTGAGCCATCCTTGGTGGCCCTGGTTCTCCAGAGGTTGCAGGGCTGGTGGATCTGTGCGAACATAGATGCCCTCTGGCTTCAGCACTTGGAAACTTGCCCAAGAGTGGACCTTGTCTACTCTTGCCTCCTGGGGGCCCGAGGTGTGAGGGGATCTTCTGAAACTGACAGCAGAAGCCTCATGACAGACTCTTTCCTGAGGGGTGCCTTACAGCATGTTTGCTCTGAACTGGATGGTCTAGCTCTTGCACCTACCTGAGTCCTGGCCCTATCTGCACCCCCCTCTACCCCACCCTGAAGTAACTGGTCTCAAAGACCACAGGTAGCCTCCTGAAACATTGCACTATGCTCTTTGCAGTCCTCCTCTTCGGAGGTGCCACTGCATCCTTCGTCGCTGTTGATGCGGGGGTGCTGACTTGCCCCAATCACGGCGACAGAGGCTGGGACCCCTATATGGGGAAACACAATTGCAGTTGAGGCAGATTATCCTTTGAGAGGAAGAAAGCCACACATCCGGCCAGAACAGATATGGGGGATAGCTTACCTGATGGCAATGCAGTGAATGCTGACACAGATCTGGATGTCAAAGCGCTATTGACTGAGATGCAACACAACCTATGCAGATTGACCCCAAGACTGACACTCTCACCGCCAGACTGGACAGCGTGAATGACAAGCTAGAGAAACATGAGGAGCGCCTTCACCGGGACGATGATTTAACCCGCAATCAATGATTACAGTGGATGGAGAAGGTGTTGGAGGTGATCAAAGCCAAAATAGATGATCTAGATGATCACTTCAAGAGGAACAACATCAGGATCCTCGGCATGCCAGAGTCCACTGCCATTGGGAAAATTGTGACATGTTGAAGAGCTGCTGCTTTCACTCTTTGGAGAGCCTTCCGCCAGGCTCTTCTCAGTCGAGTGAGCACACCGCTCGCTTGACCCACATATGCCACCTGGAGCCCAGGTACAACTGATCATAACGTCACTCCTCCACTGTTGATATTTTGACATGGTTCGGAGGCTCTCAAATAGGCCCAGGTGTAAGTGTATAATTCCTCTCTGCTCACAGAGTTTGTGGAATTTAGTACCTCTGTGTTCTGCAAAGAACACAGTGTTACTGATGAACTCCGCAACAGAGCAGAATTTTTGGCACACGCATGCAGGGAACGCAACAAGACAGTGGTTGAGAAAGGGGCAGGGTCTCTGACCGCATCTCAGCAATCGGCTGTGGAAGACTTACTCATCGCAACAATAGGGGCTCCTGGCGCCCAAAAACCCTCAGCAGCCAAGGGGACTTCCTACCTAAAGCAGTAGTGGGAAATGTCTTGTCAATCTGGCTGTGGAGGATTTACTCATCGCAACAATTGGGGTTGTTGGCCCCCATCACACTCAGAACCAAAGGGGATTTCATCCCTCAACAAGTAGTGAGCCAGGAGGTCCCTGTACAGAGTGGTTCAGTAAGAGGGAGGGGCCTCGGACCAATTCTCAGCAATCCAGCTGTTAGGGACTTACTTGTCGCAACAATAGGGGTTCTTGGTCCCCAACGACCCTCACGGAACTCCGCAGAATTTGGCTGAGTTTTTTGGAAACTATGAGGAGTTCCACAGAATGAAACTCCACGAGCTCCTCTGCTGAATTCTGCGGAGTGAAACTTCACTAGCTCCACCCAGGGCTAGTAGGAACATCATATTTTTCCACTGAACAACATTGCAAACAAACTTGCAATGTTGGTAGCTGTGGATTTTGGGCCCCAGCACAGCTGGCACCTAAGGAAACTCACCAAAACAGCGCATTTTTAAAAACTATATAACCGGTAGAGTCCAGGGTGGGCTGACTTGCAAGACTTTCACCAGGATTTTGTACCCAGAATCCCCTGCAAAACTCAAACAATGCCTAAAAAAACTGATTTCTCTTGAATTTCTGTGAGTAAAAGACCTGGAATTTGCAGGCAGCCACAAGTTTCCTACCACCCGGTGTTTACTCAAGTCTCCCAAGAAAAACTGTGCCTCACCTGTTTGGGTGGGCCAAGTGCCTTTGACAGTGAAGGGCCTAAATTATGTAGTGATTTCCCCTTTGGACCCACTTTGGTTCCCTCTCCGTTTTCTATTTTAGACGTTTTTAGGCTGACTCTGCTTTGGCCACCCACACAATTGAGGTATTATTTGTATTAGGAGACCTGGGAAAATGCTGGTTGGTAGGCAATTTGTGCTGGCCTGGTGATCTCACAATTTTCCCACACAGAAATGTGAGGAAAATTTGACTTTTTCGTTAAATTTGAGGTTTGGAGTGGATTCTAGGTAGGTAGGTTGGGGGAGCCACGCAAGCCACATCTCCCGGGACTTCCCCTGGTGCCCAATTTTCAGAAATTTCAGGGTTTGGTAGGTTTCCCTAGATGGCCGCCATTCCCAGGACCAAACTAGTAGGGGCCCCCCTTGCAAAACCAGGTCATTTTGAGATAGATAATTTTGATGTCTCCACAATACGCTTTGGGCTCTTCCCTGTTGCGGGCACTTGGACCACCCAGACAAATCAGGTAGCATTTTTATCGGGTGACCTGTGGGAAAGCTGGGCGGTCGGAAATGTGTCTTTTTATTCTGATTCTGGAAATTTGTGGCACAGAAATCGAAAGTAAATATGTGATTTTAGTCACATTTTGAGGTTCGCAGGGCATTGTTTGTAAGAAAACTTGATGGGATCCATGAGAGACACACCCTCTCTACTTCCCTGGGTGTCTAGTATATGAAAATATCTAGAGTTGGTAGATGTTTCCTAAAGACAATGTAAATCTTGGTGGAGAAAGACAAAAAATACAAATATTACTGCACAACCATCTATTCCTCAAGTACACAGATATACTAGTTGGATTTAGCTCGAGGGTGAGTGAAAGGTTCAAAATGTACATTTTATTAACCAGAGATTTCACAAAAATGAAATACTCTGAAAGTTGAAAATACTGAACCAATGACTCACAGCTTGTGATTTGTAAATTCCCAACAAGCCACCAACTGCTTAACAGGCCATTCACAATCAATCAATCAATCAATCATTCAATCAATCAATCAGGAAGGTTTAAGCATGCTTCTCACCCGTGAGGGTCTCAAGTTGCTGGGGTGGGGGAGCAGCTTCAGTCAGTTGAAGAGCCAATTCTTGCCGGTCATCCTGAAGATGTACAGGGTGGGAGCACGTCTAATGTCGATCGAGTGGTTGTTCTGGGTCTTGGCCGCAATGTAGGAGAAGGTTCTTGCGCTGAGGATGCATGGGGTTCGGTGAGGTCAGCGGATTGGAGGTTCCTCTTGGGTACTCGGAAGGAGATTCTATCGTTGAGATATTGGGGTCTGGTGTTGTGGAGGCATTTGTAGGTGTGGGTATCATGACGGTTACTCACTTTTTAACGGGGAGCCAGGGGAGGTTACGCAGGTGTTGGGTGATGTGTTTGTGCCGAGGGATGCTGAGGATGAGTCTGGCTGCGCTGTTCTATATGGTCTGGAGTTTGCGCAGCAGAGACTTGTTGATCCTGGTGTAGAGGGTGTTTCCGTAGTCCAGTCTACTGGTTATGAGTGTGTGGGTAATGTTCTTCCTTGATTCGGGGGGGATCCATTTGAATGTCTTTCAGAGGATGCGGAGGGTGTTGCAGCAGGTGGAGGTAACAGCGGTGACCTGTTGGGTCATGGAGAGGGAGGAGTGGAGTACGATGCCACGGTTTTGGGCATGGTCAGTGGCTGTGTGTGGGCAGCTGAAGGCAGGTGTTGTCCCATGCAGAGGGGGAGGGTCCGAGGACGAGGACCTCTTTCTTCTACCAGCTGAGCTTCAGGTAGCTGCTGCTCATCCAGGATGCCACATCCTTCATTCCTTTCTGGAAGTTGAGCCTGGTGGTGGTGGGGTGAGGATGAGCTGGGTGCCGTCGGCGTAGCATACCATGCTGAGTGACGATCCTTGGGGTACTCCGCAGTTGATTTCGATGGGTTTGGAGAGGAAAGGTGGCAGTCTGATTCTTTAGGTTCTGCCAGTGAGAAAGGAGCAGTGCTAGTCGAGGCCAGTTCCCAGTATGCCAGCATCGTGGAGTCTGGCGGTGAGTATGCGGTGAGAGACGTTGTCAAATGCTGCAGAGAGGTCAAGTAGAATCAGGGCTGCGGTGTGTCCTAGTTTGAGGAGGGTGCGGGTGTCGTCTGTGGCGACTAGTAGGATGGTCTCGGTGCTGTGGTTGCTGCTGAATCTGGATTGGGAGGGGTCAAGGATGGAGTTTTCTCCGATGAATTTCCTTTGTTAGACTTTGTTGGACTTTGACAGTCTTCTCTGTGACTTTGCCCGCGAAGGGGAGGAAGGAGATGGGTCAGTAGTTTTTGAGGTTCGTGGGATCTGCTGAGGGCTTTTTGAGAAGGGGTCTGACTTCTGTGCGTTTCCAGTAATAGGGAAAGATGCTGGTTTCGGAGGTGGAGTTGATGGTGCGTCGTAGTTCCGGAGCGATGGTGCCAGTGGCTTTGTGGAAGATGTGCGGGGGCAGGGGTCCGTGGGGGCTCCTGAGTGGATACCTTTTATGGTCGATGTGGTGTCTTCGTTTGTGACTGGGGTACAGGAGGATATGGTGGGTGGCTGGCGTTGTTGGAGGAGGGAGAGGTTTCGGAGTTAGGTGACTGGTCATTGAAGTTGTATTAGAGGCCCTTGATTTTCAGATGGAATTATTAGCCGAGCTTGGGGGGCGCTAGAGGGCGCACGAGCAGTATGGCCGCACTTGTGTGAGGCTCCTGCAAGCCTGTGCCGATATCCTTTGTTTATCCTCACTTAACCACCTCCGACGTCGCTGAAAATTGGTGTGTCTGCTGAGAACCCATGATATGACACTCGGTTGAAATTTGAAGGAAATCGGACCAGTACTTGCGGAGATATCGCCGCGGGAGTGCCCGACCGACTGCTGTGACGGAGCCTACATTGAGCGCGCCGGGGCGCCGAGCCTGCGCAACACCGGTGAGCCCACGAGGTCTGTAGGCCCCGGCCTGAGGGAGTTTGTGCTGCCGCGCCTAACTGATGTTCAGGATGCCGATTTGAGGCGCTGTGCACACCGATGCCCATACTGGCAGGCTAACAAGGGTCAGAGACGAAACTACGTGGCCTGTGGGTGGTCCGAGGTGTACACGGCCAGGGCAGTGGCGCGAAGAGACTGCGGGCTGGTTGGAACTGCTGGTAGTGGTGCAACTCGACGTATGCCTTCTCTAATTCTGCCCTCCTATCCACCCTCCATCCCCCCACTGCAGGGGGTGAAGCAGACTGCTGCACTGTGAACTGTAAGGGTCAACGCTGTTGCAGATACCTTGGCGCTAAAAGTAAGTCTGAACGCGACGTGGGAGTTAACGACTGCTGGACTCCCCGGCGAGATTGGGAGCTGTGTCTGGGATCTGGGCGGCGGCCAGATGTACGTGGGGGCAGACAGTGAGATCTATACTGCCGGCGGAGTACAGAGCGGAAAGTGAGGGACACGATACTTCAGGCTCACTCTGATCAGTGGACGGATGGTATAGGGCTACCAGTACGAACCGCAACCTGCCAGTCCATAAGAAATAGGGCTTGGAAATCGCGCGGTGCCACTAACATTCACAGAAGTATCGAGAAGGCGCGCACGGCGCTTGGGACTCCCACTCTGCTGCACGGAGAGCAATGTTTGAGCTGGGACGACCCTGCAGAAGGAAATCGTAGTTTTGGAGGTGCAATTTGTGGATTATTCGAGTCCCATTAGCCGCTATACTATACTTGTTGAGACGACGGGTGACTGAGAGATTCCGAGAGGTCGACACCGGGCCCTATTGTGCTGCAGCCTTGCCGGGCTCAGCCAGCAGTACCCTGAATGCTGGCTATCTCGTAGCGAAACGGCACATACAAGAGTGCACAGTGATCTGGCGGGCTTACATGCTGGAGACAGGTAGGCGCCTGCTACAGGCCACAGCTCCACTCGGTGGAATCGACATTGGATTGGGGGACTGACCATTGGCTTTGTGCTAGTTCATGACGGAGGCCTCTGGATCGCCTTGCGGCGGAGGGGTTAAGAAGTCCTCTGTGACCAGAGTCAAGTCAACTAAAGGCGCTACAATGGGGCGGCAGGATACTAGGCAGCCGAAACTATCTTTTGACTCTGCCCAGTCGTCGAAGAAGAACACGAGGTCAGAATCTGACACTGGGGGACCTCAGAGCGCATCCACAACCGGGACCAGCCGCGACATCGCTATACCGGATATGCACCTTCTCCTGCAGGAGATGAAGCAGGGATTCGCGACAGTGGTGGACAAGGTGGATCGGCTATCCTCCAGGATGGACGCTATTGTACAAAAGATGGACGTTCACGAGGAACGCATTACGGAGGCGGAGAGAAGGGTTTCGGACAATGATGACACCACGGCGTCCCATGCTACTAGATTGACCAGAATGGACAACATACTACGGGTAATAGCTGCAAAGAACGAGGAGTTAGAAGCGCGCAGCCGCCGCAATAATATACGCGTAGTTGGTGTGCCGGAGTCGACCAACACGGGGCGGATGGAGGAGTATGTGGAGCGGATTCTAAAGACAGCGGTGGGGGAGGAAGCTTTTTCACAGCAATTCATTGTTGAGAGGGCACACCGCTCTCTAGGACCTCAGCCCAAACCAGGTGCACCGCCAAGACCTTTCATAGCACGGCTCCTGAATTATAGAGACCGGGATACTGCACTACGGGCTGCAAGAAACACAAAACAGCTGTCTTGTGATGGAGTGAATTTTACTTTGTACCCGGACTTCACACCAATGGTGCAAGACCAAAGACGGAAATTTCTGGATGTGAAGAGAAAACTGAGGGCACAGCAAATTGATTATGCTCTAATATATCCTGCGAAGCTCAGAGTTACGCATCAGGCGAAACAACACTTCTTCATGAATCCACAACAGGTTGAGGAGTTCCTGAAAACACTGGTAAGAGAACATGGAAATCGTCCTGCAGAGGACGGAGTGGAGGAGGAAGGGGACTGACTTTTCCTTGGATGTTGTTGAGATTTATTGCTGACTGCTGTGTGACAAGTTTGGAACATATTGAATACCTTTGGATGAGCTGCCGATTTGGGGACTCTGAAGGAGCACTGCTACTATGGATACAAGAGACTGTTGGCGTTGGCGTTAGGACTAATGGTGGTAATGTATGCCAGGCGACACCCCCTTCCCTCGCGGAGCCCTCCGTGGGGAGGTTCGGATCGAAGGGCGAGGCGAAGGGGGTTGTGAAGTGCGTACCCTAGATGGCCCCACTAGGGTGTGCCCCACTGACATTGTTTGTTACACTGCAGCTAATTGGGGGTTTGCTAGCGGTGATAAGGGAGGTAGGGGGATGGAATGCTGGAGAGTTGGGGTTCCTTCAGTGGGAGGTGGGAGGGATGGGCGTGACTGCGATATTGATGCTTAAAAGTCTTTTGGGCAGGATTAGGATTGGGGATGCTGGGATACTGCCTGGTTGGGGGAGTGGGGGGTTCGGTGAGATGTTTGAATTGGGTGGGGGGAGACGATGGATGAGGGATATGTTTGAGGAGGTTGGTTACTACGGACAATGGTTACACAGGAAATTGCATGTCCATTGGAGGGATTGCTATGAGGTGACTGGCGGGCGGTCGGAGTGGGTGGGAGCGTGTATCATTATGGATGTCGCATATGCTCATGGTGGATATGTCTAGGAATACGCTGTCGATATTGTCATGGAATGTGAGGGGCATTAATGATGCTAGGAAAGGTAGAAATATACTTGCTTACCTGGATCGGCATAATGTGCACGTAGCATTGTTGCAAGAGACGCATTTTAGACCGCGTTCAGACCCCACATTTGCTAGAAAATGGGATTCGGTCCGGAAATTTTCATCATATTCCTCGTACTCGAGGGGTACTGCTGTGCTGATCAAAAATTCAATTGCTTTTCAACTGATGGGTGAGATCCTGGACCCTGATGGTCGCTTTGTACTGTTGTGGGGAAGGCTGGGCACGGATACTGTTGTGATAGTGAGTTGCTATGCTCCTAATGTTGACACTCCGGATTTCTTCACGACACTGTGGGGGCATATATTGGGGGTGGGTGCCACTCATATCATTTGGGGGGGAGACTTTAATGTTACGCTGATTCCTGGTATGGATAGGTCGGACGGATGCATGCAATATAACAGACAAGCGCGCGATGTGCTGGTAGGTATCATTGAGGAAGCTGGACTGGTAGATAGTTGGAGGCACACGCATCATGCGCGCAGGGAGGGCACAAACTTTACATCACATACTAATACTTGGGCTAGATTAGACTACTGCTTTGTGACGAGAGGACTCTGTGAGGGGATAGGTACGGTACTGCATTTGCCCAGGACCTACTCTGATCATTGCCCGGTGCTGCTGACCCTCGCTATACCGGGACATGATCGTGTGAGACCTCCATGGAGGATGCTCCCCTCCATGCTACTGGATACAGTCTTTAAGACAGCATTGGGAGTGGAAATTGAGGAATTTTTCCCCAGAAACAGAGAGTCGGTTGATAGTGTGGAAACGGTGTGGGAGGCATTCAAGGTCACGATCAGAGTGATCTGCATTTCCAAGGGCGGGGGGTGCTGAGGGATATCCAAAGAACACTTAGTAGACTGGAGCACGAGCTAAGAGAACTAGAAATTGACATGACGAGAAGTCCGGATTTGGGGTTACACAAGGCATTTAGAGATAAGCTATCTGAGTATGAGGAAGAGGCGGCAAGGGAAGTCAACTTCGGGGTTAATATTGGTCTGCACGTAGATACTGTGAGGGGGAGCGGCCGGGCAAGGTGTTGGCTGCAATGACGAGGAAGCCACGCTTCAGTTCCAATATATTAGAGGTTGTCACGCAGGACGGGGAGAGGTATCGGGATACTGAGAGGATTCAGAGGGAGTTTCTGGAACATTATGGTCACCTCTATACATCGCAACAGACAACTGTGGAGGGCTTGGGAGGCTTTCTTGATGACATTGCGCTGTGCTGGCTCAGTGATGTGCATAGAGCATTCCTTAGCGCGCTGCTGGAGCTAGATGAGATCCGCGACGCGATCATGTCATTGGCTAATGGCAAAGCAGCGGGACTGGATGGACTCCCTGCGGAGTTTTATAAATGTTACATAGATATAATGGCACCGGTCCTTAGGGAAGTTTATGTAGACTCTTTGGAAGCTGGGGTGTTGCCGGGTTCGATGAGGGAGGTGGCCATTACCTCCTTATTGAAGCCGGGAAAGGACCCAACAGACGCAGACTCATATCAGCCGCTGTCGCTCATTAATTGCGATGCGAAAATACTAGCCAAAGTCCTAGCAACACGCCTTTCGTTAATTATGTCTAAGCTGGTGCTGCCGGATCAAGCTGGTTTCGTGCAGGGCCGTGCCACCTCGCATAATCTCAGGACGCTGTTCTCTTTAATACAGACGATTGCCCCGGATATCCCAGTTGCTGCCGTATTTCTGGACGCCACGAAGGCGTTCGACTCGGTAGAGTGGACGTACCTATTTACTATATTGCATAGAATGGGGTTTCCGAAATTAAATTGTTTGTTAGCTGGGTGGAGCTGCTGTATACCGCACCGACGGCCAGAGTGGTTGTTAATGGATTGCTGTCGACCCCTATACCGATAACCAGAGGCACCAGGCAGGGATGTCCTCTCTCCCCTCTGCTCTTCGCTATAGCGATAGAGCCATTGGCATGTCGGATCCGACAACTGCACGGCGACAGTGCCTTTCGCTGCTGTCAACGACAGATTGGTGTGTCCTTGTATGCGGATGACATCATGCTTTATGTGAAAGACCCGCAAATTAATCTTAACCCTATGTTGCGTGAGTTTCTGGTTTTTGGACAGTTGTCAGGGGTACAAATAAATTGGAAAAAATCTCAATTCTTCCCGCTCACGGGCGCTGTTCAAAAATACCAGTTGGACTACCCACTTGAATGGTGCGATTCGGATCTTAAATATCTGGGGATAGTGATTTCCCTGAATAAGGAGGAGACACTGAGGCTGAATTATGGGGTGGCCGTCTCGAAATTGGCGGATAACATTACACGTTGGAAAATGCTTCCGCTCTCAATGGCAGGTAGGGCATCACTAATAAAGATGGTGATACTGCCACAGTTTCTGTACCTATTTCAGAATGTGCCTTACTTCCCAGGCACTTTCTTCTTTAAACAACTGAGGTCAGAACTTCTTCGGCTTTTCTGGGGGGGTAAACAACCGCGGCTGCGATGGGACATTCTGACCCAGCCTTATGAGAAAGGAGGTTTCGACGTGCCTGATTTCGAAACCTATTATATGGCTGCCCAGGCACAATATGCCTATCACTGGATTAACCCCACGCCTTTTATGCCACAAGTCGCTGCGGAAGACTGGATCGCACGTCCTCTTCCACTTAGCGGCCTGTTACAGGGCTCGGTGCGGGACATAGACACACCATTTACTACGGTGACATGCACCATAGACGCCTGGAATCGAATTGCGAGGTTTATTAATGCCGCGCAGTTGTATTCACCTGTTCTGCCCCTCACGTATCACCCTTGTATATCGCTCCTACAGGAGGCGGGCTTTCAGGTGATGTGTAAACGCTTGAAGATAACCACGTGGGGAGCCCTGTTCCTCAATGGGCAGTTCCGTACCAGGGAACAAATGTTTCAGGATGTTATGCCTACTCCTCTAGAGGTTTTTTATTACGCCAGGCTTAGACAGGGGTTGAGAGCTGTCTTGCCTGACTTTCCAAAGGAACCTGAAATGGTTCTGCCATTGCACACAATGCTGCTGTCCGATGGCCACCATCTTGTCTCCAGGTTGTATAACAATATCAGATTGCAGCACCACGGGCCTGAGAGTTCAGCCCGACGAGGTTGGAGTGAAGAGCTAGGCAGGGACATTACTGACGATCAGTGGCACTATTGTTGTGCCATTACAGCTAAAATTTCGTCTAGTAGCAGGTTGAAGATTATTCATTACAAGTTCTTACAACGTTTTTATTATACACCTGTCAGAAAACTACGCTTTCACTTAGCAGACGACGATAGGTGTGACCGCTGCAGAGCGGAAGGGGCGGGATTCGTCCACTTGGCATGGGAGTGTCCTGGTGTATACGACTACTGGTCACAGGTGCAGGTAGCCTTACAGGATATGACTGGAGGGGTGATCGATAGAGATCCGTTCATAATGCTGTTGGGGCACACACGGGATATCCCTAGGACTGTTCGCAGGTTTATGGATGTTGCACTGCTACTAGCCAAGAGACGTGTTGCATGCCGATGGGGTAGAGGGAGGGCCCCAAAATTTAAGGAGTGGATTGCTGATATGGTTTATTGCCAGGATCAACACAATGTATATGCTGATTTGTTACCTGTAAGAAGCAGACCAAATGATGTATGGGGCCCACTGCAGGCCTATTTATTAAAGGAGGCAACAGCATCTGCAGATTCGGACGATGACAGTCGAGAGTGAAAACAAAGAAAAGGAATGAAAAAATGGAAGATGACTGTTTTGTATTGTGAAGAACATGTGCTAATATACAGCTTGTGAGATAATAACTATGTGCTTCCAGCCTGCTCGGACCAGCCGACCGTCCTATTTGCTTACCTGTATGCTTAGGAGTGCAATTTGAACCTCTGTAACCTACCTGAATGTCTTACCTCCTTGTTGTTCATCAAGAAACTTTATAAATAAAGGTTTAAAAAAAAGTATTAGCCGAGCTTGTTACAGAGGTCCTCGAAGGGGGTGATATCCGTGGGTTTGCTGGGGGGTTTGGTGAATTCCTGGATGGCGTTGAAGAGTTCCTTGGAGTTGATGGAGTTTTAATGGAACTGATGCGTTGGTGGTATTCTGTCATGGTATTCTTGTAGGTGGTACGGTCTTCTGAGGATTTGCTGTTTCTCCAGTTCTTCTGCAGGTGCGTCTGGCTTCTCTGAGGTCGGCGGTGAAGCAGGTGGCCTTTTTGGAACGCTGTCTGTCGAGGTTACGTAGAGGTGCGAGTTCGTCTATGCAGTTGGTAATCCATCTGTGGAGTTCTTTGGCCGCGAGGCTGGCATCAGTCATGGAGATGGGGGCATTGCGGTTGAGGGTGGCCTTGAGCTGCTCCTCTGTGATCTTGGTCCAGTTTCTTCATGGAGGGCGGGGTGTAGGGTTGAGCAGTGTGGTTACGTTGAAGTGGAAGTATAAGCAGTGGTGGTCCGTCCATGGGGGTTGCATGGTGTGGCTGAAGTGGATGTTGTTACTTCCTGCGAAGATGAGTTTGAGGGTATGTCCTCCCTCGTGGGTGGGGGTGGTGATGAGTTGTTTTTGTCCGAGGTTGGCGAGTTTGTCCAGGAGGGTTCAAGTTCAAGTGCAAGTTCAGTAATTTGTATAGCGCACGACTCACCCAGAGGGTCTCAAGGCGCTTGTGGGAGGTTGGGTGCATTACTTATCGAAAAGCCAGGTTTTGAGCTGCTTTCTGAAGGAGAGGTGGTTCTGCGTAAGACGAAGGTGAGTGGGGAGAGAATTCCAAGTCTTGGCTGCTAAGTAGGAAAAGGATCTTCCTCCCATGGTGGATCTATGGACGCGCGGAATTGCAGCGAGGGCTTGATTGGATGAACGTAGTTGGCGGGTGGGTGTGTAGAAGGATAGTCGTGTGTTGAGGCATTCCGGTCCTAGGTCGTAGAGAGCCTTGTGTGCGTGGGTGAGGAGGCGGAATGTGATTCTCTTGTGTACTGGGAGCCAGTGGAGGTCTTTCAGGTGGCCGGAGATGTGAGCATGACGGGGGATGTTCAGTATGAGTCTGACTGAGGCGTTTTGGATGCGTTGGAGTTTTTTCTGTAGTTTGGCTGTGGTACCGGCGTAAAGGGTATTTCCATAATCCAGTCGACTAGTGACCAGTGCGTGGGTGACTCTCTTTCTTGTTTCGGTGGGGATCCAACGGAATATTTTTTTGAGCATGCGTAGGATGTTGAAGCATGAGGATGAGACGGCGTTGACTTGTCTGGTCATCGATAGGGAGGAGTCTAGGATGAAGCCTAGGTTACGTGCGTGATCTGTAGGTATGGGTGCTGTACCCAGGGCCGGTGGCCACCATGAGTCGTCCCAGGCAGAGGGGGGTGATCCTAAGATGAGGACTTCCGTTTTGTCCGAGTTTAGTTTTAAATGGCTGTTCTTCATCCAATCGGCTACTTCTTTCATTCCTTCGTGTAGATTGGTTTTGGCGGTGTTTGGGTCTTTGGTGAGGGAGAGGATCAGCTGGGTGTCGTCTGCATAGGAGATGATGTTGAGGTTGTGTTGTCGTGCGATGGATGCGAGGGGGCTCATGTAAACGTTGAAGAGGGTGGGACTGAGCGATGATCCTTGTGGTACGCCGCAGATGACTTCGGTGGCCTCTGATTTGAATGGGGGTAGGCGGACTCTCTGGGTTCTTCCTGCGAGGAATGAGATGATCCAGTCCAGAGCTTTTCCTTGTATTCCGACGTTGCTGAGGCGTTGTATGAGGGTGTTGTGACAGACTGTGTCGAAGGCTGCGGAGAGGTCAAGTAAGATGAGGGCAGCTGTTTCTCCGTTGTCTAGTAGTGTTCGGATGTCGTCTGTAGCTGCGATGAGGGCGGTTTCGGTGCTGTGTTTGGCTCGGAATCCGGATTGCGAAGGGTCGAGGGATTTGTTGGATTCGAGGAAGGCGGCGAGCTGATTATTGACGGCTTTCTCAATGACTTTGGCCGGGAAAGGGAGGAGTGAGATGGGGCGGTAGTTATTAAGTTCAGAGGGGTCTAATGTGGGTTTCTTTAGGAGGGCGCTGAGTTCGGCATGTTTCCAGCTTTCCGGGAAGGTAGCGGAGTTAAAGGAGCAGTTGATGACATCGCGGAGATGGGGTGCGATGATGAAGTCTGCTTTGTTAAAAATGTGGTGGGGACATGGGTCGGTTGGAGAGCCTGAGTGGATGGAGTTCATCAGGCGGATGGTGTCTTCAGTAGTGATTGGGTTCCAGGCGCAAAGGTTGTGAGATTGCTGTTTTGGTTCGGAGGTGGGTGGAGTGGTCTGATCTTCGGGTTGGTTATTAAAGCTGTTATGTATGTCGACGATTTTGTTGTGGAAGAAGGAGGATAGAGAGTAGCAGAGGTCTTGGGATGGAGTGATGTCGTTGGTGCCGGCGATGGGGTTGGTAAATTCTTTGACGATGTTGAATAGTTCCTTGCTGTTGTGGGCGTTGTTGTCGAGTCGGTCCTTGAATGCTGATTTCTTGGTGGACCGGATCAATTGGTGGTGTTTGCGGATGGCGTCCTTGAAGGTGGTCAGGTTGTGAGTGGTTGGGTTTTTTCTCCAGGATTTCTCGAGGGTGCGACAGATCTTCTTGGATTTCTTGAGGTCATCGTTGAACCAGGGGGCCTTTTTGCTACCTTGTTTGATCTGGTGGTTTTTCAAGGGTGCTAGTTCATCCGCGCTGTGGGTGAGCCATTGCATGACTTTGGTAGCTGCTTGGTTTGGGTCCGATGATATGGTAGGAGGGTTTTGGGGAAGCGATGTGAAGAGTTGGTCGGTGGAAATTTTGTTCCAGTTTCTTCGAGGAAAAGGTTGTGGGGGGTTGTGAGTCGTGGTCTTTTTGTAGATGAAATGGACGCAACTGTGGTCCGTCCAATGAAGCGCCGTGGTGTGATCGAATGAGATGTGTTTGCTGGAGGTGAAGATCGGGTCGAGCGTGTGTCCGGCTAGGTGGGTGGGGGTGTCAACAAGTTGTTTGAGTCCGAGATTGGCCAGGTTGTCCAGGAGGGTGGTGGTGTTGCTGTCGTTTTTATTTTCCAGGTGGAAGTTGAGGTCTCCTAGTAGGATGTAGTTCTCAGATGTGAGGGCATGTGGGCTGATGAAGTCAGTGATGTGTTCGTTGAATTGCGTGCGGGTTCCTGGTGGTCTGTAGATGAGGGTGCCTCTAAGTGTGGTCCTGGGGTCAGTGTGGATCTGGAAGTGAAGGTGTTCAGCGGTCGTGAGGTTGTCGTCGGAGCTGGTCGTGATGCGGATGGTGTTCTTATGGACGATGGCGATCCCTCCTCCTGTTTGGATGGTGCGGTCTTGATCTTATAATTGTTCGGGATGGCTATGGCGATGTCGGGTGCTGAAGAGGCGTTCATCCATGTTTCAGTAAGGAAGGCGACGTCCGGCGATGTAGTGTCGAGTAGATCCCAAAGTTCAGTGGCGTGTCTGTGGACTGAGCGGGTGTTCAGCAGGATGCATTTCAGGTGGTTAGAGTCGGAGTTGTGTTTGGAGGAAGTGGGTTTGGTGTGGGTACAGATGCAGGAGAACTTGCAGGAGTGGCAGGCGAATGGTCCATTGGTGTGTCCTGGGGTAGCTGCGCAGCATTGTGGTGTGCGTCCGGGGTTAAGGGCAAAGAGGGTATCGGCGGCGTACGTTATGCGGGTGGGGGGGATGTGCGAGGGCCAGGGGGTCTGGCGCTGGGCGCGGTCCAGGCGTGGACGGGCCTAGACGGGCTTACCTTTGGCGCACCTTCGGCGCGACCGCTGCGCGTGAACGCTGCGTGCAAGTGCATCTGACATATGCGGATAGTGGGAGGGGAGGGGCGAGGGCGGAGCAGCTGGGAGGTGGGGGATGGCGGGGTGGGGAGCCGGGCAGGGAGGCACAATAGTAAACAACAAAATGGATGGCTGCGAGCCGAAATCGAAAGAGGAATGGAGCACAATCACTGAAAACGCGAGCTAATTGGCAATGGCACCGGCGCAATCAAGCACAAGACAAATGATAAAGGCAAGGCAGCACAGCACAGTATAATCATACACAAAGCGCACTTTCGCACAATAGCGCTATTTTACTAATCTATTGTGCAGTCAGGCACTACTGGTAGCGTGAGCAATGCAAATTAATTCCAAGCAATTTAAAGCAGTTTAGCAGTCTTAAATGTCGTCTGGCGCTACGATACCACTCGGGAGCTGGGAGCTGGGAGCAGTGTGAGGAGTGACAGCTTCTGAACGGAGCAGGACGGTCACTGAGTGGTGGTGGAGTTGGGAGTTGGAGGGTGGTGGAGTTGGGGTCACTGAGGTTGTTGAGGTGGAAGTTGAGGTCTCCGATGAGCATGTAGTCCATGAGGGCGATGGCGTGGGGCAAGATGAGGTTGGCGATGGTGGTGATGAACGCAGTGTGAGGTCCGGGAGGTCTGTAGGTGAGGGTGCCTCTTAGGGTCATTCTGGGGCTGGTCTGGATCTGGAAGTGGAGGTGTTCGGTGGTGGGTGGGCTGTCGTTCGAGCTGGAGGTCTTGAGTTGGAGGGAACTTTTGTGCGCGATGGCAAGTCCTCCTCCTGGGCGGTTGGGACTGTCCTTCCTCTGAAACTTGTACCCATCGGGGATGGCGGTGGTGATGTCGGGGCGGAGGTGGAGTTGGTCCAAGTTTCTGTGAAGAAGGCAATGTCTGCTGAGAGAGTGTCGAGGAGGTTCCATATCTCTAAGGCGCGTCTGTGCAGGTAGCACACGCTGAGGAGTATGAACTTCAGGGCTTCGGTGGTGTTATCATCCGATGTGGGGGCGGTGGCCGTGTGGTGCGGGGGTGGTGAAGGTCTGGCGGCAATGACAGCAGGACAACTGGCCATGCATGGTGTTCGGCCTGGACCGCTGGCAGTTGTTGTCCCTTCCAGGGTTGAGTGCGTGGAGGGTGGCTGAGTCATAGAGAAGGGTGGTCGGAGAGCCAGGGTCCCTGGGGCTGGTCATGGTTGGGCAGTGGGTGGGCACAGACGGGTTGGCCTTTGGAAGGTGGGAGGGAAGCACAGATGGGAGGCAGGAGCAGGAATCATCAGGGGAGAGGGGGCCATGGGGGTAGCAGCGGGGGGAAAAGGGCGGCAAAACTGGCACAACGGCACAGGAAATAACAGTACAAACAGTGAAACACAGGCAAAATACCACAAAATACAGAAAAAGACAATTTACAGGCACAATTAACAAAGACAGACAAAGACAGACAAACAGGCAAAAAACACAGGACAGACAACAGCGAGCCAGCAAAAGAGCAAGGCTCTCCCACTGGACCACCACGGATGAGGCGTATGCAGGAGCCTGCGGGCGGAGGAGGGCCTTGAACATCTACCAGGCAGAGGTGAACAGGGTCAGTAGCAGTGGCACAGACAGTGGAGCTGCTGGGGGAGAGAGCAGGTCTCTGACCAGGAGGTCAGAGGTCTTGCTCATACACCTTTCATGTGTGACACATACAAAGCCATTCATACCTTCAGCCACGGGCCTAGCACATTACTACACTCACATCAACAGACAATGCCATTCAAGGACCCATCACTTTCATATGCCCACATGACTGACTCATCAATCACAAGGGCTGGCATCTGACTGAGTGTGTGGACTGGCATTTGGCTGGCAAAGTATGTGTAGTGACTAACAGCAAGTCAATACTCACAAATCACCAGCCAAATTCTAACTCACACACACCACCAGCCAGGCACCAGTCCACGCACACTGCCAGTCAAGCGCCAGTCCACGTACCTCATCAATCATGCGCCAATCCACACACACCGCAAGCTAAGTGCCAGTCAACACACACCACCAGCCAGGCTCCAGCCCTCACACCGTCAACTAGGTGCCAGTCCACACACACCACCAACAAAAAAAAAAACACAAACCAATTTAAAGAAGATAAAAAACCAACTATGACCTCAAACACAGCAGGTCTAACTAAATACATCAAACTACTAAGAACTGTGAAACTGAACAAAAAATATAAAACGATACAGATCAATCAGTTCACTTTTACGCACACAATTGCTCTCAATATTTACGTTGCATGTGGTACAATATAAAACATGTGGGCACACGTACCCCAGGCTTAGAAGGACACTCAGAGAAATACATTTATCTCTCCTTCCACATGTCTCTATGGACACAGACTCTACATCTCCTAAAGGCAAAGTTTTTTTGTACATGGGAGGAATGTAATCAGGAAAGTGACAAACTTTCAAACTGGTCACATCCTCTATCACTCCAACTCTAGGAACAACGGCCTGCTCCACTACAACAAGGGTGCCTATCATAGCCTGCTGAAACTGAACGAAAGTAATCTTTGAATCTGGAGAACACTCCTTGAAAACAACAAAAGCATTGAAGGTTGCCCAATGAAATAGACGGACAGCCAACTTCTTGTACTAAATTTATGACCTACAAACAGCACTGTAAGGCTCCAACCTCTGACCTACTCTATCTACACCACCCATGTGCTTATTGTAGTCTAAAAGGCACACAAGTTTGTGCACTTCAGCACTGACCCCAAACAGTCATAGGTGAAGTACTTTCATCATAAATGTTGGTCAGTATGTATACATCTCTGCTGCCTGAAAACTACACAGCTAGGAGTTAATCACTAAAACTACACAGCTAGACGTGAATCACTACGCAAGGCACTGCACTGACCCCTCTGAAGTTTTTTACAAACAAGCTCTTAGGGTAACTTTTTCGGTTAGATCGAATTGAACCACATGCAACAGTGTCCACTTTGAACAATTCCTTGAACAATTGCACACTAGCGTGGAAGTTATCTTTGTATAAATGGTGCCCTTTGTTAAAAAGTCCTCTACCAAATTCCCACACAATTTTCTCACTGACTGAGGATCCCGTGCAGCTACTCTGCACAGACACAGCAAGCACAGACGATATCCCACTACAAAGGAAAGCGTGCACTAAGGGCTCCCGCCCGTCCCTCTGTGCACACCCGCTCCCGCCCGACCCCCTCCCGCCCCGACTCCCTCCCGCCCTGACTCCTCCCGCCCGTCCCTCTGTGCACCTCTGCTCCCGCCCGACCCCCTCCCGCCCCGACTCCCTCCCGCCCCGACTCCAATGTGCCTTTACCTTACCTGAGCCGCCGCTCCTTCCCGCACTCCTCACTTCACCGCCGCTCCATGTCCGCCGCTCCTCTTCGTCCTCACACACCTGAGCCGCCTCTTCTCCCCGCGCTCCTCACTTCACCGCCGCTCCATTCCCGCCGCTCCTCCTCGTCATCATGCATGTCGCGGCCAGCGCTACGTCGCGGCCAGCGCTACATCGCAGCCAGAGAAGCGTTGCGGCCGGCGCTACTTTCAGGGCACTACTTTTTTTTAAAAGTTATATTTTTAAATTTACGTTTTATTTTTATTTTTTATAGCCTATGTCCATCTGCACACCCTGACAATTTCTACAATGTCTCGGGTGTGTGGATTGGCGCTGTGGTTCCCGATTTTACCTGGCTCAAAGGTTTGTGTTCTCTCTTTATAATAGTAGTATAGATATATGTAAAGATGTATTTATTTATGTTTTTTATTTTACTTCAAAATGTAACTATTTTTTCTATGCTATTTAGATTGAAGTGGGGATAGTAAATCTAACTCCCCAAGGTCCAACATTTTCTCAACTGAGACTTAGATTGGAGTAGGAATAACAAATATACCCCTCAAACTCCAAAACTTTCCCCAATGTGGTTTAGATTGGAATGGGAATAGTAAATGTAAGGTCCACTAAATCAAAAAGTGTCCCTAATGTGATTTAGGCTGGAGTGGGAATACTAAGACTATAAGTGAATTTTAGTTGAAATTATGAGACAATGGTTTGGTAACATAAGTTTTATTTTTACGGGGCATAGCCAACCGCCAACCAAGTTGTCTGCACTCTAAGATTATCCCGTATCAGGCAGCCACCTAATCCCCCACAATCACTCATCATTCGTGCAGTATCTCAGTTGAAATTACTGGTTTGGAGTGATAATACCATCTGAGACTGGATATTTGCCTCTCCGGGATCTCAGGGGCCCAAAGGCGAGGGGGGAATAACCCCATGGATAGGGCTGCGTTGTGGAGGGAGCGGGCCCATGAGGCCTTGAGAATTGTGGACTGAGGGAATCCGGGCTGTGGCCTGCTACCAGGAGTCAAGCTCCAGAGGTGCGGCCTCTTGCCTGGTCCCTCTTATCTCCCCACTGACAATGCCAGTGGCGGTGCGGTGCTGGGAGGGGATGAGCCCGGCTGGGCAAGGAAAGGAGACGAGCTGAGCGGTGGATGGGGCAGCCACAAAAAGCCTGCTGACGTGCCCTGGCCAACTGTGCAGGAGATAAAGACAGCCAGCGGAGGCCACAAAGAGTGTCTGCCAGGTCCCCCCTCTGACCTGAGAGGGAGGGAGTTAAGTGATGGGGAGAGCCTTGAGGGGGTGAGGGCCTGGAACTGGCCTGGCTGCGATGGGAGTGGGCTCTGTGAGACCTAGAGACCCGTGGCTGAAAGTGCCTGAGCTGCATCCCATTGCTGGCAATACCCCCTTGGAAAAAGTTTGGATGGAGTGGCAGCGGCAGGGATCTGGCCCCAGCTGGGAGTGAATAGTGGGGCAACCACCAGTGACAGCAAGAGCCACGTAGGAACTGCGGCACGGCCGGACACGCAGGCAGCAACGGAGCACTTGTTGGAGCCCAGGAAGGTGTCTGGCGGGTCCCCCTCCCTCCTTCCAGGTGAAATTTGATAGAGATGATGAGTACCGGGTGAGGGGTGATTAACGTGACCGGATAGAGAGTGCACTGACCTGAAAGACCAGGAAGAGCCCGAACATTGGGCTTGGACTGCCGCCTACACAAAGTCAAACTGGGGCTGCATAGCAGGGGGAGCTGAGTCCTAGAGCTGGGCGACAGGAGTGAAGGTTCCCAGGTCTGTGCTGGGGCCCATGAACCCAACCTGGAGTGTGACTATCCCCTGAGCAAATAGGCGTGGAGGAAGGCCCTCGAATATTCCACCCCAGTGGTGACTTACTCACTTGAACTTCAGACCCCACGAGGGATAGCAGAGAAGAAGGTGAGGCTTGAGAGAGCGAGGCGGGGTAATAGTGGAAACACCAGTGCAGAGCCCAAGCACAGAGCAGGGGCCACTGGGGTGGTGACGGAGCACTACTGTGTTAGTGCAGAAGAACCTGTGCACGAATCCTGGGTGGAAATGGTCAGAAATCACTGAACCAGGACTGTGCAATCCAACAACCTAAACAATTACACTGTTCCAATGACAGCCAACAGTGTGATCACCCCAAGTACAGATGAAGGGATGAGCCAGCCTACTCAGCAAGATGAGGAACCCACACTGCAGCAAATCATGGCCACCATAAGAGAGCTAAGAGGGACTCTAGAGCCGAAACTATACACAGTTACTACTGATGTCAGCCTATTGTGGGCTGAAGTCAGGAAGATATCTATCAAGGTTAGAACAGAAGAGTCTCAAATCAGTGTCTCCAGTCCACCACCATACTCTTGGAGGAGAAAGTTCAGACCCTCACCAAGAGCAACGCTGTGCGTGCGACCAGACTAGCCAATCAAGAGGGCAGACCAAGGCAGAACATTATCAGGGTAGGTGGGGTCCCTGAGGGCAGCGAGGGTTCCAGAGTAGACCTGTTTCTAGAAGACCTGATACTCAACACCCTCCACCCCAGAAGAAATTCTTCTAGATCGAAAGGACACACAGGGTGCTGGGCCCCTGACCGAAACCCGGTGGCCCTGCCTCGCATTGATTGCCAGGATTTTTAACAATTGGGACACAACGTGATCCTCCAGGCAGCGCGCTCCCATGGTGATCTCCGTGTGGATCAGATTCTTTACAGACTTTGCTATGGAAGTGCAAAAACGGAGAAGGAGCTTTAAAGCAGTGAAGAGGGCCCTAAATGACAAAAACGTTAAATATATGATGCTCTACCTGGCCAAACTTCATAGACAAGGTCAAAATATGGCCTTCACTACTCTGTATAAAGCCTGGCACTTTGTTGAAGGTTGACATGCTGTAAGAAGAAAAGTACAGGGAGTTGACTCAACAAGAAACTTGAGAGCAGAGGCTACAGATTGCCAGTTTGGGGCCCCAGAGGAACCTGGACCCACATATGACTTACTGGTCACTTGAGCATAAACTGTGTGAAGTGCACTCTTGAGACAAACTGTTATAACCTGGGCAACTGATCAGACCCTGGGACACTGCCGATCTGCGGGGCTTAAGATGTTGATTATGGGTGTGTGTCCTTTATATGGTCCTTCAGAGATTGGCACGATTCAGTGGATCATATACAAGAGGTGATATGGGGGGATTGTGTTACACTCACTAAGCTATTTCTTGTCAATACCAGTTGGCCTGGGCTGCCCTCCCATACTAGTTAATGTTTTGTAACGGCGACAGGCACTTGGGGGGATGGGCTGTTTTCGCCTCTCCTAACAGGGTAGCAGGGGGGAAGTTTGGGGAGCACTTACATGTTGTTTGATTTGTTTGTTTTATGTTTTTACAATGATGCATCATTACAAGCAATGTATTATGGGACAACGGGGATACACAAGGGATCCATAGGGCCCATCTACTCATTCCACTCCAGGGAGATTTACAGAGGGTGAGTGATACCGAATAAGTGGCAAGTCACTGTACGTTGACACATGCTGGTAGCAACTTGAAGGTGTTGAAATATTAATGTCCTAGGCCATAAGATTAAGCGGATCCTGGTCCTGCAGTATTTGTGGAGATGGGCCCAGACATAGTTCTTCTTCAAGAAATGCATTTGAAGGGCACACAATACAGGGCATTGGATTGGTTTAGGTACATCCTAGTGGCCAACTCAGGTTACACCACTAACTCATGGGGAGTGGGAATACTACTCAATAAATCCACCATCTCACAATCAATTGATTATGGCATGACCCACAGGTTAGATACATATTGGTCACTGGCACGTGGGAGGGCGGGACAGTCAACCTTTGTTCTCTATTTGTTCCGCTGCACCTCCATGTGAAGACTCTACCAGATGTGCGAGCTCTCCTTCTGGCCCTCCCGACCGTGACATTGATGTTGGGGGGAAATGTTAACGATCTTCTATATCACACATTGGATGGAACTGGAAGGACACCGCCCAGCAGAGGTGAGTGTCCACTATCTTACTTCATAGAAGCATTGGGACTAGTGGATCTGTGGAGACAACCCAACCCCTTGTCACAACAATATACATACTTCTCTCATGCAAACGCTAGCTTTTCCCACTTAGATTACCACTTTACACACACAGGGACTGCAGGCTCATTAAGGAATTCTACTATACATGAGCAAGGGATATCCGATCATGCTCCAGTCGGACGGCGCTTGGAGGGCCCCTCAGGGAGCCCCCGGCTGTTCCCTAGAATTGACACCTAGTATCTCCAGGACAAAACACTGAAGACTAAAATCAATCAAAAGATGGCTCTTTATTTTCAGGAGAACCATGGCTCAGTGGCCTCTGCCTGTGCCCTCTGGGAAGCCTACAAAACAGAACTTAGGGACCAGGTCCTGGCCCTCAATCGGGGAGGAGGGAAGAAATAACTAACACATGAGTGTGAATCCTTGAAAAGAGAAATATTGCCACTTGAAGAAAGGGTGGCGCTGGAGTGCTCAGAGAGGTTATGCCACCAACTCAGGCTGTAGCAGGACACCCTCTGTGCCCAGGCTGAAAACAGAGCCCTTAGCCATGCCTCCGCATCAAAGAGATGCCTTTACAATATAGGAGACTGCTAGCAAACTAATGGCCTGGTTAGACCAGAGAGCCCGAGACCGGAACTGGGTGATTGAGGTCCAGGAGTCACTGGGAGTGGTACAGATAACCAATATAGTTATAGCATATACATTTACCATCTACTACGAAGCCTAATACTCTCCCATGACATCCAGGGCCAACCCTGATCACCTCGCCTTTTTACAAACCATCAATACTCAGTTGTTGTCACAAGAGGACCAAAATGACCTAGAGGCAGATCTGACTGAAGAGGAGATAGTAGAGCTATTCAGGGACTGCAGTCGGGTAAGGCCGGGGGCGCAAATGGTATTTCTATAGAATTGTAGAAAGTCTGTGTAGCAGGAGTGGCCAAGTAGAGATGGAAATGTTTCAGGTGGCTAGGGACGCAGTTCACCTACCGAGGCACCAGCAAGCCGCCATGATAGTCGTAACCATAAAGGAGAAAAGCCACTGTCATGCTATAGCTCCTATAGGCCTCTTTCGCTCCTTACCATGCAGGTCAAGGTATTGGCAAAGGTGCTGGAAAGTAGATTGCAGGGGTAATCACATCCCTGATACATCCTGACCAATCAGAGTTTATGCGTCATCGCAGCACCTGCCTTAATTCCCGTCGCCTTTATGGGGTTCTGAGTTAGACTGCGCCACCGGACACAGAAATAGCAGTTGTACTGGCCTTAGATGCAACAATGGCCTTCAACAGTATCTCCTGGGATCACATCTTTGCAGTCCTTACCAGAATGGGGTTTGGACCAAAATTCCGCAAATGGGTCAGGTTACTGTATCAAGCCCCTGTAACCCTTGTCAGGGTGAATGGAGTGGATTCCCATGAGTTCCCTCTTCTGAGAGGGATACATTAAGGCTGTCCGCTGTTGTCCATGATGTTTTAAATGGCCCTTGCGCCACTGGCTCACGGTATGACAGGACCACCTGATCAGTGGGCTATCACTGGATGGGGACTGGGAAGAATGCATATCATTTTAAGATGATGATATTCTTTTGTACGTGACTCACCCTTATCGCTCTGTATCAATTGGTCTAAATCAGTTGTGTTCCCCCTTTTAGGGGGGGACACCTCGACTCCCATCAGATTGCGAGGCCCCACTTTTAACAGAGGGGTTCAAGTCTCTTGGCATAATTGTCACCCGGGACTCGCAAGAATTTATACTCCTCAACATACTCCCCCAGGTGGACAGACTCAAAGGCGATGTGGTGCACTGGCAGAGTCTGCCTCTCTCCATGATGGGGAGCGCAGCACTCTACAAGATGATGACCCACCCCCGGTTGTTATATATTTGGCAACACACTCCCCACTGTACTCCGAATATGATATTTTTAAAAATTGACCATAAGGTGAGGGTGATCCTCTGACAGGGCTCATCTGCCTGGATTGCATTGTGAAAGCTGCAGAGGGGAGTTTACAAGGCTCGACTGGGGGCCCCAGACATCAATCTCTACTACTGGGAGACACAGTTAATAGTAATAAATGACTGAGTTTTTTCAGACCAACAGCAACCAACATACAGAGTGGACAGATCCGTAATTGGCCAAGGGAAGTATAAGCTGATTCTTTATAAGCGGCAGGGGGAGCGGGATACGCCACCGCAACACAGTCTGTGGTCAGGGCGTGGAGAGAGGCAACACAATATCTGGGATGGGGTGGTCGACTGGTGACACATACCCCATTGTGGCACAGCAACATCCCCAAGGAGGTGGGGAGCCTGTAGGGATTCTCCGAATGAGAACTGATAGGGATAGAGCACATGGGGGAGACTTGGAGAGGACATGCTCTGATCCCCTTTGCTGACCTCCACCAGGAATAGGACAAATTGGCGGAGGCTGAGTGATATGGATAACTACGGTTGGGTTATGCTCTCCGGAGGCATCTACAAGAGGGGGAGGGCCTGCTGGAGTCGTCTCTGCTAGGGGACCATATCCTGGCAGATCCTATGCCCACAAAGGGTATCTTGTTCATATATATAAAACTACTTAACAATTCCACAGATGAGATGGTGAAGCTATGAGAGCAATGGACAGAAAAGCTGGGAGACATTGAGGATGAGGAATGGACTGAGGCTCTTCATAGCCCAAGGGAAATTGCCATCAGTTCCCACTTTCACCTGGTACAGTTGAGGATCCTACATAGATCATGCTACACTCAAACTGTTTTCTTTAAGACTGGTGGGGCAGTGTTGCCAGTGCGATTGTATGGTTGCAGTCAGGAAGCAGTTTTTTTCCATATTTTGTGGGCTTGCCCACAAATTACATTTTCTGGGGACAGATAGTGCAGGTAATGTCCAGCGGCACGAGTATGGAGGTTGCCTTAAATGTGAAAGAACTCCTACTGAACATATCCGCAGAGGGACCAAGACCCAGATACCAGGCAATATGGGTGACGCTAGCAGCTGGTTTTGCCACATGCAATGTAGCTAGAACATAGGGGAATCCAGAGCCACCAAAAGTGGAGGAATGGGAGCAAGACTTAGACTGGTGTCAAAGGGCAGAACAAGTAATGTACCAAAGACAGGCCTGCCACGAGAAGTAGGAGAAGAACCGGGTGGGGGGCTTGTTGGGAGTTTATGGGCTATTGATAGCAACACATTGAAAGGGGCTAGGTAAAGTCTATTGTGATACTACTGGAAAATGTGTTGTGAAGTATTACATGAACCATGGTATCCGAATCTAAAGTCTATTTGTATTACATTGGAAATGCATTAATTCCCTATACATGTTGTATGATTCAGAAGTTCAATAAAGAGATTTGTTAAAAAAAAGTTTTATTTTTACTGTAATAACACATTTTTTATGCAGTATTACATTTTTCAAGTTTCCATAGTTTATTTTGTATGTCTTTTTAAACATATATTTAAAAAAAATGTTTTTAAAATAATTCAACTATACAAAAAAACTTCAGATCATATTTTAAAACGTATGAGCATATTTATAATTTGTGTAAGTTTCATCAATTTTGCTAATTATGTTTTTGTTTTGTATTATGTTTTTATTTTAAACATATTGTAACTTTTAAAAAGATTTTTCTACAATATATTTGAGAAACAGACTACACTGTTAACAAAAAATTATTATTCGTTCTGACCGACATCCAGGGTTTATAGTCCGACCGTCTGATTACAATGTAGGCTGTCGGACTTTAAACTAGCCAGTCTTTCTGGGTGGCTTCCGCCGTAGGGATAATGATGTTGGTTTCCGACAGGGTTTTCATGTCGGGCTTTCCAACATGGAAAGCCTGTCGGAAAGCTACTTAGGGGACCCGTATCAGGGCCCACATCCCTCAGAGGCCTCCGGCAAGGGATCTAGGGGGCTCCTATAGTGAAGTAGGCATCGTGAAGTACCTGCCACACGGTGCAGGGATTTACAAAAGCTCCCATTCCTCTATGGGTGCTTGTGCTATGGGTGGAAACCTACGGTCGATCGGTTCCTACAGTGAAATGGTGCCAGGCAGGCTCAAGTCCACCCATTATCGTAATTAGTGCCTATATGTTTCATGTTTATGTATTAACAAGTATTATACATTAATAATTTTAAAGTTTTTAAAAAACATATTTCCCTTTTTCTAATTGGTACATTCTCAGTTATGTAAAATACAATTTTTATAAATGTTTTCAACATTATTTTAGTTGATACAAAATTAGATATGCACAATAAGTTATTATTTTCCATTGTTTTCTGTGGAGTGTTACTCTTTTTTTGGTAATTTAAGAGCCGTTTTATATCAAGGAATTCATTTTTTTGTCTGTCCACTTCATTTTGAATTGTTCAAGCTTCCCTATATTTCTGTTCCCCGTTCCTGCTCTTCAGATCAGGTTAGAGTAATTTTAAATTACTTTGGTGTTTTAGTAATTGAGAGATATGTTTAGAGTTTTTTTTTTTACTTAGTATAGGTGTGTGTATTGTACTTGATTAGTAGATGTTTGGTAGTTAAATGTTATCTTGTATTTGCAGTTGAGGTAGTCTAGTGTGGTTGGCCATGTTTATTTTATTGTGCATCTTTTAATGTAATTTTTTAATGTATTGTGTGTATTTTAGAGTTGTTATTATGGAATCTGTGATGTTGATAGAGTTATTTCTGTTCTGTTTTTTACAAGTGTTTCGGTTGGGTCCTGGATTTGTCCTTCTTTTTGGATACCTTTTTTAAGGAAATAGGTTGGTTAATATATTTACTAGTATTAATTTCAATTTCTTTTTGATTTTTCTGTTTTCCTGGAGTGTTTTATGAAATTATTTTCTTCAGGTTTTTAATAGTTCAAATAGAATATCAAGTTTCGCATTTGATATTTTATTTAATTGTTTTCATTTTTACATTTTTGGGGAATCGTTTTTATCTGTTTTGTGGATTGTTATTTCGCATTCATAGACATGAGCTACAACACTGTAAGTTGTAGGGCCTGATTGAGATCTCAGCGGACTGGTTACTCTGTCACAAGGTGAAATATAAATCCCATAGGATAAAATGGGATTTATATTTTGGCGGATGGGCTAGCTGTCACCATTGTGATACAGTAACACATCCACCAAGATTTAAATCAGGCCCAGAGTTTGTTTAATTTTTTTGGGGTGGGAAATTATTATTCATTTTAAAGTTCTTTGTGTGAGTATTGTATCATATAATGTGTTAGGCAACACATTTGTTTTTTGGTTCCTTGCATCAGGTGATTTTAAAAGTGTTCCTTTAGTTGGTTTACTGTTTGTTAATTTCTACATTTGTTTATTTGTTTCTTTAATTCTTTATTTATTTATTAATTAATATTTATTTAAGCATTGTTTACTTTTCAGACTGACTGGATGTTTTAAAGGTAAGTATATATTTTTGACTATATAGTAAGAATTGTTTGAATAATATTATTAAATAAATATATTTTTTAATGCATCCTTGTGGTTTAGCGTCATATTTTATATTTTGTGTGTTCATTTGTATTTTTTAGGTTAATGATGTTACTATGCAGTCTAGGTATGGTAGATCTTACTTGTTAGCAAATAATTAGACTTTTGTAACATTTTGTGCATTTCTTTGGCTTGCTTTGATATTTTGAGTTTTAAATGGGTTATATATTGCTCTATTCTAAGTTGGTGGTAGGGTGGTAGATTTGTTCCTTTTTCAATACTTGTACATATTGGTAGAGAGTAGGGTGGCTTTGTCCTAATGTTACTTGGAAGGAATTGTGCCTCCTTTACACTACGTTGTTTGTTTTTGCATGGTGTGCCATAGTGCTATCATATATATTAAACCATGGTATATGATACTTGGTTTGGCATCTGTGACCAGAATGGTGCAGTCTACTAACCCAAGTATGTCAAAGTCAATGATTATTTTTGAGGGGTAGTAATTATTAGTTCTGGATTTTATTTCAGTTAGTAGTTCGCGGAATGTTGCACGTTGCTTGTTTGATAAAAGTATGTAGACTAACAATATGTTTCTGTGTTGGTATTCTCTGTGGTTTCATTAGTTTTGTGTGAATGGTGGAGGGTACAATTTAACCATGCCATCCATCCTCCAAGTGTTGCTCTGCTTTAATCTTAGTAGGCTCTTGTGAGTTGCATCTATAATTATTCTCCTATCATTATTTGTGTTGTCATACCAAGAAAAGTTAATTGCTGTGTCTCATAGTTAGGTTTTCAGTGATTTTTATATCTTGGAAATTTTTTGAGAGAGCAGGAGTTTCTGTGGTTGCTTTTCTATTTCTGGCTATGACTCATTTTGAATTTGTGATACCCAGGTATTGAACTATATTATAGTCAGGAACATTTGGTATTATATTTTTTATAAATGTTCTGTAGGGTCTTGTGACCTCATACTAGCTTCCCTCAGGTCTTGTAATACATTTCTGACTTGATTTATGTAATGTTGAAGGGTGATTGTGTTTTCAACAATTTCATTATTTGTGGTAGCTCTCCCACAGTATGCTTTAGAATAATACTTTGTACATTTCCAGTACATTTTCTCAGTGCTATTATTGTAAGTGTAGCCCATGTGACTCAATAATACATTTCCTTTCTGAGATTTGATATATATGCGTCTTGTTCCGACATTTTATCTGTGGGTTTTGGAAACAAAATGTAATGATATGTAATGTATTTGCATTTATATACCACCCACAAGCCCTGACTAGGCGCCGAGGTGCCTTATACAGGGGAGCACACTGCTCCAGAAACCAAGGTTAGTGGTTGGTCTAGTGATCTTGGTTATTTGGATTGGTCTTGTGTGCTCAAGCAAACCATTGCAAGCACTCACTCCAGTTTCTTAGTGGTATATTAAATTGATAGGAGTTAAATGATATCATTAGTGGGAGGAGGAGGTTAGTGAGTTCAAGCTGATATTTTGTTGGAATTTAATAGATGAGCTAGACGATATTAGGTATTATTAGGTTGCATGGGAATGGCTTTGAAAACAGGAAATATTGTGATCTTTTGAGTGACTTGTGAACAAATTTCAGACACCCATTGATAGAGATTGAAGCAAACATGCAAGTAACTTAGAGAAGGTTGTGCCCTGAGAGTAAAGGGATGCAGAGGATGGGAAAGTGAGAAGAGGGTAATTCGAAAGAAAAATGGACAGGCAACAATCAGAGATTTTAAGTTAAGATCAATTGTTCATGTCTGAGTTTTTGAATATAGAGGACCTGGACAGAAGTAACTTTATTAGCAGGTGAAGATAGTTCTATATTCAGTTAGTTTGATAGGATCTAGATTCAAAATGAACAGTCTGTGTGGTATTAGGATGCAGCTAGACCACTGCTTCAGCAAGAACAACTGATCAGAATAGAGGTTAGAAGCTCAAATTAATGACTGGGGGCAAACCTTGACAGGAGATTCTGCAAATGCTGATGTTAATAAAAAAGCCTGCCCTCAATCCTTTGATTCCTGGGAACTACAGGCCTATCTCTCTTCTGCCTAGTCTCGCCAAAGTCTGTGAGAAGGTGGTGAATAGACAGTTGACTAAGTTTATGGAAAGGTCCGACATTCGGCAACCAGCACATTCGGGCTTTCGGTCCTCTCACAGCACCAAATTGGCTTTGGTGGAAGTATCTGAGGCTATCCATGAGTGCCTTGATGCCAGCGGGAGAGCAGCCTTAGTGCTGCTCGACCTGTCGGCTGCATTTGACACGGTTCCCCACACTTTGCTGCTTGACTGACTCTCGGAGATTGGTGTATCAGGGTCCATCTGGGGCTCGATTAAGTCCTTTCTGGAGGGTCGGGTGCAACAAGTCTGGTTACCTCCTCTGCTGGTTACGACGGGGGTCCCTCAGGGGTCGTCCCTTAGTTCCCTTTTGTTCAATATCTATCTTACTCCACTAGTTATGTTGGCTGAGGCTTTGGGGGCTAAGGTGATTGCTTATGCGGATGACACCCAGCTACTTTTTACCTGGAAAAAGGAGGAGGATTCTGTGGCCTCCGTTCAATTTTGCCTGTCTTTGATATTTAAGTGGCTTGCAGGCGCCCACTTAGAATGTAATGAAGACAAGTCGGAGATCCTCTTGTATGACAATTTTCCCCCTGGTTTTAGAGATTTGATCTAGTCGTCTGAGTTCCCGCCTCCGTCTTCTAGCAATAGTACCGTGAAGAATTTGGGAGTTTGGTTTGAGGATAATTTATCTTTCGCCACCCAAGTCAAGAAACTTTCAGGTGGCTGCTTTGGTCTCCTCAAAATCTTAAGAAGATTTCTTCCACTTCTACCACGGCCGCTGAAAGAGACAGTTGCCCACGCGCTCATTCTTTCCTGCCTGGATTGTGCTAATGCTCTTCATGTGGGGATCCGGCATATTCCCTTAATAAACTCCAGGTGGTGCAAAATGCGGTGGCTCAGCTCCTGTTAGAGATCCCCTGAAGAAGCAGCGTGCGAGGTCATCTCTGCTCTCTTCATTGGCTTCCCATGGCAGCCCGGGGGAAATTCAAATCTATTACCATTGCCCATTGTGCTCTGCATGGGTTTGGACAACTTATCTGCAGAAGCAATTCTCTTTTTATGTCCCAGGGAGACGGGTACACTCCTCCGCTCTTCTTCTGGCAAAAGTTCCCGTTCTTGCGGCACAGGCTGGGTGGTTGTTCCCTCGCCGTTATGGCGGCTCAGGCATGGAACGCCCTTCCGTTTGCACTTTGCAACATTAAAGATTCTGTGGCTTTTAAGAAATTGTTAAAAACGTACCTCTTTCTTTAGCACTGACGAGTGGGTCAGTCACTTTGTGCTCGCACCGGGACAATTCTTGGAGTAGCTGTGCGCGTTAGAAAATGATATAACATAACATAACAGACTGGATGACTTGGTGATCTGGAGATGAACAGAGATCCAGCATACATGCCTCTGGAGTAAAGAATTGAAGGCTAAGGGTGCTATTTATGATTGAAGGATCACTGGGTACTTTCAGCAAGAAATAGTTGAGAGGTCTGGTGTGAAATTTTAATTGCATGTACAGTGAAAAAGCCAGCAGATGTAGAGATGTTTCTGCGTAGCAGAAAGAAGTGTTGTTTTAATGGGTTAGTTATTATATACAAAGGTCTCTCTGTGGTAACTATTTATGGTCAAGGTTGAGGAAATTACCTGAATATATATGGTTTTAGGGGTTAAAAGCACAGCCATTGCCATTGACGTTGCACTATTCCACTGCACTTTCAGACAACTGTCAAGTCCCTGTACTTGTACCATTTGGCACACAATTCTAGATTTAATCCAAAATCTCGAGTGCAGATGAAACAGACCAAATGTTACTAAAAATGCAGCACACTCAGTGCAGCTTAGCTCTCAAACCTTTGTCAAAGTAGGAGGCGGCCTTTTATGGATATGTCCTCCAATAATTGACTTGGGTTAGGACTTTTGTCCTGAATATTCAAGCAGGGTGAGAAGAGTTATTCCATTTTAGTCAGATTAACGATTTGTTTCAAATTTCATACAAAGTAATATTTTTTGTTTTTTTTTAAACTTTATTTTAATCTTAATGTTAAGCAATTGTCCACAAAATAATGATACTGTGGTATTTGGCATGGCACAGATCAAACAGCCGAGTAGAGAACAATCAAATGAATTTGATGGTAAATAGTTAGGTTATAAGGATACAGACTAATAGCTAGACATTACAATTGGTGCACTAATGTTCAGAGTACATCTGTTCGGAGATCGCACCCACAACTCAGGAGAACATACCCACCAGTGCACCTAGTAGCCAGAATGAGCAGCAGCCACATCTCTTCCGTACAAATAATGCACAGCACCTAGCAGACCCTGTAGTATGTCTCGAGATCCGGTGCATTCAATCCACCCATGTCGTACAGGAAAGTCAGTGCTGCCGTGGCTGCTTCCAGCCCCATGTCAGATGGACCAATAAGGAACGCAGACTGCCAAACACCACGCACGGTAACAGAATCAGAAAAAGAAAGCGGGCATCACCACCATTTTCAGGATAGCTATACGCCCGCTGAGCAACAAAGGTAGTTTTATCTAATGCTCAACCACCTCTGAGAGCTTCTGCACTGCTCTGCCATAATTTTCCAACAGAACCACCAACAGATCAGTGTGTACCTGAATTCCTAAATAACGTACCAAGTCCGTAGTCCATTGTAATAGAAACTCAAGTTGCCCCACGGTTGTAGTCGCTGTGAGTGTAAATATGAGGGACTTATCCCACTTAATGCGCAGGCTGGAGTGTCCACCAACCAATACAATCTCCTGGAGAACTGGATCGGTTAGCACAGTTGCTCTCACGTCTCATTCATTTAGGGATCCATATGACCAACATCCCAAAACTGAAGGCGAGCCAAGGAGAAACAACAGAAACCTTGGTCAATAAAGTAACCCATTGAATCCAAGTCAAAAGGCAATGTCTTTCTCTAATACATTTTGATATCTTGCATGTCCAGGGCTATGGAATCTTATCGATGGTTTTGACACCATTAAATTGCATGTGAGAAATCAAATAATAGCCGACAGGTTACTTGCTTTGGATGCAGGATCATTCCCTCCTCCTGGCTCTGACATCCAGTTTATAAGTATTCCGAGTTTGCAACCCCCTAGACCATCACTCTTATGCATCCCACACCAGAAAAGTAATCCCACCTCGGCTGTAGTTCAGAATCTCCACAGAGACCGACTGAAAACCAGAGTTGTAGCCCACTCTTCGCTTCTTGAAATGGAGTGTCCTGTCGACTCCACCCAGTCCCAACTAAAAGAAGTTGAATGACTACACTTTGACAGGGCAGACAGACAATAAGGTTGAGAGAATCTTTTCCCCCCAAACTGTACTTGTTGAAACAGCAAGCTCTTTTCCCGACCACCTCAATGCTACTGACTCACCCTCTCAGTGCAACAACGTAGCCGGCAACCTTATTCGGTTTCTACACCAAAATACTATTACAAACATCATGGTACGTGATCAGCAGTCACTAGATGTTACTCTCCACCTTACACCCTTACAACAGCCTTGATTAAATGATAATGAGAACCTGTCCCTGGCTGCTCTTGACATTATCTTGGAACCTTCCCAATTTGCAGGGAAAATATATTACCCTGATTGGGGTCTTTTCATCAATTAGTACAATATAGTACTCTTGCAGGAGGCATGGGCACTTGAGAAATATCATAGACTGGGTTATGCCTAATATAGCATAGAAGTAGTACCTTCTAGAGCTGGCCGCCTTCCTGGAGGCATTAAAATATGGGTTAGAAGCATGCCAAATGTAACGATAAAAAACTAGAGATAGTAAAGATATCTTAGGTCTATCTATGAGGGGAGTTAATGGTAGCAAAGTTGACTTACACAATGTATACAATCACACAGTGTAGAGGAATGGAGAATCCCCTATACTTGAATTGCTCACCCACCACTTTGATAATAGGACAGCTAGTGTGCCTCTTTTAATAGCCGGGTACTTCAACACGACCTTAGAACCTCTAGAAGGCATAGCTAGGGCCATAAAAATGGAAGATGAAGCCAGAGGCATACTGATATTAAAGAGTGAACCCTTAACGAGCTCCTCCTGCATTGCAATTGCTATCAATTACTTTGACTCGTGGAATGCAAATCTGCATTGCAATGGGAGCTTTGCCTCCAATAGACACTGAGATCCCACATTTGTACGGGGATTATCCAGAGTAGAATCAATGATGTCATTTAAGATCTTGATCTCTGGCATGCAGCATTAGATTTTGAAATACTGTCTAGAGCAGACGGCGATCACAATTCCCTTAAGTTAACACTTGGGGGCAACTTTTCTATGGATACCACTGTTAAGAGCAACTGTTCAGAGATAATCTTTACTCGGGGGAACAATAGGAAGCCTAGTAAATGGTTGCAACTTTGTTTTCGAACTGACATACTATTGCAAATGTATAATAGTTTTAATAATGTATTTGATTATTATATAATTTACTCCCCTGAAACTCTTCTTAGATCGCCGTGATGATCTGTTTAAGGCATTGCATCTTCTCTGCACAAAGAAATCCCTATGTTAGAAAGGGCCAGTCCAGCAGGTGCCTGACTGGTACTCTAAAGAGTGCCGTATAGCAAAGGGGCTACTAATTAAGTCTATGAAGCCCGGAGTCTGTGAGGCAATCAGCGTAATGCGTACCAAATACAAACAGATCACATCTTTCACTAAACAGAGATGGATTGAGGCCAATTGGGCTGCCCTGATTGAGGCATCAAATAATAAGCACCCTCAGACCTTTTGTCAAATCTTCGCAAACAGCAACCTCAAACACCGCTCTCCTATTGAATTATCTGTGCAGTCGCCGCAGTGGGTTGATCATTTTACAGAACTGAATGCAGCACCATGTACAGGGGCTGATGTAAGAATGTATTACATCCCAACCCCGCGGCCAACAGACGATGACGATCCCACTCAATTTATATTGGCTGAAACTCTGAGGGCTATTCAGTCCCTGCAACATGGGAAAGCGCCGGGTCCAGATAAAGTCCCAGGTGATTTGTTTTGTTCTAAAACTAATAGGATAATGTCAGGTGGTAAAATTCCTAACTCTTGGTGTGGTGTCGAGATTATCCAGTTGTATAGAAAAAAGAGACAGAACAGTCCCTGCAATTACCGACCCATCAGCCTAATGGACAACTTGCAGAAGGTGTTCTGCCGTCAAGTCCTTGATAGCGTATTTGAATGGATTGATGAGGTTGACATTCTCTCTCCTTTTCAGGCAGGTTTTCATTCCAAGGTAAGTGCAATCAACCAGATGTTTAGATTCAATCTGGAAAAATCTTAGACTCTCTGGGGACCAATTCTACATAGCTTTCATGGACTTCAGGGCAGCCTTCGATCTAGTCCCGAGAGAGCAATTATGGTCAACTCTAGCTAAAATGGGAATCAAATCTGTGCTATTAGGTATCCTCATTAGATTGCATGAAAATAACTATGCGAAAGTAAAAAGGGGGAGGGGTGGCGAGTTGACCAATCGCGTACCAGTAAAGTGTCAGCGTTGCGTCCTCACCCCAACTTTGTTTTCACTGTAAATACATGACGCAGAAAGCTAACTGAGTGCCTGCACTCACGACTCCCCAGTTCAGGTGGTTGTTCCCTCCCATCATTGTTATTTGCAGATGACACTCTACTTCTGGGCCTCAAAATCTGCTTAATGAATTTGTAAACTTTTGTGACAATCATGGCCTAGAAGTAAACACCACTAAAACACCAAGATCATATGGCTTGATTAGGATCTTTGTGGACGAGTTACTCCATTACAACGGTGACAGAATCTCCCGTCTGACGAAATATGAATTCAATAGGATATATTAGGATTTATATTTCGGTGGACGGGATATCCCTCACAATTATGACGGAGTAACCTGTCCATCAAGACCTAAATCAGGCCCATAATGTTTAAACCCCATAGATTATATAGAGCTGGGTGCCAGATGGTGGGGTCCTCCCTGCAAATCATAGACAGATTTGATTATTTAGGAGTCAGTGTAGATAAATTCTGCATCTTGAAATCCCACATTCAAAAGTGCACATTTACATTGTTACACAGTGCATCGGCGATAACAAAACAATGCAAAGCCACAACCCCTAAGTCTCCTTCTCCAGTAATTGAAGTGTACAAAGCAAAGCTTCAGTCTGCCGTCCTGTACGGGGTGGAAATATAGGGGGTTGAGAACTCTAGTTGTTTGACCATCAAAGAAAAGAGCTTTATAAGGTCCCTATTGGGCCTGTCTCAGAGCACTCTTATGATTCTCAAGATCATCAAAGTAGCCTCTCTGAAACCTCTTTTGTATTGGGCTAGGATGTGGTCCACCCATGAGCTACAGCACTTCAGACTAGCTACCGAAGAAGTCCTGAATACAGGTAAAGAGCATCTTATCCCATGGTTTTGGCATATTAAATTAAATTTAAACAGCCGAGGACTGAGCAGTTTTTGGAGGCTTAGCTCAACGCGTCAAATCAAGACAGCAGACAACACTGTCAGCATGCTTCCAATGCCAACTCACATAATATGGCTAAAAAAACAAAACCCACCCCACCCACACAGTGAACCCCACAACTTACAAAGTGACACGCTCTCTCCACCCCGCCCTCCCAATACCCAGCCCATACCACCTCAAACAAATCCAGGTTGCACACACATGGGGGCAGATATAACCCAGGCAGTAAGCCCCTGCTACATTAAGTTGCAGAGTACCGTGAATCAAGCATAATGTGTGCTGCAACAAAACATGAACAGGCATGCATAACCGAAGACCCCAGCCACCCGGACCACGGGCACATGTATAGGATCCAACCAACAGTGGAGACTCATATAGTATCCCCCCAGAGCACAATTATAGTATTGTGGTGATAATAATGGAAGGTTCTTACTGTTGCCTGTTCACCCCACCACCAGAAGGCCGCTGCTCTGACACTGGGGCCATGTCTCTGTCATCATGAGCAAGTGCAGCAACCAGGAGGAGGGGCTGTGCATCTCCCCTACATAGGTGAGGGTAAGGGGTGTCCCCCCATTCAATTGTTCACGGGCCAGAGTATACTTGTTAGGAACCTTAAAAACACAACTATATAACAAGCAGGTGTCAGTCTTGCTCCTTAAATTCCTGGGAAGCCGCTGCATCGGAATCCTCTGAGCGTGGAGAGCAACGTCATGTCCGGACTGATGCATGGCACTTGAGAAACTGGAGCAGTTGTTTCGGATCCTCAGAGATCATGGCATTCCCATCATTCATGACCCACTGACATGCAGGATAGAGCATGCTGTATTCCAGTGGTAGTTCCTGCAGTTTGTGCTTGGTTGCCTCCGAGCCTCCTGGGCTTGCTGATAAAGCCAGGAGCAGTGGGCAAGTTCTACCACAAAAATGTCAGAGAAAGTCTGGCGCCCCAAGAGCGAAGTTGCTCCCCAAAAGCGGTCCATGTTGCTGATGTTTGTGGAATACACCAGCCCCACAATAATTAGGGTATTACGCCGCGACTGGGCTTCAAGGTCTTCCTTCTTGGCTTGTGGCTTTACATTTCTGGGTTTGTCGACGTAGTGACCTGCTCATCCTCTGCCTCCGACACGCTTCTCTTGACCATGTCCTGACACTTGGTATGTTTGTCCAGTCGCTCCGACATGCGATCCATCCTGAAGGAGAGTGCATCAAACTTGTCATCAATCTTAGTAAGGCTGTGTTGAATGACAGTCAGGATCTGCCGCAGTTCGGCTCCCACCTCTGGATCGCCATCAACCCGGCCGGTCTCTGAGCCGATCGCGCCATCATTTCGAGCCTTGGGTGTCCTTTGCAGTTCAAAGTGCAGTTTGGGCTCCGTCTGATCTGTTTTACCCATGTACAAAGTAATGTTTATATCATGTTAAAACCATGCTGTCCCTAAAGTAACAGTTATTTCAAGTGGCCCTTCAAAGTAACGAGGAGCCCAAAGATTTTGTATTCATTTTTAAAACTATTTTTATCTTCATTGTTAAAGTGCTTCTTAAGAAGACACTAAAAGGCAATGTAAAATGGTGTTTAACAGGGCTATTTTACTTGACCAAGGGCATTCTAGATGCCCCCTAGCGGAAACACAGAGAAGTTTCAGAATAGGGGTGATTGCACTGAACAGAGAAAAAGTAAAGTAGTGGTCTGGGAAGCCAGGAAGTGAAGCTAAGAAGGCACTTTTAAGTAATCAAGTGAAATTCGACTGATGGACAGCAATTTCATAATGGTTTCCTTTGTACTTTTTCCATGAAGATCTTAGGCCTGAGCGGGACCTGAACAGCTTTGAATGGCCTAAATCAGATGTCTGGGCTAGCTCACAACACTGTGGGTGTGAAAAGTTTTTTGTTCCTGAAAAAGGCATTGCTTGTTAAATATTTTTTCTACTTTGATCTTTCAAAGGCACTTTTTGGATCTGTGTTATGCAGATTATAGTTGCCATCGCTGCTTATATGCTTTTTTAAACTCAGGATCATTTGTGTTGGTGGTACGGTCTGTGGCGGCCCGAGTTTAGTGACTGTTGCTTCGGTGTGTAGCTTAGCAAGCAGCGTGCTGGTGAGATTGCTGTGCTACTTTAGGGAAGGTAGTGTTGTGCAGTTGTTTTACAGTGCTCTGGTGGTGTGGTGAAGTGAGGTAAGTGTCTCAGAACACAGAAGCAAGGTTTGTAGACATGGTATTTGTTCTAATCATAAATGTAAGTCGCAAAACCTGCCCAAGGTTTGCTCTGCAGTGCCTGCACAAGAGGGTAGACTTTCCTTTGTGGAGACAAGATATAATAGTGGGCGGGTGGATTTATTAACATTTGAGGCAGCGGAAAGCAGAAAGATACCTCGCTGTGCTGTGTCATATAGAGAGGGCAGGAATGTGCCATATCTACAAAAATATGGCTTGATTCCTGCTCTCTCTCTGCTCTGGTGAACTAGTGGCTGCCAAGCACTAATGCAGACACCCTTGCACCATGATGCAAGGGTGACTGCATTGCAGGCAAGATTGTTTTTGTTCAGGAGCACCTTCCTGCACAAAAACAATCATCCGAGGCTTCTTCCTCTTTCTACATACACTGCAGAATGCAGCACAGGTAGCAAGAGGAAAATATGAGGACAAATAAGTATATTTCTCCTTTTTACACCTCTCATGGGAAATAGTAGCGTTTTGGCGCATTATCAGGTTTACTATTGTTAGTAAATCTGGAAATGCGCCAAAAATCATGGGTGGATGCATGGAAACACCCAGGCTTTATCTATGGAATGCCGTACCAGGGCAGATTAACATGAGGCAGCCACCACGCAAGGTAGCTCCTCTTGTGACATAGTTGATCTCATTTAAGGGAATATGTTGTCCACGTGTCATGCTAAAAAACGGTGTTGGATCTAGCCCTGATCTCTTGACTGGGTGAGAGTATTCTGCTTAATTCAGAGACTCTGTCCATCACCACCCCTTGTTGTAAATTATGGTCTGTAGTAAATCTCGGTCTAGATGATAGTTTAAGGCCTTGCAGCATAAAAAGCCCTTATCAAACCACATAAAGTCAACAGGCAGCTGATATCTAACATCCTCTCCCTGGCTAGCGTCCCCAGAATTAAAAGAGCGCGGTCAGGGGGGCGTCTCTTCTCATACAACGCCCCTAAACTATGGAATGCCCTACCCCTCGACATCCGGAGGGAAACCAATCCGTTGGTCTTCCGTAAGCTATTGAAAACCTGGCTTTTCCCCTGAACAACCTTGCCCTAGATCTAACCCGACGAGCCACAGCGCTGGGAAGCCCTCGGGTAGCTACGCGCTTTAGAAATCCAATTTAAATTCAAATTCAAGGGTTTTGAAGCTGGTTATGGGATTCAAGGCGAACTTTATGGCAAGATGTCCATGTTGAGGCTAGAGGGATAGACAGGGATGCCAGACGATGTGTTGCATGGTTACAATAAGTATTTGTATGTGTAGTTTTCCTAACATGAGCCAGGTCTCAGCACAAAAAATCTAAATTGTTCCTGTGATCGGTTGTGTAACAAATGGCCATGTAGGACAAATTAAGTTCAGCTTCACATATGATACCTGCTGGCTAAGATGCTGGAGTAATGGTTGGAGCACTGGTGATTCAGGAAGGCAATACTGAGAGCATTAAAAGGCCCAGAGTTTATTTGGCTGACTTGGTGGGAGCCTGTTGCCATTTATGAGATTGTAGATGTACCACCGGACTACTGCATTCATTGCTTAAATACACCAAGTGTGGGCATAAACGCCGCTCTGCCGGCGGAGTTCACAGAGTTTACCGCCCACCCCTAACTCGGCTTGCGCATGCTTTATATTACATCATGCATGAATAAAATACATAAACACGAATTTGCTGCAGCGGATGCAAACTTGGTGCTCAACCTTTCTTTGGGATGTGAAAATTATTAGCAGTTGCACACGGAAACATATATGACTAGTTAGGCCCCTGTAGAGAGATGTTCCATCTAGGAGAAATAGTATACAAACAAAACTTACCGCGTATCTGGAAGCCAACACAGACTGGAGGCAGGCAGTGGGAATCAGCTGTAAGTAAGCCATATTGCAATGCAAGTTGGCAGGCTAACGGATGCTGATAGCGGCACACTACCGTTGTAAACGCAATCTGTCCAGCTATCCTAAGGCTCGAGCCATACCTCAGCGTTACGGGTACATGTGTGTTTACCTAGTTATCATCTAGTAACTCTGGAATTGGTAGCCCACTGGAACCCGCCTACTGACAGAGTGCTGTGATGTGCGACAGCTTAGTATTGTTCTTTAACCTGTTTGCCGCGATTTCGCGGCAGTGCGGCACTTCTGCAAAACGGGCGGGGCCACGTCGGCCGTTGGACGTGCGCAGCACTACGAAGGTAGTGCTCACAACGTCCAACGGCTGATGGCAGCACATAAGGGGATAATATGCACGTGCTCGCACCTAGTTCCTACAACTCAATAAATAGCTGGGAATCACATTGGACACCCGGATGCCCACAGTCAACGCTATCAATAATATCAGCACAAGAGGTGCCTAAGGAGTTCGAACTCCTGGAGAGCAGCTGGGGCTGGGTGGTGCTGGCCTCTATGTGGTGAAACAGCTCCACATAGAGGGATACAAAGGGTTTTGTATCCACTCTGCATCCAGAATGCCTGCAGGGTGCTGTTCATCTCCCTGTTTGAAGAGCTCGGCTCCAAGGACGACAAGCAGCTATGTTTCAAAACAGGTGAGGGGATGGGGTAGTGGAGTAATGGTTGGGAAAAGGAAATCTTCTGGTGGGTGAGTGAACTTGGCCAGAACATTCCGAAAGAAGTTTGCACACCACCAAAACACGTGGGCATTGGTGGAATTCCTCAGCTCGTGGAACTCTGCAGAATCTCGCAAAGTTTTTAAATAACTCAGCGGAATTCCATGGAGTAAATCTCTGCTCCCTCCTAATATGCACATGGAAACTCAGTGGTAATTAAAGCTCACAGTTTTCAATTTTTACTGATTTTTGCACATAAACACAGACCAAAAACAATGTTTTTCCTGTCTGTATTTATTTTTCGGAACGGAAAATTACAGAAAGTTTTGATTCTTGGTTTTCAAGTCTATCAGAAATATGCTTTAAGTTCAGGGACTGAACCAGAATTACAGAATCTTCACACTGCTCTGGTACAGGAGACATTGCTCCTAAGGAAGGTCAAGGTGTGGAATACTGGTCATGAAAAAGTCCATGACAACACCAGGCTGGGCCTATGATAATGGAAGAGTAGAGAGGGTTTTGTATCCACCTTAAAAACAGATGGTGACACTATGTCAAACGATTCGACAGAGTGAGGCAGCCCAGCATAGAGCAAGGCAAGCTTGGGGGCAAGAATGTGGAAGGACATATTCTAGTGCATCACAAAAATGTGCGGGGCTCACCAGGCACGCAACGCCCATAGGGTTCAAAGGGCTTCAGCCCCGCCCCCATGTCGTGTGTGTCAGCCCGGGCTGAGAGAGCTTCCCCACACATACACACACAGTCAGCCAGACCAGCTTCTGTGGACTGGCTGGCCTGGCTTCTTTTTGCAGCCGCACCCGAGTATTTCACAGGTCTTTAAAAGACCATTTTCTTTATAACAAGGCTTTGTTGATTTTTCATCGTTCCCAGAGCCGCTGCATCTCCAGTCTGCCTATTCCTTAAAGTTGCAAATTACTTTTGCTGCCACAGTGTGAGAATGCATTTCCTGAAAAGTAACCCTAGGCTTTGTTTTTTGCAGTTTTATACAGCTCAAACTCCCCCCGAAGGTATTGAGGCACTTTGCGTGAGCACCCTTAACATTATACAAGCACACATTGCTGGAAGTATTAGCCCCCCATGAAATATGGCTCTAGTTGCGTCCCTGGGGCTCACCATATACAAGATAAGACAAAGAGTTACAGGGAAAACAGGTTCCTGAATTTTAGGAAAGTGCTCAGCACTTGCACACAATTGTACATAACAGGATTTTGGTTAGACTGAGGGGGTGGGGGGGGCGTGCAGGAGCATATCCCCCACCTCTCTATTTTGTGATAATAGAAGGACAGAGTCTGTCAGGGAGAGCAAGTGTACCTCTCAAGTTGTGGCAGAGCAACAGAGGGCAAAGCAATGTTATTGTATCAAACAGAGTAAGCCAGCGCAAGGCAGGTTAGGGCAGAAAGGACAGTGATAAATTATCATTTTTACAGTAAGAGGTGGTGTGGCAGTATGCACATCAGGTTTTGCCAGGGTTTTTAATCTGTGATTTCAATGTGTGATTGGATGTGACAGTGAAAACAGAATGTGACAGAGGGAAGAAAGCCAGCAGTATGATGAGGTAGGGTGCAGCACTGTGGCCAAAAATCTGTGTTGGACGGATGTGACACTAAAATAGGGTAAGAAACTATGTGACATTGCATCAGAGCAGGGCAGGGTGAGGTCGTGATGGGTAAAATATGTCATGACCAGACTCCGTCAGCAAATCATTAGGAGTACGTTTGTAGATGGTAAGGTGAAGTGTGATAAACTGAGGCTGGGCGAGCCAGTGTAAGGCAGCACAGTGCAGTACATGACATGTAAAGTATTGTGTGTAAGAGAGCAGTAAGTTCTGAACTACCATACTAATGTACCTACATTTATTTCCGCAGTTTCCGCATCTTCGGGTCTTTCTTTTCTGTGCTGTGTGTTAGAACTTGGAACTGCCCTGACCTTTCATGTAAAAGGTGTAGCTTTTCATGTGCTGCTGAACAGAGGGGGTTGTGAGTGGGTGGAGAGGTTTCCTGTTGGCTGCCTGTGTGTCGTGCTGCCAGTGTATGGGCTGTTTACAAATTTGAATGACTTTTATATCAGTTTCATTATTTTGGGGCAGATAAATGATTTGGTGTCTCTTTAGTTCTATGAATCTTTGCCTCTTGACAGAAAGACAGGATACTCAATATTTGTCACTGCTGCTCAGAATCTGTCAGGTATTTTTGAGCATTCCATGCAATACACAAATAGTCCGTCCTTCATCCTCTTGAATATATGCCGTTTCTTTAAAGTTTCTTCCCCTTTTGAGGCATCAATCTGTATTGTCACTAAAGTGCCTAATTTGTTTTAAAAAGTACAGGGTCCCACCTTTTTTTTATAGGTGTCCATTGCAGTATTACTAAGTCGAAGGGTCACAGGCCACCAGCACTGCCTAGCCTTGAGTTCACCTCATGTCTATTTGTTACAGCACTCAACACTTCCAGGGGCTTATTTACAAGCCCATTGCGTCACTGGTGCATCACTCTTTTGGAAAGCACCGGCGGCGCAGCGTGCCTGCCCATATTTATAATGCCACGTAAAGCCACTGTGCGAGGCTTTTCATGACCTTGTAAATATGACCCCCTTTCACGCAGGGGCATTCCATAGGTGTTGCTGTGGGTGTTCCCATGCAACATCCATGGAATCTGACGCACTCCCAGATTTACAAGGTTTCTAAACCCTGGAATGCATCAGATTCCTATGCCTCCCCAGGAGAGGCGTAGGTGAGACGCATCGAGGAGAAATACCTTTATTTCTCCACGTTTTTCCTTTTTCTTTGTGTGCTGCAGAAGAAAGAGCAAAACACCTCTTGTGATTGTTTTTGTGTAGGAAGGTGTCCCTTCCTGCACGAAAACAATCGCCCCTACAATGTGGACACCCTTGTACCATGGCGCAAGAGTGCCTGTGTTGGCGCAGGGCAGCCCATTGTGCGCCAGTGCAGTGGAAAAGGAGAGGAATGCACCATATCTTGCAGATATGGGGCATTCCTGCCCTTATCTTTCGAAGCACGGCAGGAGGAAGGCTTGCTGTGCAGCCGTGCGTCAATATATTGTAAATTTGGCCCCCAGTCTCTTGTCTCACTTTTTCAGGTACTTTTTAATTCCTGCTTTCCCCAATTGCACAGACTTTCTATATTTCTCTTTCCTCCCTTTTCTACCCTTTGATTGAACAGGATCAAAAAACAATGATGAAAAATAAGCTCCAGACCCTGCACATAGGTGCAAGTCCCACCACTTGCTAACACCAACACAAATTAAGCACTGTCAGCAGTTCTGATCCATGTGCAACTGGAAAACAGCAGCCAACCAAGTGAAAAAGGCCAGGGGGCTGGCATGTAAGGACATGTTGCATCAACCATGGATATGGTGTTCTCCGGGGAATACAAAACCAAGACAAGTTGGGAGAGATGACAGCAAACCTTCTGCTACTGGACACTTACACGAGTCTGGACTGTGAACATACTGTGATCAGACACCATCTACCCACTACACCCATAATGCAGGAAGGCAACTTGATCCAACCTGCAATTCTTTGTACCCTCTATGCTAAAATGCCATATCAGCTGTCAAATATTAGTCTTAACAGGTACCGCAGTATCTCTAATGCCAATGACATCTTTGGTCAACTCCTTCTGCTCTCCCTGCTTTCATTTTAGTCTTGCTTTTATTCTTTGTTACAGATAGTTCAGCTTCCCTAAAATGGCGTCTGTGTGCTTCTCCAAAATGTCCTCCTTGTGCTTAATCTAACTTGTAGAAACAGTGTCTGTATGCACACAGCCCTGAACTTCTTCCGTTTGAATAAATGCCTTTCAGAGAGAGGCCGGTGCAGGGAAGATCCATCCAGCAGCCCTGTAATTACCGGAATAATGTTTACTGATTTCATCAAGATTGAAACAATTTTCAACTCGATTTTAAGTTTGAATGGGTTTTTGCAAAACGTGCGGAATTTTAGAAAATGATCTGTAAAGAACAATTTTACGTGACAAGAAATGGCTAAATTATTTTAAAATGAAGTTTGCTAACGCTTTCTGTACACAAAGAAAAGGACAGCTTATTCTGTGGAACCAGACATGCTGTTCATTCGATATTACCTTCAAAGAGATAAACAACTGCTAGATTTCTTTATACAAGTCAAAAGAATCCGTGGAACTCGTGTGAATATAACGAATCCATGAAAGTAAAGCAAGCCATCATTGCCCGATCTACCACAATTACTGTATTGTTAAGTAATTCATTTTTAGTTTTAGTTTGGTGATACCCGACTTGCGATTACCAATATGTTGAAAGTTCACATTTTTACACAGGATAGACTTAATCAGCAATGTGGTTCTTGACGACAAGAAATGATGCCCAGATACTAGCCGTTTTCGACTAAAACATTAATGTTAGTGAATACATTTTTCCATATCTTTATTTGTTTCATAAAGTTATTGACATGTCACCTTTGGCAACTTGAGTGCCCTTGATGTCTTTGAATGTGGACCCATTGAGTGAACTGCAGTCAGGTAGGAAGTCTGTATAAGTGGATCTTCAAGGAAGGCATGTATGGGACCCCGTAAGCAACTGGTCGGGGGTCCTCCAGTGAAAATGGGGTTAGCCCTTCCTCCATCTTGGTGATTCCTTAAAGGGCCATCGAGTGAATGATGTCAGAATAGACTTTACAACCCAAACAGGCATCCTCTGACAGTGATACACCGGAACCCTTATGGTTGGTGATTGTTGATGTAATATCGGGTACGAGGATGTGCTTTTTTTCCTGTTCTCTGGGTGGCTGCTTTAAATGCCTCTTTGAAAATGCTTGTCTTCTTGAAAGTCAGACAGTCCCTTAGGGATGGGTTCCATTTATGAGCCCAGTACTCTGATGTGTCTATTGCCATTTTACTAGCAATTGAATCTGGTTTGAGTCATGCGTTTCATGCCCTGCCTAAGATTGCCACTGGGGGTATAGAGGAAGCCAGCCTCTACAAGCATCCTGGGTCTTTACTCCCAAAGCTTTGAAGATGGAGAATGGTGAATTGAATGTGATTTTTTTTAAACTGAGAACCCATAAATCTTCTTTACATCTATGTCCATGAGCTTTATCTCTTTGGTGGCTCAATACTGAATAGGGTGGGATACTACTAAATCGTTGGTACATATGTAGACGACGAGAACCTTTCTCAACATCTTGAGATAATATTTAGTAAATATTTTGTGATGGGCTCGATAAGCTTCACAAAGAATAGTTTCAGGTCGAACCAGATCCCAAGGTTTGGGACTTTGGGTGTAAGGGAGTGGGGGCATATTAGCAAGGAACCTCGTTAAAATTATCGCCGTTTTATCGGTAGGAAACTGCCGATAAACCGGCGATAATGGGCTTGCTAATATACGTTATAGAATTCCTATAGAATCCCAGGTTAGATATGCAGGACATCTAACTTGGGATTCTATAGGAATTCTATAACGCCTCTTAGCAAGCCCATTATCGCCGTTTTATCAGCAGTTTCCTGCCGATAAAACGGCGATAATTTTAACGAGGTTCCTTGATAATATGCCCCGAAGTTTCTCTCATGTCTTGGGGACATGAAAGGGAAAGCATTCTTGGCTGAGACACTGACCACTAGGGTCACACTTTTGGTGCCATTTTCACTTTGATAGCGTTACTTCATCAAGTAGTATATATAGCAATTAAATGCCATTACAACCACTTTTCATTTACCAGAGCCTAAACTTCCACCAAGTTAGGAGGAAACTGGAGGAAGCTAATGATGCAGACATTTGAATTACTATGTTGTATTTTCTTAACATGGAATTTACTTTGATACTTTCATTTTGTACCAGCATGTTTTAATTGTTCTCGCGGTACTTTTTATGGACAATGACTGTAAGAAATTAAGCCCAGAATTGATTTGCTACTGAAATAGAAGGATTTCTTCCATGTAGCTTGGGTTCTTTTATTTTGCAGCTCCTCGCCTGCCTTGTTAAACAAATCTGGGAACCTTGAAGACTCGAGTAACATGCAGAATGGAGAGATGCAGTAAAAAATGTTCATGTGTCATCAGGGGAATCCTTTCTTGATGAGCCATGGTTTTTGGTCTTTTCTGACTTGGCGGTCTTGGGTCTGTTTTTCAGGAAACATGGCAAGGCAAGACATTTAACATAGTATTAGGAAGTTAGCTGAGTGTTGAGGATGGGTGAAGTGTACTGTTGTTCGCTTGAAGTGTTTTATTCTGCTGATTTGAAGTTTTTCTTATTTGAACACTGCTGTTCTGCATTCTTTATTGTTGTGTTGTTTTGTTGTTATGTTGTGTTATCGATGTGTTGCATTGTGTTGCATTGCTGAGTTGACATGTCGTTAGTGTGTATGTGGTTCTACTGATAACAAATTGAGGTGGATTTCAAAAGAACATTAAACAGATACACAGAATGAGAATATAAAAAGAAAAGTGAGAAACACATACATAAAGATAACTAATTCTGAATGGCCAGAAACACTGATTTATTGGGACGTGCTAGTAATGCATGAACAGGCAGCACTTCTCGACTGTCCAAATCCCCTCCCTGGCAGAGGCAGCACAAACAGTGTCACATATGCTTCGGAACACCACCAAAAGGGAAGATGGAAAGGTATCCTTGACTAAAGCGAGGTAACAATAGAGACCTTAACTTGACAGAGGGGACACTCATTGATGGCTTGACACAGATTCAGTGCAAGGGCTTTTGGAAATTATATTTTCTCACTTTGGCCTGACATTTCTGCTATCAATCAGGCAACTTGTAAGGTAATGTGACGCAATTTAGTATCCTCTTGTGGCCATTTGTGGAATTGCAGTGGGGCAGCTGCCTACAGCAGTCTTAATATAGCACTGGCTGTGGACCTGCACTTTCTACATTCTTCGGGAGTACGTGGACCCAGGGGCGGCCGGCATGGCTCACTTTGCGGGCCGGGGGTGTCGCTGGGGGTATCGCGGGGTTGGTGTCGCAGAGGGTGTCACACGGGGGAATGAGGGGCGTTTAGAAATGTAAAAAAAAAGAAAAACTTACCTCGAGGCCGGGTCATGCATCTTCTGTACTCCTGCTCTCCTGAGTCCGCTTCCAAGAACAGGGAGCAGGCAGCCAGGCTCCCTCCCCTAAGACAATCACAATGCTGCAGTGCAGCATTGTGATTGGTCTGAGCGCCGTGACACGGCACTCAGCCAGGTGCTGTAGACGTGGGCATGTTCTCCATGCAGGCAGTACTGCAGCTTTGAGAGGCCCGAGAAGGCCGACCAAACAGTCATTGTGCACTTGAGTGGGCAAACCACTCCGCCGCTGCCCTACTCAGTGAGCAGAGCAGCACAACCCACCCTCCCGCCCGCTAAGGAAACATAACATGATAATAACTGAAAGGTATTATCATGTTATGCTTCCTCTTCTCACACTGCTTGAAAGCAATGGGGCGATGCTCCTTCACCATAGCGGAGAAGCCGCGACTGGGTAGACCTTGGTGCCTCATATCCTACAAACCAGTGGAATACTCATGCAATCAAGGTGGGTATAAGAGATATGGTGCCTACACGAGAAGTCTTGGAGCTGGTAGTGAACGTATTGTTAGTATGCAGCTTTTGAAAACTGATCACAACATGATGAGTGAGAACCCTGATGAGAAGAGAGAAAGAAATCCTCAGTAGGCATAATGGCCGATAGTTAACCTAGAATCAACACCTGGTCATGAGTGAAAGGCACAATGGGGTCAAACAGGAGGTAAGTAGTGGCCCATCAAAAGGTTTGGTTGGAAAGGCAACAGGAGTTCAAGTTGGGTTCCTGGAACGGGTCCACAGAGGCTACAGCTTTGCTGGTGAAAGCAGCAGTCATCAAGAAGAACGAGAAATAGGTATAATGAGTGAAAACAAGTTTGATAAATAATTTGAGCAGAAGCAAGGGAATTAAAGGGAAAAAGGATCATGGGCACACCAAAAACTGGGAAGACCAAATGCAGTTTACAGTAGTGAAGGTAAGAGAGCTAGTAAAGTCAAGGTACAGTGTTTTAGGCAGGTGAGTGAACAGGGAAGAAGGGAGGGAGGGAGGGAAGGATATCATCAGAATTCTGGGATGGTAATGTAGTACCATACAACATGTTACATATTCTGCATTATTATACTAAATATAGATAGATAGATAGATAGATAGATAGAAAGATAGATAGATAGATAGATAGATAGATAGATAGATAGATAGATAGATAGATAGATAGATAGATAGATAGATAGATAGATAGATAGATAGATAGATAGATAGATAGATAGATAGATAGATAGATAGATAGATAGATAGATAGATAGATAGATAGATAGATAGTCCATCTGTTTTCTTCTTTTTTTTAAATTCAAGGTCAGACACTGAAGAAACATTTTCAATGCAATGAGAGTTACAAACATATCAATAATAAACGTATGGTAAACATCAAAGACATAATAATTAATCTTACAGCATCTCTTATATTTTGCAAGTTCTCACAGATAACATGTAGCACTCAAACATGTTAACTATTCTAGGCCAGTGAGATCCATGTATATACTTAAGTGCGATGTTGCAAGAAGAGTTGACTTATCTTTCACTCATTTCTTATATATATTTGAAGTCGGCAAGATAAGAATGGTTATTCCTCACAGCTTAGTGCCATAGCTGCCACATCGGGCAATAGCCTGATCTCATGATACCAGGGGGTGGATTCAACCCGCTCTTCTCTATCATTTCCATTCCGAATGCATGCAAGGAGGTCTATCATTGTGGTCTCTTTAAAGGATAGAATAAGTTCTTCCCAAGAAAGCAAGGTGTCCCTTACGGGGGGGGGGCTCCTTCATCTTTAACACATTTGAAGGCACATCTTACACACTGCTTACATCCTGGATCATTTATTAATTTCCAGTATTGAGCTGTGGACATTTTAGAAAATTCCATTGTCAGGTCTAAGATCTTATTACTTAGCTTTTTCATCTTTCATCTTGCAGTCCTGACAGTGACCCACATTTCTAGAGCACCCCTGTAACTTGTGCAAGTACTGGAGAGGAGTCCTTTACAGGTACCAGGATGTTGTATGTGCACCATGAAATGAAAGGATACATCCGGATACCTGAATACCCCATTTCTCGGTGTACAGATCATGTTCACTAGAGGTTCTATAACCAGTGTGTAAATTAATGGAGTCACGAGTCACCTTTGTCTTGTTCTCCTTTCAGTGCCATAGGGAACCAACATCACTTATCCTACCATACTTCTAGCAGTTGAGAACATATACAATATCCTAGTCTATTTTACCATTTGCGTCCCAAATCCTAATCTCTGCGATACTTTGAAAATATAACTCCAGCCACGGGTGTCAAAGGATTTTTCTAGACTACAACAAGTACCAGTGGGCTTTCAGCAGTTGGTGGCATCTGTGGGTATGTGGAATAAGCATCTGATATTCCGGGGCAGATTGTGGCTGGGTATATAGCCGTTCTTATCAGGGCTCACTATTAATAACAGTTTATCAACTATGTGGTTTGCTACAGTTTTAGTGAGAATTTTGTAATTACTGTTTAACATCGATAGTGGACTATATGCTGTCAAATAATGGGAGCCATTTCCCGGATTGAGAAAATAGACTAGTATATCCTCTTTCTTGGAGTCAGTCAACTGCCTATTTATAAAGGCCGCATGGCATAACACATCCGCTCCAGGGCCCCTGTCCCCCAACGTCAAATCAGAAATTATTTATTTCAAATTTGACAGCCCCAGTGGTGCTTCCATATATTTCACTTCAACCAGTTACATGGTGGTGAGTCCCTTATGTAGATGTCGGCCAGATCTTCTGCATTTGTTACTCTTTCCCCAGTGTACCGTTTTGAATAATATTTATAAAGTGCATGATCGATACCCAAACGTGTACGCTCTACCGCCCCAGGTTTCCTCTAAATCCCATTAACAGGCAGTCCCCTAGCCCCTGGTTATATAAGCCAGGCTACCAACCTGCCCACCTTTTCCCCTTCTTTATGAATCTTGGTCTTGGTCATGGAATCTATGCAACGTAGACATTCAGGTTGTTTGGTATTATCATCATTGTTGTGAGAAAGTTCATCCCGAACCTCAGGTGTCAGGGGATGTTGTTGTACATTGGATTATCTCCTTGTAGCTGCTCAGCCTGTATGAATGTGATGTCAGTGTAGAATGTTGAATGTTGGATGACAGAGTGAATAGAATGATAGTATGCCTGGTGTGTATGTGGAATGACAGTTGGTGAGAGTGGGCTGAGCAGCGAAGATGCAGCTCCTGGTGGGGCTCTGTTCCAGCTTTGAACTAGCTCTTGAATTAGCTTGGAACCTGTAACTACTATCTTGGAACTTGACTAATAAACCTCTACATTGAAATACTTGGCTACCTCTAGTCCTATGTACTTTCCACCTTACAACAGATGTCCTGTTCCCTTGCTCGCAGTTGAACCTTTAAAGTTACTGTGCTCCCCTCCAAAGACTACAATTTCCCATGCGTTGTTTTATTACAGCATCAGGTAATTAGCACCATTGGAAATGCCCCTTCATTTGGGTGGTGTCTCCAAACCCAAATCCCAGTGGCATAGCTAGGCCTTAGGCCTCCTGCGGAATATAAGGGGGGGGGGGAGGGGGTGGCTGGCGATTCCTACACCAGCCAAAACGTGTTCTGCCCCCACTGCCAAACCTCCACCATCCACCTGCCACGCTGTATACTCCGTAGTAAGAGGTTATGGTCTGAATGAGTCCTGCACAACTATTCACTATGGATGACAGATGTTTGCTATCTCGCACTACCATAGATATCATCAAGCATACAAAGTGTGCGTTTGTGAGAAAAACGAATATTCTATGGCCTCTGTCAACTCACCAAACACCACCATTTCCCAATGTTGGTGCCTTTGAAAAACAGCTTTAGCAGCTCTCATGGCTGAAGGCAATGCACAGCGGGGGACTAGTCGCAATTCCTGCGTTTTTCTGCCATAGGCAGCCAGGCCTCGCTGCGCATGGACTCGGGCCAAGCCCTTAACCCAACCCACTGTGGGTGGCCAACAGCCACTGCACAGTGGAAACTAGCCGATTGACCTGGCCTCCAGCCAAACCCTTCTTTCTTCTTTTTTTCCTTTCTTTGTAGATCATCAGGTTCTGATCTTGCAACTAAATTAAGGTGTCTTTTTAATTTCGATCAAAGGGAGATCCCTTAGATCCCCGCCCTAACCTGGGTCTGTGGTTCACGGTGTGCTCACCCGGCCCCCCATGTGCCCATTCCTAACTTTTTTCCAAGGCTCAGAAATTGATTCACCGAACCTTGTAAAGGTGGTCGAAGCATTTTTCTATCAGTGTTAAGGACAGCTAATCAGATAATTTCAGATGGCCGACAACAAAATCTAGCCAAACAGATTGATTTATTTTGTACATTTTTGAATTTGTGGTTTTGGGGATATTCATGAACTAACAGTCCAAATACACCTAAAAATTTAACCTTTTATTACCCAACACAACCCCCTTTTCAAATGTTCATTTGTGAAATACTAGTAGATTTACATCAAACCCAAAATAGACACAATCCTTCACTTAAGTTCCAACTTTGTGTCAAGTTTTGTGAAATTACGTTCAACCATATTTTTCTGTAGAGCAAAGTATGCTATAGGAATACAAATGGAAAATCACACTTTTAAGATGTCTCCTCTTCCACCCCTGACTCTTCTCCTTGGCCCTTGCTTGACAGATCTGCATGAAACATGCATTGAGGGCTACAAAGAGAATCCGCATTTTTTTCTGAAAATTGTGTGCAGATTCTTAAAACTGTGCTAAAGTTATTACGAAAAATAAACAGAAAATGCCTTTCCTTTTGAAACTCGAACTCAACCATAACTACACTAGAGCTACTGCCGTAAGTGTAATACATATTGATTTGCTTATAAATGTAGTACCGTTTGGCAAAGTTAGATGAAATTTGGCAGATGTTTAGCATGTTCAGCTCACTACTAGCGTTTTCAAATTTGTGCGGATTCATCAAATTGAGGCACATTTACAACCATGGCCAAAAAAGTGTTAATTTATTTATGACTGTGAGACTGTGCCGCAACTCAGCATCAAATTTAACAAAACTACTGCATGTCTATTTGTCTCTTAGAATGCCAAGTTTTTTGAAGATCGACCGAGGGGGAGGGGCAAAGGATGGGAGTAACGAAATCTTTGATATTCTGATATGCTAATAGCTTTGGTGCTTTACCGCAGATCTGCATGAAAATTGGCAGGCAAGTTTAGCATACTCTTTTAATATTGAGTTTCATACAAATCCATCAAGGAGGAGCAGAGTTGAGGGGCGTGGCCTGATGCCGATGGAGACGGGAGCCTGAATTGGAGCTCCCATCGGTGATCCCCGGTCCTCCAGCACCATCCTGCCCGCTATAGGGGGACTCCAGATACTGACACCGGCCCATATGACGTTGGAACCACTGGGGAACCAGAGCAGCCGGGACGCAAGCTGGCAAATGCAGTGAGACGCCCAAAACCAGAATCGAACCGCGTAGAGGCAAGACCGTTCAAAATGGCGGCCACGTACTGATAGGGGCGCTCGGCGCGCACCGCAGAGGTAGCCGACGGAAAACCGTCGCCACAGGTGCCAGCTGGGCATACACGTCTGGTGGAGAGCTGATCCCATTGGCGGGCCAAACGGTGGAGCCCATTCGGGAGGATGAGACCCAAGCTGAGCAGGGTGGAGAGTGTAACCCACCGTGGAGAGCAGGTGAGTGCCCAGCCAGGCACGCAGGGGGCCCTGCTCTGGGAGCGGACTCGGAGCGGCGCCGATCCTGATTGCATCCAGGGTTCGGGGAAGGAGTTATCACCACACAGGCCCCGGGATACTATCAGGCCTAGCGATAAGGAAGACAGCACTGGGGCCGATCCTACGGCTCTGAAGCCACGAGACCAGAGGTGATTGAGACAAATGAGCAGCTGATCCCCCGCAGTGTTGGGACCATCGGGAGGCGAGTGCAGCCGGGGCTCACGTCGAGGGAGTCTGTAACACCCCTGGGTTGAGCATTGCACCGCAGGGCCGTGGAGCTGTCTAAAATGGCGGCCATGGTTCGATAACTGAACCAGGAGGAAGCCCCAGAGTCAACCGGCCTCGAACAACCGCCGCAGTTACCAGTCACGCAATCCCGCTGACAGACCACGTGGTTGCCCGCACAGGTGGCCGAAGCGTGACAGATATTTGTTATGGAGCAGCGGGGGCTGTCTGCCGCTGAGGGCGGAAGAGTAACTAGAACGATACACAGCCGACCCTGATTTCAGAACGGGGATGGAGAAGCACTGCCCTGAATGCACCCCGGGGCCGGGGCAGAAGGGAAAACAACTACGCCAGCGCAGGAAACTACCGGGTGAAGCGGACGGTGCAAGCGAGCGATACCAGCGGCCGCCCAGATTATAGTAGCAAGGTAGGCTGCAGCGGAACCGGGTCCCAAGGACAGCAGGTGTGAGTGTGCAAGTTTCTAAGGTGCAGGGATAGTAACCAGAGCACAGTAGGCCTTTCCCGAATACCGTTAGTGTGCCCCTGACTGGCTTGAAGGCCTCTGCAGGTCAGTGCAGCCTCCAAAAACAGCAGTGTCCACCCCCACCTTGCACGACCGGCCGCCTCTCTAGCTTAGAGTTTTAGAACACACCTGAAATTGAGCACAACTGAAACCAGGCCTTACCAGATGGTGCGTACTCTAAAAACAACATTGGATGGGTAAACAAGTGACGTGACACAGAGCAGCAGGAATCAGCGAGCGAAGGTAGCGGGGAGTCACGCACATGCACGGGGACCTGAAACAAAAAGGCTACACCCCAAGGTGAGCTATCACTTCACGACATCTTGCAGGCCATAAAAATGTTGCAGACTGCGGTGGAGACCAAGATAGATACACTCCGAGAAGATTTGGGCCTCCTGAGAGCAGACCACAGAAAACTGGCAGACCAGGTCACTACCGTAGAGGAGGATGCTGAAGACCTGAAATCACACATAACTGCAACAACGCACAAGGTCATGTACATTGAAAAAAGGGTTTAAATATTAGAACAGCGTGCTGAAGACGCAGAAAACAGAGCACACCGAAATAACATTAGAGTCACGGAACTGCCTGAAAAAGTCAAGGGAAACAATATGGTGGCATACCTGGAGAACTGTTTAATGTTCTTCACCCTAGAATGGGCACACAGAGTTCCCGTTCGAGCCCCCCTACCTGGAAGACCGCCGCGGCCAGTGGTAGCCCGCCTCCTATTCTATAAAGATAGGGACCATGTACTGAGCCAGGCACGCCTCAAAGGGCAACTCAAAGTAGACAACAGCTTTGTCAGGATCTTCCCTGACTTCTCCAGAGCAGTACAGTGGCAACGAGCATCCTTCGTCACACCCAAAAGGAAACTGCGCCAAATGGGGGTGTCTTACTGTATGGTGTTTCCAGCTAGACTCCGAATAGTGCGCTCAAGGGGACCACGTTCTTCACCACTCCTCAGGACGTCTGGGACTGGATGGAGGAGCAGGACCCCCGAGACCGACAGATGAGACGCCAATGATCCACCCCAGAAGGGACATACACGTTCTCCTGGCAGGGGGACGAAACCCAAGGGCCGCCGAACAATGGAAGAGACTCTACAGGACAAAGAAAGTAGCAGTGGTGGCCTCCCTGAGTGCGGCGAGCTCACGAGATGCCCCCGCTCTTTCTGGAGAGTAACAGAGAGACTCAGACTCTGAGGCCAGCTCGAGCACGGTGGGAGATGCCAGCCAGATCCTCCCAGTTATTACACCCAGATCGGAGGACGACCTGATGTGATCCATCCAGGCCACGCAAGTACAGCCGGGACACTTATGTTGAGGGGTGGGGTAGGATCTAGCACCGCTCTAAGCAACACCACGAGGGGCCCCAGCACAGCATCTTCCGAACTAAACACTGGATGGGGGGAAATCCGGGTGGGGAGGGGAGGAAGGCTGACTTCCAGGCCTAGTCACCCCTATCGGATATTGACTGTTACGGCACGAGAGTGCACAGTTTTGATGGGAGAGAAGTTCTCACTTGTCCTGGGGAGCGGGAGTTGGAATGTTCACACAGTTCTAGATACAACATGGGGGGCGCTGCTGCCAACAGGGGAAGGAAACACACCATGATATCTCACATAGCGCTATACGGAGATGACCTCTTACTATTTTTAAACAACACAGATACGGACCTAAGAGGTGCCAGAAACATGATGGAAGAGTTTGGGGCCCACTCGGAATTACAAGTCAACTGGCAGAAATCCTAACTGTTTCCGGTGACGGGTGATACCCCACCCTCAGAGGTTTTAGATGGTTTGAAATGGGAACCCCGATGTTTTAGATACTGTAGTAAATTACTTCTCTACTGTTCTCCACTAAGTAGAATGTACCATGACATCAGAGAATGCCTGGGTGTCTCTCTGGCTCACATTGTCAGTTAGTCAACTCAGGCTGAGCAGCTTGGAGCTTGCTCCTGGTGGGGTTACATCTGTACTTCCTATCTTCTCCTACTCATCTATCCTTGAAGGAATCTACAAAAAAGGATTATCTAACTATACAGCTGGACTCAGTATCTTCCTTTACTACAGATACCTAGGCGTGAAGGTATATCATGCCCTCGCAGATGTCCAAGAGGCTAATGTACGTAGGGCCTTACGAGCATTGAAGGGCAGCTTGGCCTTCTCGGGAAGCCTACCCCTATCGGTAGCAGGGCGGATCTCCCTTCTAAAAATGATAGCTCTTTCCAGGCTGTTGTACTTTTTCACCACACTACCGGTGTGGAACCCGAGTGCGTGGTTCCGAGCCCTTGACTCCCTTATCACTGCCTTTATTTGGGGAGCTGGCAGAAGAAGAGTAGCACTGACCACGCAGACGAGGGTGCCAACTGAAGGGGGTCTAACAGTCCCTGGGATGGAGAACTACTACCTAGCAGGGAAGCTCCAAAGACTGACACAATGGGTGGCGGGGAGCCTAGACCCGGACGGGAGGAAACATCCCTTCACCCCAGATAGGGCGGTTGTGATGAGCACACTAATGGGTACCATTAAGTCGTGAAAGGTCTGCTCCTCTGAGCATAAAGTGCTGAGGCGTTGCTGGGCCAGATGCCTACAAAACACTAAGACCAAACACCCTTACTCGCCAGAGATGTCAGTAGCACTACCCGAGGCGCTCCCGCATGGAGGACAATGGAGGGGGTTAGAGGAGTAGATGCAGGCTGGGGTAACTAAAATATGTGACTTTTATAGATATGGAGAGCTGCTCCCATTTAAAAGTGCAGATTGGAACATTCAGCAGGGACACTTTCTACTCTATGGGGCTGTCACGGGGCCATGCGCAGGCACTGGGGAAGGGGGACAACTAAACTGCCCACACATACAACATGTGAGTACATAAGCCTAGCAGGGGGTGTTATTAAAGCTGTCTCATGCCTCTATCGAGTCATTAGACGGGATTCCACGAAACCGTTGGAGGGGTTGAGAGCCAAATGGGAAACCGACCTAGGAAATCACATAGAGGATAAGGACTGGGAACATGCACTCCAGGGGGCCACTTAGGTATCTCGCATTGTGCGATTCCGGTTAATCAGCCTCTATACATTGCATCGAGCATACATCACCCCAGATAGAATAAACCGTTTTTTCCACACAGACAACGCAGGTTGCCAACGCTGTGGAGAGACAGGGGCTAGTTATATCCACATGATGTGGCGTTGCCCACAATTAGAAATGTACTGGCAAGAAGTGACCCGGGAAACAGCGCGAATCTCAGGGAAGGAGGTATCATGCACCCCTGACCATGTGTTGCTTAACCTATTCCCCCATTCAATGAAGACTAAAGTGACGGCGAGATTCCAGGACTTAGCCTTTATACTGGCAAAGCGAGAACTGACTAGCAACTGGAAGGCATCAGCAGGCCCTAGTGTAATAAAATGGAAACACAAACTAGAAAAATGGGCAGGCTATGAAAACAGAATACTGCTCAGGAATGCAAAGCAAGGAATAGGCAGGCTAGAGAGGGTGCAGGCTTGGGGAGCACTGGTTGATGACATGAAGAACATGGAGCAGGAATCCACACCTAGCACCCCCCAGGGCCCATCCCGACCTGAAAGCCCTTGCAACCAGGACCACGGGAGGGGACAGCTCAAGTAACGCGGGGAACACTGACACGCAAAGCTTGATGAAGACCGGAGGAGAGGGGCAAGAACCACCACATTTGGCAAATATAGAGAGTGACCCAGTCCATCAACACAGCGAGAGATGATAGCTTTCCTAGTTGACAGCAGTGCGGGGTGGGAGGGGGGCTGTTGGGGAAGTTGAGCGGGATTGACTTTGAAGCAACATACGAGGACCAATACACACGTAAAACTGAAGTCCTAAGATATGCTTGAAGAATACCAAGGTATACAACAAGTCGATAGAATAGATGTAACCTAGCTAAGTGATGTTTGACTAAAATGTTATTACCAGTGCCATGAGAATAAAATTTGTATTGTGAATGCCTTGACAGAACTGAAAATGCTAATAAAATATGTTTAAAAATAAAAAAGGAGGAGGAGCACAGTTAGGTAAGGGAGGGTCAAAAAGTGTTGGCACTGGTTAATGATATTTGAGAGGCTGTCAGCAAGTTGAGCCCTGTTCAGGTATCTCAAATTTTAGGCAGATCTAATAAAAGTAGGAAAGTTTTTTCAATATCTTTGTCTGTGCTGAATTTGATCTGGTAGCTGCCGGTGCTCTGCACCAGCACTTAATTGTCAACACTGGCACTTATGTCAGTTTGCCCCATAGTGGCGCTGTTTGTCTAATTTAGTCTAATTTAGAGATAGGCACAGCAACAGTTATTTATTAATTTGATATACATTAAAATGACTACTAGGACCATGACATTTCTTTTTTACAAATTAAGCACGGATCTTTATTTAGGTTTTTCAGCAAACCAACGTGATAGCAACAGTAAAACAACATCAATGTGCCCCTATGCAATCGTATATATTTTGTTCAGTATTGAGCAACATTTCATAACTGTGCTTGCAAATCAGTTTCAGACAGATTGCGATATCAAGACCCACCTGCGTCTGATGGGTTGTAACCATCCTTTATCCTCCTGTTACAACTGCCAACATACGCTCCAATTGAAAAAGGGGACAAAGTTAAAGCAGGTTCAAATATTAATTTATTTGCTAATGTCTTTGTGCCATGTGGAGAAGTGTGGTTCACTGGTTAGAGGAGGCAGATCCTGAACCAGAGGTCAAGCCCGGGACCAGGGTTCAATTCCCGACGCGGCAGGGTCTTGAGCCCAAATATCCACGGACTCGATAATTCTCGTTTCGGTGCCTACTCGAATCATGGGTTCACACTCTGCAGCTCTGGGCATTAGCCTGCTTAATCTCCACTACGGCCCCCCCGCGGCGGGATGCCTGGCTTTCACCTTGGGGGAAGCCAGGACGGGTTCCCAAGGCAAGCGCCGAGATGCCTACGGGTAATCGAGCGCTATATAAGAACTAATAATAATAATAATGTCAAGGACTAGTGGGAAATTTGGCAGAACCTTTACATACTTAGGCCTTCATTACGGTGAGAGCCAGGAAGCCTCCGACTTCCCTAGCCTCATTGCGGTTTCAATTTTGACGCCGCATTAAAATGCAGGCGGTCGAAACTGAAACCAGCTGGTCATTCCGGCTATATTCCGATGGGCTCAAGGAGCCCATAGGCCAGTCAGATACTGGCACGTAATCCCTATGGATGGCGTTTCTGCTGTAGGGATCACGATGGCGGTTTCCAACGGGGTTTCCATGTCGAGCTTTCCGACATGGGAAGCCTGTCGGAAAGCAACATTGGGGACCCCTAGCTGGGCCCCCTTCATCCTGCAGCCACCGGTCGGGTGTGTGGCAAGCACCTTGAGGTGCCTGCCATGCGGTGCAGGGATGAACAGATTCTCCCATTTGTCTCTGGGAGCTTGTGCTATGGCCGGGTTATGGCTGTAGCACAAGCTCCCATAGATAAATGGGAGCATGAGACCGCACCATGTGCGGTCGCATTGTAATCGCAGTGGCGGGACCGCCGACCGAAGGTTGGTCGCTCCCGAGACCGCAATGGTATTGGGCGGACGTAAGTCGACCCAACATCGTAATTAGACCCCTAGTGTACCCTCAGGATATGGAGTGTTGCACAAATCAATCAGCAGGGCATACAGTTGGGGGAGGGTTGTTCCTTTGCTATAATTTGCTAACCTGCAGTAGACTCACACCCTGCTGAGCATGGCCTTCAAACATGCAGAGCATAGGATAGCTGCAGAGCATGGCCTGCAACCTGGCAGGTTATTATATAATTATTTGTGGATTTGCTGATTCAACTTTGGCACTGCATACTGGAAATGGGAATTGGGAGCTAAAAACTTTTTCCAGTGGGATTTTTTTTCAAATATAGGTCCATGGAAATTCTGCAAATCTGGCTTCGAGAACTGTCCCCAGAATAATAATCCAGCTATCAATATCAATATACTTTAATTCCTTTAAATTCACTGACATATTTTTGTAATGCTAATTTCTTGAAAACTATTGAATGGATTTACTCTAAATCAATAAATGTCACTTCCCTGAGTAATGTTTTAGTTTCATTCCAAGTTTTCTATAATTCGCTTCAGGACTTCTTACTGTATTGGAGATCCACCACATAGGTGTATCCCCCTTGAGGGATTTGTATGGGAAACTGTTAAATAGTACAAACAGACAGGAAGCAGGATGAAGCATTTACTGTACTTAACTCGAATAACCTCCAGTCGCAGTGACAGTTAAACTGTCAGACTGCAGTACCAGTTCAAGGAAGACTCCATGGGTAAGTAGGGGCGAAGGGGATACCAAAAGGGAAACATAGCAAGGAAATAGAGGGCACAAAATATACAAGGTACAGTGAAAGCATATTTACACAAAGAGGATAAAGATTACAACACATCTCCATCCTATATATAAAGAAGATGCAGATCGCAACACATCTACATCCTAAAAAAGACCATTTGCTTTTGCCTTCCTACAGTGGGGAAGACATATCAAGCCCACCGTAAAATAAACAATGCCCATTAGGGCGACATTCATTAAAGGACATAGTCCCTGTGCCACCCAGGGGCCTGAAGAGGACAAGCATTCCGAGGATGTACAGGTAACTCCTGGTCTGTAGACTCTGGTCCCTCAGCGCACAAACTAGACTCAGATAGAGGAACACGGCATGCAGAAATCCTGTCCGTGTTCCACATCCTGCCATCCTCGAGTGTTATCACATTGGTTTTAACCTTAGTAATCCTAAGTGGCGTGGAAAACTTACTTGTGCTATTTTTGTTTGCATCAGCAATTTTAACCACCACCCAATCTCCCACATTGCAACTTCTGTGCTTTTCTCCATGCTTGGCATCAAATCTCTTTTCGTAATCACCTTGATGATGCTTGATGCATTCACTTACCACTCCAGGATGGACCCACCTGGCCTGTCCACCACCCATCCAATTGGGGAACAATTTGGTGCCAGGCAGTCTACCCTTGAGCATAAGAATGGTGAAACACCAGTAACAGAGTTGGAAGCAGTATGATAGGACCACAACAATCTTTTGAGGGCAACCTCAACCGTTACCCCAGATATTTGAGCAGATTGAAAACAGTCCTTCAGCATAAAGTTCGCCCTCTCCACAAGACCATTAGCCTGGGGACAATACAGAGCCGGTTTCAGGTGTAAAATAGACAAGTTCTCTGGAAAATCCTTCATTTAAGCAGAAGTGAATTGAACCCCGTTGTCCATGATGAGAGCACTAGGTATCCGTTCAAGAACGTGTCTAATAGGAAATCTATCACGTCGTAGGTGGTAATGTGGTTTACCATTTTAATCACAATCCAATGAGAATAGTAGCCCACCAACACATTGATGAACTTGCCAGGCCCTTTCAAACCCTTGAGGGGACCCATGATGTCTAGACCTAACTTGTCCCACAGTTTGGAAGGTACCTCCACCAAGAACAGAGAGCTTTCCTAACACACTTGCTTTTGTCACTTATAGAGCAGGTGAGGCAATCCTCGATCCTGTCCTCTACAAGACTGTCCATGCCAAGAAACCAATATGTAGCCCTGACCTTGGATTTGGTGATACTATGTCCCAGGTGCCCTTTGTGTTCCAAATCAAGTTTCTCTCCCGGAGGTCACTAGGAGGAATTATCTATTCCTCTCTCATGACCATGTTTTCCTGAATATAAAGTTCTTGTCTCACCTCCCAAAAACTGCAAATATCCTCATCCAACCCATTGGGTTTGGGTGGCCACCCATGCACAATCTTATCTCTAGGAGCCAAAAGAACAACATCCTTTCCTGAGTACTCCCTCCATTTTTCTCCAGAAATTCCCAGGCTAGACACAACCAAGACAGGTTCATTTGTACTGCCTCTACCTCTGCCCACACCACAACCACACTTCATAACACTACGCTTGCTAGGTAATCGAGAAAGGCAAAATGCTACTGAATTCTTGTTCCCAGGACCAAAGTAAATTCTGAACTTGTAACCCACCAAACCCAGCAGCCACTTGGCTATGCGAGGAGTGGATTGCTCTCTTCCCCTGCAAGTAAAAGGTATGTGAGGGGTTTGTGGTCAGTTCTCAAAATGAATGGAAGACCCCACAGAAAGAACTTGAAGTGTGTGATGGCCCAGTAGCATGCTAACACCTCCCTTTCAATGGTGGAATGTTTCACTTCTGCACTATCGAGAACTCTCAAAGCAAATTCCACCACCCACTCCCTACCGTCCACCTGTTGAACTAGAGATGCGCCCAACCCCTTGGTGCTGGTATCCGTGTAAAGGAAGGTTTTTACAAGTGGTGTCAAAATTACCTAAGGATGGTACTGCGAAAATAGCTTGCTTTATACTCTCAGGTGCTGGAGCGCAAGGTTCATCCCTCACAAATTGAGTTCCCTTTTTCCACAAATCCCTTAGCGGTACAGTGTAACATGCAAACCTGTTTACAAACTTGGCCATACATTCCACCAAACCAATGAATGACTTCAGTTCGTCCTTGGACACGGGTGGCGGCGCTACCACCAGGTCCAGTTTGCGATTAATTGTACTTAACTCGAAGCAGGATGCCCTCCTTGGAAACCTGATGGCCAAGATAGTCCACAGAGTCCACACCAAACTTGCACTCATCCAGTTTGACAGTTAAACCTGCATTCCTCAGAGTCATTAGAACATTCCTAAGAGTATTGTTGTGATCTTAGTAGGACCTTCATAAATCAACAGATCATCCTAAAAATAAAGTACACTGTCCAGGTCTTTCAATAACTGGTGCATCAGCCTCTGAAATACCACCACAGCTGAGGCAAGGCCAAACGGCATTCTACAGAACCTGAAAGCACCAAATGGAGTGATGAATGATGTTAAAGACTTGGATTCTGGGTGGAGTTCAATCTGATGATACACTGATGAGAGGCCAATCACACAAAAAATGTCCACTTTCCCAATCATGCTGATCATGTCATTGATCTTGGGTAAGGAACAATGGAATTAAAGTATTAAAGAAACAATTGAATGAAATTTAAAGAACAAATAAAATATAGAAATAAGGAAAAGAAAGCATGATGGAGCAAGACTTAAAGGTAGAAAAATCTGTAAAACGGAAACGGCATGAAGAGGAAGAAGGAAAAGAAGACAGTATTGAAGAGAGATCACACTACATCATTAAAAATATGGGAAAGAGGGCCTCAGCGAGGTCATTCTTGCAAGACTTGTTTTGAGCGTTTGCAATGACGCACATTGTCAGGACTGCAACAGGGCGTCAGGGCTAAGTTCTTCTAGTAACAGTGATATTTCAGTGGTGTGTTTGGGGAGGGATCTACAGTTTAGCAGGAGGATGCTTCGCTGTATATGTTTTATTGGGAGGACGGTGGGGCTGGAATCCATAGTGAGGGCATGTTCGGTTTTGATCTAGTAGATTGCATATAGTTGGGCAGGGCGGCTGGGCCTTTCCTCTAAGTTTGAGCAGTGAGTCGGGCTGTATCTTCTGACTTGGGTAGAAAAAGGTGCAGGGGTAGTGGCCCCTGGCCCCGGTCGGCAGCGGACGGGCGCAGACGGGCTTGCCCTTGGCGCGCCTTCGGCACGCCAGCGGCGCGTCCGCTGTGCGTCTTGATGTGTATGGGTTTATGTAGTGGTTGAGCTGACAGCTGCAGGTAGCTGATTGGTCGCACGGCCAGGAAGTCGTGAATCACTTCCTGTGACCCGGGTCTTTGTCCCACCTCCCTCCACGCAAACCAAACAATTGGCGGTGGACCGGGGAGTATGGAACCGTGAGCAATATACAGTGAGTTATTTAAAAAAAAAAACTATTTTACCCTTGTGATTTAAAAAAACCAGCGTGAGCCCTTCCTAGGTGCTCCTTGTAGTCTCAAGCGCGTCTGGTGCGCGTCTTGATGTGCATGGGTTTATGTAGTGGTTGGGCTGACAGCTGCAGGCAGCTGATTGGTCGCCCGGCCAGGAAGTTGTGAATCACTTACTGTAGCCCGGGTCTTTGTCCCGCCTCCCTCCACGCAAACCAAACAATTGGCGGTGGACCGGGGAGTATGGAACCGTGAGCAAAATACTGTGAGTTATTTAAAAAAAAAACGATTTTACCCTTGGGAATTTAAAAAACCAGCGTGAGCCCTTCCCAGGCGCCTCTTGTAGTCTCAAGCGCCTCCGCTGCGCGTCTTGATATGCATGGGTTTATGTAGTGGTTGGGCTGACAGCTGCAGGCAGCTGATTGGTCGCCCGGCCAGGAAGTCGTGAATCACTTCCTGTAGCCCGGGTCTTTGTCGCGCCTCCCTCCACGCAAACCAAACAATTGGCGGTGGACCGGGGAGTATAGAACCGTGAACAATATACAGTGAGTTATTTAAAAAAAACGATTTTACCCTTGTGATTTAAAAAAACCAGCGTGAGCCCTTCCCAGGTGCTCCTTGTAGTCTCAAGCGCGTTATTGTAATTATGGATCTTGATACAAACATGAGTGATTTTGCTCACTTTCTCGACATAGTTTTTGTAGTTAAGATTTTCGTGCAAACAGAATCAAGCAAAAGGTACTACTGTAGGAAAAATTCAGAAAAACACTGCCGATTTATACAGCTGTGAAGTGGATAAGCCCTACACCTCCCCAAAGTAATCCAGGTCAATTCCATGTAGCGTTATTCTCGCTATGTGTCTGTATCAGTGTGGGAGAAAAAGCTTCTGATGGACATTTTCTAAAGACAGCATGCAAGTATCTAACACTCAGCAAAAGTGGAAATAAAGTACGGCCGAAGGGAACTGGAAAAATCCTTGGTTAGATGGTATTCATGACAGAACTAGGCAGGTGAACTGGTCTCAAACTGCATACTGAACCTTACCAGTCAATAGTTAACTCAAACAAATCAACAGCATGCTCTCAATAACTATGCAGTTTATATTTAAAGGTCAAACTATTCACAGAAGAAAGTGTATTGTATTATAATATTGCACTTAAAGCGTTTCTTCTCCTACTCCATTTTTATAAATCAATATGTACCTCAACGTGCCCCAAGCATCCACTACGGGTCTCCAAGGATGCCAAATCTTGCAAAATTGTTTACTGTGTGATGGGATCATGGTTCAAATACAAAGGGGCCAATTCACAACAACTTTTCCAAATATTTAAAGTAGTACTACAGAAGTGAATTGGGCCTAAACTGCAAAGATGATCCCTTTCTATGTATACTAATTGTATATGCACATTTGGATCTTAGGGACCTCATTTATGAGGTTTTGGTGTAGGTCAGACATTCCTGCTGTGCTGCCTTCAGCAAAAGAAAAGGGCAGGAATGCGCTGTATCCATCAGATACAGCACACTCCTGTCCTGTTCCCTATGGTGCAAGGGTGCCTGTGTTGCAGAGATGATTATTTTTGTGCAGGAAGGGAAAACAATCACAAGAGGCATTTTGCTCTTTCTATGTGTTCTGTATTCTACAGCACACATAGAAAATGGAAAAACAAGGAGAAATTGAGATATTTCTCTTTGTTGTGCCTCCCTGGGAAGCAGAAGTTTTTTGCTCTGCCTCTGAGTTATGATTTCTCGTTAATCTGGGACAGTGTCAAAAAGTCACCCATTGCATGCCCCTTGCAGAAAACTGTGTTCAAGGGAACAATATTTACGAGGCAGCATTAAGCCAAAAAAAGTGACTTAATGCTGCCTCGTAAATATGGAGCAGGCTCCTGCGCCACAAAACGTCACAAAAAGTGGCGTTCCAATGGCGCAAGGGGCTTCATAAATGAGGCACTAGATATTTTGGGGCAAATTCACAATGAGTTAAATGAACATGAACTAGCACTGTAGGAGTACTGCTTCACAAACTCAAAGATTCCCTTGTGAATTTGCCCCCATGTTAGCAGGTTTTTTCACAAATAACCATATTCCCAAACTTCAACAAAGAGAAAATAAATACCACATACCTGACTTGTCATCTCTGCTGAATGACTCAAGCCTCAATGGAAATCTGTAAAATATGTCTTGTATCAAAGAGTGATCGAATATTCTCTGTGGCAGGTCTACACTTTGGAACTTTTCTACTCATAATTAAATTCTATAAGTCAATTAAATAATTTGTTTAAGGTTTATGGCATATTCTATGCACAGTGTATGTAACATAAATGTACTTACATATATAAATATCCATGTGGAACAAGCATTGGCAAAGGCAATAGGGATTGCCTTGGCAAGCTCCTTGTTGTAGTACATTTTTTTCAAGCAGATGCCACTAAAAAAAGGGGGGGGGAGCAGGCTGCTGCCTAACTCTTGTGGCCAAATTCTTGCTTTAAATTGTTTACGTTTAAAACAATAATCATTGCATATAATTATGATAGAACAATGCCAAGTGGTTTTTGGGAGAGAGGTATACTTAAAGCAAATATACAAATGGTTTTTTCAAGTTTTAATACGCATCATAAGAAAATATTATTCTCAATGGGACAGAGAAGCTTTGAATTACTGTCACCTGAAGATTTAGTGTAAAACACAAAATAAAGACTAACATGTTTTTTTTAAAAGGATAAAAATGGAAAGAAAAAGTATTGTCTAAAGTGAAGTGTTGACCCACCAGTCCAGGCACTAAAATGCACTACTATTCAGGATGATTTGCATATGTGAGTGGGCACAATGTAATCACTCTCAGTGCAAGAGAGCCAATGCCTGAAATGGGCTGATCCATTGTCCCATGAGGTATTCTGTGATGGACAAGAGCAAAATGTGAATAACAGCTGAACAGATTATAAATGAAAAGGGCTGGCACAAAGCCAGTCTATGTAATTATACATTTGTGTAGTCTTGATTCAGTGTATATGGTGTAGTTTTTATTGATGTGTTTTTATCACATGAGGCTGGTACAACATCTAAAGCTGTCTCTGGGCCAGACCAAAATAATGTAGACGCTGAAAGGCTCTAAGAAATTGACCAGAGAACACTTCTTGTCACTATACTTTAAGTGGATGTAAACGATATATGTGTGTGTAGATAGATGTATGTATGTGTGTATACATATATATCAAGATATATATATATATATACATATATATATATATATTTCAGCGTAGATGTATGTATGTGTGTATGTATATTGTGTAGATGTATGTATGTGTGTGTGTGTGTGTGTGTATTGAAGCAGCAACCACAAACAGCCCCATAACTTATCAAGTGCAATTCCTCCCCCTCCCCCATGCCAGCTGCAGCTCAGTTTTTACATTATTTCAGTAAAATTTTTATTGAAAATTATATTTACATGGCGCGTCACATATACATGGGAGGTAAAGAGAAAAGATAAGAATGCCCTGGGGGGCGGGGGGGTGTATAATTCTGCAAGGTCCATACTCCTCACCATCACTGGGGCTGAAGCGCAGCCGGCTCACCCCACCACCAGCATGCATCGGGCATTTAAATAATATCATAAAATGTCATGGGTAACAACAGTTCCAGTGCATGTAAATACAGTCGGCTGCCTTTTCCCCTCTCTCTCCACAATTTAGCATTGTTTAATATGCATTTAATCAACCCATTCAGTATTATAAAGCCGATGTAGCGTGACTGCCTCCTATGACACATAGGGCGCGTTCATAGGCCATTAGGCTAAAGTAATATGTATGAGGAGTCGCTTTTCCCCAGGGTGCAGTAACAGTTTTTGCTCCCCAGTTGCCCCCATTAAATCATTAAACCTCATGGCTTGCGCATCCTGAACCCTGCCCTGATCTTTAAAGAGCAGAGCATAAAAGGGCACCTGTCACCCTCCGCTGCACAGGCCTTGCGTTTTATATATTCAAGGCATTAGGCCTTTTGTCAGTCTATGCATCATAAGCACAGGCGGCGGGATGCACAAACAGCGCATGCGCACGAGGGATGCCCTCTTGTGCACGGTGGCTGTGCCAGTGAGCTGTGGGAAGAGAAGGATGCCAATATGCGCTTTTATGCAGCAACAGCCAGCAGTTTATCCCAGCTGCTTCCTTCTGAGCCATTTCTCTTACTTTTATATATGAGGACTGTTATGGCTGCGCAAGGGATGCTATTTAACACAAAGCACAGCGTTCCCCTGCTGTTTTGTAGCTCAGTGGGTGGAGTGATTGCTGCTAAAACCCACAGGTTGCAGGCTTAACTCCTGCAGGTGCCAACGCAAGCTTTTAGCATTCCATTAATTGACTGTAGTGCATATAACAATTATATTGTTTATGGCCTTTTATATAATAGGTGTTATTTTTAACCAATTCAATAAACTCGCCAGAGTCCATCAGAAGGATGAAAGGCTTAGCAGTCCATGTTGGTGTTTACGTCCTTCTGACGTCCTTAGCTGTACCATGCATTGAATTAAGTTTGGTAATAATCACACGTGTGGTTGAAGCAAAAATAAACCAATCAGTTTTTGATGTGCACTCTATGAATTGTCAATATACAGAGGGTAGGTAGCAAGGAGCTGTCTGTTATACCCAATATAATCAGGGTCTTATTCGTTCACCTCAAGTATTGTAGCCACTGCTTTTCAGATACAAGAGAACCCATTCCCCTGATAAAGGCAACACCATCAACATGTTACTTATGGACAAAAAAAAACAAGATTAGACAACACATAAAAATATCCACACAGCCAATCCTGTCTCTCTCTCTCTCTCTCTTCTTTTCTGTCTTTGCTTAAGACCTCGAAGGCATCTCACCAGAGATCTCACCCCCCTTCTCAGCATAGTAAATTCCTCACAAACACACAGACTCATTTTGGACACCATATGGAAAGCATAAACCCCCCGATTGATGAAAGAGCAAATTTAGGTGCATATTATCCATAGACGGCGATAAATATCGCAAAGCGCACTTAGTGCTTATTTATTTATTTCCGTCTATTGCTGGAATTTATTGCCCGGTTAACACGTTATTAACAATGCGTATCACTGAGGCGATAAAAAATCTGGCAAAAACGGCAAAATGCAGTAATATCGCTGGAAATCCGGATTTAAAACTTCAACGATAGGGAAATCGTTGTTGATAGGGAGATGTGGACTTAGCCTTATAATCCACCTCCCATTATACAGATAGGCAAGTCTGAAATTTTGCAGACGTTAGATACCGCCGATAACCACGCTTAGTGCGCTTTTTTAAATCGCTATGCGTGTCTGGGAAAGCCTTGTATATATCATGAAGGCCCATTAGCGATATTTTACAATGCAGTTTTACGTGGCACGCCTACCTTGCATCTCATTAGCGATGCAAGTCTAGGCAGAAAGAAGCTGGGCGCTAAGGCAAGGAAATACGTGTTAGCTTGTCCGTGCTAATAAAGCGATATAATTATCGCCGCTTTTTGCCTGAAAACGGACGCTAAATCGGCGATAATTTTATTGCGGCCCCTTGATAATATGCCCCTTAGATCTTGATAACCTACCAGTTACCACCGCATAACGCACATATCAGCCCTAATAAACATAATTAAGATGTCAGTTGACATTAGCCCACAGGATCAAATCAACCCACACCAACTCCCGCAAGACTTTCAATTCATGTTCACACCTTAGTACTTAAGCTGCAAAAAGCAACTATATGAGTTGTAGATGATGCCGTATCCTTTACTGCGAATTCTGGCCCCGGTCTCCTGATCCCATTTAAACTCTTCAAATACTTTTACACTGCTAGTAATCATACAAGGCTGAACAGCTATGTGGCATGTATGGGTTTTGGGCAGTCGCGGTGCATGCAGGTAACAGCGGGGGGGGCCGTGTGAAGGGGGATTTCGGGGTACGATGAGGAGGGAAAATTAATTACTTATTTAATTTTCCTTCGGCATTGTCCCTCGAAATCCCCCCTTACTTGGCCCAACTGCTGTTACCTGCACAGACTGCGACTGGTTTTGGGGGGAACATTATTTTGCGGGGTATCCTACCACCTCTTCAACTGTTATCAAATCCAGATGCACCCCTCCAAAATGTGACAGATTCTGCTCACTTCTGTTGCGGCACAATATTTAATCTTCTTCCCCCTCATCAATAATTATACATTCTTGGCTTTTGAATTTCTGCTTGCAAGACAGGGAATCAAGATATGACAATAATTATAAGGCAGCCAGCTTTATCTTAAGGTCTCCACTATTAATGGCATGCACCAAAAGAATTAGTGCTCCCCCATCATCCAAATCTGGATAGCAAGCATTTTCTTAAATATGACTGCACCATAACAACATTTCTTCTCATTACCAATGAAGATAAGAAGGACTAAATTCCATCAATCTTTGTTATCGCTCTATCAGGACTCACATAGCCACGAAAGCACAAACAACTGTGGTACCAGAAATGCCTCTTCTGCAGAACTAAACCCTACAGCTCAGTTGGAAACTTCAGAATCAGATTCCAAGCTTTCATCGTTTCCCACTTCATTAGTGGCAATGCCTTACTAGCCTACAAACATGTCTTCATGTATATCTCATTGAAGAGTGTTCTATCTTCATGTCACTGCCAAGGCCTAATGAAGTACCACCACAACACTAGACACCCTCATTGATCTACACTGCACACAGTTCCAGACTCTTTTACTAGAATTCCTACGCTGCCAGATGACAGGCCTCAGCTATTTTCCTCCCACAAAGAATGTTACAGCACAACACCACCACACAACAGCACACTACTCTGTAAAACACCTCAACATGCCACAAGCAAGCTAACCCCACCTCTGCCCAGGATAACACTCTTTACATCTCACAGGATATTTCTTCTCACCACACAAAAAGTAGCCCAGCTCAAACAACGACCCGGACGTTTCTTTAACACCACATTCAACACCACACAAGATAGGCCCCAATCCACAGAATAGTACATTACCACATCCAACAATGTCAACACTACACAAAACCAGACAAAGCACTTATACATAACCACTGCACAGGCCTTTTAAGCCAGATGCAATCCAACTTTCTATGTAGCATTCCGTGGCTAATTCAACCTCCCAGAACCACATAATCCATCGCCACATGGAATACTCTATCACTTTAAAACACAATACAAAATCCTTCTCATGTAGGAAGGTTGGCTGACCATTCTACTGAGACTATTTAAGAATTTACTCACAAAAACAACACTATGAACGGTCTCATCAACTCATTCCAAACTCACATCATCAGATAAATAAGCCCCACTACACCAGACCACTCTTCACCTCCACTAACACTGCATCAGTACAGTACAGCATGCCCTGCACCTCCACTTTACACCACCCACATTATACACACAACAGATTTCATCCTTGTTAGACGGGGACCCTGAGGGTCGGCCGGATACCGAGGGAGAGATCCCCGAGGGGGACCGTCTCCGGTGATCGTACAGACAAGTCACCTCCCTCCCCACAAACAGGCACCACACCAAGTCGAGTTCAAGGCTTTATATAAGGTTCTTAAGGCAAGGATATCAGCGATACAGGATATCTTGGACCCGGGGGTCCTCTCACTTCTAGTCTCTGTAGGGAAAGGGGGTAGCGGGACAGTCTTAGTACCGGATCGGTACAGGTGGTGGTAAAAGGCGAGCTCACAATCCTCGAGCTGGAGGGTCTGTGGATCGGGCCGCGGAGCGCCAGCAGGCCAAGGTGATAGTCTCATAAAGCAGAGGGCCGCGGCAGCGCCAGCAGGCCAAGTCGATGGTTTCACGAGGCAGAGGGCCGCGGCAGCGCCAGCAGGCCAAGATGGTTTCACGAGGCAGAGGGCCGCGGCAGCGCCAGCAGGCCAAGACGATGGTTTCACGAGGCAGAGGGCCGCGGCAGCGCCAGCAGGCCAAGACGATGGTTTCACGAGGCAGAGGGCCGCGGCAGCGCCAGCAGGCCAAGACGATGGTTTCACGAGGCAGAGGGCCGCGGCAGCGCCAGCAGGCCAAGACGATGGTTTCACGAGGCAGAGGGCCGCGGCAGCGCCAGCAGGCCAAGTCACGGATGAGTTCTTCTCGGGTCTCTCGACTCCAGGATACAACTGCCTTCCTGGTCTGGTCCTGCCCCAGTTATAGGTCTGGTCCCCTTTGATGTCCGGACCCTCGCGCCTGGGGGCCGGGAGGTCCGGGATGAGGGAGTCCAGACACCCAGCAGGGGGGTGGAGCCAGCGCCCAGGCGGCCTGGGGTGATCGACACCTGGCGGAGGAGAGCCGTTGACGATTCCTTCTCCCATTGACTCGCCAAGTGGTCACTCTGCCTCCTGGGGGGAGGTTGGTGCCTCGATGTCGGGCCCGGCCGGGCCCAGGGTGAGGGTCGAGTCGAGGCCACGCGGCCTCGTGCTGCAGTGCCCCAAGATGGCGGCCGGGTCGATGTCGTGGGGTAGATGGTGGCCCGGGCCAGCTGGGTCCGGAGCTGGTGTCTTGTAGTGGAGGGATTGCAGGGTACTTCGGGTGGTCGTTGGTGGACTCTGGCTGGGGATGCAGGGAGAGCCAGGGTCCTGGTCCCATTGCGGGGAGGGGGTACAGCTCGAACATGCGGCCTGTCCAACATGCGTCCCCCCCAGCTGAAGGCGGGGAGAGTCAGCCATCTTCCTGGGGACTCTCCTCGCTGAGGCGGAAAAAGCGTGACAGGCCGTCGGCGTTGGCGTGGTCCTGGCCTGGACGATGTTCCACCGTGAAGTCCATCCCCTGCAGGGAGATGGACCAGCGCAACAGCTTCGGGTTCTCCCCCCGCATTTGCATCAGCCATTGCAGGGGTCGGTGGTCGGTTTGCACCCGGAAGTGGGTGCCGAAGAGGTATGGCCGGAGCTTCTTGAGTGCCCAGACTACGGCGAAGGCCTCCCTCTCAATGGTGCTCCAGCGCTGTTCTCGGGGCAAGAGGCGTCTGCTGATGAAGACCACCGGATGGTCGACCCCTTCGGCGTTGAGTTGGGAGAGGACGGCCCCCACACCATGATCGGAGGCGTCCGTCTGCACAATGAATTCCCGGCTGTAGTCGGGAGCCTGGAGCACGGGGGCCGTGCACATGGCGGTCTTTAGCTTCTCGAAGGCTGATTGGCAGCCCGGGGTCCAGTTGACGGTTTTGGGGCTCTTCTTGGAGGTGAGCTCTGTGAGGGGCCCCACGATGCTGCCATAGTCCTTCACGAACCGCCGGTAGTATCCGGTGAGCCCCAGGAAGGCCCGGACCTCCGTTTGGCTCGTAGGGGGTTGCCAGGCCTGGATGGCAGCAATCTTGAGTTGGAGAGGGGCCACCAGCCCGCTTCCCACTTGGTGTCCCAGGTAGGTCACGGACCCTTGGCCAACTTGGCACTTGCTGGCCTTGATGGTGAGCCCGGCTTGTTGGAGGGCGAGTAGAACCTCCCGCAGGTGGCGGAGGTGGTCGGTCCACTGGTGGCTGTACACAGCAATGTCGTCCAGGTAGGCGGCGCTGAAGTCTTCCAGGCCCGCCAGTACCTGGTTTACCAGCCGTTGGAACGTTGCCGGGGCGTTTTTCATGCCGAAGGGCATGACTTTAAAGTGGTAGTGCCCGTCTGGGGTAGAGAAGGCGGATCGTTCTTGGGCCCTAGGGGTGAGGCCGATCTGCCAGTAGCCCGCTGTTAAGTCGAAGATGCTCAGGTAGCGGGCGGCCCCCATCCGGTCAATTAGCTCGTCTGCCCGGGGGATGGGATGAGCGTCGGTCCGGGTAACTGCATTCAGCCCTCGATAGTCCACGCAGAACCGGAGCTCAGGGGCAACGCCCGGGGCAGCTGCCTTGGGAACCAGGACGACTGGGCTCGCCCAGGGACTGTCTGAGGGTTCGATCACTCCTAGGGTCAGCATCTTGGACACCTCGGTCTGGATGCAGGCTCGTACCCGGTCTGGTACGCGGTATGCTCGGTGTCGAATAGGAGGGCTGTCCCCGGTGTCCACATCGTGGAGGCACCAGGGGGTGACTCCGGGGGTGAGGGAGAACAGGGAGGCGAACTGCCTCAGGAGCGTTTGGCAGTCTTGGCGTTGCTCCGGGGACAGGGCCTCGGAGAGCTGGACCCCTTCCACTGAGCCATCCTGCTCGAAGGCCCTCAGTAAGTCCGGAAGGGGTTCGGAGTCTTCTTCTGTCCCAGTATCGGTAGCCATTAGGAGGCTGAGTTCGGATCGCACAAAATGGGGTTTGAGCCTGTTGGCATGGAGGACCCGTAGGGGGTTCCGGGCAGTCTCCATGTCGATTAAATAGGTGACGGGCCCCTTGCGTTCGATTACCTTGAAGGGCCCGGACCATCTGTCTTGGAGGGCACAGGGCTCAACCGGGGACATCACCCAGACCTGTTGTCCAGGTTCGAACTCAATGGAGGACGTGTGCTGATCGTACCACCTCTTCATGTCCTCCTGACTGGCCTCGAGGTTGGCTTTGGCGGTGTCTCGGAACCGCCGGGTCTGGTTGCGGAGAGCCAGGAGATACCGGTAGATGTCCGGGGGAGTTTTCTGGGGAGGCTGCTCCCAACCTTCCTTGACTAGGCTGAGGGGGCCCCGGACGGGGTGTCCGTACAGTAGTTCAAAGGGGCTGAAGCCGAGGGACTTCTGCGGGACCTCCCGATAGGCAAACAGGAGGCATGGCAGCAGTACGTCCCACTGGCGTCGAAGGGGTTCTTCTAGACCCATAATCATCCCCTTGAGGGTGCGGTTGAATCTCTCGACCAGTCCGTTTCCTTGCGGGTGATAGGGGGTCGTGAATTTGTAGGTGACCCCGCATTGCTGCCAGAGGGACTTCATATATCTGGAGATAAAATTCGTGCCCCTGTCACTGACGACCTCCCGGGGGAACCCCACCCGGGAGAAGATCCCCATCAGGGCCCGGCCCACCACGGGGGCCGTCACAGTCCGAAGAGGGATGGCCTCGGGATAGCGGGTGGCGTGGTCTACCAGGACCAGGATGAACCGGTGTCCTTGGGCTGTTCGAGGGTCGAGGGGCCCCACAATGTCTATTCCCACTCGTTCAAACGGGGTGGTGACGACAGGAAAGGGTTGTAATGGTGCTTTGATTTTCCGGCCACTTTTTCCGCTGGCCTGGCAGGTGGGGCAGGCCTTGCAGTGGTTGGTGACATCCTTCCGCATGTGGGGCCAGAAAAAATGGGTCACCAGGCGGTCGTAGGTTTTATCCTGCCCCAGGTGTCCGGCAAGGGGGACATCGTGGGCTAAGTTCAGGAGGAAGTCTCGGAAGCGAAGGGGCACCACCAGCACCCGACTGGCCCCTAGTTCTGCAATTTTCTGCTCGCTGTAGAGCAGGTCTTGGTCCCAGTAGATCCAGTGGGCCCCCGAGGTATCCCCGGTGCTCTGGGCCAGGGCTTGCTGCCGGAGTCCTTCGAGAGAAGGACAGGTTTGTTGCTCGGCCCGGAATTGTTCCTGCGTGGGGCCTCCCTCCTGCCGCCATTGTGCCAGGTCAGGGACGTCCCGAAGCTGGTCGGGTCCTTCTTCGGTTTGGGTCAAGGGAATGGCTTCTGGGGCGGCCTCCTCTGGGATGAGCGCGGGAGGAGGTTCTGGCCACTCGGGCTCTTCTGGGCTGGGGACCGCGCGGGCGGTCATGGACCGGGTCGTGACGCAGACCCATTCGGGGAGGCCAAGCATCCCCAGGTGCTCCCTCCGTTCGACAGCTGCCCAGGGAGAGCTTTCAAGGTCGTTTCCTAGGAGGCAGTCCACGGGGGCATCATCGCGGACAGTTACTTTTAACATCCCTGTTACTCCTCCCCACTCGAAGGGGACGCAGGCCATGTGGCATAGGCTTTCGGAGTTGTCGGCTGATCGAACAGGGCAAAGAATGTTCGGCAAGATTTGGTCTGGAGTGACGAGGTGGCGTCGGACCGCCGTTACACTGGCCCCGGTGTCGCGGAGGGCTTCCGCCCGGCGGCCATTGATGTTGACCCATTGACCGTACTTCTGTGTGTTGGCGGGAAGGGGGGCCCGCGGAATCATGTCTCTCTCCCCTAAGCAGACCAGTGCCATGGCGGCGGGTGCCCATTCAGAGGGATCGGTCTCGTACTCCTCTTGGTCTTCCGGGATTATTTCTTCCCCTAGGGCCGCCGCTGCAACTTGGCGGGGAGTAGTGTTCGGATTCTTTGGGCAGTTGGGATCACTGGCGTAGTGGCCGGGTCGCTGGCACCTGTGGCACGTAATGTTGGCCCGGAAACCGGCCCGGACGGCAGGGCTTCCCCGGCCAACCGGGGTCGAGGGGTTTCTGGGGGGTGACGAGGGGCCGGGGTCTCTCCCCCGACCCTGACTTCCTCCTCCCCCTCGGGGGCGATACGATCTGGATACTTCGCTGGGTGCGCTCCGGCCAACTCGGGTGCTTTCCCACCGGTCGGCTTCGGCGGCGAGTTGTCGAGGGTCGGTTAGCTTGCTGTCCAGGAGGTGTTGCCGGAGCTCCACGAAGCAGTTGTTCGACAGGTGTTCCCATACGATAAGGTCAAAGAGTTGGTCGTAGGTGGTTACTTTGTTGCCCTTGATCCACCCCTCGAAGGCTCGGCTAAAAAAGTTCACGTACTCCACCCAAGTTGTACCCGGAATCCGTTTGCAGTCGCGGAACCGTTGGCGGTACATCTCAGGCGTGAGCCCGTATCGAGTGAGGAGGGCGGCCTTCATGTGGTCGTAGGAGGTCATCAGCTGGTCCGGGAGTTGCAGCAGGGCGTCCCGCCCTTCGTTGACAAACCTCCCCCATAATCCGGCTCCCCAATCGCTTCGGGGAATCCGGTGGGAGGTCATTGCCACCTCATAGGCTTTAAACCACTGCTGGATATCATCGTTCTTGTGGTATTCCCGGATGACATCTTTGGGGATGTGAACCTTGGGTTTGGTCGAGGCAGACGGGGTCGGTCGTTCGGGGAGCCCGAGGTCTTTATTCTGTTTCTGAATCTCCAGTGCTTTGAGATTGCGCTCATGTTCGTATTCTAGTCTCTTTTCCTCTAGCTCCCTCTGTCTTTGCTTGTCTTCCCGCTCTTCCCTGAGTCGTAAGTGTTCCAGGGTTATTTTTTGTTCTGCCAGCTTGAGTTCCCCATCCAAGCGAAGTCGGGCAAGTTCTAATTCGTGGAGTCTGGTTTTTTCTCTTTCTCGGATCTCTTCCAGGGAGAGATCCGTTCTTTCTTTAGTTGGTGCGGGGCTCGTTTCGGTTGTTTGTGTTCGGGGTACGGCCGTACCCGTTTCTGCCCAAGCTTCTAGGGCTCGTTTGAAGTCTTCCTTTGTGCTAAGACCTGTGGTTGGAAGTCCAAGTTCTATGCAATATTGCTTCAGTTCCCGGTGGTTGTAGTCTTCCAATTTTTCCATCTGAAATTTTTCCGTTGTTCCGCTCTCTATTGACATGGTTGTTGTGTGTGGTGGGGCGAGTGACTTTCTGTACGATTATGCGTAGGTTCGGATCCCACCGCTGCCACCAATGTTAGACGGGGACCCTGAGGGTCGGCCGGATACCGAGGGAGAGATCCCCGAGGGGGACCGTCTCCGGTGATCGTACAGACAAGTCACCTCCCTCCCCACAAACAGGCACCACACCAAGTCGAGTTCAAGGCTTTATATAAGGTTCTTAAGGCAAGGATATCAGCGATACAGGATATCTTGGACCCGGGGGTCCTCTCACTTCTAGTCTCTGTAGGGAAAGGGGGTAGCGGGACAGTCTTAGTACCGGATCGGTACAGGTGGTGGTAAAAGGCGAGCTCACAATCCTCGAGCTGGAGGGTCTGTGGATCGGGCCGCGGCAGCGCCAGCAGGCCAAGGTGATAGTCTCATAAAGCAGAGGGCCGCGGCAGCGCCAGCAGGCCAAGTCGATGGTTTCACGAGGCAGAGGGCCGCGGCAGCGCCAGCAGGCCAAGATGGTTTCACGAGGCAGAGGGCCGCGGCAGCGCCAGCAGGCCAAGACGATGGTTTCACGAGGCAGAGGGCCGCGGCATCGCCAGCAGGCCAAGACGATGGTTTCACGAGGCAGAGGGCCGCGGCAGCGCCAGCAGGCCAAGACGATGGTTTCACGAGGCAGAGGGCCGCGGCAGCGCCAGCAGGCCAAGACGATGGTTTCACGAGGCAGAGGGCCGCGGCAGCGCCAGCAGGCCAAGACGATGGTTTCACGAGGCAGAGGGCCGCGGCAGCGCCAGCAGGCCAAGTCACGGATGAGTTCTTCTCGGGTCTCTCGACTCCAGGATACAACTGCCTTCCTGGTCTGGTCCTGCCCCAGTTATAGGTCTGGTCCCCTTTGATGTCCGGACCCTCGCGCCTGGGGGCCGGGAGGTCCGGGATGAGGGAGTCCAGACACCCAACAGGGGGGTGGAGCCAGCGCCCAGGCGGCCTGGGGTGATCGACACCTGGCGGAGGAGAGCCGTTGACGATTCCTTCTCCCATTGACTCGCCAAGTGGTCACTCTGCCTCCTGGGGGGAGGTTGGTGCCTCGATGTCGGGCCCGGCCGGGCCCAGGGTGAGGGTCGAGTCGAGGCCACGCGGCCTCGTGCTGCAGTGCCCCAAGATGGCGGCCGGGTCGATGTCGTGGGGTAGATGGTGGCCCGGGCCAGCTGGGTCCGGAGCTGGTGTCTTGTAGTGGAGGGATTGCAGGGTACTTCGGGTGGTCGTTGGTGGACTCTGGCTGGGGATGCAGGGAGAGCCAGGGTCCTGGTCCCATTGCGGGGAGGGGGTACAGCTCGAACATGCGGCCTGTCCAACAATCCTCAACCACTCAAAACTCCACTGACCAACACAAACCTTGCACACAAAGGCCCAAATCACACATCCACCCGCAAGGTGGAATAAAAGTATGTCAAGCAACAGAAACACCAAACTAGGAGGTAAACAAACACAAGGTTTACCCGTTAAATCAATCAGGAGCCAAGGTTAAATTACATTATCACGAAAATAGTGGTGTACTGTGGACTTATTTAAATGAACATCGGTAAGTTAGTTGATGTATAAATCATTGACAAGTATCTAAATGCCAGACAATAATACCTGGCCAATGCCTATATATTAAATACATTCACTCAATAAATTGCTGAAGCGTTTATTCCACTGCATTAATGGAGTGCTCAAAAAAGTTCATCCCACATTTCAGCAAACGTGAGAGTGACATGTCAAAATGTTTTTATTTTTATATTTCATGTGTGAGTGCTCCAAAATTCATTCGGATGCCTGATTATGAACTTTACTTTATATCAGATATTGAAAAGTTGTCGACTGGTATACATCTAGACTCATAGACCATGTTTCCTAATGTCCAAAGTCATTTGTTCACCTGTTGACAAGATCCCTCCAAGAATCCCTCTGAGAATTCAGGACACAAGGCCAAGAATCATCAAGATTCCCCCAAGAGCGTATGGCACAAGGTCAGGAGCTGGTTTGTGCCCAGCAACTCAATGTCATGTTCTGTTATTTATTTGTATGTAAAAAGATTTTTATTGTTTTCAACTTCCCTCAGAACCTCGCAGATGATAGTCATATATAAAGCCATTATACAAGTGGCTCATCAAACATTCTCATTTCAATCAAGGTCACTCAGTTATCGCCCCACCCTCCAACAATCCTAACACCCCCTCCCCTTTAGCCCCACCCCCTGTCAGTGTGCCCATCCTATTTAGCCCCCCGTTTGGAGCCATCCAACTGTCTTGTCTTCCAGCCGAACGAACAACACAAAACTTCCTAGAAAAGAACTGAGGCCAAAAAAAACTCCGTTGGTAAGAGATATGTTCTCTGATGTCACCACTATAGTTCACTAGTGTTACCAAGCCCGGACTATGCAAGGTGGCCCTCCCTCATGTTACAACTTGGTACATCCTCTCATGCCTTCCTTCCTATGAATTTGTCAATGCTGCCCTCTCAACCTGATCCACATCTACATCTTCCTCCCCTTCTTCAGCATCCACAGCAGGAGTTTGGAGATCCGCTACCAAAACCCCACATGCCCTGGCCGCCTCTAGTGCCTTATCATTAGCAGTGCGCCTAGCCAGCTGCAATCGAAGTGTCCCCTTGCTACCTGCCCAACTTAAAAAATTCACTCTCCATATCAGGTAATTAGGCCCTGTCTTCTGCTTCCAGTGCATGGTAAGCTCCATTTTCCCCATAATTAACCCTAAGTCATAAAAGTTACTAGTAATCTTCGTGCAGGGGGTATGTGGGAAACAAAGCAACAAGCAAGTCCCCATCTCTGCTTCTATCGTTCGTCCAGTCGCCTGATTCAAACATGCCATCACCTCTTCCCAGTAAGACCCCAGCCCCGTACAAGACCAGAACATGTGCCGGAAATCGGCCCCATCTGCATTACACCTCGGGCACTGCGACAGGGAGCCACCGAAATACTGTAGGATTTTAACCGGCGTTAAATAGGCCCTATGTAATGTGAAGAACTGAACCAATTGGAACCTGGCGTTTTGTGTACCCTTCCAGGCACGCCGCACTAGTTGAGGCCATGTCGTCTCGGGTATGGGCTTCGCAATATCCGCTTCCCACTAGCCTTTCAGAGCAGCCAGGGGTGGCAATTGCTCTGTCGACAAGCGCCTGTATAGGCAAGTGATAGCCTTGAACGTACCTGCCGCCATGACCACATACTGGCAACCCAGTGAGGTCGGGGGTTCCAATAGCCCCATCCTCCATTGCCGTTGAATCCCCATTATTAGGGCAGCATGCAATAAATAATCTCCCCGCGGTATCCCAAAAGTACTCTGCAAGTCTTGAAAGGATAACAAAGCCCCGTCTCTGTATAAATCTCCCAACATATGGACCCCAATCTCCTCCCAAACAGCCAGCGCAGATCAGTTCCCTTCATGTGGAAGGGCTGTGCACATGCCCAGAGGGATCTCCGGAGAATATGGGCGAGGAAATCCTGTTCGTCCTTGGCTCCGATTCCAGCATAAGCGGAGTGTGCGTTCCTCAAAGGTGAGCTGTTCGAGACTGATCTTCCGTTCGAGAACTATAAATGACAATACATGCCGGGGAATCACTTTACCTTGCGGTCCTTCTGGGCCCCTAAACTCCCGAGCCACCGCCTGCGTGAGCCACTGTAATTGCGCCGCTAGGTAGTACCACTCAAAGTCAGGGACCGCCAGTCCCCCCTCTGCCCTAGGCCGCATCAGCGTGGGTAGTGCAACCCGCCTTCTACCCGATCCCCAGATGAACCCTGTAGTCAAGGTCCTAAGCCTCTGAAAGACTGATGCCGGGATCCATACAGGTAGGGTGTGAAAAAAGTAGAGCAAACGTGGGAGTGCCACCATTTTTAACAGTGCCACCCTCCATGCCACTGACAGTGGGAGGGTTCGCCAGAACCCCATGCTGCTCTGAAGTCCCCTCATCGCCATGCCCACATTACTCTCCAGTAGGTCGGGTTGAGTATGATAGATGTTAGTACCCAGGTAAGGCAGACAATGCGGCTTCCATCGCAAATCCCCCACAGATAGAGGCACACAGTCACCCGGGGTCAATGGGAACAAACAGGTCTTACCCCAATTCACCTTTAACCCAGAAAAACAACCAAACTCCCGAAGCAGGGATTTGGCACCCTGCAGAGAGTCATCCACATCAGCCAAAACAACAGTAAATCATCCGCATATAAAGAAATGTAATGTATCACACCCCACAGCAATAGACCTTCATAGGATCGTCCCAACCCGAGCATGCAACACCAGCGGTTCAATGGCCAAGGCAAACAGTAAGGGGGATAAGGAACAGCCCTGGCGAGTACCTCTCCCCACCTGATATGCCGCTGATATGGTAGGCCCCGTTCGAACCCTAGCAGTAGCTGAGTTGTATAATGGTTCAGTCCACCATATGAACTGGTCCCCAAGGCCAAACTCCCTCAATACTTGAAATAGATACAGCCACTCCACGCTATCGAAGGCCTTCTCAATATCGATCGAGAGCACCACTGCGCCCGGCGCCCTATCGGGTCCTTCTCCCATAATCCTAATAAGCCGACCTATACACGTCGCTGTGCTCCTGGTAGGAATGAAGCCCGCCTGATCCGGGTGTATCAAAGTACCCATATGTTCCAGGAGTCGAGTTGCAAGAATCTTACTCAGAATTTTGTAATCCACCATAAGCATTGAGAGTGGCTGATATGCCGATTTAGAACAAGCATCTCTCCCTCGTTTCAGCAATGGTATTATGATCGCTTCCCTGGCAGCCGAAGGCAACCTACCTAGTTCCCACGCTTCCCGTACATAGACTGTAAGTGTGGTGCAAGTAGGTCTACATACGCCGCATAAAACTCAACAGGGAGACCGCCGAGCCATGTGCTTAATCGCCGTTCGAATCTCTCCTAGTGAGATTCCCCCTCCCCCCAGCTTGTTCCCCTGTTCTGGGTCCAAGCGCGGGAGCTGCGCTGCTGACAGCAAGTCGCTAATCCCATCTGGTAGCTCCTGCATCGTACTCTTATAGAGCGCCGTATAATAGGTCAGGACTTGGTCATTAATCTCCTTTTGTGAGTATACTAGGTTCCCGGCAGTGGTAGTCAGTGATAGAATCGGAGTGCCCCGGATTGCCGGGTTAGCCAACCAAGCCAGTAGGGACCCCACCCTGTCCCTCTTTGCATGAGCCCGTACTAGGTATTCCTTATGGTCAAAACAGCGTAGCCTTTCAACTTGAGTAGCCACTTTTTCGTGCGCAGCGAGAACTGCCACCTGCCCCTCTGGATCTACATGGCTAGCCTTCTCTGCGCGGCGCAAGTGATCCTCTTCCTGCTCTATATCCTGCAATAAAGTCGTGCGAGTCCCTGCTGTGGATGAAATACACACCCCTCTCACCACTGCCTTAAATGTCTCCCATTCCAGGGCCCTGCTCGATGCCGTCCCCCTATTTTCTGTAAAGTAATGCTCAATACCATCCCGGACCTCAGCACAGAAAACTGGGTCTTCCAGCGTCAATGGGTTCAGGCGCCAAGTGATGATAGCCTGTCGCTGCCTGGCCCACTGTACAGGTATCAGACAAGGGTTGTGATCAGATATCGTCCTCGCCAAATATCCACTATGGCAAATCAGTCCCTGAGCCTCCGGCGAACATAAAATACTATCAAGCCGCACATGTAAATCATGCGGCACTGAATAGAATGAGTATCCTCGATCCGTTGGGTGATGCGTCCGCCAGGCATCGACTAGACTCCAAGTGTTTTGCCACTCCCGCCTCACCTTCGCCAGCCTGTGAACCGCAGATTGGGCCAACGGAGGGTGAGATCGATTCAAGTCCACATCAGTAATTGAATTAAAATCTCCCCCTAGAAAAACCGTGCCAGTCAAGAATGTCACCAGTTTCCCGGACAACCGCGAAAAAAAAGCGGGCTGTTCTACATTCAGGGCATAAATACTGCACAATGCTAAATCCCTCCCATCTAGTCGCCCTTGTACAGCCACAAATCTCCCTTCTGGATCAATCACCGTCGCCAAAGGCTGAAAGGGAACCCCCGATCTCACCCAAACCAATGCCCCCCTTGCATATGCGGAATAAGTAGTATAAAACAATTGGCCCCGCCGTCTCCGCTGTAACGCCCGCCCCTCAACCTGATCAATGTGTGTTTCCTGTAAAAAGGCCACTTGAATCCCCATAGGCACCAAATAGGTATGGACCTTGTATCGTTTCGTCATGGAACTCAGCCCCGCACATTCCAGGTGATACATTTCAACTCAGGTCGAGTCCCCATACGTAAGCATGCAACAGAACAACCTCCCCCTTAGCCCGGTAGGCACACTGACAGTCCCCTTAAGCCCCAAACATCCCCAACAAACCCTCATCCCTCCCCTCCCCAGAACAGGAGCTAAACCACAGTTACCCATCCAAACCCAATCCCACATAATGGGAACTCTCTGGTAGCTACCAGAGTCTCACAACTAGCATGAGATTGGGGAGGTAGCTCTACACCAAGTCAAGCTGGTTAGCAACTCTGCCGCCCCTCCTCCCATGCTCAGCCTCAGAAGTAAAGCCCCCGATCACCTACGTCCCAGGGGAGCCCCCCAAACAACCTCAGCCCTCATGCCACTGAACCGTAAAACATTGGAATAAACCTCCCGCCGATGTCTCGAGGCCTACAACTGCGCCCTCCTCTATCGTGCCCCATATCTAGGATGTCATCCCCTTACTGTATAAAAATGGGAACAGGTAAGGTTAATTCGTCCAGAAGGCCATCAGCAGTCCCCTGAGTAACATGGGGCATGGTCGGGTCGTCTTCCTCAGAGCTCTCCGAGACCAACTCCTCTGCTCCCCGCTGAGACCCTGAGTCCGCCAAAGGGGAAGCGACCGCTGCTCCTGATATGGTGGAGACCGCCCAAAGAGCCGCCTGCCGTTCCAATTCTGTCTGCGTCGTCGTTGGTGTTTGTCTAGTTGTCGCTTGTTTTCTTGTTTGTGGGCTTCTTCGAGGTTTCGGCTGGGTCTCCACTGTCCCCTCATTCCCCTTACAGACATCAGTTCCAGCTCGATATGTTTCCAGCCAGCTCCACGCGTCATCCAGGGTACTATAAAAGGAAGCTTTACCATCCACATCACCCTCAGGCGAGCCGGAAACAGAAGAGAGTATTGTATGCCCTCGTCTCGGAGGGCCTTCTTGACCTCTAGAAATGAGGAGCAGTTGCGCTGGACCTCATAGGAGTAGTCCGGATAGATGGAGACAGTGGCATTATCCACTCGGTAGGGGCCCATTGCCCGTGCTTTCTGTAGGATAACATCCCGGTCTTTAAAGTGCAATAGGCGTGCCACCACGGCGGGTGGGCCGGCGGGCGGGCCGGGACCCGATGAGCCCGTTCCAGTGTGTAGAACCGCGACAGTCCTTCAAGAGCAACCACATCACGCAACCAGGCTTCCAAATAGTCGATCATTCTGTCCCCTTCGATTTTCTCGGGTAGGCCCACCACCCGCACGTTATTTCGTCGATTGCGCCCTTCAGCATCCGCGGCCCTTTTTTCCAGATGCTGCACCCACTGCAGCAAATCCCCCATCGCCACATCCGTCACCCTCTGGGCCGGCTCCAGCGTCTCCAAGGTAAGTTCCGTTTGCTTGACACGATCCACCAATTTTCCGTGGTCTGTCCGCAGCAGCCCCAAACTCGTCGACACCTGCGCAATATCATGGTGTAGCGCTTCCCTCGTATCCGAAATGGCCTTCAGAATTTGGTCCATCTGCTGTTGTTGCAGCCCTGCCATCTGTGCCCTGGATGGATCTTGGTCCTGGCTGTCAGGCAGTTCCTCCATGGGGCCAGGAGGCGTCACGCCCGGTTTCGGCCGCGGCTTCGCCATATCCCAGGCCCCCAGTCACTCTCCGATACGTTCGTCCGCCGGGATCTCCCAAAGGCAGCCCCCAGTGGTATGGGCGTTGGCGCGGGCAGACAGCTGTCGCCAAGCAATGCAGGTAGGGTCTAACAGCTCTGATCACTCTTCTACAAGTTCCTCAATGGTTTCAGGGGGCTATCTCAGGTGCCCAGGTGCAACCACCCGAGACTCCGTGCCCAGACGGCTCTCCAAGCACTACCAGGTGCTGTACAGGCACAGGGAAACTTCACCCCTAGCGATGGAGCACTTCTCAACGGCAGTCCCAGTCAGGCCAGCTCCAGCTGTGAAAGGCCAGCCCTTATTTCACCTTCTCAACCCCTGGCGAAGGATCCCGTGGATGCCATTCCTATAACCTCTGCGGTCCACACAGGCCCCTCCAGCGCCGCCGCGCTCTTCAGCACTGTCCCGCCGGACGCACAATCTGCCTCGAACAAATCCCATGGTAGGGGGAAGGTCCGTTAATCAGCTGTGCCCCAACCCAGCAATCCGCAGTCCAGGTAGGTCCCAAGTCTCGTCTAGCCCTGCGGGCTCCTCAGGAGTCTCGGCCCGGCAGGCGAACATCAGCAGCCGCTCCCAGGAGCCCCGTCTGCGATCGGAGGGGGCCGCCGCCCAGCCGCTGCCAGTTCAGTCGTGGGCAGCGCGACCCCGCACCTCACTTATGCCTCGCGGTCTTCTCCTCGGCTGGTCGCCAGCAAGCACCCTCTGCCACCTCCACTGGTCGGCGCTTCTTTCTCAATCCCTCCCGCAGCCGCTATCACCTCCCATGCCGCTACGCCGGCCCTGCAGGGACCCAACTTCAATCTCCCTGCTGCCACAGCACTCACTTAAAGGGACGGGCCCTCGCTGTTACAGCGGAGATGTCCTGTCAGTGGTATCGCATTTATGCCACCGAGTTGGCTGGCCTCAAAGTTGCTCAGATGTCACCCGTTCCTGCGCCTTTTTACAAAAGACAAGGGTCCAAAGTTTGAAGGGATAATGTACTTAGATTATATAGACCACAATAGGCTACTATATGTTTTCCACACCCAGCCGGGTAGGGAATTTATTTATAAGTTAATTCAAGTGTTTTTAGGTATAGAATACATTTTTTACAACAAACAATTTCCGCTGTAAGGCACAATCCTGCGCCGTACTTGAAGGTTGAAAATAGAGAAAGAAAAGAACAAAAATAGAATAAATGAAAAGAAAGGGTACTTCAGGCAATAGAGAGGTGAGCAATCTGGGCACTGTGAGGGTCAAGAGATATCAGTGTTTCCCAGAGTAGCACATACAAACAATGATAACAATGGTCAACAGTTTGTCTACTAAGAAAGGTCGACGTTTCGATCCCGCGCTCTAATTACAAGGGATCATCATCAGGACTTAAACAGAGTAATTGCCTGGTAAAATACCAATTGCGCCTGTTAGGGGAAAAGAACAGGAAAAAGACCAAAGAATAATCAGTTTAGGTTCTGAGTAGTCAGCTAAGCCACGTTTTTAACATTCGAAATCGCAGTGAAAAGTTGCAAACAAGGTGACATTCAACCATTAAGGTAAAGAGTGAACGAAATTTATACATTCGGATTCGCGGTGATAAGCTATGAATTATGACATGCCACTAGTGCTCTTAAACACAGGGGCGAGTGACTAAAACTTGGATGTGTGCTATAAACACCTCCAAGGAGTATGCTATAATCTTCTCCAGAAGGGAGAATGGTGATTAAAATTAGAGCCAAAAGGTGAGGGGCTCTATACTAGGACTTAGTGTGCAATTAGGGGAGACGGTGTCCAAAAGAGTGCAGCAGCAGGGGCTAGGTACGATCTAGTTACGAGGGTGTGCCGATAGAATATGCGCTGTAAGCGATTTAAGCGCAGCGATTATACCGCAATTTAGGCTCGGCGAGGCCTCTGGGCGCTCGTGATTCAATTATGTTCAGCGGGAGCTGCCAGGAATGCCCGAGGGAGAGGCTGCTAGGGACACTAAATGGAGTAAAAGTACAGTGAGGTGCAGGAATAGCAGGCTAGTTAGTAACAAACCAGAGAGGGTAAATAAGCGCATACCCTAAATGGGGTGCCAGTGGGTCCTGTTCCTCTGAGATATAGATGCCGGAACACGGACTGTAATGGTGATAACGGCCCGCTGAGGAGAGACGGGCAACAACAGTTAAATGAGTACTCAGTGCGGTGGGGGCCGCCAGGCCAGGGGAGATTAGACTTACCAATATAAATTCAGCTGATGGCCAAACTCGGTGTGCCTTAAGGATATACGGGATCGAGTGATGGCGGTCGATACCGTTAATTCGATCCGCTGGTGAGAGAGGCACATTGGATTAGTTATGTGGACAATACGGGAAATGGCGCGCCGGTGGCGATTAAACTTACCGGGTGTAGGAGCAATGTCCTGGTTTAAGCCGGTAGGATCCTCACGGGCTGGAGAGCCTGAGGCAAGCGGGGGCCGATCACAATGTCATGTGAACGCGTCATGGCAGGCTCGGGGTGCCTTAGGGATATACAGGATCAAGTAATGGCGGTCGCTATCGTTAATTCGATCCGCTGGTGAGAGAGGCACATCGGATTAGTTATGTGGACTATACGGGAAATGGCGAGCCGGTGGTGATAAACTTACCGGGTATAGGAGCAATGTCCTTGTATAAGCCGGTGGGATCCTCACGGACTGGGGAGCCTGAAGCGAGCGGGGGCTGATAGTGTTTCGGACCACAATATCATGTGATCGCGCCAGATGACAGTATCACGTGTCAAGGAAAGCAGGCAGTAAGACTAAGGCGGCCATCTTAGAATGGTGAAAAACCCGTTTTAGAGGCATGCATAAGAATTAAAAAATTATAATTGTGCAGAGTTTAGGACAATTAACGGCGCGGGTGAGTGTACTCCGATGGTGAAATGGGAGGACAAACTAGTGAACCAGTTGTGTGAATTCTAAATTACGACGCAGTGACATCGTACAGGTTACATTTACACATAATACAGAATTGGCAGTCTCCAATTGAGGGCACAAAGGCACATCTCTTGCCAGGACCAGTGATGGTTGTGTCTGGTCAGGAAAGCAGAATAATCCATAGTCTCAGGGAGAACAAATTGTTCGTACAGTTTATGTTTTATAGAAGGGTTGTCCAGTCCTCGCTTCTATTTAATCCGGTTTCGATGGTGTTGAACTGGATTATAGTCTTCAGTTCTTCTTGGTTCAAAAGTTGCGCCAGGTTGCCACCTCTTTGTGGCAGCTTGACTGTTTTGAGAATAGTCCACTTGATGTCATCTGCTGTGTGATTTAGTTCTGAGAAATGTTCCACCAAAGGAGAATTGGGAGTGCCACACCTAATGCGGCTCCGATGCTGGCAGATTCAGGTCTTTGCCTTTTGGGTGGTTTGGCCCACATACATTTTCGGGCAGGGGCAGAGTATAGCATAAATAACATTGCAGGTGTTACAGTTTGTGAAAGATTTCAATTCAACATTTATGCCATTGTGACAGAAATTACGTGCCTCAATCGTGAACTCACAAACATTACATCCTCCACACTTCACATGGCCTAACAATGGCGGCAGGCCCCAGTTAGATTCAATTGTTATTCTTGCAATAGGGGCCGGTAAAGCTGCTCTGATCAAGTGATCTCTTAAGTTTTTGCCCTTGCGGAAGGCAAAAAGAGGTCTTTCTAGATTAATTGGTCCTGCATTTATTATAGGCCAATGTTTCAGAATGGATTTTCTGATTTTGTTTCAGACCGGCGAGAATGTAGTTGCACATGCTATCCTTTCAGTCTTGTCACGTCTTTTGGGGGTAAGCAGTACCTCTCGTGGACAGTACCAAGCCCTTTTCAGTTCAGTTTTGACCAGTCTTCTTGGGTAGCCACGGGTTTTAAGTTTGTCTGCCAGAATGCCTGCTTCCCTGAAATAGTCAGTTTTAGATGAACAATTGCGCCTTATCCTCAAAAATTGGGAATAGGGCAATGTGTCTTTCAAGGCCCTCGGGTGGTTGCTGCTATAGCTCAAGAGAGTGTTACGTTCTGTGGGCTTGCGGTAAAGGCGTGTCAACAGTTCGCCCTCATTATGAAAGATAGTTAGATCTAGGAACGCAATTTGGTTTTTATCATAGGTTCCTGCGCCAGCATTGTGCGTTGCATGGGCGCCCTCCTGCCGTTGCCGATTTTCACCAATAATGTCCCTCGGTGATCGGAGCCCCAGCAGCACTCCGCCATCTGCTCCGGTCACCATCGAGGCCACCCCATCGCTGCCTCCAAACGCTGGTACCAGTTGCCCCGCACCGGGCCCACCCGCAGCTGCGGCTGACCGACACTCTCTCCGTGACGGCCTCTCAGTCACGCGAGGCCGAGGATGCAGCAGAGGGAACAGGCCTCACCAAGATGGCCGGCACCCCTCAAGAAGGCTGACAGAGACTCCAGCTCTGGCCCAGGAGGCAGTCGCCTCCCGCGCTCCCCAGGTGCCGCGCAGGGATCCACGTGGTCCGGGGGGGCTCCTCTGAGCCACAGGCTCCATCAGGGCAGTAGATAAAGCAGGATAATCACTGAGGCAAGCGCAGAGTTCTCAGCTCACGCGTCCATGCTCGTCGGTGGTCAAGCCACGCCCGTTATGTTCTGTTATATGGTGGGCCTTTTTTTCTATCACAGATGGAATATTGTGGGCTCCAAATTTTAGTACATAACAAAGCTGGGTTAAACCTTGCACAGCGCAGATTTAACTCAACTCTTACATTTTAATTGTGTCTTTGGACCTCAGGGCAGAGATCTTGTGGTATTTCAATTACTGTGAGAGGTAGTGGCATTTTTGGGTGCCGCCAACCTTTTGAGGTCGAGTCTGGGCAGCTCATGGGCTGCTCTGCGAGCCATGCTGTACTGGAGTTGGGACTTAAAGCCCATCTACTCTGTGCCCATATTTGTCATTGGCTTGTGTCATTGTTCTTTCTAAATGCTGGCTTCTGATTCGTTAATAAACGTGTAAGTCCCTCCTTAGTAATGCCTTGTCTTCATTTGTAACCTTCCATGCGGACTGGACCTTTTACTTCAGTTGTTACACAGTATGACCGTAAAAACTATTTTCTTCAATGGCTTCTCCTATTGCAGGCACTACATGCTTTCCTGCAACATTCAGCTCATTCAGTGCTGTGGAAAATGACAAAATGTATATGTACATAAGCGGCGTTCATTTGTGTTCACCCTCGCCACTGTTGAAGGTAAAGAAAGTCACGAAACAGTGGCCCCGCCATCTTGTTCCCTTTTAGGCTCCATCACGAACATAGATAGTAGCCATCTTTGTGTCATGACCTCCCCGCCCATTGCCGATAGCCATCATCTCTCTCTCTCTCTCTCTCTCTCTCTCTCTCTCTCTCTCTCTCTCTCCAGCCCCGCAAGCACCCCGCGCCCCGACAGCCCCCAGTCTCTCCTATTCGGGCCATAAACGCACCGCTAAACACGACCTTGTCTCCGTGCTGAACCCCTGCCCCTCGCTCTTTCATTCTACTCATAGAACGGGCCCTTTTGGTAACCTCTTCCTCCCTGCCCGATTGCCCGGCCTGATCCCAGGCCATCACCTAGCCCAACAGATGCAGTTTATTGCTTCCTACAGTAGGACCTCGCCTCACATCAGAGGAGCGGTGATTAATCAAGGCCTTCACACCCCTCGATCTGACCGACACCCACGCATCCCTCCCAGGAACACCCTTCCTCTCTTCTGGTGGCCCCCCCCCCCCTCGGCTACACCTGGCCTCTCGACCCAGTCCCACATCATAAAACTAGGTCTCGTGGATGTACCCCTCCGGCCCGCATAGCGAAACATGATCTTATCACCCGCCCAACCTTAGATCTGACCACCCCCTCCTGCCCTCGTGCCCTGTTGGAATGTCCGGTTGCAGATTACAATCACATATCACATTTGGGAGGGGAAAACAACATCAGAGCGGTCAGTATGGGAATGGGCCTGGAGCTGGGGTCCCAAACATGCCCTTTTTGTACTTCAAACTGTCTTTATTGCAATAAGGAATGTTTGTACATCATAAACCTGTGTATAAAAGACGGAGCCATAGAGAAACTTGTTAGAGCACCTCGAGAAAATACCCTGTTGTCTGATTTGACGTGTTCTGTTCCGTCGGAAATAAACTCCTGTTTCCTGCCTTCCAGTCTCCAGCGCCTGCCTCTTTATTTGGGTAATCGTGAGTTGGGTGAGAAGCGGCTAACGCCGGGCAAACCTAGAAAAGGGGTAAACGACCTGATCTGCCTGAACCCTTTTTCATCAATTGGCGTCCCAAGCGTGGGGCCCATCAGCGACACGTGGATCCAGTGAGAGAGGTCCCAACGACAGAGTGAACGACTGCAACGATCGGGAAGAGCTCCTGCCCGATAGACCCTTGTCTGGCAGCCGATCATCCGAACTTCACCGGTTCCGAACAGACCTCTCTCGAGTGATCTACGGTCCTGACTGGGAACCATCAGGAGTGCCACAGCAATTACGGAGAATACAGGACGATCGGGCACTGGAAACGGAAGACGAGAAACCGTCCATACGGTCCGGGTAAGGTCGTGGAAACACGACAAATTGCGAATTGATTGTTTGATTGTCATTGGAAAATACTAGTATTACGCATTTTGATTGTTTTGTCCTGAGAGATTCTCTGTCTACAAACGGGGAAGGATAGGAGTATTCTCCCTTTGCAGATAGTGAAGGGTGGGTAGCGCAGGCTTTTGCCCCCGTTGTAACCCGTCGCGCCTACTTCCCTCTCCATTTGATTGATTGTTATCCAAGCATTTATTGTTTTGGAATTGGTTCTTTTTGGATCATTCTCTATTTGCAAACAAGCACAGGGCCGCCATACTCTGTTTAGTCTTTGCAGATAGTGAAGGATAGGTAACGCAGGCTTTTGCCCCCGTTGTAATCCGTCGTGCCTATTTTTATCCCCCACTGATTGATTGTTTGACCGGACCTTGATCGTTCGGAATTGGTTCTTGGAAAGGATCTTCTCTGCCTACAAACAGAGAGGAACAGGAAGATCTCTCTCTTTGCAGATAGTGAAGGGTAGGTAGCGCAGGCTTTTGCCCCCGTTGTAACCCGTCGCGCCTGTTTTATTCCTCATTTGATTGATTGATTGTTTGTCCGAACTTGACTGTTTGGAATTGGTTCTCTCTTTGGGTATTCCCTATTTGCGAATACTGTAGAATAGAAATATTCTACCTAGTCTCCGCAAAGTAGTGAAGGATAGGTAGTGCTGACTTTTGTCCCCGTTGTAACCCGTCATGCCTATCTCCCCCCCATTGCTCAGTAGTTGGTTCAGCCCGGACCATTTATTAAAGGTAGACCATCTGGCTCCACCGGAGGACACCCCTAATAAAAAGGACATATATAAAGAAAATGCGGATTAGCCGCGGTATCGTGCTAGCAAATAAAAGAACATAAGAATCATTAGGAAAAACAAAAGGAATCGAGTAAAGTCAGTAGGCCACTGATGAGATCTCTTTTCAACCTTACTGAAATGGAAACATTAGGAACAACCCCTCAGGAAGTATGAAACTAGTGAGGAAAGCCGAACTCAACGCCATGATGACTGCGAGACAGCTCGGCTCCACCGACCACCCCGCCCAATTAACGACAAACCCTAGGCAAATATTAGAAATATACAACATTATAGCAAAGTAACAGGCTAAAACGTTTTTATTTTTAACAAAAATATATTAAACAACTATTTACACGGCAAACGGCTGCAACAACAAACCCACAATGCATTTCGCCGTCTGCTTGACGCCGTTCCTGTCCCTCCTTCCCCAAAGTAGCAATGTCGGGCTACTTTGGGCTACTTTCTAGTAGGTTTTTGGGCGTCAGAAAGTCTACAAAAGCCGTCGGCGGCGGCCTGGGGTGGAGAACCATTACGCGAATAGTCCGGAGGCGACACCACGCGCCAAGGCCTGTCCCCAGGATGAACCAAGGGACCCGCTCCTGTGGCCTGGGGTGGAGAAGCGGCTGGCCGCCCCTCGGCCGGAGAGGTCGTGGGGTGAATGGCCCGACCCGGAATGAACTCGTCCTCCCATTCCCTTCTTCTCCTGACGCCTTGCAGGCCACGGGGGGGAATGTCTTGCATATGCCTCCGACCCCCCCCCTCTTCTTCATCGCCTGGTCCGGCCATAACAAATGTCAGCGAGACGCCGTGGGGTGCACTGGGAGGGAGAGGCGGCGCGGACGAGCCTCTCCCGCCTCTCCAGGTGGAGGCCCCTCAGCTGCACCCCCAACGCTCCACGCACCCGGCAAAGGGTTCGTCCACTCTTGCAGTATAGGGACACTCCACACACCCAGCAGGGTCTCGTCCACTGTGGCGGTGCTACGACGCCTCACCCAACAGGCTGGAGTCCGTCTGCTCATTTGACCCAGTGACTGCCGGTAGCTGCAGAACTCCTAAAAATGTCGGTCGACCTTGCAGGAACGGACCTGGCGTGCAAGGATGGCCTGGTCGCTGGCCAACTAGAAAAACGAGTCCTCCGTTCAGAAACGTTCTCCTCAGCTTTGAAGATTCTACGAGAGTTGCGGAGGGCCCTCGACCTCCGCGGGCCCCGACCGCCCCCGATGGGAAATGACTGCCATGATTGCCCGCAGAACGACCAAGACGAAGCCACGGGACGTCGGTGCCCTCATGCTGGCGCCAGCCTCAGTTTTGAATGACCCAAGATACTGCAGACTACGGATTTGATCAGTTCCGGTGGAACATCAGTATGACCCGGTAGGAAAGATTGTTGCCCCTCCCTTTTCTTTGATTGATGGTTCATGTCACCGGTCCCTTCTGTTGCCCCTTAACGCAACTTCTGGACTGGCGAAAAGAAGTTCTGGTCCAACCACGAGTTGGTAGAGACAGTTTGACTATACTTGGACCCGCCTGACCCCGCCCAAAATGGCGCCGGTACAAACGAAACTCACAATTCCCCGTTGTGTTCCGGATGCTCAGACTTGATATCGTGAGATATGTATGCAGTTTTGAAGCACATGGCAGGAGGGGATGAGTATTGCTAGAACATTCGAACAGTGAATTTGATATTAAGTTCTGACGCATCATTGATTACAGTATTATTGAAAGTTTGAATCTTTTTGACACTGATGGTACTTACCCACAATGAATTTTCGATATGATTTTATTGCACTTATCGTACCTTGATGAAATAAAACAACCACCGACTCGGTTATGTTTTCCGCAGATAAATATGCCCTCATGTACAGTTCCAGTCTGCTCCGTGGCTGGCCCACGTGGTTGTAGGCCTGCATTTGTACGTCAACATTTTTTAAAATAAAGATTTTGTGACAAACAAATAGTCGTAAGCTTTTGGATTGGTAAGTTTTGAATACATAGCCCTTGTTTCCGATCTACGTAAAATATAGGCGAAATAAAGCAAGTCGATTACTGAAAGGTTAAAAAGCAAAGTACCTAGGAATATTGAAAATGTGAACGATCCAAGTTGTTGCGTGTGTTTTTTACTTTTGTGCAACCTAAGGCAATCGATAAAGGTCCCGATGTTCTGTTTTACTTTGTATGCCACATATCTCAGGGAAATTGTTTCAGATGCCCCTAAACCAGACCCGGTACCACTGTAGACCACCCCGACTCCTCGAAGAAGAACACGAGTTCACCCACTTTACCCTGATTGCCCTTTTGTTTCGACCCCCCCCACACAAGATCCGCAATACCACACGTGGGCGATCTATGCAATGTGCAGTCCATAAATGATTATGCCTCCCACACCACCAGTCCCACGGGGCTTAAAACGCCGAGATGGAAGGGACTGCACCCCGCGGAGATAGGTTGAAATACGTAGTAAGTAAAAAGCCTTTTAGGTTTATGCGCGCGAATGTGTCTTTAAACGCCGCCCCCACCCCTTCTTCTTCCCCTTCTTTCTGCAGGTCGCATCAGAACATCGACTAAAGTGTGGAGAAGACCTAAGCAACGTGGATTTGGGTGATATGAATGCATGTGTGTATGACCGAATGTGTGTAACTCGACTGGATATACGTTGCACGCGTTGACCTGATAAGAGAGATGTCTTTGTACGACTTGAGTGATGATTGGACGGCCGATGGAATGGGGAAAAAGGGGGTCTGAACATAGCACCTATACACGATGAACAGACATAGATATAACGCACCCTTACTTAGAAACGACCATCTCTCTAATAATGCAACCAAGAATGACGTGCACCTACGAGTAGATTCTTACGCCATGAAACTCGAAGTTGCTCATTGTTCCCCCAACTAACACCCTCCGTTGCCTTGGCCTGGATACCCGTCCGCTAAAAATGATTCGAAGATCCCACCGTAAGTACTAGCCCGACCAGGATAGTTCCCGAACAATTGACGAAAGTATAAGTATTTGCAACAGAGACGAACAGCAAAAGACAGCCAGGCGAATTAAATAGGAAACTAAGGATGCGCAGCATGCAGGAGGAAATGTCTTTGGCCAAGTACTGCTCTATGTTTTGTCTTGAATTCTGTATGTAAATGCATGTACCCCCCCCCTCGCCTGAATTCATGTGTACGTGGTATATGGATTTACGTTGTCCCTCAGTGTGTGTTTCTATATAATATGACCCCTACTGTTTTGTGTTTTGTGCGCATCAAAATGGCCTATTATTGTACACGTTTCTCTCTCTCGTCCTTTCCCTTCATGTTGTACGTGTACCGAATAGTTCATTTAAAATGCGAACGACCCCTGCTCCCTCTTCCTCTGTGTGGTAATGTTGTGCCCCGCCGGCACGATCTTAATTGGTTTTTCGAACACAAAGGTGATCGACAAAATTGCCAGAAACTAAAACAATTGTAATTTGCCATGTTACTACCTCTCCTTTTCTGTAAAAATGACAGAACTCGAATTGGCTATAAGGAAAGGACAGGTAAGACGACTGATGTCCCCCTAATCTGGCCCTTTTTATAGGAGGACTATACGTCAGTGGCCTTCTGCTCTCAGCTCGTTAGAAACACAATCTCCTAGGCCCAGATTGCCCCACCCCTCGGCACCCAAGTACGATGTCCAAAACGTCCCCGTTCCTCCCGCTTGACCCCAGCTCCGTAAACTCGAGGTATAACTGATGACCCTGCTTAACTGTTGCTCCCCGAGAAAAGAGTGTTTAGCCTCTACCCCTCTCTCATGATGATAAAAGACTGCCAGGGCTAGGGTCAGAAAGCCACATGCGACATGAATGAACGTCAAATAGACCTAGTTCAAAATCAGTAGACACGCCTGTATACATACTCCACAGTGATAACTTCTGACCGTGACCGATGAAACGCACCCCCAGCTACCTAGATCTGGGACGGAATTGAAATGTATAAATGCCTTCTCTTGCCAGTTCGCTAAAACCTGTTTTGTACCCATTCAAGGATACACAGCCACCGGAGGAGAGGGGCTGGACGTGACGCACAGCCTGGCCACAGATCGTGAGGCGCGTGTGACCTCGACCTAAGATGGAGCCGCAGAGCAACGGGACGCGGGACGATGCACCACTCTGAAACGCAGAAAACTAAGGAATGGGGGGCTGCCTTGAAGCCCTCTACTTGTTGACCCACGCATGCCAGAAGTCCCCGCCCCTTTGAGCCCGATTGATGGACCTGCCTGCGCATCACCCTTTTGCTCCCCTGGTCCGTCTCAAAGATCCGGTCCCACTCCGCCCTCTCCTCCCTCGATTATCCGACAAAACCCCTTCTATCCTTTCCACGTGGATTTTGACTCCGAGACAGAAATGCAGGTGCCCAACATAAGGCACCCTTAAGAGAGATTAGCTAGGAAACAGGACTGTGGCCTAACGACAAAGGACAGATCACACCCTGCGACGTGTAAAGAAGGACCCGAGCTGGACCTATAGCTCCACCGCCGGTGCTCAACAGCGCCAACGGAAGAAAACGAACTACCAGAACCTACCAGTGATGACTCGCTACTAATAAAGACACTGTGGACTAATTGCTTGTATTGGACTAAATTCCTCCCTCAATCACTTTTGCCTGTAAAATGTTTCATCGGTCACTTTTAAGTACGACAAATGTAAATTTATATGTATTCCACCTCGTATGTCGCATCAACTACACACGGTTATATGTAAGTCTACCAATATTGAGAAACGCTATTTCATTGACTACACACGACTATATGTATGATAAACACGGAAATGATCTATCTTATGTAAAAAGCGGCGACTGTGGAAAATGACAAAATGTATATGTACATAAGTGGCGTTCATTTGTGTTCACCCTCGCCACTGTTGAAGGTAAAGAAAGTCATGAAACAGTGGCCCCGCCATCTTGTTCCCTTTTAGGCTCCATCACGAACATAGATAGTAGCCATCTTTGTGTCATGACCTCCCCGCCCATTGCCGATAGCCATCATCTCTCTCTCTCTCTCTCTCTCTCTCTCTCTCTCTCTCTCTCTCTCCAGCCCCGCAAGCACCCCGCGCCCCGACAGCCCCCGGTCTCTCCTGTTCGGGCCATAAACGCACCGCTAAACACGACCTTGTCTCCGTGCTGAACCCCTGCCCCTCGCTCTTTCATTCTACTCATAGAACGGGCCCTTTTGGTAACCTCTTCCTCCCTGCCCGATTGCCCGGCCTGATCCCAGGCCATCACCTAGCACAACAGATGCAGTTTATTGCTTCCTACAGTAGGACCTCGCCTCACATCAGAGGAGCGGTGATTAATCAAGGCCTTCACACCCCTCGATCTGACCGACACCCCCGCATCCCTCCCAAGAACACCCTTCCTCTCTTCTGGTGCCCCCCCCCCCCCCCCGGCTACACCTGGCCTCTCGACCCAGTCCCACATCATAAAACTAGGTCTTGTGGATGTACCCCTCCGGCCCCGCATAGCGAAACATGATCTTATCGCCCGCCCAACCTTAGATCTGACCACCCCCTCCTGCCCTCGTGCCCTGTTGGAATGTCCGGCTGCAGATTACAATCACATGTCACATTTGGGAGGGGAAAACAACATCAGAGCGGTCAGTATGGGAATGGGCCTGGAGCTGGGGTCGCAAACATGCCCTTTTTGTACTTCAAAGTGTCTTTATTGCAATAAGGAATGTTTGTACATCATAAACCTGTGTATAAAAGACGGAGCCATAGAGAAACTTGTTAGAGCACCTCGAGAAGATACCCTGTTGTCTGATTTGACGTGTTCTGTTCCGTCGGAAATAAACTCCTGTTTCCTGCCTTCCAGTCTCCAGCGCCTGCCTCTTTATTTGGGTAATCGTGAGTTGGGTGAGAAGCGGCTAACGCCGGGCAAACCTAGAAAAGGGGTAAACGACCTGATCTGCCTGAACCCTTTTTCATCAGTGCACCATGCGCGCTTTCACAGGGCGCTTTTACAAAACAAGCATTTGGAATGCAATTGGTCTCGCATTTCCGAGAGTTTAAGCTATAAGCATTTTAAATGACAATGCCTTTCATTTATGTTTTAAAAACCAAAACATAAATAAAAGGCATCGTTATTTACAATACCAATAGCTCAAACTCGCATAAATGCGAGACCTATTGCATTACAAATGCATGTTAAAGGTTGTGCTACTGAATACGTACATCAAAAATAGTGTGGTACAAGAATACCAAGGACGTAATATCGAGGGACAAAATATCAATAGATTTACTATTCCTAACTCAATGTCTATAGACCTTGAAGATATGTGTACCACTTAGGTACATATATGTAGAGTTAGGTAATGAAAATCTAGACTTACTTACTGTTGATATTTAATTTTCAATATTCTGTCTTCGATATAATGTCCCATTGATATTGTGATTTTGTTATTTACAAGACACACCTTTCTAAGAATGCCCTACCCTGAACGAATAGCCAGTCAATGAGAATTTCGATGGCGGGTGCAACATGGAGTGGTGCATCCTGAAGAAGACATCCTTGAGCAAACCTGGACCGTTTTCGGGTGGGAAAAGTCTGTGAATGAGTGTGTATGTGCTGCTCTTCTTGGAAAGCCTTCTGTCTGCATTATGGAGAGTCAGTGATGCAGACTGCACTCTGACCAGGAAAAGAGAAATCCTTTATCTTTTCGAGTGAGAGTTGATGTGTCTTACTTGAAACAGAGTGGACCCCTTGTTGTTTACTGCAAACTTAGTTTATTGTATTGTGTGTGTGTGTGTGTGTGTGTTTTGAGACTGAAACGTGATTTAAGTAACTCTATCAAACTGAGACCTTGATGAGCAACAGGTTTGATGTAAGACCCAGTATTGATGAAGAAGAACCACAGACACCTTGAAATGGTGCATCATCAAGAGGACAAGACTTGAGTGCCTTAGCTTGCTAGCTACTGATTTGCTGAACATTAAAACCAGTGTGCATGTGAGTATACCATGTTAAAATCATTTTAGTTGCTATACTTGCTGAATAGTGGTGATAACCGTGCATTATCTTTACTGGGCTTCAATTCAGCCAGAACCTAATCCTCACACATCCCTTCACAATATTTAGCCCAGGTGAGCCACACCATCCAGGGGAATGCATTTTGGAGGGAATTGCTGTTATTCTACCTTCACAAATTACTGATTCAGAAACTGACTGTATTTGTGTCTTCATATCTACTGTATCTACTCTCCAACATCGCTTCCTTAGACCCCTCCCCCTAAGGCTTGGCATTATAGTCCATCTGAGTTTTTCTTGTTGCTACCGCTTCAAGGTTGAAGTTGGAGTGGCATTGGATTATATGCTGTTTCTGCATAAATAAACACAAGGAGATGATGGACTGAGCGCTGAAACTTTTCAGACACTCACCCCCAGTCACAGATCTGGGTTGAAGCCATTATTATTCTTTAGCTCACTTCGCCACCCTAGTTCAGACACAGCTAAATGCAAATCAGTCATGACCCTGTGACGCATGGGAATAGTCCAGACCGAACTGCCAAGCGATGTCTTCCCTGGACTGGAAACAAGCATCCTGGGACCGGTTTTGGGCTATCCAATGATGGATTTAGGCCCAGATCTCTTTACTGGGGTGAATGTATGACATTGTTCTGCATTCTGTCCATCAATTGTTCTTTTTGCATTTGTCACCCGAAGTGGGACGGGTATGTCCAGACGTGCGTCCCATGCTCACCATGACACTGAAGTAAAGCTATCCTGACTGATGAGGGCTGAAAGCCTGAAACCGGTCCTAAGATGCTTGTTTCTAGTCCAGGGAAGACCTGGCCTGGCAGTTCGGGCTGGACTGTTGCCATAGGGCACAGGGTCAAGACTGATTTGCATATGGCTGGGTCCAAACTAGAATAGCATGGTGAGCAAAAAAACTATGGATTTAAGCCCAGATCTCTGTACTGGGGTGAATGTTTGACATTGTTCTGCATTCTGTACATCAATTGTTCTTTCTGCATTTGTCACCCCGAGATGACGGGTATGCTCAGATGTGGGTCCCGTGCTCTCCATGCCATTGGAGTCAAGCTATCCTGGCTGATGAGGGCTGATAGCCCGAAACCGGTCCTAGGATGCTTGTTTCCAGTCCAGGGAGGACCTGGACTGGCAGTTCGGGCAGGACTGTTCCCGTTGGGCGCAGGGTCAAGACTGATTTGCATATGGCCGGGTCCAAACTGGAATGGCATAGTGAGCAAAAAAATGATGGATTTAGTCCCAGATATCTGTACGAGGGTGAATGTATGACATTGTTCTGCATTCTGTTCATCAATTGCTCTTTTTGCATATGTTACCCCGAGTGGGACGAGTATGTCCAGACGTGGGTCCCGTGCTCTTCATGCTACTGGAGTCAAGCTAACCTGGCTGAAGAGGGCTGAAAGCCCAAAACCGATCTTAGGATGCTTGTTTCCAGTCCAGGGAGGACCTGGCCTGGCAGTTTGGGCTGGACTGTTCCCATTGGGCACAGGGTCAAGATTGATTTGCATATGGCTGCGTCCAAACTGGAATGGCATGGTGAGCAAAAAAACAATGGATTTAGGCCTAGATCTCTGTACTGGGGTGAATGTATGACATTGTTCTGCATTCTGCCCATCATTTGTTCTTGTTGCATTTGTCACCCCGAGTGGGACGGGTGTGCCCAGACGTGGGTCCTGTGGTCTCGATGCCACTGAGGTCAAGCTATCCTGGCTGATGAGGGCTGAAAGCCCAAAACCGGTCCTAGGATGCTTGTTTTCAGTCCAGGGAGGACTTGGCCTGGCAGTTCGGGCTGGACTGTTCCCATTGGGGGCAGGGTCAAGATTGATTTGCATATGGCTGGGTCCAAACTGGAATGGCATGGTGAGCAAAAAAAACAATGGATTTAGGCCGAGATCTCTGTACTGGGGTGAATGTATGACATTGTTCTGCATTCTGTCCATCATTTGTTCTTTTTGCATTTGTCACCCCGAGTGGGACAGGTATGCCCAGGCATGGATCCTGTGGTCTCCATGCCACTGGAGTCAAACTATCATGGCGGATGAGGGCTGAAACCCCGAAACCGGTCCTAGGATGCTTGTTTCCAGTCCAGGGAAGACCTGGCCTGGCAGTTCGGGCTGGACTGATCCCATTGGGTGCAGGGTCAAGATTGATTTGCATATGGCTGGGTCTAAACTGGAATGGCATGGTGAGCAAAAAAACGATGGATTAATGCCCAGATCTCTGTACTGGGGTGAATATATGACATTGATCTGCATTCTGTCTATCAATTGTTCTTTTTGCTTTTGCTTAAATATCATGTGCAAGAAACCCACACATAAATGCCACTTCTTCATATTTGTCAAATTGTGTGATCACTTTTTTTAAGCAATCTGGTGTTGTAATTGAATAAATGTACATTTTTGGTGATTTATACATCCATTATCTTATCAATATTCACTTACACGAGTCCACAGTCAATCATTGTTTACATGCTACAACAACACCTCAAAACAGCACTTGCTTCACAACCCATCTCACATCACTGAACTCTACCACTTAAATTGCACATCATCTTACCACACTGCAAAATGAACTGAACTAGCATCTCAGCCTGCATTTCAATTGAAATTCATCATAGCCCAATTCATCAGGCCACACAACATATTCCAAACCACAACAATAGATTGGATCATTAGCTTCACACAGCAACCCCATGTCTCCATACCCATCACCTAGCCCATTCACCAAGGCATCTCTCTAAAATATACCAAACCACAATAAATGATAGCCCAGGAAACACACTAAACAAAACAATAATCAATGCACATACAACCTACATAATACATGAGATAGTGTGCATCTGTCCATACATGACCTACCATCAAATACTGTTTGTTGTTTATAAAATGTACAAAGTGCGCCATATACTGGTTGTTTGGATGGAAATGTCTTCTGCATGGTAATGGATGTGAACCCCTGCCCTAGCCCAACTGTACTGTTGTCTGGAACCCAAATGCTGATTTTCATTTTCATAAGCAAACATGGATCATGCATGTACGCCATGACTCACAGATGGTGGTCTTGCTGGACTGGGAGGGGCACCCAAAGAACTACCCTGATAGTGGTGGAAGACTACTGCATTCAGTAGGAGTTAAGCAGCATGAGTATGGTGGTGGCAGCATACTGTTTAGTGATCAGTAGGCGTGAACAGGTCTTCTTTAACCTGTGTCACTGGTGTGAGACCGACTGGCTCACTCGCCTTTTTGAAGTACAGCTGCTGTGTGCTTAGCTCACCTTTCGTCTACATCAGTTAGATGTAAAGTGCTGCACAGTGCAGGACTGGTGACTCGGTGCTTGATGTATGTGTGCCTGGAAAGGGTACAATACAGAGATGGAGCAGCGCTGTGAAATACTTGCATAGATGCAGCCTGTGCAAGTAAGAGCGGTGGAGTGGGGGGAGTCAACAGATGACGAGAGAAACTTAAATAAAATAAAGAATACCACTTACCTTGCGCTCACCGCATCGCTGACTTGGCAATGCAGCACACGCAAAGTAAGTGTTTTTCTTTTTTTTAATATACATTTTCCTTGTCATCGTAAGTCCACACCGCACCACCGCTCTTACCTGCACTGGTTGCTCCTGTACTTGCACTTGCATGGTGAATATGTATACTGTATGTATGTATACCTGTGCAGGATATATTACATGAGGGATGTAGTGCGGTCCAGTGTGTGCCTGACTGCATGCCAAGATCAGTGTGCGATGTGAGGTAGAGGAGATAATTGGAGGAAAAGAGGGCCAGAAGAAAGCCCTGTCGAGAGGACTCCAGGTGCGAGGTGTCAGGAGACAGCTAAGCACCGAAAGGGTCATTGTCTATATGCAGACACAGGTTGACAACCAGCACATGTTGGGAGAGGGCTGCCGTGAAGATAGCCATAAGTGAAGTGCCATGCTGGGAACGTAAATCCCATACTGCATCATTGATGAAATCCCTTATGCCAGGAGGATCCGCTGTGGAAGTGAACACTGCCAACAAGCATTGAGACCATTGCCATGAGGTGACCCAGTGTGCCAGCAGGGGCCTGCATTGTGTGACCTGCCATGTAGGAAGGGCCGAACACTTGTGTGAGGTACTGTGGCAATCCCGTATATCAGGAGGGTCTGCCACACTTTCAGAGTTTGGCCTGCCGCTCATGTACTGTAGTGCAACCTGGAGGTCGAGATCAAGCATCAAGGAAGTTGTACCCAAACTGCTCCGTGGACATAAGAGGATGCCATGTGTGCATCAACCTCACAGAAACCTAATCGGGAGTGCCAAAATCACCCCTTCGCCCCCCCAGTGACGTGCGCTGAACTTACCATGGAGGAGAAAGAGCCAGATTACCTCTGATCACTGCTGGAGCCACCCTCGCAAGCTATTCTGAGAATCTGCGTCTTCCGGATGCTGACACACCTCTCATCTTAATCAAGAAGGACTGGAGCAAAGGGAGTGCCCGCGGTTGGGAAACCCTCTGAGATGCTGAATGCTTTCTTGCAACTGGAGTGAGTATACTTGAGACCAAGCAAGAGGGCTCCGGGGGACTCGCTGCTATAGGTAATATAGCACCACAGACACTTTAGACTATTTCCTCTGAGTCAGAGTGGACTCTTGAGTAAGGACTAATAATGAGAATTACCTGAATGTGGCCATCAGTGAATCGGAAATAACACTGGACACATCACAAAGAGCACGTGTGACAGGGACATGCCAGAGAAACACTAGAGCCCCTATTTTAAGGGGATTGTGTTATCGCTTATGAATGTCAAACTACTACTTTGAATGTATAAAGTTAAAAGTAAAGTACTTCTTTTTAATTTAAAAAGAAGTATTTACTGTATTTACCTGGACATTGATTTATTGTCATTAATGTGTCCTTTTTAAGCTATGAGTGCTGTTCCACACTTTCCCCCAAGGGAGCCTTGGACTGCTTAACCACAACTATGACTGATAGTCAACTGTAGAAGGGGTACTTGGCCCAGTTCCTCTGGATCCATAGTAGGTCAGGCCCCGTGACATCAGCAGCAAAAGGCTGCAATCACCATGGTTGGGCCCAGTAACCCATGCATGCCCTGTGGCCCTCTGAAAGGCATTCTGATAGTTGACAGCAAGCTGTGGGTCATCTAACATCTAGGATTCTGTTTATAGAGGTGGCAATGGCCATTTCCAATTTGCGCCAGTAGTGCAATAAATCAATTGTTTTCTTTCTATGTGCAAAGACAACATGCATAGGCACTGAAACACACAGGGGTGGGAATTGTTCTCCATGTCCATAGATTAGCCTAAGAATTTATGTAGGGATGGAGGGTGGAGGATTACCAGGAGTGTGGACAGAGAGGTCATTCCTTGCTAGTTTCATTAGGGGCCAGTACGAGATCCTGGGTGAAAGGAATAAGGCTTTTAGTTGACTCTGGGGAGGGAACCATTATAGGAATCCAGGAAGAGAACACTGTGGATGTAGGCTCTAGTATTCCATTAGCACAGATATATCCCAAACCAGAGTTTCACCAAGACACTCATCACTTTAGTTTGTAGTATACCTCTGGTGTGTACACCGCCTCGAATTTCTATGGTGCCACTCTCACCACTTCTAGGAATAAATCCCTTGGGTGGGTTGAGTCTACAAGAGAGCCTGAGCTTACAGTTGGCACTTCAGAAAGCTAAGGCTGAGAAAGATGAGAAAGCCAGAGAGTTTGAGAGGAGGATGCTAGGTGTAGCTCGCAGGGAACAAGAGGAGAAGAGGTGGAAGAAACAGGAGGAATTGACCTGGGAAGAGAAAGATGGAAGAGAAACAGAAGGAAAAGGAAAAAGAGCTGGAAAGGGTAAATATAGCCCTTGAGGGAGAGAAACTTAGAATGGCAGCAATGACAACACCATCTGGGATGAGTGACTGTACATCCAGTTCAGGCCACGTTGTAACCAAGGTTCCAAAAGAACTTGTGCATGTGTATGAGGAAGGTCAGGATATTTTGGAATGGTTTGAAAGCATTGTAGTCGCTTGTAAGCTGTAGGCATTAAATGAGGTGCCTAAGCATCTGCCTTAATGGGTCGTGTGCAATTGGTAGGGACAGGTGTCACTGAGAGAATGTCTGTGGCCGACCAGATGGTCTATGAGTGAGTGAAGGAAGCTCTCATTAGACATATTGGGATGAATTCAGCTTAATACCTGAAGAAATTCCATGACTATAAGAGATGAGATTGTGTTCCATTTGAGACTTGGACTCCTGGTGTATTGCATGGTTGGAATGAGTGGATACGAGCTATGGAGGCCAAGGACTTTCAATTCCTTAACTAGATGATGGTGATGGAGCAACTAAAGGAGGAGTGCTCTACCTCACTTAGGCAATTCTTGTCTGATTTTACAGAGAGGAATCCAACAAAACTTTCTGTGTTAGGTGAAAATTGGTTGTCTAACATGGTTCACAAACAGCTAGAGCAGAACATTTCTAGGGCAAATGGGGGAAACTAACTCTCCACAAACTGGTTCCAAACTAGAGGGTAAGGGACAGGGTAATTCTCATGGGACTCGAGGAGGGCCCAGGAAACATGGGAATGGTAATGGTGTATCCAGAAAGGAGCATCAGGGAAAAGGAAAAGAAAGGACGCCCTTCCAAGTCCAAGGTGGTGACTTGTTTAAGTGCCACAAGGTGGGACATTTTAAAAGAGATAGTCAAGAAAAATAACTTAACCCAGCGACACCAGTGTTAGCAAGCATGTTACACATGGTTAAGGTATTTCAAAAAGCACCTTCATCCTAACACAATAGGATTTTGCAGGAAGTTATCAATGAGAAGAAGACCTTACTATGAGGGATACTATGGTCGTCCACACTACGATTGAGATAAAGTACCTTAAATTTGAGGAGATAGTTCCAGGAACCAAGGATACAAGCCTGGTAGCCAGTGGAGAGGGCAGGGTTGAGATTGAGGCCAATGGCAAGGTGGCCATGATTGATGTTGGGGTAAGAGAAAAGCAAGGGGCTGGATGTCTCTTGGGCAATGGTTTGATTGCCCTTGGCTAGATGTCAGGACTAGAAGCCTTTATAGCTTGGACAACATCAGCTGCATTAACCAGAGAGCAGGCTGTACCTCAGTCTCAGAGTGGAACTGGGATCATCTCTGATTTGCAGGGACAAGATAATTTTTAGGAAAGGCCATAATCTGAAAAGGCAATGGCCATGGAGGCTTCAGAGGGAGGGGAGGATGAGGCTCCTAAGGCAGACAAGTTGTTGAGGTTTGGGTGACTTCCAGAGCTACAGGGTTTCTTAGCTGCTGGGGGGGCCTACCCGGGGGAATTTCCACAAGGCAAAGAAAAAGTGCCTTGCACTTGTGGGCCTTCGAACGGAAGTCCAATCAGCAAAGGAGAGATCAAAAAACACTATGTTCACTGGCAGCATGGTCTACTTTACTGTGAACTGGTAATTTATGAAGGGGGAACCAACTTCATCTCTTCTTACATGAGAAAAATGTGGGCGCAAACTTGTGTGATATAGCACTACTCCATAAACCAATGGTTTGGTGGAGCAGTTTAAGAAGACACTGAAGAGCACAATGGGAACTTTGACAGAGACCCTCAGGAGAAGGTTGGATCTTCTCATGCCATGCTTCTAATTTGCCTACTGAGAGATTCCGCAGAAGGGAGCAGAGCTCAGTCCCTTTAAACTTATGTATGGACACCGGTGCGGGGTCTACTCACCTTAGTAAGAGATTGGCCTGAGGAAGTTGGTGGGACAATATGTGAGTCAGACAAAGGTAAACCTTCAGGCAAGCCAAGCACTGAGGAAGGAATTGTATGACCAGAAAGCTACGATGACTGGATATCAGGAAGGTCAGGAGATGTTGGTGCTTAAGCCTATTTGGCCCAGTGTTTTCATTTCAAAGATAAGTAGTGTGGGACACACAAAGTAGTCAAGAAGGTGTCTGTTGTAAACTATTTGGTGGACAAGGGTTCCATGTGACTAGGCTGAAACCTTACCTCCGCAGATACTACACAGTAAATGTCATGACTATGTCAGAGGAAGTTGAAGAAAACCGTTAGGCTCTTCCTGACTTGCTGCATAGGAACACAAAGGATGGCACTGAGGAAGTGGCCAGTTATCCCATGAGTTAATGCCTGAGCAGATAGAGTGTAGAGGGGTGTTAGGACGGTTCGCCAAGCTCTTCACGCTGCCTGCAGGGTGACATCTACCTGTGTGCATGACATAGACACAGGTGACACTCCAACAGTGAATGGCAGAATGTACAGAAAGTCTGACGGAGTTCAGGGATGCATTATGGCAGAAGTTGCCTAATGCCTAGTCCTGTTGTTCTAGTACCAAAGCAACTGACTTGTGGTTTTGTGTGGACTCTCGAGCACTCAATGAGATAACCAAAACCAATGCCCAATCCCAAGAGTGGATGACCTTGTGGATCAGTTAGGCGCTGCAATGTATTTGAGCACCTTGGATATGAAAACAGGATATTGGCTGATCACTTTTGGCACCAAATGCTTAGGAGGAGGGCCTGTATCAATTTAAGGTGATGACCTTTGCATTGAAACAAGCTCCTGCCACTTTTCAGCACTCGGTGGAACCATGTTCTTGCAGGGCTTGAAGAGTTTTGGTTGGCTTACTTGGATGATATTGCCATGTTCGGCAACTTATGGAAAGACCAACTGAAGACCCTAAGACAGGTGTTGGGTAGGATACAGGAGGCAAAACTAATCATCAAAGCAACTAAGGAGCCAATTACGATCCTGGCGGTCATGGAACCGCCATCACTTTCTGACAGCCCGACCGCCAGCTTCCCTGGTAGTCTGACTGCCAGATAACGATGTAGGCAGGGAGACCGCATCCAGACCACTGCCACCAAGATTCCTGCTCCCGCGGCTGCAGAAGAGGCAAAGGTGGCCAATGGAGGCGGTTCCTGCACCTTCACTAACATCCTAATTACTAACCCTGGACAGGAACTCCGCTTCGCTGGCGGAGCTTGCAGATTTTTGCATACTCCGCATCCCGTGGGGAACGCAAAGTTCATGCGAAACCTCCGACTCTGCAGTGGAGTGGAGTTCAGCCCCGGGCCCTCCCACCTCCACCCCCTCAATAAATATTTTTTAACCCTTTGGCTGCGGGGGTTACTCCCCCGCTGTGCTGGGGGCGTGCATGGCCACACCCGTTTCCTTAGAATGCTCAGCAGAGCAGGGGAATTATCCCTGCGTGTGAGCGTTCTAACGGCCATAACGAGCTCAGCTCGTCATCAGCACACGAGCACCGTGGCTGATGATGAGCTGAGCTCGTCATCAGCATGGGAGGGGTTAAATAAAAATGAAAATTAAGAAATAAAACACACTTACCTTTATCGTGGCGTCTCTGGGCTGCCCTCCTCCTCCTCACTGTGGTCCTGCAGAATCCCCTACGTCAGACGTACGTCATGGTAGGACTGCGCATGCACATTCTAAGCTGAGTGTGCCCTTGTGTAATGCAGTTGGTACCCATGAAGTGGCCTAAGATGCCATCATGTCGGCATCTGCACTGTTGAACTTGCAAAACATGATGCAAGAAAACAGTGCGCCCGACTGGCTGAGGGTACCTCAGTGGGAACGGCATTAGCTTCTGACTCTTTTCCAGATCCGAAGCATGCCGCTGACAGGGCACCACCTCCCACACACCACCAGCCACGTGGTAAACTTGTGATACAGCAGGCGGGATGCTACCGGCTTGGCGGTATTTTCTGAACAGCTGCTGTGGCGGCTGGCGGGAAACCGCCAAAGTCGTAATCGGGCCCTACGTGTCAGGTGGGGCAGTTCTACCTGGTCTGTCTTAGCGCATGACTTGCAGTACGGGAAGATTTGGCCGCTGGATGCCAAGATTCAGTCTGTGATGGAATGGGAAGTACCTACTATTCTGACTGTAGTGAGGGCCGTAATAGGATTCCCCCGGCATTATAGGAATGTTGTGGCTAACTATGGAAGTATACTTGCCCCATTGACTGTTTTGACCTCTAAGAAGCAGCCCAGGAAGGTAATATGGACTGCAGAGTGAGAGAAAGCATTTGAGGAACAGAAGAAGGCACTATGCATGGCACCGGTACTGAAAGCACATTACTACATTCAGCCTTTCATTGTAAAGACAGATGCCTCTGGCAGAGGAGTTGGAGTGATGTTAGCTTAATTGGATGACAAAGGTAGAGAGTGTCCGTAGCCTTTATTAGTAGGAGATTACTACCCAGAGAGCAGAACTGAGTCGCTATTGAAAAAGGGTGCTTTGACATCTTGTGGGCCTTGAGTAAGTTCTGCCAATATTTGTTTGGCACTAGGTCTGTGGTGCAAACAGATCATAAGCCACTGAAATGTTTGATGGGTATGAAGGGAGAGAATCCCAAGTTGTTGAGATGGTTTATTTCTTTGCAAGGATTAGACTTTGTAGTGTAGCACAGACCCAGACTGACCCACAGGCATGCTGACACACTTTACCATGGTTTTACCGATCTGACTACCCATCCTCTGCAGGTTAGGAGTTGGTTTAGGATGTTCTGATCTAGAAGGAGCATCTGTTGGGACAATAAAGTCCTCCATATGGTAATGGACGTGCATCCCTGCCCTGAGTGCCCAACTGTGATGTTGTCTGGATTCCTAATGCTGAATTTTGTTGCCATAAGCAAACACAGATCATGCGTGTGGGCCATGATATAGCCATGTCTCATTGATTGCAGTCCTGCTGGACCTGGATGGGAGCCCAAAGCCTACTCTCATAGCAGTGGAAAGCTACTGCCTTCCCCAAGAGTTAAGCAGCCTGAGCTCCATGATGGCAATATACCCAAACGCCTGCTCTCTTAGTGGTTGAAAGCTACTGCCCTCCCCAAGAGTTAGGCAGCCCGTGCTCCATGATGGCAGCATACCATGTGGTGATCAGTAGGAGTGAACAGGTCCTTTTTATCCTGTGTCACTAGAGTGAGGTCTACAGGCTCACTCACCTTTTTTTTAAAGTTCAACTGCTGTGTGCTTGCCTCACATTTGGCCTATATCACTTATAAGTAAAAGGCTGCTCAGGGCAGGAGTTGTGACTCAGTGCTGGCTGCATGTGTGTTTGGGAAGGGTGCAATACAGGAATATAGGGATGGAGCAGTGTTGTACAGAACATGCATGATGAGTGCGTGTTTTGGGTGTATGTATAGCTGCAAGAGATACTTTACAAGAGAGATGTAGTGCTGTTTGCAAGTAGCACACCATGGCAAAATACAGAAAGGCTAAAGCATTTATTCGCTTATTTATTTATTTAAGAGTTTTATATAGCGTTGGGAAGATCCGAGGGTATAAGAGCACTTTACATCAACATGTTCAAAGTAGATAACAAAAAGAATAGGAGAACATCTGTGACGCATCAAATCAAATCAATGGTAGACCTAGAGGGAGGAAAAACAACAAACAGGGGGTACAAAGAGAACTGGGAGTAGAGATCCTTTCTGTTTGGGCAATAGTTGACCCGTTAGTTGAGATGCAGGAAGATTAGGTGATCCTTTAGCTGTCTCTTGAAGCTCAGGAAGTAAGGGTTCCTCCTAATATGTACTGCTATAGAGTTCCAGAGTTTAGGGACATTGCTCAAGAACCACAAGTACTGAACAGTGCACAGACCTAATCTTTGTGCTGTGCTGAATGTATGTGTGCCTGTGAAACCACAATGAATGAAGTTAACAGTACTGAATACGTGTGGCTGCTGTGTCCATACATTAAGTGCAGGTGTGTCTGAAATGGTACATGGAAGACCCTGGGTTCCATTTTGGAAAGCCCAGTGCTGCCTGGTGAAGACATGAGGAGTAGAGGATTTGCTGCATTCCTGTGAGCTGGGTGGGACACACAAGAGAAGGGAGAAAGAGACTTCCCATATACACTTCAAAGGTTGCTCTTTGAATCAGTGAAAGATCACAAGAAAGGGGCCTGGACCAATTTCCGGAAGGAGATGGAGCTAATAAGGGAATCATAAAGAGTATGTTTGCAGATCTGGGATTAACTTTTTAATGTAAATATCACTCTGCCTGACATCCGGATGTGAATTTTAGTCGCTCCCATGGCCTGTGCTGTGATAATATCAGCTTTAGAGCATCTCCTGCTGTGACAGACAGCCTTTCAAAATGAAGGGAGAGAAAGGAAGGGTGCACTTCAAACACTTCAAAGGAAGCAGAACCCCAACACAAAACTTCAAAAACCCAGACCCTAAATCACATTTGGTGTCTGAAAATGGACTATTAGAAGGGGAGATTCAGACCCCCAATTTGTCATCTGCAAAGCAGCCAATCAGGCTCTGTGAACAGGGAAAGCTCCCCAAGACTTCTGCCTGTGACCAGGACAGGGGGTCAAGCCCTGCTAGTCTCCCTGCTGAGTGAGGAGACATCACCCAGGTAAACCAAGACCACCTGCTCTAGAGCCCAGAGCATTGGAGGGAGAAAAAATATCTGCCACATAAGATGTAGATCATTCTCTATCTGATACCAGGCTACCTTTGCTTGAACCTTCATCTGTAACATGTCAGTCTGTCTTATCATCTAACCTACAGCACCTCCACCTAAAACGTGACCTGGTTCAAGGACTCTCATATTCTAAAATGTTTCCTATCCTATTTAATGATCAGCCTCAACAAACCCACCACTATCCTCTCTATCGCCGTTACCATCTTCCACCTACCCTAACGCTAATAACTCCCTTCTTGGCCAACCAGATGAACCCTGTGTTTCATCTTGTCCCTAAAATCTGTTGTCATATTATCCTGAGAGACAATTGGAACAACAGCAACAATCCAAACAAGAAAAAGATGGTTACTCACTAATCACATTACCACCCAACACTCGGGTGAACTAGTATTCACTACCTTTTCTGTTTCTCTGGCAAGAGACATTGGCAAAACCCTTTGCCCTTCGTGACATACGGGCCCCAGTGAAACTGCTCGAGAAAGCAACGTTCCCAACCACCTGCTCCATTGCAGGCCTGAGAAATCTCTGCAACCTCAAGAACAATCAAGTACATCTCCTGGGACAGGGACACTTCATCCACTAACACCCCAGGTAAAGCTCATGACAGAGCAACTACCAGTAAAGCTTACTGTCCCTCAGAAGTACACAACATCAGAACAGGAAAAGAACACTGGGTGCTCCCAAGAACTCCATCTGTGTCATTCACCAGAGTAATCCCTGAAACTAAGTAACACGGGGCAAATTGTGTGACCCTCAGGTCACACCCACACTGAGCTTTTTTGTGCTCCGATTAATGTGAAATCCTTAAGTAAGAGCAGAGTCACCATATAGGGCCATATATAGGACTCTGAACTGGACCTCCTCTTCATTACAGACAAAGCTGTGAAAAGATACCTCGGAGATACCTTGCCGATTGGACAGAAGGATACCTACGCCTATTCAAAAATCAAATCAAGCGCCTAAATCAAGAAAACTCATACATGAATAGTGGCATCTATAAACACACTCTCCTAACAGATATTGAACAACAAAATAACACAACACTGTAGTGAGGATACGTATTGGGTTGCTGTTCACGCAATCCATCTTTACCCATCCCTTCCTTCTCATATATCAACCTCCCCCTCACAACAACTCCTTTCAAGATGCTCTACTGCACTCCATGAAAGACATCATTGACTAGCAACACCATAACACCATGTTTCTTAGGTGAGCTAAACACCTGAATGATTACACAAACCAAAACTGCACAATAGCACTGTTGGACCTGGCCCTTTTGGCAGGTTCACCCCGCAACTTTTTGCTTTTGCCTAGCCTGTTTCTGTAACCTGGTGTTGGTGATTTTAGGTCTCTGCGCACTTTTTCACTGTGGTACAGTGTAAAGTGCGTGAGCTCTCTGTGTATGTGTGGTGAGTGACCTGCCCTCCCATAGGAATGCATGGGGAATATGGGTGACCATGGGAGTTCCTGATGTGTGGGGAGTGCAGGGTCGAGTTTGGTATGTGCGAACTCGTGAGATTGAATGCTGTGTAATAATGTATGCGGCATGAATGTGTCTAGTGTGGAAGTGCCACTTCTAGACATAGGTGTGCGTGTGTAGTGAGTGTGCTGACACGTGATTGGCTGGAGCCTGGCTCCAGGATGTCTGGATTGGTCTGCCCAGTGGTGAGTGTTGAGATTAGCATGCTGATGTAAGGGGAGGAGTGCAATCAACACAACGTCACTATTCCAAATCTTTAACCTTACTGATAGACAAATCGGTATGGCGCAAAAGGGTGCTGATTATACAATCTTGAGCATTGAAAAACTAGAAAGATTACCAATGACAATGTCAGAACGACCTGTCAGTGAATGGATAATCCACGGAATCATAAATATTCCAATCTCAACCTTCAGGTTTCAATACTGCCAAAAATATATACAGGCTGGCATGTACGAGAAATTGGGAAAGGGGTACCTTAAAACAACTTGGAACCTGCCCTATTCACATGCATGTGTCAGTAATAAAGGACAGAAAGTGTTTCTTAGTGGCAACAATTGTGCTATGTCACTAAGCGGCACGCTTCTGTGTAACGGAATTAGTTTGCATGGAGCCTGTGAAGGGAATTCATACAACCTTTCATGTCACCAGCAAGGCGCACCTGCAACTGAAATAGAACCATTCTTTCAAAGACTCTATAATGGGAGTTACATTCTTATTGTAGACCGCAGATGTTGTAGTCTTATGCCCGGGACTACTTATCTAGTCACTACGACTGCGAAGGTCAAGTGCTGTGGACGTTCTTTGTTCCCCAGCTCCTTTCCAGACAGGGAGGCAAGGGCATGGCCCAGTTTGAAAATTACTTCTATTCGAATAGATACTTTAAGCAGAATGAAAACAGTGCTTCTTCAGACGCCTACAAGGCTCACGTCATCAAAAGAAACGTATGATCTACAAGTCGCAAGGACGACTGCAGAGATACATACATTATTATCGACTAATTCCCCCGTACATTTCGCGGAAATCCTGAGCGAAATCTTAAATATTTCTGATACCACTGGGGTCTCAAAAGTATTTAAGACAGTATTTTCGATGGCATTAACACCATTCAAAGCCATACTGGGTATTTTTCCAGATTTCGTCCATTCGATTTTTGGCGGACTTCCCCTGATCCTGGGACTAATTGCAGGAATCCTATTCTTAGTCCTTATTTTTCGTTATGGCAACCCATGTCACAGATCAAACTCTCGCGACAATGGAAGATACGATCCTAGCCGTTGGATACCGGGACCGGATATCAAAAATCCTGGGACTCTCCCGGCTTAGAGACCTAAACATGACTTGGTTTCTATCATTTCGACCAATGTGGCAAAGGTGTGTTTTACCTGTACTATGGTGTCTGCTATGCGGAGAAGAATGCGTGTTAGACACCTGTCTGACGCTACAATCGGATGCGCCAATGGATGCAGATACACTGTTGGTTCCTACCAAGGTTCACGCTTTGTGCTGCCCTCAAAGGCTGCCAATCCTGATGACGGCATTCCTGGAATCTTCACCACTGCGATTGAAGAGTAGTGAAGTTCAAGATGAAAGCAGCATCGAACAGGTACGACCTTCTGTCAGCAATGCGAATCAGAATGTCAATGCAGACAATCATGCGCACGAATGCATGGTTACCCCTATTTCCGACTTAGTGGAACCTTCCCATGAAGCTGTTGACAGTTTTTTCGAAAGCCTGAATGATATGATGTTCTCTCCAGAACAGAAATAGAGACTTTTGAGCAAGCTCGCACACGGCGTTCCCTGAATTCGGCCTTCAACTTTAAAAATAGAGTCACATGAACAATTCTTCCCACCAGTTCACGGACAACAATTTTTTAGCAGCCCCAAATTATTTTTCACAAATTTTTCGGGACACTTATCTTCTGCTTAAAGTAAGGAACTATTCCTAGAGAACTAAGATTTCTATTTTTAGATACTTTATAAACTTTAGTTGCCCGCTGGGATGTTCACAAATATTTTATTATGTGATGAGATGGTCTCGAACTTCCTTTCTGTATAGCTATATTAAGAGCCATTTCATGTGTATTTTTCAAATACCAAATTAGCAATAATGCATACAAATGCGTGTTTACTTTTGCATTTAATTCATAGCTTAAGTGCATACAATATATATGACTGCAATTTTTCAGTATATTTGAAAATTTCAAAATGCATTTATGTATTTTGGGGTGGTAAGGTATACACTATACTCTATAGTATGTTGTACTATGTTATACTATGCATAGATTAGTAAATATGTCCATAGTTAGCGTGGAGTGGGTGTCATGTATTCCTATAGGTTCTGAATCGATCCCCCTATTCCTGACCCTATTCTGGTTAAACTAACTATCAAGTTAACTAACAGTCAGCCCATGAGGCAAGAACAGCCCCCATGATGCAGATACCGTTATCTGACGCAGTCACACTACGGCACAGGAACGTGTTATCTGATTAGGTCATAACGCTTGAGATCTAATTAGACAAGCGACATTCCTCCAGCCCCTGATAAGGCATACGACGTTCTCATAACAAATCAAACCTATGACAACCTGGAAAATCCGTGCGGCCATTGTTTTGATTTCACAGAGAACTTTAGTAAAGAATGTGCTAACGAGCAAGTCGTATGACATCTTTATTGACGTATCTATGTCCATCCTTACGTCAATCTCGGCACCTTTAAGGTATAAATATTGCCGATCTTGCCCTATGAAAACACACGCGTGGTGACGAGACGGAGCAGCCATACTTGCCGTAGCCCAGAAGCAGAGCAGACCCCGCTGGCAGCAGCCCCGCCTTCCTGACGCGCTGAGAGACGCGCTGCTATCTCAAGCCGAGAGACCCAGCACCGGCGCTTCCGGGCAGCCCTCGCAGGCAGCCTGGAATATCGAGAGCAGAGAAAGAGATACCATTCCTCATTCATCCTAACTTCCAGGTACAGAAATGAATAACCCCTCACAGAGAATTCTTTAGTTATTCACTTGGCAAAAACAAACTTAACTTAAACTGTAACTTTCTATTCCCGCCCACGCATTAGACTTAGGTCAGGTACACGGGGTAGGCGTATTTAGAAACACCAGTTGAGTACGTTTAGTCAAATGTATATGTGTATGTAAATATATTTTAATCATTTTAAACATCATATGGCTCAGAAACCATATCAATGTTTTTACAGTATTATTTTATACTATTGCTTTTAATGTATGCACTTTACTTAACTATAAGTATTGCAATAATATCGATCCATTTCTCATGTATGAGAAAAGAGACTGATCAATAAATAACACCTTTTTATTGAACACGCCCGTCTCTTCCTTTTCTCTACAATCTGATGAGACTAAGAATGCACGTACTGACTGAGTAAAATAATTGCCTTGTGCTCACACGACTCTCGAGATTGACTCTTGATTAGGGTAGAGCAAAGTTGTCATGTTCTATGGTTGTCAGAAACTAAATCCCTTCTTGTCTAATCAGGGAAGTTAATTCCTCCTTGAACATTCGAGAAAGTTTCTAGCGAACTCTGAGCTACGCTGGCAAACCCAAAAATTAAGTCTAGTATCGACAGTAGTAGACCTAGTTAACGTCTGGTCTAGGCCTTTACTGCTGTAGGTATTATTCCAATGCGCAGAGCCTATTGGGAAAATAGGAGCTACACTACACTTGGGTCCTGAATGGAGCTGGGTTTTCCCCACACAATGCTGGCTCCGCCCCCTGTGGTGCGACTGATGACCCTGTCCTACCTAGTGAATGGGAGGGGTGGCTGGGGAAAACAAAGTACTCCCAAAACCAGCTGCGACTGGTTTCTCCCCCACCCTGCACCTTTAGACAAAGGTTTTCAATGTATAAAAGGAGGCTGTGACCTCTTGTCAAATGTTCTTGTTTGCCATCTTGAATCCTGCCAGGGGCGTGCTGCTGCTTGGGCCCAGGGGAAGGCTTGCTTCCCTGGGCCCTGCCCAGCCCCTGGATTCCTGAAGGACTTTTGTGGCTTTCTGCTGCCCTGGCGCCTGGGAGTGCTTTCCTTTGGTCCCCAGCGCTTAATAGCGCTTTGCTCTGCTTCTAGCGCCTGGAAGCGCTTTGGATACTGTCGTAGCGCTGGGGAGCGCTTCATCTGCCTTTGGCGCTTAGGAGCGCTTCATTCATGCTAGCGAGTGCCTACCTCGCTTTAATATTGGTTTTGGAGAGGGAGCCTACCCCTTGTTTGCCCCGGAGAACACCGCGGCAGCCCAGGACAATCGATCATCGCCGCCCGGCCCGCGACCAGGAAGTCAGGCAGGCCAGGGGCGGGCCTCCGGGACAACAGGAACCGGAAGCAGGAGGGCGGGAGCCTACCCCGCCTCCCACGGAAGAGTCGCGGCTGTTCTGAGCACCGGAGCAGGCAGGAGCCTACTCTGCGCCCCGGTGCACTCGCGCTGCCCAAAGGAGACCCCCGACGGAAAGGGAGAATGGCAGAGAGCAGCTGAGAGTGCAGGCGGGGCTCCGTGGTGGAAGAGGAGCCCCGCGCTGCCCAAAAGAAGAGCCAGCCTTCCCCCGCCGAGAGCCGGTAAGTCAAGACGGCCGGGGCGGGGGGAAGGCTACACGAGACCCAGGGGCTGCAGTGGCAGTGTTCGAGCGGCCCTGTTTGGCAGTGGGCCGCTCCTCCGGTCTCCTCACAATTTTCTGTTTTCCGAGTCCACGAAGGACTCCAACAACGCCCGCATTTTTGTGATTGGAGCCCCGAGGCTCCTGGGGGCAATTTGAGATTTACGAGCCCCGAAGGCTCCCGCCCATAGTTGTTGCAGAGCCCCGAGGCTCGGAGGTGCCATTCCGTTCTGAGCCCACAAGGCTCCACGCCCGCAGTTGGTTTTGCGAGCCCAGAGAAGGCTTGAGGGGGCACCTTGATTTCTGCTTTAGAGCCCCGAGAGGCTCAGGGTGCCATTTTGCTTTACGAGCCCAGAGAGGCTCGAGTGCCAGTCTTTGTGCTAGAGCCCTGAGAGAGGCTCATCGCCCACATTTGTTTTAGAGCCCCGAAGAGGCTCTTGAGTGCCATCCTGTGTTCTTGAGCCCACGAGGCTCCAACGCTGGCATCAGCATTGTTTACAACTGCCCAGCACTTTGTGGGCAGTTGCCACGTTTAGGCTGGTGTTCTTTGCTGCCTGCGCAGCCTGCCTGACAATTGGGACACAGGGCGTCCTAGCCCCAACAAGGCCAGAGGGCCTAGGGACTGCCACAGGTTGTGGCTCATGTGAGTTTTGCGCAATTGCTTGTGCTTACACCTCTGAATGTGTTTTGATGCATCATGTGTTTTCTTTCCCTTCACCGCTGAATGTTAATGCATCATGTGTAATGTTCCAATGCTTATACCCCTAAATGTTGGTGATACTTAGGTGGTTGTTTTTCTCCTAGTACAGGTGTTGCTAGTGAGGTTTCGGTTCCCTGTGCAATATTTTCCTAAGGTGGTTAGGGTTGCGTAGGAGGTACTTACCCTTTACCAGTAATTACTGGTTGTGTGCTAACTTGTTCTAAAAGTATTCTATGTGCTAATTACTATTCCTAAAAAGTGATGATTCCTGACAGTGGTCCAGGTGGCCCTGTCTTGTACATATCCCCTGTAAATTCTGCCCGTGCCTGTTGGCACATTGTAAAATGTGTGTTCTTATCTAATGTGTTTTGGTATAATACAAAGGCTATTTTTATATAACCTTGTGTGGAGTTTCCTTTGTCGTGGGCCTTGGGTGTTGTTGCTGGGTGCGCGCGCAAACACTTAACCTACATAGCCTCCAAGTTTAGCCTGGCTGCTCGCGTCACGTTACCTAGAGGGTGAGCAGGGGTTATCTTGGTGTGTGACTCCCTTGCCCCGACTTGGAAGTGGTGGTCTCTGACTGACTCTGGCGCAAGCCTTGGCCAGCCAGAGATCCCGTTTCTAACAAGCACATTTTTCATCTTTAACCTTGAAGCTCGTAAATTCTTCCCACAAATTAGTGGACCAAGAAACGGAACTCTTAAGTTGCTGCTTGTAGGAACTGGAAACCTCCAATAAAATCTAGAAGTCCTTTTAACTGTATCATCTCCACGTAGAGACTTCCAATTACCTAAGGAATTGGTAATGTCAGGGGGACACAGACAGCTACTGAGCTCAGGCACCCTTATGCTGAACAATGTGTCTGCTCAAAGGAACAACCCCATAAACACTTCTTCTTAGGGAGTGAATCCAAGCTGTAGAATTCTCTCCCTCCCCTTATTAGGATAAACCCCTTTTACAAAGCCTTAGAATATGAACCAAAAAGGCTACACAACATCTCCTTTCCAGACTTCATTTACTGACATATAGGAATACAAGTCGGACAAATTCTTCTGAGGGTCAAATTATGTTAAAGTCTCTCATCGAAGTGTATGCCACAACCTAGGGAGGCCCCACCCCTTCAATAGTTGGAAGCACACACCTATCCATGTTCCTTGTATACACATTGAACTTTTGCTCCTTTTTTACATCGTTTGCTCTTCCCCTCAGTCACCATGTACCTTCTACATTGTTGCCTGGAAATGCTATGCTACAGTGGCAAAACATAAGTCCCCGTAGCCCCCGCAGTGGGGGGGGAGGGGCCTCTGAGCTCCAGGGGGCGCCCTCAGCAAAAGTGGTAGGCGGTGCGCCTGGGAGGGGGGCCCGTCCATGTACTTTGAAGGGGGCCCCCCTTAAAGTTTTGTTACGCCACTGCTATGCTACACTGAAATGCAAAATGACCTAGTTCTTGTAAATGTTTTGCATACTGTCCACTTATTTGAGTAATGATTTTCTTCTCATACCAGTATAGATTATGTAACTCAATTAAAGCCTCTGCCACTCTTTGGGGTAATCTTTAAGCTATACAAGACCTCATAAAATGAAATATTTTCACCAATAGGAGTGCACGTCACAGCATTAACATTCCTATTGCATCCTCCCCCTTCAGCCTGTTTAACAAACACAGTGATCTGACCATGGATAACATGAAACCTAGACGCCTTTGACGATAGAAATGTCTGCTAAAAGACTATTGGACCCACTGATGACAGCTACTTATTTCCATCATTAGCTCACAGAGATCTTTGGCAAAGTCATTTTGCTAAGAGTTTTATGCATTCAACAACATAATTGAAGGGTAGGCTGGTTTACATTGGATATGAAATTACAGAAAATCGAATTATAACCCTGGAAAGATTATTGAAAAAGACATACCACATAGTTATAACAAGTAACTATAGATACAGTCCAGAATATAATAGCAAACATCAAGAAAGAACCAAAAAAGATGTCAAACTACTCACAAAGCATATTGGATAATGTTTGCCAAACTAAGGATCTCTTAAAAATTATCTGTCAGTTCTGTGACCAGGATTACAACCCATTTGTTACCAATTATGCAACAAAAGCTCTGGTCCTTGCTAACTTACATTGTATTTAAAAACCTAACATCCTGAACATTCGCTGTCAGTCGAGGACAATGAATGAAACCTCTTTTACCCACTTTCCACAACCAAAAACTGCTTAGCCTAAAGTATGCAGATTCAGTGTACTGAGCTAGTAAGGCCCATTTCTATTGCCAGATCTCCAGCTGAGCTGAAACCATGTCATCAAAATATTCGAAATTATCCTCCAAGCATTGCCTTTCTTCATAGACACCGGAGTGGTCATTAACTCATCTCTCTCAGCTGGAAAGCTTCTATTGAACTAAAAACGACCTGCATTATGTCAATCCTTAATAAACAAGGATTAGCAGAATCAGACCCAACAAGCACAAACCAAAAACCAATTGACCATTCTCACAGAAAGGCATAGAAAAATTATGCTTCTCACAAATCTCTAATTTCCTCAATCTTGGACGGACTGGTTTCCACCCAGAAACCAGGGCGCCGAATTGGCATAAATTGCAAACTCAGAAGATCTCAAAAACACAGTAGCTTCTAACAGCATTTCTGTCTTGTTTCTTCTGGATTTGTCATCAGCATTGGAAACTGTAGAACATCTTCTATTGCTCCGAAGGTACAATTCCTAATCAGATTAAATCCTACCTGGCAGAAAGATGCAAATTCTCATGGTCCCTTTGTTTTGCACACCCCTGTTTACTAACCAAGTTGATATCCTCAGGATCAGCAATCATTGATGTTTATGATATACCTGTCCTAACTCTTACAAGTCTTTGACACTTTCATGCTTAGTTGATTGAACAACATTGAAAAACATTGGTGATACCCAGATCATCGTAAAACTGGAGGAAATATCAGGCTTTAAGGACGAAGCCAATGCCTGAGGGGAATAGACACTTGGACGTAGCAAAATCACCTAAAACTAATCTCTTTAAATACATAGATGTTAACTTCCGGACCATGGCAGAAATATGATCCAACCACCATCTGGCTGAAGAAATCGGAAAGTACACAAATACCTCTACACAAGAGAAAAATATAGGAGTGAATATAGACTTTATGGAATTAAACATATTGGTCACCATCATTATCTTATGCCAGATATTTCGCCACCAGGGCTTCTCATTGGGTTGTTGGCCTGTAGAGCTCTAGTGTGAATCAACAATGCCAATGGGTATTTGTTAGAAATTGGGTTTCTGATTGGCAGAGGTATACACCCTGTCCAAGCAGAAACCACAATCCTAGTAAGTCTGATTCTCACCATAAATTAACCTGTGCTCATCCTCTGGTAGCTTAGCACAGAGCAGGCAGGTTTAACTTAAGAAGCAATGTGTAAATTATTTGTGCAACACTTCAAACAGAAGCACGATGACAACACCACACAAAGACTCCACGCCAGTTTACAACAATAGCTTATATTTTTATGAACAAAACAAGACCAACGTGACATAAATCCAGTAATCAGAACCGGAGTAATGAATTTTCAAAGATTAAATACAATAGTAGTGCTTAAAGTCATAAAGCGCAACTGGGACTATCTGGTCACATAGACTGTGTCAAATTCAAATGTTCAGGCCGACCGTGACGGAGCATGAACCAGTTAGAGGGACCAGCCTTGGCCCTCTGAAAAGTACCTTACATGCATCATCGATGGAGTCGATGATGCATGTGCATCGAACTGCAGGTTTGAAGGTGATGCATCTGCACCAAGCCGCATATAGTCAGAGATGTGTCAGAAACTGGAGACGATGCACCACACAGTTTGCGATGTGATGCCTGCGGTCCTTGCAGCAGCGACAATACGTCAGAGTCGAGGGAGATGCGCCGGTTCTGATCTGCCCAACTATATGTGGATTCTGGTAGTAGCAGCACTTTATACCCACTTCCAAGGGCCCAGGTCTGGGTTGGCACCACATGGCAGAGCAAGATTTACAGCAAACAAAGTCCAGGTACTGTTGCAGGATCATTTTAAGTCTCTGATGACCCGGAGACTTAGAACAGGGGGAAAGACAGCACACCCTTAGAGTCACTCTGGGTTCAAGTGAGATGGGTCCAGCCCTTCCTCAGTCAGGGCAGAGGGTAGCAGGCAGCAGGGCAGCACAACAGAAAAGCAGTTCTTCCAGAGCAGCAGTCCAGCAGAGTGGCAGTCCTTTTAGCAGCACAGCAGTCCTTCCTCCTGTCAGAGCTTGTCACGCCTGCCAGCTATTCAGAGTGCATGCAGACAACGCGAGGCCAATCCAATATGGCCGCGCGTCACTGCGCATGTTCGAGGGGATCGGGCAGGAAACTGAAGCCTGACCTCCCCGCTACTCTGAGCTTCGCGCTCTAGTTTCTCATTGCTACTTGCGGCACGTCACTTCCACCTCGCCTCGTTTCACTCACTTTGTTTCCTGCCATGGACCCTGATTGTCGGATCCACATCGTAGCCTGATTTCCAAGTTGATCTTCGTTGCTTGAAGTATTCTAGTTACGCTTTTGCTGAAGCACTGTTGTGCTTCCCAGAACCTCGTTGTTTAGAGGCTTACTCTCGGTATTCCGCCTTACCCTCTTTGCGGTATATTCCGAGTGTCCCCTTATTTTTTGATTCACCAATTGTCCCCTGTGCCGGCTGTCTTCTGTCTGAGTCCTTGTGGGGGCCCCTTGCCTACGCTCTTGCTGATCCGCCTTTTGGCCAGACTACGGTTCCGTCAAAGAGCCGGCCTTGTGGGGCGTGGGTTGCTGGTGCCTCCTGTTGGATTCTGGGAGTTGTGGTCCGCCTGGAGGAACATTCCTTTTTTGTTTGTTTCCCTTTAGCACATTGAGTTTGCTGGATTTCCTGGATGCTAGCATTCGTCACAGTGCAGGGGAAAGATGACCTGGTAACGCGCTTGTAGCGCACTTTTAACATTTAAACATTTCCTTTGTGAGGGTTCTGTTGGTTCTTATGCATATGCTTACTACTCTTCTAGACACTCTATAGCTGTGATCCTATAAGTTCTATTGTTCAACCACGCAGTTCAGCCCGTTGCTTTTCAGGGGTAAGACAAGTACAGACCCATATCATTACTCATTGGTGTTTATCATACCCCGTGGTTACATGCTTTCATTCATAACAGGCATCCCGTGGTACCTAGACACTGTGAACGTTTAGGAAAGCAGATGGATCCCTAGAATCCCAGGTCACTCCTTGTCTTTACCAGGTAATAGGCTATATTTGTAGAAAAATATAAGAAATGCTTGCTGCTTGTTGTTGTACTAATTAACCATTCCTTTTAGCACCAGCTTCCTCCAGAGAGAGAGATCCGTCCAAGAAGTCCAGTGTCTCTTCCCCCTCTTACCTTATTTTGTTCCCTCCTTTCCCTCCAGATCACCATTGCGTTCTAGTGTTTGATAGCCGCAATAGGTGTAGGGGGGACGGGTTGGGTTAGACTTCGGTTCCTGGCACTCCTGCGGAAACTGCCTTTGGCTCCTTACAGAGCTCTTCACAGATCCAGTAGTGTATCAAAGGGGTAGAATCAGCAGTCCAGTTCTTATACCCAGTGGTGCCTTTGAAGTGGGGGAGACTTCAAAGAAGGAGTTTGAAGTGTACAGAGATCCTCTCTCACCAGCCTTGGCTCCAGACACCAAGGGGTATGCAGCCCTTGGTGTGGGGACAGGACACAGCCTATTCAAGTGTAAGTGTCAGCTCCTCCCTCCTATCCTGCCCAAGATGACCCATCAGTATGTGGATGGCCACTCAGTCGCACCTGAGCTCCTTTTGTGTGTGGCTGTCTAGAGGAAATGCACAAGTGGCATTTTAAAAAAGGTAATGATAAATTCTACCTAACCAGTAAAGAGGATTTATCCTTACCATTCCAGTGATATGAAACATGACAGATCTACTCCTTCTGGATCAGGAATTACAGCTTATAGCGTGTAATAGGAAAATCCCAATGTTAACCTATAAGACGGATAGGCCTCACAGTAGTGAAAAATGAATTTAGATGTTTTTCAATGCCAGGACATGCAAAACTTAAAAGAACATTCCCTAAGTTTTGATTACACAGTACTCTGCTCTATGGGCTACCTAGGGCCTATCATAGGGGTGGCTTGTACATAATAATGGGGGAGTTTAAGGCTTGGCAAGAGGTTTTAATTGCCAAGTTGACATGACAGTGTAACACTGGCTTTGCAGTGGCAGGCCTGAAACATGTTTAATGTGCTAATTCTGGAGGTGGCACAATCAGTGCTGCAGGCCCACTAGCAGCATTTATTTTACAGGCCCTGGACACATGAAGTGGACTCTATAGGAACTGTTATGTAAATTAAATAAGCCAATTGCGGATAAGTTAATCAAACCATGTTTAGGGGAGACAGCATGTGCACTTTAGCACTGGTTGGCATTGGTAAAGTGCTCAGAGTCCTATGGTCAACAAAGAATTCAGCACATTTATGCAAGCAGGCAAAACGCTTCAGGGAAGGCCACCCTAAGGCTGACACGACTAACAGTATCAGATTAGGCTATCAAGACAACTAATGAATGAACTACAATGGATACAAAAGTGTGCAGAAAGACAAGTGCTAAATCTGAGCAGGCATGGCAACAACATTCCTGCTCTCCATTCCCAGCACTGGCTCCCAGTGGTTGCAAGAATCTCTTCCAAAGATCTCTGCATTGCCGACTGGGAAATCCATCGAACAGACCCCTCCTCTTTAAACCAAAACCAGGGCTCTACTGCCAAACGCAAACTCTTAGGCCCAAACTGGTAACACGCTTCATCAATCACTTTCAATAAAAAAAGAAACTGGTTATGCAATCGCTCTCTCTGCAGACTTGCACATTTTGCAACATTCCTCTAAAGAAAGAAAGGGTAATTTGCGACCACTTAGAGTTTAGAAGGGCCATAAAGACCAGTCTGTTTCCTGAAACATGATACCAACTTCAATAAACTCAGAACAACCACTGGTCAGTGTCCCTCACTTTCCCAGGGTCCTTCTGCTACATTGCTGTCATAATACTGTGTGGAAACAGGATTCTTTTCCACATGCTCATATGCTACAGTGCGCAATAGGGCTTTGGGGGGGCGGCCGACCAGCGGGAGGCCTGCCACCCCCGGGGGGGTTTGGGGCCTGGGAGGGGGGGGGTAGAGCCAGCACCGTATGTGGGCTGGTTTTGGGCTGTTCTGGTAGCCTTGGGCTGGGGTTGGGCTATATTTGGGCTGCTTGTGGGCTGGTTGCCTTTAAAACCGGCCATTTTGGGTAATAGGCCACCATTTCGGTGACTTGGGACACAGCAGCCGGGCGAGGGGTGGGGGATAAAAATTTTTATAAATTTAATTGTAATGGTGGTCACGTCGCGTGGGGGGGCAGGGTCGCCCTTTGGTTGTCCACGGGGCCTGTTTGGTGCTGGGAGTCGTGGTTGGCGGTGGTGTGAGGAGCGGAGGCAGACGGCATGCAACTCCGAACCGCGGGTCCTGGAGGGCCGGTGGTGAGGCCGCTGTGGCGCGCCGCTGGCGATGCTGCGGTGGCCGGATTAGCGGTGGTGCCGCTGCGTGTATGCCCCAGGTAGGAGGGGGGTGGGTGGGGGCATCGCAGGGCCTGGCGAGAGGGCGGTGCGGTAGGGACGCGGCCGGGGTGCGGGGCAGGTGCAAAGGGGTGAGCTCATCGCGGGTGGCGGCGGCTGAGCCTAAGCGGCAGGTAGCTCTGCACGTGCACCAACCTCTGGTACGTCGGGTCTGTCCTTGTGCGGTAGACAGCGCATTAGGTTTCATGTGCTTTCAAGGATCCTATAGCAGGCATGTCGGTACAGGCAGCGACAGCGGAGCTATCGCTTAGATTAACAGCGTTTACTTGTCTGACAGGCACGTTTCTAGGCCAAATCTGCCAGGCTCTTAAAAGCCGGGCTCGCATCTGCACTTCCCTAAGTGCGCGGTAATGAGGAGCACTGGGGGGGGGGAATATGTTACCACTCCGGATCTGGTAATCGGAAGATGATGATAAGGGGGGGTGGGCTGGGGGGTGCAGGGGGGGCAGATGTTGAGAGCCTGGGGAGGGGGGAGGGCGGGGCTGGGGGGGAGCTGTTGCGCCGGGTGTGCGAAGGGGGGGTATGGGTTGGTGGGAGGGGGGGCGGACCGTGGGTAGGGGGAGGCCCGTTACGGGAGGGCAGGCCTTCGAGGGGGGTGTCCAGCGGGGGCGGGGCAGGTGGGGGGGTGGGAGGCACGATGGGCGCGGGGGGGAGCATGACGGGTGTGGAGGGGGGCTTTCGGGGGTGGGGGGTTTGGTTGTCCCCCGGCTTGCTGGACCACACCTCTTGTTCTGGACAGGGACGCGGAGATTGGCGCTCGGAAGGGCAGCATGCGGCCCCAATCGACCGAGGGGATGGGCCGGCTCTGCCTGGTATGGGCGGTCATCCTCCCACGAGGGACCATCTTGGAGCGCGAGGGGAAGCGGGGCGGTGTGCCCCCCCCCCAAGGGTCAGCACGGCCTCCGGGGGTTGGGGCTGGAGATTGGAAGCGGTTGATCGGATGCTGAGTGTTATTTATTTCTTTATGAGTTTGAATGGCGCAGACTTTACTGAATGTGTCGGAGCGCTTCAAGATAGGAACGGACCTGATACGGGAGCAGTACAAAGTGAACGACTGGAGAAAGCAACGTTAGTGACAATCAGGTGCAAACAAACTGCTAGAGGAGCAAGTGGTGGCATGATACTGCAATCAATGGAGGACACTTGAACACAAGGGCACGGGTTACGTGGGGGTAGCGAACAGTGTGTACCTGGTACTTGGTGACGTGTACTTGTTACTGGGAGGGCCAAGCAAAGGTGATAGGGTGTTAGCGTATTTATGGCAGCCTAACGAACCACACGTACACATGAGGACAGCACTGACATGGTCACGTAGAATGAACATTTTGTTTGCAAAAAGGTCTGCCCGCAGGTAATAGTGGGGGAGGAGCTGGTGGTTCGAAGCGGAGGCGGAAGGGAGTTCCAGTTGCTAATTGCGTTGCCCGGAAAGGGTGGGGCCATCGGTCGGTCCTTCTTGCAAGTGGGAAGTCCATGCTGTCGTTTTTCCGCATTTGGTTATGAGCTAGAGCCTACGGAGAGTTTCGGTTTCCTTGTGAGATAGTGTAAAGGGGCAGGACGAGGGAATGAGTGGAAGGAGGGGCCCGGTGCTGGGCAGGAGGCCTTGAGGCCATTGGACTATGTGAGGATGCGGAGGAAGAGGGGGAGAGGCGTAAAGGGGGTGGGGGGGAACAGAGTAGCGGTGTTGGTAGGGTGCTTCAGGTATGCCCACGGCTGGGAGCGCCGAGTGTGACTGGCCCGCCGGGAATATCGGGATGGAACATGTCAGTTACTATCATGACATATTTTGCTCGTTCTCTTCTCCGTTTAACAGAAGGGTATGGCTGTTGATTTCGTATTCATTCTTTTGTCCTCATCAGTAAGGCTGCTTGGGCACACCAGGATTCAAGTCTATGACAACAAGGGTACGAGGGCTCCTTCAGCAGAAGGCTTATACCGTAACACTAGAACAGTAATAGCTTTCATGCAATGACCGTAGTCGACAGGTACCGAAATCGAGTGGGGTGATGAGGGTTCGAGGGAGCGGGGCCTGAGGACGTGTGTCGTATGGCTTCTTTTTTCTTACAACACAATCCCATTAATACTACTTCTGATTACTGTTAGACAGGATTTTTTGTGCCATTTTCAATGTATTCTTGAACATCGACAGAAGGCTGAGCTGGCCGTAACAGGGGTTAAAGCTGAAAGTTGCACACGACTCAAGGAAGATCAAAAATGCCTCTTTAAAGGCAGGTCAATAACTGGGCAAGCCTTGCTGGTTTAGGGATTGTCATTAACAAGTATTGGCACAGCCAATAGGCCTCACCTTTGGGACCTTGTAGGTGTTTAGCTATGCGACGCATTCTCCTGGGTGCGGTGCAAGGTAAGCTATCTCAGGTGAAGGGAAGCCTGGGAGTGGGGGACAGGGTAGTAGGAAGGGGCACATATCAAGGAGGGTGGGTGGCAGGGAAGGCGTCACTGGGAAAGCAATGATGAAAGGGGGGACAAGCAGCGTTGATTGGGGATCAACCAGTGAGGAGAGAAGGTGAGGGGCAGGGGGCAGTACTGAGGTGTTGGAAAGGTGTTCAAGGCATTGCCCTAGGAGGTTTGATCTTGCGTGCGTGGATTGGGCGATTTAGTTCTTTGTTGCAGTGGGCTTTTTCCTGGCGGACAGGCTCTGAGACGGTGACATACGATCTGGAGGACTTCTTTCTGGTGGGACGGCCGGGTTTGACGGACTGCCAGCGACAGCTGGTCAGTTGTACGGGCCTCATGGTTTGCCTGGAGGGTGCCCCGGGCTCCAGAGAAGACATACGGTCCCAGACAATGCTGTCCTGGCTTGGTATAGAGTCGACTCCGGGGCAGGGAAGCACGCCTGCCAAGGGAGGAGGGGGCGTCAATGTTGGCATGGGGGAGACAGCTGCCCAGGGGATGATCGATGTCGTGTGCGCTGTGTGTACCATTCAGTTCGGTTGGCAGTGGGTTTTTTTTCCTGGCAGACAGGTGCTGGCGGTGACGCACTATCTGGTTGACTTCTTTCTGGTGGGACGGCTGGGTTCGACGGACTGCCAGCGTCAGCTGGTCTGTTTTATGGGCCTCGTGGGCTGCCTGGGGATGCCCCTGGCGCCAGAGAAGACGTGCGGTCCCAGACGGTGCTGTCCTTGCGTGCTATAGAGCTCGACTCCGGGCCATGGAAGCTTGCATGCCAGAGGACGGGGGGCTGCAATGTTGGCATGGGGGGCGAAAGCACTGCCCATGGGATGTTTGCTTTCGTGTGCGATGTGGGAGACATTCAGTTCTTTTTGCAGTAGGCTTTTTCCGGGCGGACAGGCTCTGGGTTGGTACTGCACTATCTGGATGACTTCTTTCTGGTGGGACGGCCGGGTTGCAACAGACTGCCAGCGGAGCTGGACGGTTTTACGGGCCTTGTGGTTTACCTGGGGGTGCCCCGGGCGCCAGAGAGGAAGCACGGTCCCAGTTCGGTGCGGTCATTCCTTGGTAGAGAGCTCGACCCCGTGGCATGGAAGCACGCCTGCCGGAAGACAAGAGGATGGCAGCGGCATCGTTTGGGTCTGAGGCTGTCCGGTTTGACGCTGCCGCATCATTGACTACGGTTGTCAGTCGGGGAATAAGGGGGATCTGTTGGGACAGGCGTTCTTGGGGCATTTCCATGGTGTGCCTATGACCTGACAGGGGAGGAGTTGCAGCAGTAGAGAGCAGTAGATAGCAGAGAGGCAGGGGACCGGTGGCTTCAGCAGGAGCAGGTGGTGCGGTTCAGGTTGAATTTGATGGACGGGGGTTTTTTGTTGCGGGGTGACGATTCGCCATCGGCGGGGGACTGAAGGACGGAGCTGTTGGAAGGTTAAGCGGGGTTTTGGTCGAAGAGGAGGTGACAGAGTGTGTGCAGCAGGGGTGTTGGAGGGACCTGCGGCACACCATATGGTATATGGGTGAGGACCTGAAGGCGTTACAGAGGCATTAGTTTGGAGTGGGGCGGCAACGGAGGCTGCGCGTCAGGGTAGGGAAGGCCTCGGGCCCTGCAGGTCGGTATGTGAGGGGGCGTCTGTCAGGCAGTGGGGGGAGGGGAGTGACGCTATGACATGAAGGAAATATTTCCCGCCTCTCTCGGGTGTGTCTTTTCAGGGGCGGGGCCAACTGCAGAGGCGCCGGAGAGCTATTTGGTGAACACTCCTTTATAAAGCAAGCAGAAAGGGGGACTGGGTCGGAAGTTGACATTGGAGGTCAGGTTGTTCATGGGGGCAGGCGCTGGCATGCTTTATTGCCGGCTTTGTGTGAGGGGGAAAAGGGGAGAGTGTGCCAGACGTGGCCTTGGTAACGTGCAAAGGGTTAGCGTTAGTTAAACAAGTAAGGAGGGTCCTGTTGGTGAGTCGGCGCAGGTAGGCGGGGGTCTTGTCAAGTGGTCGGATTTTAGGTCACCGGCGGGTTTGGAGGGGGGTTGAGAGGCCAGCGGCCATAGATAGGCCCGGAGGATCCTTATAGGGAACTGAAGGCTTTTGAGGAGAAAGAAGGGTGGGAAAGGATGGAGCGCCCGGAGATTAGGCTCGGGCGGTGGTTTTCAGGGAGGAGGGGTACACCTGGCAGTACGGAATGGAGTTGTATGTGGTACACTTGCAGGAGGCTTTGGATCCGGCCATTGGTGGGTGCAGATACACGAAAGTGCAGGAGTCCTGGGGGGGGGGGGTCGAAAGCCGTTAGCACGTCTTTCGAGTGGCGGTTCTTCCTAATATATGGGGGAAGTGCAGGAGATATGTTTTGGATATCGGGGGGTAGATCAAGCACAATAAAGTATTTAGCCAGGTGGAGAGGCAAATTGACGTTGTTGCTAATTGTTTACTGCTTGTGGATTGGGGGATCCAGTTTAGGGGAGGGGGTGGGGCGTTTGTCAGCAAATTACATATTTAGTGAGGCCTAATTATGTACAGCGCAGGCCAAGGTGCACCTGCTTCCAATAAAGCGACCTTTATCACACCAAAATTCTGAGTCTCTGGTCGGTGCTTTGCTTCCCCCACCCCCTCCCCCGTTGGGCCCCAATGACTGTGTTCACACCACATCTGCAAAACTCACACACCTCACCCAGCACACACCTAATGGACAAAACTCCAATCAACGCAGCGGAGGGCACCCAGGAACACTGTGTGAGTGGGGAGCGCTCCAAGACCTCCCCAGGGGTTTAAAGCACTATTTGAAGTATACAACCTGAGCAGCTACTTAATCGTTCACGCACAAAACGTTTTGAGCTCTATCCAGGGTAATAAAATGCTATAGAAATACCTACACAGTGCCATTTAATGTTGAATCCTTACAAATTAAAGCTCATTTAACGTTTATTGTTAAGCTCTTGCACAAAGTGGGAAAGTGGGACCCACTATTTGGGATTGTTTGTTATGGTTTTGAACCTGAATTATGATTGGGAAATAATTGTTTTGATTATTTTGATGTCAATGCTACTGGGAAGCGTGTGTGTGTGTGAACATAGAGAGGGATAGAGAGTAAACATTATTTTCAGTACTATAGGTTTCTCAGGGGTATATTACCAACAACTAGCGATAATTTTTGTCTCTAACTTGTTTAGAGACAAAAATTATCGCCGCACATCGGCGATTTCTATCGCAGATAAACCTTGCTATTAGCAAGGTTTATCGCAAATGCGATAAAAAACGCCCGCAATGCATGAATATCGCTGAAAAGTCAGCGATATTCATGCATTTTCGAGCAAATGCTCTTAGCCATGTTATCCACCTCCCATTGGATAACATGGTGAAGAACTGCTCAGGGCAGGTGTTAGCTTTTGGAGATATTCGCGCTTAGCGCGAATATCTCCAAAAGTTGGTAATAGGAGATAGCGATGTTAGCGACTGTTTCCAGTCGCTAACATCTTGGCACGCCCACTTTGCATGTCATTAGTGATAAATATCACTGACATGCAAAGCGGGGCCCAAGATGGTCGCTATCTCCTATTAGCTGTCACTAACTGGTGTTAGCGACAGCTTGGTAATAGGGAGATAATTTTATCTCCGCTTTCTTGGCTTTTAAAGCCAAAAAAGCGGAGATAAACCCCTTGATAATATACCCCTCAATCTTTTTGTATGTACTGTACCGAAATTACCCGTGAATGCACCTTCACTGGCCTTCAGATCCTTCTAGAATGACCAGCTAACAATAGACCGCTCGTAAAGCGTGGTGGGGGTGGTGTAAATTGCTAGGTTAACATGGCGCACAGAGGCACAGCACAGCTTGCGAGATGTCAAAGTTAACGCAGCTTTTTGCCGCTCTCTAATACCCCAGTCAGCAGTGCCAATCTGCAGCAAAACACAGTTATTACACCATGACATTATTTCACCTTTATAGGCATATGGTAAAGCCTGCTTTGTGGCTGGGAGCAGATCGGCTTCCTATAATTACAATGTGAACCGCGGCACCGCCGGCTCTGCAGATAGCGGATCGGTGATTAAAGCTGAAATCACCGGGTAAGTAGTTCGGTGACACCGCGAGTCACAACAATAATCAAAGCCTCAACTCTCTGGTTTGTGATGAAGTGGCGATAGTGCAGTGATTCAAGTAGGGACTGCGACTCAAGTGCCACTACTTGGGCGCCGGAGACGGCAGACACATTTCTCAGGCAGATACTCAGCGCGTGCTATTGACTGGCCTCGAGCAAATCTTTAACCCGACATCTTGGCGCGAGCATGACTGCGCATCTCATTTGTGGCGGGCACCGGAGTCTCGAGCCTGACCGCCGCAGGCCGTCCGCGCGCCCTGCAGGTACATATTCCTGCGAGCGGCTCTCGCGCCTGCCACTTTGAACACAAGCGAATGACTGCTTCAGGCCAAACAGGTTGCCCACCTAGACAGATTTCAGTCTATGCAAAGCAACATAACGTACACATCCAGTAAGAATCTAAGACAAAGACAGAGACTGACAAAAAAAACGCACAAACAAAACCAGTCGCACGTACAAAGACATGAACACGTAAAGTAAAAAAAAATGCACAGCCACACATGCAGCAAACCAGGCAGATGCACCAGGGACAAAAGCACATGCAGATACACAGAAAGGCAAACATACATAGAGAACCGAGTGAGAAAGACAAACGCATGCACACAATTACATACACAGAGACACATCCACATAACACAATGACAAGCACAGACCTCCATAAATGTCACTTTCTTGGTGAATGCCTCCACCCTCCCAATTTATATTTCCAAGTAATATGTAACACTAACTGCAGTGAGGCACCTATGCGCTTGGGGAGTCAATAGCTTAAGCCTGCTTTCAATATCCCTAGAAAATATTATTTTTCTACCCGTACTAAATTGCGGTATTTGATTATTAAACCTGAGCGCACCCAGCAGCGTGTTACACAGCGCTCCATAGATAAGGGGGCAGCTACCTCTCCTGAAGCTCGTTACCATTGGAGTGTTGGCCGGGTTTTTGTCTCAATAACTCAGCTGTGGTTCTGTTAAAATCTTCCAACCCGATTCAACCAAATCTGCATTGAATGCATGATGCATGGGTGACTTGCCATGCTTGCCTTGCAAATGGCTAAACAGGTGGTTATCTTATACGCCCCGCCACCCACCCCCCCTGTTCCTTGCATGTATTTCAAACACAGACATTCCTGTTTTCCCAAGTGGTCCAACAGTTGTACCTCCCATCGGTAAACCACTGGACTGCAAGAGCAATGTGAAGACGTACCCACATGTATTAGTTTGCAGTTCCTGCTGGTCATCATTTGGAGGAATCATTGTTTCTCTAAAACCAGATGATTTACATAAATTGTTAATTATTTGTCCTGAAAAAGGTAGACCTTAACCATGGGCATGTCGAAACATCGATGCTTTGAACATAAAGCAATTCTTGGATGTTTCTGTCTAACTAACACCATACATGTTTTATTTTTGAGTGTAATTACAGTATAAAGAGCTATAGGGAATAGCCTCTGACATTCCCTTGCATTGATGAATGCCCTAAAATACATTTCCATCCTTTATTAAGAAGTTGATGTGATTTGGAAGAATTTGAATCAAGGAACTGTGCAATATTTCATATAATAAGTAATACTGACTGGGTATTTAATAATAAACTATGATGTTTTGATATGCTTTTATAAAATATGATTTTATGCTTTTCCTTTCTCTTATTTTGAACGTTTGCTTTCTTTTTTTATTTTTAATGCTTGGTACCACATTGCTTTGCTTAGTCCTGTATTTTGTTTTCAATCAATCAATCAATCAATCATGGGCATTTATATAGCGCACTACTTACCCGGAGGGTCTCAAGGCGCTTGGGGGGGGGGGGGGGTGCTGCTACTGCTCGAACAGCCAGGTCTTGAGCTTCTTCCTGAAGGAGAGGTGGTCTTGGGTCAGGCGCAGGTCGGGAGGGAGGGAGTTCCAGGTCTTGGCGGCCAGGTGGGAGAAGGACCTTCCTCCTGTTGTCGATCTTCGGATGCGGGGGACGGCGGCGAGGGCGTGACTGGCTGATCGGAGGTGGCGTTTGGGAGCGTAGAAGTTGATGCGGTTGTTGAGGTAGCTCGGGCCTTGGTCGTGTAGGGCTTTGTGTGCGTGGGTGAGGAGACGGAAGGTGATTCTCTTGTTGACGGGGAGCCAGTGCAGGTCTCTCAGATGTCCGGAGATGTGGCTGCGTCGGGGGATGTCGAGGATGAGTCTGGCTGAGGCGTTCTGGATCCGCTGGAGTCTCTTCTGGAGCTTGGCGGTGGTTCCGGCGTAGAGGGCGTTGCCGTAGTCCAGTCGGCTGGTGACGAGGGCCTGGGTGACCGTCTTCCTGGTCTCGGTGGGGATCCACCGGAAGATCTTTCGTAGCATGCGCAGGATGTTGAAGCATGACGAGGAGACGGCGTTGACTTGTCTGGTCATGGAGAGGGAGGAGTCCAGGATGAAGCCCAGGTTGCGTGCGTGGTCTGTCGGTGTGGGTGCGGTGCCCAGGGCGGGGGGCCACCAGGAGTCATCCCAGGCGGAGGGCGAGGAGCCCAGGATGAGGACTTCCGTCTTGTCTGAGTTCAGTTTCAGGCGGCTGGTCGTCATCCATTCGGCTACATCTTTCATCCCTTCGTGAAGGTTGGCTCTGGAAGCGGCGGGGTCGTTGGTCAGTGAGAGGATCAGCTGGGTGTCATCGGCGTAGGAGATGATGTTCAGGTTGTGTTGGCGTGCGATGGCCGCGAGGGGGCTCATGTAGACGTTGAAGAGGGTGGGGCTCAGCGAGGATCCTTGAGGGACGCCGCAGATGACTTCGGTGGCCTCTGACTTGTACGGTGGTAGGCGGACTCTCTGTGTTCTTCCATTGAGGAAGGAGACGATCCATTCCAGTGCCTTCTCCTGAATTCCGACGTTGCTGAGGCGCTGCACTAGGGTGCGGTGGCAGACAGTGTCGAATGCCGCGGAGAGGTCTAGGAGGATGAGGGCCGCTGTTTCTCCGTTGTCCATCAGGGCTCGGATGTCATCGGTGGCAGCGATCAGGGCGGTCTCGGTGCTGTGGTTGGCTCGGAAGCCAGACTGTGAGGGGTCGAGGGATCCATTCGTCTCGAGGAAGGCGGCCAGCTGTTTGTTGACGGTCTTCTCGATGACTTTGGCTGGAAACGGGAGGAGCGAGATGGGGCGGTAGTTCTTGAGTTCGGTGGGGTCCGCTGTTGGTTTCTTAAGTAGAGCGCTGAGTTCGGCGTGCTTCCAGCTCTCCGGGAAGGTGGCGGTGTCGAAGGAGGTGTTGATGATGTCCCGCAGGTGGGGTGCGATGACAGCGTCGGCCTTGTTGAAGACGTGGTGAGGGCAGGGGTCGGTCGGAGATCCGGAGTGGATGGAGTTCATCATGCGGGCGGTGTCATCGGTGCTGATCGGAGTCCAGGCGCGGAGGGTGGTGGTGGGTGGCGTTGCTGCGGTCGTTGTGTGCGATGGTTGACTACTGAAGCTGTTGTGTATGTCCGCGATCTTGTTGTGGAAGTAGGAGGCGAGGGAGTTGCAGAGGTCTTGCGATGGGGTGATGTCGTTGTTACCGGCGTTGGGGTTGGAGAGCTCTTTCACGATGTTGAAGAGTTCCTTGCAGTTGTGTGCGTTGTTGTCCAGTCGGTCCTTGAATGCAGTTTTCTTGGTGGCGCGGATCAGTTGGTGGTGCTTCCGGGTGGCAAGCTTGAGGGTGGTCATGTTGTCCGGTGTAGGTTCCCTTCTCCAGACTTTCTCGAGGGCTCGGCAGTTCTTCTTGGAGCTCTTGAGTTCGTCGGTGAACCATGGGGCTTTCTTGCTGCCAGGTCTGCTGGGCGGGGTCCTCAGAGGGGCGAGTTCGTCCGCGCAGTTGCTGATCCACTTCGTGAGGTTGTCGGCGGCCTGGCTGGGGTTCGCTGAGCTGGCGGGAGGGTGCTGACTCAGGGAGGCGGTGAGCTGGTCGGCTGTGATCTTGTTCCAGCTTCTTTGGGCAACCTGTTGCTGGTGGTGGTGGGTCGTCGTTCTTCTGAAGGTGAAGTGGACGCAGCTGTGGTCCGTCCAGTGGAGTCCTGTGGCGTGGCTGAAGGCGATGTCTTTGCTGGATGAGAAGACGGCGTCGAGTGTGTGTCCGGCGAGGTGGGTGGGGGTGGTCACCAGTTGCTTGAGTCCCAGGTTTGCGAGGTTTTCCAGCACGGTGGTGGTGTTGCGGTCGTCGTTGTTCTCCAGGTGGAAGTTGAGGTCCCCGAGGAGGATGTAGTCGGTTGAGGGGAGGGCGAGCGGGCTGATGAAGTCGGCGATGTCCTCGCTGAATTGTGTGCGTGGTCCCGGGGGTCTGTAGATGAGGGTGCCTCTGAGAGTGGTCTTGGGGTTGACGTGGATCTGGAAGTGCAGGTGTTCGGCGGGTGCGATGGTGTCGTCGGTGTTGGTCGTGATGCGGATGGTGTTCCTGTGAATGATGGCGATGCCCCCTCCTGTCTGGTTGACGCGGTCTCTCCGGATGATCTTGTAGCCGTCCGGGATGGCGATGGCGATGTCGGGTGCTGAGGAGGCGTTCATCCAGGTTTCCGTGAGGAAGGCGACGTCTGGGGCTGTGGTGTCGAGCAGGTTCCAAAGCTCGACGGCGTGTCTGTGGACGGAGCGGGTGTTGAGCAGGATGCACTTCAGGTGGCTGCTGCTGGAGTTCGGCTTGGTGGGTGCTGGTGCCGTGCAGGTCCGGGTGCAGGAGAACTTGCAGGCCTGGCAGATGAAGGGTCCGTGGGTGCATCTCGGGGTGGCTCGGTAGCATCCAAGGGTTCGGCCGGCGTTGAGTGCGTTGAGGGTGGCGGCGTCGTACGTCCGGTGGGTGGGCTGGGGTCTGCGGGGGCCAGGGGTCCTGGCACTGATCGCGGTCCAGGCGCGGACGGGCGTAGACGGGCTTACCTTTGGCGCACCTTCGGCGCTCAATCGGTGCTCCCGCTGCGCGCGTCCGCTGCGCGGTCGCTCTGGGGGCGTCATAAGAGGGGAGCCGGGAGGGAGGGTGTGCGGGGAGGTGGGGATCACGGTAGCCAATCGGCGTGCGGGGGGCGGGGTCTCGTAGTGATCCGGCGGGAAAACCTGGGGGCTCGGCGGCGGCCCTGCGGTGGCTGGGGCGGCGCTGGGACGGCCCTGCGGCGGCTGGGGTGGTTCAGCGGCGGTCCTGTGGCGGCTGGGGCCACGTGTAGAACGAGGCACAGGCAGCAGGTAGGAGGAGCAGGCGGGGGGTGTGGGGGCGACCAGGCCAAGGGCGCAGTGGTAGTTTTGATTATACATGATAGTGTTGCACCTACTCTGAGTGCAAAATTGCTGGTTCAAAAGGGGATGCTTTTTCCAAGCTGTCCTGGTTGTTCGGAGGTGTAGTGGGATACTAAAAATATGAGTGTTTCTAACTTGATACATTTACTAGTTTAGTAACAGCAAACTAACTCAGGCCTTGAACGTGGTACCATAAAGTATAAATACAAGTGATGGCTGGAATGCTTTAATTAATCTCAGCTACTGGTAATTACTTGATCTGCATACCAATCCATCCTTATTTTGCACACCATGCCACCTCAGTTTAACCCAGCTATATGCAAATCAGTCCTGACCCTACTCCAGTAGGAGCAGTCCAACCTGAACTGCCAAGCCAGGTCCTCCATGAACCCGAACAGAAGCAGCCCAGGACCGGTTTTGCCCTTGTTATGGGCTCATCAGCCAGGTATAGCTTGGTTCCAGCGAGACAGTGTGCATGGGACCCATGTCTGGGCATACCGTTCCACTTAGGGCGACATACTAAAGTATACAAAAAGTGATGGATGGGCTGCTTGAATTAATCTCAGGCACAGGTAATTACTCATTCCGCATGCCAATCCATCATTAATTTGCACACCATGGCACCTCAGTTGGGACCCAGCTATATTCTAATCAGTCTTGACCCTGCTCCAGTGGAAGCAGTCCAGCCCAAACCGCCAAGCCAGGTCCTCCTTGAATTAACCTCAGCCACAGGAAATTACTTGGACCGCATCCCAATCCATTGTTGTTTTGCACGTGGTACCCAGCACATTGTCAGGGGAGTTTTGTGGACTAGTGTGCTAGCTGAAAAAGGGTATTTGTACCCGCTCATATTATGCTTGAAACCAGATTGAGACAGAGCGTTCCTTTTTTTCAAAGATATGAAAAAGGAGTAAAACAGAGACAACGTCTGTTTTATAGCACATACCTACCACAGTGGGATGCAAAACCTACATGCGATTAAATTAGTACAAATGTATTTTACAAGTTACCAAATTCCTTAATCTGTGCTAAATTACTAACAATATCATGCTGTGTTTCTGCTCCTTAAACTATTAATATTGTGAAAAGACAGAAAAGGAACTGAAGTACACTAAGATAAGGTTACATGCCCAGCATCATACAATTCTTTCGATTGAAGGCGGCCAGTAAATGTATCCAGGTCCTCGGGCTATAAAGCCTACATTTTAGGGCACATACTGGATCTTCCTTAATTATGAAAAGCAAATTATGCTACACTGAGCATCTTTATTGGTCTATGCAGAAGGCCACCAGTAAAGGAAGCAAAAGTGTTATTTTGCCCTGTGTACTACAACATACTGTCAGCTCTAAAATAATCTAATGAGGGATATTAAATGACAAAATAAAGGATATTTTATTGACAACATAAATGGTATTATTTTTTAAATTAGGCAGGTCCATATTTATTGTCAAACTGAGATTTTGGTCAGTTGCGCCCAGGTTAATTTTAAGCAATGAGTATAGCTTGTTTTCGGCCAGTTTGTACTACTTAATCAGAACTTTTGACCATAAGATCTAGACATTTGGCAAAAACATATCCAGGATTTCAGAATTGTGAGACTTAAAGTTATGCATCTACAGTTTCAAGTGCACACAATGGGATTGTGAAAAACAATTCTAAAATGTATAACTGGCACTTTATTTTATGGGACAGATATATTCAAGTTTATTCTAAAGAAGTATCAACGGAGAGTGTCCGTTTAAAGATTTAGTGGGGAATTCCCTGGAATAGAATTTGCAAGTTACACAGTATTCTAATTTTAGAGAGCGAATTGGAGACATATTTGGGTCAATTAACAAGAGTTTTCGTGAAGCTCTATTCCATGATGTTGAAGGCACTCACTATCATTACATAAAAATACAACACAAAGCCATCATCACATTATGTTTGCTTAAATAACCCATTCCATGTGCGGGAAAAATAATACTTCTAGGAGTTATAGTCACCTTACTTTATAAATGAGAGCCATTATTCCATGTCTTTTCCATGGTAAATTTGTGTTTGAATTACTCATCTTTAGATACTATATGCCATCCAGGTGGGTGCTGTCATGGTGGATGACAATGGAGTCTTGGGCAATGCAAAGTCTAGGTGTGAAAACCAATTGTAGGCCACACACTCTGAATGTCAAATGCCTAAATTCAATAGTATTTTCAACAAAATGCATATATTTAAAGATTGATTACACTGGCTACTATTACATTAAAATATAAGTCTGAAGTGCTTTAAAAATGAGAAAAAAGCAGCCACATCTACTCAGCCGGGCACACGCTCCACCCCATCTTATCCACAAGCAACAACATCTCCGTCAGTCACACCTCCAAGCCACAATGGACCCACCACCACTGCGTTCACTTCTCCCTCACCAAACCCAGCACAGGCCACCACGCCCACCGCGATCTTCGAAGAAGCTGGAAGCAGGTCACCGAAGACCAGCTCACCACCACCCTCAGCAAACCCCCACAACCGACATCCACGGACACCAACACCTCAGCACGCAACCTCCACCGTTGGCTCTCCGACTGTGCCAACACACTGGTTCCCCTCAGGAATCCCTCAGGCAAGGAGCCCTCTAAGAAACCCAGTGCTTTCTCCCCCCCCCAAGAGTCCAGGTGCAACTGCAGACGGCTCAAAAAAAGATGGAGGAGCAGCAAGATCGTGGCAGACCATGCAGCCTTCAAAACCACCATCACTGCACACCACCACCTCATCAGAACAACAAAGAAAGTATCCATACAGGAACGCAACAATGACAACACACAAAACAGCAAAGATCTCTTCTCTGGGGCAAAGAATTTGCCAAACCTAACACAGAGACAGCAGACATTCCCCCTCTCAATACCTCTGCAACAACCTCGCCACCTTCTTCCACCGCAAGATCAAGGAGCTCTACAACAACTTCTCAACCCAAGAACAACCACCGTACCCAATGGCTCTAGACCCCAGCAGACCTTGCCCAACTGATTTCTACAGATGGGCGGTGAGGTCTAAATTGTGCAAGTTCTGATGGATAAGTACCTCTAGTTCTATATTTGTAATTTGCATCTAAGGAAATCTAACAGCCACCACTCCGACTGTCAAATCGCAATTGCTAGCAATTGCATTTATACAATTTTGGTTAAGATTCCCTGAGCATACTGTGTATCTATATATTATACAATGTAATTTCCAATCACAAAATCAAAAAGGAGTTAGATAGCATTCGATATAAGTCCGTGGTTTTTATATTGTATTCTTAATTCCGTAATTTTCCATGAAGACTTGTTCAATATTCCTTCCAGATAAATCAGTATTCAATTCAATTTCAAAAGACCTTTATTCGAATTTCATAAAATTCATAAAAGTACCACATAAAAACAATTGATATACATAACACATCATTACAAAAATTCATGATTAAAATGTAATACAGTTCTGATGAGGCTAATTTCAGGGATTTTCCATCATTTTGCGCACTCGTGTTATCAGTCTCAAGAAAGTGCAAGTGCGAGAGATTAATTCATCTGAATCCAGGGAAACCAACATTAAATAAGACTCCTCCAGCGAGAGGGGTCTATGTTTCCTAAAATATGGGGTTAAAAACCATTTAATATATCTTAGATAAAATTTACAGAAGAATAGGAAGTGCAAATCATCCTGTGTACTAACACCATCACACGGCCATGGATTATAGTCAGTGCTATGTCGATAACCCAAAGGGAAGGACAACAAAAATTTCACTGAACCCGCTCTTAAACGAAACAAAAGTGATCTCTCCCAGTTGGTCATGGGTAGAGTAAGGTAGGGCGGGAGTGGTTGCCTACACAGTTCGTTTCCCATATATTTTTCAACAGTTAATTTTGATAATTCTCTTCCCATCCGTTCAGATTTATAAAGTGCATACAGTGCGTGTTTAACCTCAATATTTTCCTTGAGCTCAATCTTGGTGGGGTCGGAGAAAAGATTACCTTTGTCCACGGCGCTTAGTGTTTTAGAGACTCCTGAGAGCCATGGAATCACCATGCCATGGTCACAATTTAAGCAATCCTTTATAATATTTTGTGTAAGGGTGGCTGAGTTGTTCCTCCAAACCCTAACCCAGAATAGTGCTGGTCTGGCTCTGATAAAATCACATACATAGATGAGGTTTAATTCATTATGACAGATAAAATCAGAAGATGAGATTGGGGCGCCCAGTATTTTTCTGCAAAAACAACTTTCTTCCCGCTGAATGCATGGGCTACTTCCCAACCCCCAAACCTCAGCTCCATATGAGGCTACTGGTAGGCACTGTAGTCTGAAAATTTTTAAGATAGCTCTTGTGGCACCTATTTTCTTCGGGCGAGGCAAGCTCAAGATAGAATTGGTGGCTTTCGAGAACTTGCTCGTGGCGTGGCGAAGTGCGAGCCGTTCGCAGCGAAAACCAACCCTAAGTAAGGAAATATAGGCACAGATTCGAGTTTATCTGTCCCTATGTGTATGGTGTTGAGCTTCCGTTTCCAAGGGCCGCATGACATGATAAAAGATTTTATTAAATGTACACGCAGATCTAATCCCTCCATATATTGGACAAAGCTTTGAACATCAGTACAGTTTTCCGAATAGTGTATACAATACAGCCAACATGCAAGTTTCGTTAATGGAAAAGTTGTCCAAATGAGTTCATCATGGCTAAAGCAATTAATTTCTCTTACCCTTTCCGCTGCTGGTAACCAATTATTTAAGAAACCTGAGTAATTCACTTCAATTACCATAAATCCATATTCTCCAACACTCGATTTTTGCCACATTGGCCGCCACTACTGCTCCGGTCTACGCATACCGTGAGCCTTCGGTTGAGAATACAGGGACTTACAGCTTGGATATTGAAATAGGACAAGGATATTCGGCCACTGTGGCTATGTAACTCCTTTTTGATTTTGTGATTGGAAATTTCATTGTATAATATAGAGATACACAGTATGCTTAACCAAAATTGACCTTGCCCAACTGGACCAACCTCACCTCTGACGACACCCTCAGGATCAGGAAAAGCATCCACTTCCGAGACCCCTCAGATCCCTGCCCTCACCATATCTTCAACAGAGCCAGCACCTCCATCCCACCCGAACTCTGCAGCACCATCAACTGCTCAATTGAGTCAGCCACCTTCCCTGAAGACTGAAAGCACACAGATATCAACTCTCTGCTGAAGAAACCCTCTGCCGACCCAACGGACCTCAAAAACTACAGACCCATCTCTCTGCTCCCCTTCCCAGCCAAAGTCATTGAGAAAGCCATTAACACCCAACTCTCTGAGTTCATCAAAACAAACCACCTCCTGGTCCTTTCCCAATTGGGCTTTAGAATCAATCACAGCCCGAGACCGCTCTCTTTGCCACTACAGAGACATCCGCACCCTCCTCGTCCAAGGCAAAACTGCTGCCCTCATCCTCCTGGACCTCTCAGCTACCTTCAACACTATCCCCCACAACACCCTCTGCGCAAGGCTCCATGAGGCCGGCATCTGTGACAAAGCCCTAGAATTGATCTTCTCCTTCCTAACCGACCCAACTTAGAGTCAGACTTCCACCGTTCAACTCAGAGCCCACAGAGATCAGCTGTGGAGTGACCCAGGAATTCTCCCTGAGCTCCACCCTCTTCAACATCTTCATGGCCCTGCTTTCAGCCACGTCAGAAGCCACAGACTCAACATTGTACACCCAGCTGATACTCTCCATCACAGAACCCACAGCCGCCAAGAACAACTTCCACAATGGGATGAAGGCAGTCACCACCTGGATGAAGAACAGCTGCCCAAGCTTAATTCAGTCAAGACCGAAGTCCTCATCCTGGGCTCCACCCTATTGACCTGGGACGAATCCTGGTGGCCAACAGTGCTCAGAACACACCCACGGACCACAAATGAAACCTGAGCTTCATCCTAGACTCCTAGCTCTCAATGAATCACCAAATCAACACTGTTTCACCCTTCTGCTTCCACACCCTCTGTCTACTTTGTGGGATCTTCAAGTGGATTCCCACAGAGTCCAGGAAAACAGTCACCCATGCGCTAGTCAGCAGCAGCTTAACTACGGCAACGCACTCTGCGCCGGCACCATCCTGAAGCTCCTAAAGAAAGTGCAGAACATCCAGAACGCCTCTACCACACTCATCCTGAATATCCCATGCCATAGCCACATCACCAGCCACCTGAGAGACCTTCACTGGCTACCTATCAACAAAAGAATTACCTTCAAGCGCCTCCACAACGCTGGCCCAGCATACCTCAACCACTGTCTCTCCTTTTACACTCCCACCAGTCTTTCCACTCCACCCAACTGGCCCTGGCCACTATCCCATGGATCCGCAAAACCAGGGCTGGACGAAGATCCTTCTCCTACCTTGCTGTAAAGACCTAGAACTCCTTGCCATGCACATCAGGCAATCACCATCGCTGCCACAATTCCGGAGGGACCTCAAGACCTGTCTCTTTGACTGAACCACAGATCCAACCCCTCACTCCCACTGAGCACCTTGAAACCGTTAACGGTGAGTAGGCACTCTTTATAAAAAACCTGATTGATTGAATCAATGAACAACTTCTCACACAAAGCCAATCCTCACCGTTAATACTAAACCTAAGAGGAATGATGACCGTTTAAAAATTTAAAAATGTTTAAAAATTTAAAAATGCTTAAAAATGCAATTAATTGCAGTTTAAAGAAACACTTATGTTGGTTTAGGCATAAAATGTTTCAATTTACTTTTCCACTATTTGTATTTCCTCTGTTTCTATTATGTCAGCATAGCAATGACAATGCCATTTTCTCAGATTTCCATAGTTGTCCATAGTCGACTAGAGACTCGAGATGCAAAAGGAGTGATTTTATTAATCTTTATACAACAGGCATCATATTTCAAATATATGACATTAAGGGGCTAATTACGATGTCGGGCGGACTTGAGACTGTCCGACACTGTCTCGGTCCTGCCGACCACCTACTTAGGATGCGACTGAATACTGTTCGGTCGCATTCCTACATTTCCCTATGGGAGCATGTCAATGAAATGTGCTGCTCATCCCAAGATGCCTGCCACGGGGTGCAGGGATCAACAGGGGGTACCATAGCTGCCACCTCGGCCCCTAACCGGAGGCTGCACACCCAAGGGGGCCACTGTTGGGGGCCCCCAAACACGCTTTCCGACATGGTTTCCATGTCGGACAGGCCAGCATGAAAACCATGCCGGAAACCGTTCATCGTAATCCCAAGGGCGTAAAGGCTGGCCCTTTGGAATTACGAGCCGGTTCCGACTGGCCGATGGGCTCCTTGAGCCCCACGGAAGCCAACTGGAATGACCGACTGGTTTACTTTCTGACCGCCAGCATTGTAATGCAGCCGTCGCAAAGTAAACCGAGGGGCCGATTACCTTGCACCCCGGAAGGCTCCGACCGTCGGTCAGAGCCTTTATCGTAATCGTCCCTTTAGTGTTATGATGATAGAAATCACTCTAAATTCGCACTGATACAGTTGTGCAATCATGCCCAATCCTTTATGTGGATTTGTGCATGAAACAAAGAGAACTAAACATTATCTTATATTGAATTGACAGGCAGTGGAGGGAGACAAAGGAAAGAGAGCTGTGATCTCTTTGACCAACTGCGTTAACAGCTGAATTGTACTTGTGAGAGAGCACAAGTTTGAAAAAAATGTATAAGTACGCCATATTTACAAGCACGTAGTTAGTTAACATGTACTTTGCACCAGAGTGTTTATATTTAGAAGTGAAATACACCGAGTGTCTTATATTCAGTGGTGAAATGCATAGAATGTTTAAGTAGAGTAACAATAATCATAACTGTGTGAGACTAATGTAGAAATGTTTGGGATGAAAATGAAAACCTCACGTTCTCATGTTAAAGGAATAATGTAAGAGTTGAATGTAACTCTAAAACCCAGTATTTTGTGTAGGCCTCATGGCAATTCACAAGCAAATCTAAACGTGCTGCTAAAATAATGTGAGACAAGGTTGACATGGTTCTTTCAAAATGTACTATTGAACTTAGGGTTAAAAGTATATGCCTTATAGATGTGTTATTTTAGAAACGTATGCTAGTTAAGAATGTTTGCTGTTTAAATCAAGTTAACGTTTTAAGAGTGCAGGAACCTGCTGCATGTAAATCAAGTAGGCCAGAGCAGATAATGTCATGTAGTTTAAATCGTCATGTGCTCGTTAGAGGAGAGGTCGTGAGGTGTCCAGTATGGAGCTCTGAGAGTGTTTTATGGCCTAAGATATGGTGAAGTCTGGAATTTGAGGCCCACTGCAGGACGAGCTGTATGCAGGTGCGAGGGTCCTAATCAGCTCGAATGAAAGGGACTTTGTTCAGTGGCGCCTTGCGCAGGCCTGTAGGAGTTTCCAGGAATTTCAGGGGGTATCAGCGCACTGAAGAAGCTGCCTGGGAACCAAGGTCAACTTTAACGAGGGTCTTCAAGAGTACCATCATGGAGTTTGCCGCGGAAAGATGTACCACGTGAGGGGCGTCCCAAGGGGCGTTTCTATTGGAAATGTGATTTGGTATTAGGGAAAGTGACCCGGGAGGAGAGCAGAGCAGATGATTTTGGGAGCCTAAGGAAGCGGATGGGTAGGCAGATAGGCTGATCAGGAGAGACCCATTATCAGAGAAGAGACAAAGAGAAGTGCGTGATCTTCTTAGGAAATCACCACGGCTGACACCTAGAGGGTTAAGATCTTGCTAAGTAGGGATGTCATTTAGTGTAGTGTAGGGACAGACTAACCTTAATTTTCTTTTCTGTAATGACTTTGAGGTTGCAACTTGTATCCATTTTAGCAACCCTGATGGTATTCGAACTTGTACTTATTATTTTGTTCTTCAGACTAAAGACTATTAAAGAAGTTCATGTTCATAGTGATACCGATATACCTTTTGAATCTCATTTTGAGAAGTTTGTATCTTCAGTTATCTTTGACTTTATATTAAATCTTTAAAACTTAATTTTGGTCAGTGGTCATTTAGAGTGGTGTAAGTTCTTAAATTGATTGTTTACCTCGAGATTACCTTTTACTCAAGACAGGTACCAACGATTCAGTCGACAGGAAATGGGATTTGGTAAGATAATTAGTAACCAGTAATCCCGCGTTAGCAGTTGCTAGCAGAGTGAGGATGGTTATCTTCTTGAGGAAGGTAATCTAGAGAGGTTAGTTTACCCCAAGGCCCGAGACGTCGAGAGACGAGCAGCGGAAGAATCGTGTGCCGAAAGGTGCAGACGGTGCGAGAAAAGCAGCAGTATCGGAGAGTGAGTATAAAAAGGGTCATGCGTGAACAGATTGCGGTGTTTTGTGTTGTATTTGTATTGTAATGTCTTGCGGAGTTGAATGCCTGTAGTGTGAGTGAGAGAAGGTTGTGAGCGCGCGCAACCTGGTAAACTGGTAACCTGGTAAACGGGTGAACTGGTGAAATCTTAAGTTCAGGCCAGAGCTTAAGTGGTTTTGGGTGTATCGAACATCCAGGGTAGTTGTCGACCATAGTACGGAGGTCACGAGGTACCATTGACCGCCGTGGATCCAAGATAGGGGGAGTGTAAGAGTGAGTGTATGAGTAACGGACGCTGGTCGAAAGTTACTGCGTGTGAGTAACCTATCGGAGAAGGCGAGTGTCTGGAAGTAAACGGAAAGACATTTCGCCAAGTTAGGGTGACAACTACAGAAAGACTGTGGGCGTACAGTCAAAGAAAGGTGATCGCTTGGACGGAAGTAATCATTTTTCAGAGTATGAATGGGATGCGTGCATGACCGAGGAGACGAGCTGAGAAAGGAGGGGAACTGCTGCGAAGGGGGACGGGTGACGTCGGCTAGAGCCGCGCTGTGATTGAGCGGTTGGTGTGACGTTAGCTAGAGCCGCGCTCTGGTTGGGCGGCTAGAGTGACGTCGGAGGAAAGTCGCGTACGGATAGGCCAGTTAGTGAGAACGGCGCCGAGATTGGTGGAATATCATCAGGAAGTAAACAAACGCGGAGAAAAGAGAAATCATGAAGTGTTTTAAGTGTTTGAAAGGGATTTTTAAACGTAAACGAAGTGAACATTATTACGGGGAAGAGGCTCCCCCAGAGGGTACGCCAGCTCATTATATGGCAACGAATGTGGGGCTGCATACGATATTGTGGATTGGGGCTTGGAATAAGCTTACGGAAGGAAATGAGGAAATGCAGTTCCCGAAGTATGGAACGTTTAAGTTAGAGGTGTTACATCGGCTAAAAGCAACCATGTCCTCATTGAAACCTTCACCTAGACCAACACAGTTTGAGGCTCTTAATGCATGGATTAAGGCTGCACACGACCGAAATTTGAACAGGCGTCAACAAAGGCTGACGCGATCGGTAAGGGCAGTGCGAGATTCCAAATGGGATGAGGAGGAAAAGCGTTGGAGGGTACAGACTATTGAGGTGGAGAAAATGTATCCGATGAGGGAGGTGTCAGGAGGAGGAAACCTCATGGAAGAAGACGAGGAAAGCGAGTCGGAGGACAATCTGATAAACAGATTGTTAATGGATAGACCACCTCCGAGAGTGGGATTGATAGAAGACAGAGGGCTCGCAAGGGAAGATGGGAATGAGATAGAGGGGTATACACCACTCCCTATATCGGAATGGACACCTAGCAAAGGCGGAGAAACACCTCTAAACAACACTGTACAGAGTGTAGTGGGAAGGTTTGTGGTGCAGAAAACGCCAACCACAGAAAGGGTTGAGTCTGTGGGATTGCCAGACGCTCTTCAAGTGCCTGTTACCATAGGACCCATAGTTTCGATCTATAATTCTGAGAGAGATAGAGGGGAACAACAAAGGCAATTGGATAGGGAAAGGATTGAGATGGAAAGGAGGAATAATGTGACGAATGCATGGAAACAATTACCAGGTTCGGTAACGTGGAACACCCCATTAGACACAACTGTCGGTCCCAATTCAGAACAGGGAGGTCCGAGAGGACCAATGGATCTAAGGGGACCGCGGCCAAGATCTTTTTCAGAGTTAAGAGCTGATTTGAGGGAATGGGACGGGTCCATAGTATCTCCGAGTAACAGGACAAGAACGGAACCAGAGTGGGAAAGCAGGGGAAACGGGACTGTATCTCATTGTGGGGCCAGCGAAAGCAGTCAGGGCCGGGAAGGCCAAAGTCAAGAGAATAGAGGGGATGCAGGTCCTACAAATCAGAGAGAACAGTCGGAACAAAATACTAGGATTGTAGAATGTGAGGAAATGTCCCGTCTCTGGGGGAACGGAGGAGATGAGGCGGTACGGAATTTTCAGAATAGGTTTAGGTGCCTTCATCATACGCTTGGGGAAGATGTCCAACATTGGAGGAAGGAGAATAGTGACAGGTCCCGTCATGCTTCAAGTAATCAAGAATCACAGGGAAGTAGGGAAGAAAGAGGGAGTAAGGGAACATCTTACCCTGCATCCCGTGAAACTAGCCAGGATGGAGAGAAAGAGGCTGGGAGGCATGAAGGAGTGTTTCACCACCCACCCCGAGAAGATGGAAAGGCATGGGACTTAGAGAGATGGGAACAGGGGAGGACTCCCTATAATTCACCAATACCTAAACGTAGATCTCGGAGCTGGGATGGGAGAGATGCGGATGGAGGAGCTAAATTGAGTGTCTTGAAAGCTGAAATAAAGGCAAAAAGGCTTGATGTTACCAGTTTAAAATCAGATGTTGATGAGATAATAGATGGAACATTGCCTTTGGAGAGGATAGAATTGTATGAACAGGATGAGTTATTGTTCATGGCAAAGGATATTACTAGGAAAGCTAGAGCGGTTCATGAAAAACTGACTGATTTGGCAGACAAGTATGCCGTGGATTTGTCTAGGACAAGGGCATTACAGAGTAACCACAGATTACAGTACGCAGACCAAGATCTAGATGAGAAGAGAACTGCTGGATTAAAAACACACATAAGAGAGCTGGTAACAGGGATAAGGGTGTGGAGAGAACTGGATAAATGGGAAGAAAGGTGGTCGAAAAAGGGTACGGTTAGGCGAAGTACAAATGTGATGACCCCTGAGGGAAGGGTAATGCAGATGGAGGCATTCCCTTTGCGAGAAATATCAAATGGAAATTATGTACATGTGCCCTGGAGTAGAGGAGACTTAGCCGCATTTACCAACTCATTTCCGAAGTTACGGGACAACCCAGTCGAGTGGTATAAGCAGGTAGAGAGGTTTGTTAAAATTTCGAAAGTATTGTGGATAGATTTGAACACGTTGTTTGACATCGTGGTCCCATCTGATTTGTGGACCCCTTGTAAGACTAGTGTCGAATGGCCAAATGCTGAACCATTGAGAGATGTTCGAACTAATGGACCAGCTGAGATAGTCATGCGAAAGTATGAAAGGGTAATAGCATCGCTGAAAGATAAGGTACCACCACAGGATATAGATTGGGTAAAAATAGACCGAACAAGGCAGGAACCCAAGGAGACAGTTCACGAGTTTTATGAAAGATTGTTGAAAACATTCAAGCAATACAGTGGACTAGATGTAATGGATCCCAAAGACATAGGGCAGTTCGTGTCAAAGTTTGTATTGGGGTTGAGACCTGATATTTGTCTGATGATACAGCAACATTTAATCTGTTGGCAGAACAAACCACTAGATGAGATTTTACGATATGCGAGGTACTGCAGTGACGAGATAGATTCTAAAGCCAAGAATCTAAAGGAGAAATTGATGGTGGTGCAAATGCAGTCCGCTGGGAAGGGTGGCCAGCAGAAGCAGGGGATGGGACGAAAACCAAATGGTCAGAACAAAGATAATGAAGAAGGGCAGAGACCTAGGATAGACTTTGCCACTTTAAAGAAAACGACAAAGTGTCATCTGTGTCATCAGGTGGGGCATTGGCGACGCGAGTGTCCCTTTAACCCTGAAAACGGAGAGCAAGAAGTAGAAGAGCAGGTCCAAGAAGACCCAGTGCAAAAAGTGACAGTCCCAAGTAGTAAGGTGGCCAAAGGGGGGACTTCGGCTCCACGGGCCCAATTCCCACAGCCACCGAAGATAACAGCTGGAGGAAAGGTCTTTAAACAAATGCCTCTGTTTATTGAGGAAGAAAAATGTTATTACATTGATCCATTGACAGGACAACGGGTGAGCAGTGAAGAAGACTGTACCCTCGGGGCAGTTCTAGAAGTGGATCAGACAGGGCCATTTGTTGAGGCAGAAGTGGCAGGGTGTCCCACTACGTTCTTAGTGGACACTGGGGCTACTCGTTCGACTCTGAGATCAGCGGTAGTTCCAGACTTGCCAATGTCAGGGGAAACAATTCAAGTGGTAGGAGTCGCAAATAAAAGAATGACTAGTCCCTTGACAGAACCAGTGTCTGTGAAAATTGGAAACCACATGAACGAACATCAGTTTGTGGTTTGTGACTCGAGTCCGGTATGTCTGTTAGGTAGGGATTTGTTATGCAAATTGAATTGCACCATATACTGCACCCCACAAGGAGTGGAGGTACAGACTACCGACGATGATGCTACCTTTAAGGTGGCCAATTCAAAATTCTGTGTAGAACTATATCCTACTCTGACTGTAGAAGATCTTCCACAAGACTTAAGAGATGCAGTGGCGTCAGAGGTGTGGGATTTCACAGGAGAAGATATAGGATTGATTAAAGGGGTAGAACCGGTAAAAATTCTGGTAAAACCAAATGTTGAGTTTCCAAGAACGCCCCAATACAAATTGTCCCAGGAAACGATTGCGGGAATAAAGCCTGTGATCGAGTCAATGATACAGCAGGGAATACTGAAGGAAATCGTGGGCAGTCCTTGTAACTCCCCGATTATGGGTTTGCAGAAACCTAGTGGGAAGTTTAGGATAGTTCAGGATTTACGAAAGATTAACAACATAGTCGTTTCATGTTGTCCCGTGGTACCGAATCCATCAGTAATATTGTTTCAAATACCATGTCAAGCAGAATGGTTCACAGTGATAGATCTTTGTCAGGCTTTATTTTCAATCCCATTGGATGAAGAGAGCAGGTACCTTTTTGCGTTTAAAATGGAAGATCGCGTTTTAACATGGTGTCGAATTCCACAAGGATTCACAGACAGTCCATCCATCTTTAATCAGTTGTTGAAGAAGAATCTTGAGAATCTAGTACTGCCACAGAACTCGGTTCTGGTACAGTACATAGATGACCTACTTGTTGCGTCAGAAACAGAGGAAGCTTGTAAAGTAGATTCAATTGCCTTACTGAATCATTTAGCTGAAAATGGACATAAGGTATCTCCGAGCAAGTTACAGTATTGTCTGACAGAAGTACAGTATCTAGGGCACAGGTTAGAAAAAGGGAAACGTAAAGTGTCCCCAGAGAGGATTGAGGCGATAATGAAAATGAATGCGCCTACAACACAGAGAGAGGTTAGAATGTTCCTAGGAATGGTGGGTTACTGCCGACAGTGGATAGTTAACTTTTCACTGAAAGCAAAACCCTTACAGAAACTGACGCACAAGGAGGTGAGTGATCCGGTACCATGGGATGAAGAATGTCTGGTGGCGTTTTTACAGCTGAGAGACGATTTATGTCGTGCTCCGGCTCTGGGAATGCCAGATTATGAAAAGTCGTTTTCACTCTATTGCTGTGAGAGAGAGGGATGTGCTTTGTCAGTCTTGGCACAGACCCACGGTAATGCCCGTAGACCAGTTGCATATTTTTCGGCTACATTAGATCCAGTAGCCGCAGCGTTGCCCGGATGTCTCAAATCCGTTGCTGCAACGGGTGTCAGCATTGAAAGGAGCGAGAGTATTGTGAAGGGACATCCAGTAGTGGTGTATGTACCACATTCAGTTGAATTGTTAATGACCAGGACGAAGACGCAGCATCTGACCAATAGCAGGCTCACGCGTTATGAGCAAGTTATACTTGCTGCAGAAAACGTGACTCTCAGGAGATGCTCTGTCTTGAATCCTGCTACTTTGATGCCATTACCTACGGTAATAGAAGGCGAAGGATGTGAAGACCACGATTGCCTTGATGTGACTGAACTATGCACGAAACCCAGACCAGATATAGTGGATGAGCCATTGTCTGACCCCGATGAAATTTACTTTGTTGATGGCTCATGTTTAAGAGACGATACTGGTCGGTTAAGAGCAGCTTATGCTGTTTGTACCATTACTGGAGTTGTGGAAGCCGCTTGCCTGGAAGGAGTACATTCCGCACAGGTAGCAGAGATTATTGCCCTAACTCGTGCCTGCATAGCAGGAAATGGAAAGAGAGTCACCATCTACACGGACAGCCAATATGGTTTCGGTGTGGTTCATGATTTCGGGCAGTTGTGGTCTCAGAGGGGTTACATGACCTCCTCTGGTTCGCCCATTCGAAATGGAGAATTTGTGAGATTGCTGATAGAAGCATTACAAGGTCCTGTTGATATTGCAGTGGTGAAGTGTGTAGCTCATACTAAGAATACAGATTTTGTGTCACAAGGTAATAGATATGCTGATGAAGTCGCACGCTATTGTGCGGAACAAAGTTATTCTTTCTCAAAGGTGGAAATAGAAGGTGCAGAAGAAAAGACTGAATTAAGTATGATGTTAGAAACTGTAGACACTTGGGAGGATTTAAGGATAATGCAGGAGAACGCACCTGAAACAGAGAAAAAGGCATGGGAAATAGCAGGCTGTGTGCGAAGTGAAATGGATTTTTGGGTTTCAGCAGATGGGAGAGCTGTGTTACCTGAAGAATTAGCTAATCCCATGGCGAGAGAAATACATGGTCCAGTACATCTAGGAAGGGATGCTATGATGAGAGTTTTTAGGCAAACTTGGTATTGCCCGAAATTCAGAATAGCAGCAGAATCAGTATGTAAGCGATGTGTTACCTGCCAACAACTGAACGTAGGCAAACGAACACCAGTCACACTGAGTCACATTGGGAGGTCAGGGGGGCCTTTCAATAGAATGCAACTAGATTTCATTGAAATGCCAAGAGTCAATCGCCTTCGGTATGTATTGGTGATTGTATGCGTATTTTCCAGATGGGTTGAGGCATACCCTACACGTAGGTGCGATACACTCACAGTGGCTAAATTGTTGCTCAGGGAGTTGATACCGCGCTTCGGGGTGCCTGCCTCTTTGGAATCGGACAGAGGAAAACATTTTAACAGCGAAATAGTGAAGATGTTGTGCTCCACACTGAATATCGATCAAAAGCTGCATTGTAGTTATCGACCAGAAGCTTCAGGAATTGTGGAACAAGTGAATGGCACTTTGAAGAATAGATTGGCTAAAGTAGTGGCATCCACATCTTTGAGTTGGCCAGATGCTCTTCCATTGGTGCTCATGAGCATGCGCAGCACACCTGATAGGAGGACAGGTCTCTCTCCCCACGAGATCCTGATGGGGAGGGCCATGAGACTTCCTACAGTTCCAACTACTGCTCTATTGAATATTACAGATGATCTGATCTTGGATTATTGTAAAGGACTGTCTGACGCCATCCATTCTGTGTCCCTTCAGGTGCATGCGGCTGAAGTTCCAACAGCGAGGAACCTGTGTCATGACCTGAACCCAGGGGACTGGGTCCTGGTTAAAAAACACGTCCGGAAGAACTGCCTAGATGTTCGCTGGCGTGGGCCCTTTCAGGTAATCCTGATCACGAACACCGCGGTGAAGTGCGGGGGGCTGCCAAATTGGATCCATGCATCCCATACTAGAAGAGTTCCAGCACCTCTAGAAGGAACAGCTCCCATCCCAGACGAAAGCCCGGAAGTGGAAGAAGTGTCGCAAGAAGGGATTGAGGCAGCTGAGGAGGTGTCGGAAGAAGTTGGGAACGCATCCGATTCAGAAGAAGAGCGAAGGCAGGACGGCAGTGAGACAGAAGACGCAACTGAAGGAGAGAGCAGAAGTGAATACGACTCAGACTCAGATCCGTATCGGAGCGATCAAGAACCAAGTGGGAGGACAAGGAATAGGAGAATAAGGCTTGGAGCTGCCACTTGGCCAACAAGAAGAAGAAGGCTAAGTTTGAGGTCGGCCCAAGAAGAAACGCTTACTCCTATATCCGAAGACTCAGATCCAGAAGAAGATATCCAGGATCAAGCCGAGGAGGGTCTTAGAAGATCAAGTAGGGTGCGAGTGCCTAGCAGAAGATACTCTACTCCCGACTGGACCTACCTTGTTGCAGATGTCTGGGAGACACAGAACAGGGAGGATCAGGGAAGTGGAACTGATCAGAACTGACCCGATCATCACAGTGCAAATAAAGTTTCTACTGCCAGGAGCGGAGACCGAAAGGTTGCTGACACTCAACATCGTTCATCCTGCTCTCCTGAGTGGAATAAGAAAATTGCTTTTAGAGACAGTTGAGTTTCCAGTTTGCTGTTCACGATATCCAATATTGGAGGGAACTCTTCTTCGTTTGGAAATGCTTGAACGAGTAGTAGAATTGCTAGGAGTGCTTATTGTTGTGGACTAAGATCATATTGCGAATGTCTTCAAAGGGGTGCAGATCTGGAAAAGTGAAGAAAGTGATCTTGATTAGAACGGACCCTTTTGTAATTGTGGATATAGAACTGATAGTACCAGGATTAGAAATTGAAAAAACGCTAACTCTCAATTTCGTCCGTCCACTTGTCTTGAGCGAAATAAGGAGAATAATCCTAGAAAAGGTTGACTTTCCATGGTGTGGTACGAACTGTCCAGAACCTGAGGGAATGATACTTCGGATGGACGTTTATGAAGAAGTAGTGTCACTCCTTGAGTCATACATAACTTCAGACGAAAATAAGACTTTTGAAAAGAAATTGTGAATTGTTGCAAGATAACCTAGCGCCGAGTGGAAGAAGAAAAGTGATAGGGGTTTCATTTTAGTGGATGGAGAAGGGCTAGGGTTGTCTATTTTCTACTGGACTTTGAACTGTTTTGCGGAAACAAATTGTCAAGCTTCCAAGTGTTCCAAGAAAGACATTGCAAGAGAGAAAGACTTTGTTTGAAAAGAAGAGGAAGTGAATGCTGGAAGAAAGTCGAAAACTACACTGTTTGAGAACATGGAGGCTGGCAACCCGAACCGCAGGGCAAAATGTATAGCTGTTACATTTTTAGGAGTAGTGGTTTCTCTTATAATTTTAGTGGTAACTGTTTCATTCCTAGCGGGACACGAAGGGGATGGAACCACAGATAAGGAGGATAAGGGAGTGTCAACACCGAGAACTACCATTATTAAGGAGAAGGGAAACATCAATGAGAAAGACAAAGCGTTGTTAGATGCAGAAGTAAAAAGGTTACACATGGATGAGTCACAGGGGAATTACAAGTCAAATGCTTATGCTAAGTTGCTTTATGAATATGTTGATGCCATGGAGGTAAAGGACTGCTATGTATGTATGCAATTACCAATTTCGGTGGAGGAGGGTATCAAATACCATCATCTCCCGTTGACATATGGAATAACGTGCAGTTTATTGTTAAGTATGTTTTATGGACGAGACGGATTTGAGTATTACTTCTCGAATTTCGACTCGACATTGCCAGAGGTTCCGAATTTCAAGCATTTGAACAAATGGGACTACTACAAAAGCGAAGACAGGTTACACAAATGGTTTATTCCATGGAGAACGTTAGATACTTCACATGCTCGAATAAACAATCTGACTTGTCAAATATCAGAAGTTGAGAAAAAGTTTATAGCACAGGTAGATACTAGATACAGGAAGCAGAAGATATTGAAGGCATCAGGACAAGGGGAAACAGATTGGACCAAGGAGGAAAGGGCACAACAACGAAAAGGTAGTATTGGTCCAATTGCATTGGATAAGGAGAAACGGGGGAAACTGTGCATTCACAGGAGTTACTCCTACTATGAAAACGTTTATGTAGGACAAGTCAATTGCGAACATGCTTTTCAATTGGAGTACTACTCTAAGAACTTCATGAAAGGGATGCAAGCAATACCAAATGTATATTTTGTATGTGGAAGATATGCCTATGTGAAGTTACCAGATAATTGGTACGGATCATGCTATCTGGCTGTTGTCTTCCCTAAAATATATCATGTTGAGAATTTAGACACGCCTAAGAAAGAAATATCAACTAGATGGAAGCGAGGGCTGGGTGCAGCAGAAGTAGTTGGAGATGTAATAGGTGCTGCATTCCCTTTCTTAGGATTGATAATGAATGACATTAAGATCAGGAGGTTAGCTACAGTCGTAGATAGACTGTCTGCCAGTACTGCAAGGTCCTTGATGCTGATAGAAGGGGAGATGCAATCGATTAGGGCAATGGTTCTTCAGAACCGACTTGCTTTAGATGTTCTGTTAGCAAAAGAGGGAGGAGTCTGTAGGGCCTTGAAGGTCCAGGAATGTTGTACTTACATTCCAGACAATTCAAAGCCTCTAGAGAAGTATATACAAAACATCACTGCCATACACTACGAAATTGAGGACCTGGCAAAGGTAAATGTGTGGGAAAAAGTAGGCCATGGAATGGGTAAAGTTGGAAGTTGGTTTGCCAACTTAGGAAAGGGTATCGTTTGGTACATATTGAAACCCATCATCATAGTAGTGATTTGTGTAATCACTTTGTGGGGATTGGTGCGTTTGTATCAATGGTATAGAGCAAATAGGTTACAGAGAGCTATGAAGAAACAGGAAGAAGAGTTGACGGCGATGCAGGACACCCAATACAAAAGTCTGAAAGCATTAGAGAGTATGAAAAGAAGTGGTACTGTCCTGACTTCACTTTAAAAGGTTCTACATTTTTGGTGTCATGGTGATGATGACCCCTGAAGGTCATCAAAGGGGGGACTGAGAGAGCACAAGTTTGAAAAAAATGTATAAGTACGCCATATTTACAAGCACGTAGTTAGTTAACATGTACTTTGCACCAGAGTGTTTATATTTAGAAGTGAAATACACCGAGTGTCTTATATTCAGTGGTGAAATGCATAGAATGTTTAAGTAGAGTAACAATAATCATAACTGTGTGAGACTAATGTAGAAATGTTTGGGATGAAAATGAAAACCTCACGTTCTCATGTTAAAGGAATAATGTAAGAGTTGAATGTAACTCTAAAACCCAGTATTTTGTGTAGGCCTCATGGCAATTCACAAGCAAATCTAAACGTGCTGCTAAAATAATGTGAGACAAGGTTGACATGGTTCTTTCAAAATGTACTATTGAACTTAGGGTTAAAAGTATATGCCTTATAGATGTGTTATTTTAGAAACGTATGCTAGTTAAGAATGTTTGCTGTTTAAATCAAGTTAACGTTTTAAGAGTGCAGGAACCTGCTGCATGTAAATCAAGTAGGCCAGAGCAGATAATGTCATGTAGTTTAAATCGTCATGTGCTCGTTAGAGGAGAGGTCGTGAGGTGTCCAGTATGGAGCTCTGAGAGTGTTTTATGGCCTAAGATATGGTGAAGTCTGGAATTTGAGGCCCACTGCAGGACGAGCTGTATGCAGGTGCGAGGGTCCTAATCAGCTCGAATGAAAGGGACTTTGTTCAGTGGCGCCTTGCGCAGGCCTGTAGGAGTTTCCAGGAATTTCAGGGGGTATCAGCGCACTGAAGAAGCTGCCTGGGAACCAAGGTCAACTTTAACGAGGGTCTTCAAGAGTACCATCATGGAGTTTGCCGCGGAAAGATGTACCACGTGAGGGGCGTCCCAAGGGGCGTTTCTATTGGAAATGTGATTTGGTATTAGGGAAAGTGACCCGGGAGGAGAGCAGAGCAGATGATTTTGGGAGCCTAAGGAAGCGGATGGGTAGGCAGATAGGCTGATCAGGAGAGACCCATTATCAGAGAAGAGACAAAGAGAAGTGCGTGATCTTCTTAGGAAATCACCACGGCTGACACCTAGAGGGTTAAGATCTTGCTAAGTAGGGATGTCATTTAGTGTAGTGTAGGGACAGACTAACCTTAATTTTCTTTTCTGTAATGACTTTGAGGTTGCAACTTGTATCCATTTTAGCAACCCTGATGGTATTCGAACTTGTACTTATTATTTTGTTCTTCAGACTCAGACTATTCAAGAAGTTCATGTTCATAGTGATACCGATATACCTTTTGAATCTCATTTTGAGAAGTTTGTATCTTCAGTTATCTTTGACTTTATATTAAATCTTTAAAACTTAATTTTGGTCAGTGGTCATTTAGAGTGGTGTAAGTTCTTAAATTGATTGTTTACCTCGAGATTACCTTTTACTCAAGACAGGTACCAACGATTCAGTCGACAGGAAATGGGATTTGGTAAGATAATTAGTAACCAGTAATCCCGCGTTAGCACTTGTAATTGGGCAGCTACTCACCTCTGCTCTAATTCATATGGGACAGGGTTACAGCCTTCACCCCTTGCTTCCTGCTGCCTTAAAGACAGAAAGGGGAGCACTCTTGTATGTAGTGTCAGAGACAAAACCAAGACCCACAAACTGCTCATATTTGGAATATCACAATAAAGCCTTGATCAACTGGAAGGCAAAAGATTGTCACAGAAGAAACTGACACAGGGTGAGTGTGCATGGATGAAGGACACAATACATCCGCCCCAGCTGTTAGAAGAATTTCATGCAAGATAATCTCTCTCCAGAGCTGCCCATTTTAACAGAGACCATCCCTCAGGGTTAATGTCTTATGCTGGGTTTTGCATAAATGTGATGTCCGGAAGGAACGTGACTCGGGAGTTATGACAAACTAGCACAGCAGTGTGTCTGCCAAGCCATAGAACATCAGTTATTGATCTCCTTCTATGTCCAGTGTAGGTTTAAAAATTGAGGATATTATATCTGACTCTTTGGTCTCTCAGATATGTTTCTCTCTGTCCAGGTTTATTTGCCTGTGCTCTGTGAGACTGCCCCGATGCAGACCCACCTGTAAGCAGCCTACAAACAATTATGATAGCTCAAAGATCTAAACAATTTCAAAATTATTTGGCTGAAATGTGCCGCCTATATCATTTGTGTCTCAGTAACACATCAGTAACACAATTGTACGAAGAAAATACTTTGCATATGTGGAATATCCGAGACCTGACAAGTATTGCAGATTGGTAATCTCCAAAATGATATCTAGCGTTGATGCAAAGTAATAATGTTGTTTTAAAGGTCTACCAAACGAAGTTTGATTGTGTGCACAAGCTCGGATGTGTCACGGTCACTCATTTACACCTCTGGCTGTGGTTTAATAAGTCTGCCATCTGCTGAGCTCCTCGTGTAGGGCCATGCCTCCAGCTAATTGCCCCAGTTCACTGCTTAGCAGCCTTCAGCAGGTCCAGGCTTCTGATTGGAACTCGAGCAGGGGTCACAGACGATCAGCTTGAAACAATTCTCACCTCTAGACTTGCCTGAAGAGCAAGGTGCACCCATGGGGAGCTTGGCATGGCCTGGTGAGAAGAGAAGCATCTGAGATGGCGTCAGTCCGGTGACCTTTCTGCTTTTGTGTTCCTGGTTACTGCGCAATCGCTAAGATGAATTATGTGGCGCGTCTTATACAGAGTGGAGGAACTGAGTTACCCTTATTCTCATGGTTTATATAACAACGGTTGCCTCAAAACAACAGAGGGGCAGATTTCAAGCCCCTTGCGCCACTTTTGCATCACTTTTAACATGGGAAAAGTGACGCAAAAGTGAAGCAAGGGGCTTGTAAATCTGCCCCAGAGTTTCTCTCTCTGCATATAGAGAGTTGCCCTGCCTGCTTGCGGGCTGCTGTCCAGTTAATACATGCTGGGAATCAGGTGAAAAAACCCGACATGGTCAACCCCCAATCCCCTCACTCTCCTTGGTGTCATTTCCTCAATAAAGTTGGGTTGGGTTTCGTAAGATGTTTGGGGGACAGAGCTATGTTGGAAGCAGTGTGGGGACAGAGGTACACTCTTACACACCTGGTGGACCTGCCGACTATACAAACATTTTGTAATGAGATTGTTTCCACGGTAAACTCCATCACTAGTGTTACACTGCCACACACCCTGCTCTTGGCTCCCTTAGGCTATCCAGGGGCGGAAAGACCTTTCCCCACCACGACTCCACAATGGTGACTTTTCTTCCAGCTACTCTTGTCAGCAAGACTGAGCATTGCTCAGATGGGGGCGCAACCACAGGCGCCTTCCTTGAACATGTGGTGGGGGAAGGTATTAGCTATCTATGCCATGGAAAAGGTCACAGCATTCCTAAGAGACAGAGAGGCAGATTTACAACAAAGTAACGCAGCACTTAGTTTGTAAAGCACAAAGATGCAACATATTTACAAGAATATGTCACATCTCTGTGCTTCCCCTGCGCTGGCACACAAACTGCTGCCATTCACCGGCGCAGGCACCCTTGCACCACGGTGCAAGGATGCCTGCGTCGTGGGGAGATTGTTTTTGTGCAGGAATGGACACCTTCCTGCACAAAAGCAATCACAAGAGGCTTTTTCCTCTTTCAATGCATGCTGTAGAATCCCAGACAACAACGGAGATGCCAATACTGATGGAAATTTAAACAATTAAATAAACGGTGCAAGGATGTCAAAACCAAACAACCATAAGCTCATTAGTAGCCTTTTATTTTCAAATATTCAAAATTTTCTTCAATAAAGAGACACACATACAGGGAAAAATCTGTACAAAAAATAAAAACACCATATATTAAATACTTTCTACAAACTACAATTTTCAATCACTATCCGCACTAGTACACACACACACTGTTACATCCATTGTATCTACAATCAAACATTCAACACTCGTCACACACAACACGAAGTCCTTTTTGGGCCAATATGATTTATTCAACTTAGATAAAGGCCCTTACACTCTCCAAACAAAGCATTAATATATTCTAATTTGACTACATGCAAAATATAGTAACCATCAGACACTTTCTGAATTATTTATGATAGCATGCTCCATGTAAAATACAATTGTTTGGTGGTGTACGAATGGAAAGGTCTACGCATTTCAAACCCCGACCAATACTGGGGTTCTGATCAGGACCAAGAAACACTGTGGGAGACAAAAAACGAAAAAAGCAATGTCACAACCTTGCTTGCACTAAATTTTGCCAACCGCTCCTTAACAACTGCCACCACCAGCCATCACTTACCAAACTTTTAAGAAAACCCACAGCCGTGGACTTCCTACGTTTCTCACTTGTCCCACCTCCCCCGAAAGCAACCAATAATCAATACGTGACCATGAGCCATGAACCGAAGACACAAACGTACTTTCACAGACATCTGGGTGACGCAGGCGCCAAATATTATGCACATGCCTAGCATCAATGAGACCCCACACGACATCTGACGCTCTTTTTTGCCTAATCTCGCCAGATCCATACCTATTTTTGGAATTATCCAAATATAAGTTGAAATCTCCTCCCCAGATGATTTCAGCAGGAGGGTATAACAGTATCCTGCGCCACACATCCGGAAAAAAAGCAGTGTCATCCACGTTAGGCCTATATATGTTCACCAAGAGCACACTTTCACCACCCAATCTACCATGCAGAATCACGAGTCTTCCACTATCATCCATTTCAGTTTTTATTTCGGTGAAAGGGACTCCCTTCTTCACTAGCGTGGGCACCCCTCTCGCGTACGATGAGTATGAGGAGGACGCACGCACGCTGGCCCAACCCCACACCCACATTCCTCACCGAAGCAGCAGTCAAATGTGTTTCCTGAAGGAAAGCGACATTTACCCCCATGCGATCCAAACCTGCAAACACCATCCTGATTTTCTGCGGCGTATTCAGGCCACGGACGTTCCATGTAAGAAACTTAATAGAGCTACCCATCACTTGGTGGCAAGAAAATCAGACTACGATTGATGAGTTCAAAACAAAGCGCCCACAAGCAGCAGTAAATATAGTACATCACCCCTTGAAACCTGGGAAGAAGCAAAAAACACTCTCCCTTCAATCCCAAACTCACCCACCCACCACCCACTTCAGCACCCCAACCATGCCAAAGCCATCCCAAAACCCAACCCAGCCCACCCCTCGCCTCAATTACAGAAAACAGCGTTTGGGGTACAACCATAAGGGGGGGCACAGATGTGCAGTCCTCCCACAAAGCAGGAGTTGACAGAGCGGGCAATAACCTAGCATCCCAGCCCAACATGACAAACTATACAGATACAATGGAGTGTGACAACCCGCTAAAGCAGGAGCATAGTGTAGCTCGGGGGCCCCAAGTAGGATGAAGTACACGCGTGGGAGCCGGATTGGAGAAAGTGGAAGCCCCACACATATAACAGTCACCGAAATTTACCAAAAAGGGGCAGAACAATCAAGCCGCCCATCTTGTTGCAACTGTTGGATGATCCAACTCACACTCACACGTACCCAAAAGCACAACCCTTCAGACAAAAAACAAGGCAAGAAAGTTTCGACTAATAAGGTAACATGACATCATGAAGGCACATACTGATCCCAGCCTAGGCAAGGAGTCCCAAAGAAAAATCCACAGTGCATCCCAAAGTAAACCCCTTAGCACTCAGTGTCCCCCAACCCCTCATCATCAGGTGCCGCAGCAGAGTTACGCTTTCTGTATTTCAACTTTTTGGCATATTCCATAGCAGCTTTTGGGGAAGAGAAAAGCTTATTATCGCCCGCAGCGCCGATATGAAATTGGGTCGCACACATCATGGTGTATTGGACCCCTTCATTGCGGAGAAACTGCTATACAGCTTCAAACTCCCTCTGTGCAGCCTGGACTGTGACCGTGAAATCTGGTAAGAAGGCGAGCGTATTTCCCTGGTGTTCTATAGTTCCCTTTTCCCTTGCCAGGCACAAGATTGTGTCCCGGTCCAAATAGTTTAAAATGCTAGCTATTATGGGGCGTGGGGGGAGCCCCCGGGACAGGACGACCGGCCAAGGAGCGGTGGGCACGCTCCACAATGAACATATTTGATAGCTGTTCCGTGCCAAAGATATCTGTGATGAGGCGCTCCATGTAGGTCTCCATCCTGCCCACATTCGTGGACTCCGGCAGCCCAGTAACGCGGATGTTGTTGCGCCGGAACCGCGCCTCTAAATCCTCATTCTTTGCCTGGATGAGGGATAAAACTTTTTCCATGTTCAATGTCTTGTCTGTAACCGTGGATAGACCATCCTCCGCCGCCGAGACTCTCTGCTCCACTTCCCCCATGCGTGCGTTCTACTTTTCAAGTTGAGAGGACACATGATCCAGCCTATGATTGACGGCTGCCATTGCCCCTTCAATTGACTGTAAAGTCCGCTGCATGGCCACCAAAGTAGCCTCCAAAGTGGGGGGCCCATCCGATGCGGTGTCCGCCTATGAGTCCGTGGCAGCCTTCTGTGGGGTCTTGGGTGCCCGTTGTGACTCAAAAGTGAGTTTAGATTAATGTTTGTAGGCCCGCTCCATGTTCGTAGGGCAAACCGCAGGAGCCAATGCGGGAAACAGCAAGGGGCAGTGTACGTAGACCACAAGGCCCTCCCTGCGCTCTACCACACGCCGCCAGAGAAAGGGGGGGCACTGCAGTTCCACATGTGGCTCCAATTATCGCACAGCACCTACAGCAAGCTCCAAACGTTAAACACCGCCAAAGAAGCGTACCATCCACCGAGTCACCCCCCCACTGAGGCACACCCCCAGCCAGTCTGCCAAACGATCCAACTGGGGCACTAGGCCGCCCAAAGGAATAGGTGTAGAAATAGTGAGGGCCATAAACTGCCAATTCTGAGGGCAGACAATAGGTTATTCAATGCAGCAAAGACATCGGCTCACAGTCACCATATGCCCTTATCCATCCGTAAGGCAGTATGCGGCAGACTAACACCTAAAAACTTTAGCACCAGTAGCTGGCAGCCCTATATATAGTAATATCCTGCCTCTAACGGACCCGCCGTGAAATTCTGTGCCTTTCAACCCCAAGCTCACTGGGCCCAATATCGCCAGCAGTTAAGGAGGCCCAATAATCACCGCCGGGCCCCCAGCAGGCACTCCCACAGTCGCCGTTGTCAGTGCATCTGTCCCGCACCGTCTCGATGTCTTAAGAGGTTCTCCCCAAGACCCAGACGCCACAGCACACCAGCCGCCCCTCTGCCGCGTACTAGGCCCCGCACCAGACACAGCAAGCCGGGCAGGCCCCGGTCCCAGGCCCGATCCCATCTCCGCGGCCTGATCCTCAAAAAGGGCCGACCCACTCACCGCGTTCGGAGCCGACGGGCTTCGTTGTTCAAGTTGCAGGGATTGCACCTCCGCAGCCGCAGATCTCCAACTGCAGTCGCAGACCCCCACCGGCAATGCCGCCCGCACGGCTCGCAGCAGCACAGCGAGTCCTCCTCCAGGCCAGGCAGACTCCGGTCCCATTGCCCCCACCAGCCGCCGTCCAGGAAGGCACGCCACAGTCTCCCAACTGCGTCAGCCTCTAACAGCCCGGAAGGGGACACACAGGAAGCCCGCAGAGCCCAAGGATTCACTCCGGCAGGCAGCCTGGAGGGGGCCACACAGGAAGCCTGCAGGGCCCAAGGATTCACTCCGGCTGGCAGCCCAGCGGGATCCAGCGGCCGCCATTACCAGGCCGAACAGCAAGGCGAGGGGAGACATCCCGGCTCATAGCCAAAGGTAGGAATATGCAGCCACCAATTACATCAGGCCGTGCAGAAGTCGATTTAAAGCCCACACAAGACTTTTTGCGTCGATAGGGGTGCGGGATGCAGCGGATAATCGTCGGATAGTTTCTCGGTGAGGGAGAGCCACACAGCAGTGCAGCCATCTTGCTGTGCGCCCTCTAGTGCCCCCCCTGATGATCATATTTACAGCTTCCAGTGGCCATTAATCAGTGCACAGTCAGTTAGTGACGTGGATTGTAACACTATCGCACTTGATAACAGCAATAAGGCATTACAGCCGGCAAGCGTAAACATCCTAGTCTAGTCTAGTCTAGTCTGGATACTTGTATTGCGCAACATATCACGTCCCAAGGGAGTCTCATGGCGTATGCGGACGATCCTGGGGTGGGAGGATGGACCAGAGAATGGAATGGGGTGGGAGGATGGACCAGAGAATGGAACTAGCAGAAGAGCCATGGTTTCAATTGCACTCACCCATACCCCTCATTATGGGTCATCACCCTAGTGTCATTATTAACAATGATGTTCATACCAAGACTGTCACCCAGGCTGACTCAAGGGGCAGCATAACGAACATTCTTTCTTGGAATGTGGCTGGACTAGTTACTAAACTAACTGATACTGCCTGGCTGGAATTCATACATAACTATGATATTTTAAGATTCCAAGAAACCTGGGCAGACGTAATACATCATATTAATGGGTACAATACTTTTTTTACATCGGCCGTACCCTCTAATCACGGGAGGAATAGGGCGGCCTATGTACATATAGATCCCAATGGGTAAACATAAGTGAGGTAGAACTGGCTGAATTTAATACTTATTATCAGGTTGTGAAAATGAGTATTGATAATTTACATTGTACCGCCCAGTTCATTCTTATAATAATATTCCAACCCCGCTATTTGAGCGAGTTTTAAAGCACTTACAGAAGGATCTCCATAAAATCCACAAGAAAACGAATAATGACCGCTGCATAATATGGGGTGGGGATTTTAACACATGACTCTGCCCTCATGCAGAAGGTGGCAACTGCGGCTTATTGTCTGACGATGAGAAAGACATTACCTGTTATTCGCACTCCCCTTTTGGGGACCGACTAAATCTGCTTAAGTATACTACGGATTTGGGTTTTGCAAATGATCTTTGCTCACCTCCCATTCCATATAGTTATACCTTTAATGGCTGCGGGTTGTGCTTGATTATTGATTTTTTATTAATATCAAATAGACACTCAGGCAGACTATCTCATTTTAAAACTCATCTAGTTGCTTTCAGCGATCACTATCCTATCAGTGCTACTTTAGATCTGCCGGCAATGTGCTATCTAAAAAACAATTGGCCTCCCAGGTTACACAAGATATCGCCATTGATAGAGTTAATGGATATACGATTAAATGTGCAGGAGTAGATTCACTACAGCTAACCAAGTCCCTCCTAACCGGTTGCAAAATAGACTTTTTAGTCTGTCTTGACGAGACCGTCACGGATCCGAACATCCTTAACTCTCTTTGTAAAATCACACAGGCGATACAAAATAATCTAAGATCTGAACCCGCAAAACTTACTAAAAATAAGTCAGGTTGGTTTGATCGCAAGTGCAGTATGTCGCATGCAGCCCTGATAGCTGCCACAAGAGATCACAAAAGTCAGGGTGGCGTACAAACAGTTTCTCAAAGAGCGTAAGGAGGCCATAAAAACCGAGCTGTGGCGAGCTCTAAAACAAGCATCAGATTCTAAAGACACAAAAGGCTTTTGGAGGGCGGTGAAGGTCCCAGTTTCTGGCCCCAAAAAACCTACCTAGTCTAGAAATCACGATTAGGGATGGGTGTCCCATTTTTCTAGTTTATATTATAACTATGAAAACACTTCTTATGGTGAGGTTTCAGGAACAGCTCCATCAAGTTTGCTCCCAATTGATATTGATTTCGACATGGATGAGGTAATTCTAGCTATTAATGCTAGCATAGGTGGAAAAGCTCCTGGCCCATATTGTATACCAGTGGGTTTCTATAAATCTTGCCCCTTGTTGTGGGGCCCATTACTAAACCTGGTCCGACGGGCCTGCTGCATGCAAGGTTTCACCCGACCTGGACTGAATCCATACTTGTCCCAATTTTTAAGGAGGGCGACCGTAACCACCGGCCTGCTACAGACCCATCTCGCTGCTAGACACCTTTGTGAAGGTGGCTGGGCGTGTTATCTTGAATAGATTGTAGCTATGGGCCGAGGATACTGATGTCGTTTCTGAGTTACAGAATGTGTTCCGCCAAGGCCTTGGCACTGTGGAACAGAGTTTGAACCTATGCCTCTTATTGGGAAAATATACACCGGCTAAAAGGGGAACTTATACCTGTGTTTTGTTGACCTGAACTCGGCCTTTGACTGTGTCAACTACTTGAAGTTGTGAAGCATACTAGAGGCTATGGGGGTGGAAATCCCTCTTATTAATTTCCTAAAACAGTCCTATTTAGACGCCTGGGCTAGGGTTCGTTTTGGGAGAACAGGCGAACTCAGTGACAACTTCCCTGTCAGGAAGGGGGTAAGGCAGGGGTGCATGCTAGCCCCTTTCCTGTTTACACTTTCCATAAATAGTATAGAGGACACCCTATCTAAGGAGTGTCTAGATTTACCTATTATTGGTAAACGGCCAATTGGTGTACTTTTATACGCTGATGATGTGGTTTCGATAGCTCGAATACCAATTGACCTGCAGAGAATTGTTACAAGCTTTTTGTCCTATATGTCTAGACTAGACCTTAATGTAAATATTGCCAAACTTTTACTATGAAATGTGGTAAGTCCATCATTAAGTGTCGGAATATTTTTATAGGTAATAACAGGCTGGAATTTGTCACGTTTTTTTCTTATCTGGGTATTGTCTTTGAAAATAGAGGCTCGTGGTTTACAGCCATTAACTCTAGAAAATTGCTCTTTGCCAAAGCTGTAGGAGCCCTGGTAAACTTCGCAAGGAAGTTAGGGAATCGCCTATTAATGAACTGCTGATAATCTAAAAAGCTAAATGCACCTCAATTGCTCTGTATGGAGCTGGCATTTGAGGGTATGCAAATGTAGAGTATATCCAGAAAGTTGAGAATAGATTTTTTAAATACCTTCTAGCTGTCCCAAACAGTACTGCTACGTACATTTGTCATGCCGAATTGGGGCTGTCATTTGTATACGATTTAATCAAAATTCAGCCAACATTATTATGGTACAAAGTCTGGTTGTGATAAATGATTGTTTGAGTCTGCAAGAGGCATTACGTATTCCCTGGTTTGTATATGTTAAAAAATTCTTGATTGACAAAGGTCATCCCGAATATTTTTCTTATCCTGACTGTTTGACACTAGTCTCAAGGAAGGAACTAAAGTTACTATGCATTAGCCACTTTGAAATGATTAGATTGTCTTCTACTATTACGAACACATCGGTCAGTGTTAATCAATTGATTCAGACTCAACCGGGGATACAACCTTATTTAACTTACAACTTAAGTACTTACGATAAGATGCTTTTGACGCCCCTACGTTTAGGCAATTTCTATAACATTGTTACATTCCCCCAGTTAAACGATTGGTCAAGCTCCCTGTGCCCATGTCCGTGCGACATTATTTCCCCACATTCGACAATCCATGTTATCTTTTTTTGAAAATGTTATACTTTAATGAGGAAAAGATGGATTATACCCATCCTAATATCACAAGGCTTGGGACAGTGCGACATGCGTTCATTAAATTGCAATTTTTACATGATGAAATCCTTACTGAACACATTGCAAAATATCTAAAAGGGGTGGTCAGATTCAAGAATTCTATGCAAGACAACTTTTTAGGTCTTGACTACAGCATTGCTTTAGCAATGCTTGTTTGTCAAAATTATAGTAAGGCTTTCAAAAGTCTAGCAAACTGCGGATCGGGTACAGTTCACGTGAGCCAGGCGCATGCACATCGCCAGCCACATCGCACACCATACTATTTGTCTGAGCCTTGGCATCAGACTTCAAAGGAATCCGCTCTCCTGCCACCCCATCAGACTTCAAAGGAAGCCACTCCCCTGCCCCTATCTTACTGTTGTACCCCGTAACAGTGAGCCTGTGTCAATCCTCCTGCCCTGTGACACCACAGGAACCTGACCTGCTTCTACTGCAAAAGGCAAGACTGATTTGCCTATTGCTAATCTGTGCTATGGCATAGAGGGGATCACAACGAACTTCACTAGAGTGCAGCGCAAGTAGTTAACAGTAACAGCGGCTGTCTAAAATGTATTCAAGCATTCAAACCATCATTTTTTGTTTTTCTATAACAAAAGGCCCAACGTCATCGGGAAATTGCATTCAATTCCTGCAGTTCTTCCTTCGATATATTATTATGATGTGGAGATGTAGTCCCATTGAGGTGCAACACGACTACAAATTGATATCTTAAAAGACAGACTGACTTTGGTAGCTACACTTAGAAGACTGTCAGACTGAGCCACCCAGTTAAAACACCACGCCTCTCAATAGCCTGAACGTGAGCGAAATGATATTCTACTATTAAAACCAGTGAGAAAAGGCAAAGGCTGATTGGTCCAGCTGTTTTTCTACTGCTGCGCACGTGCTACAGGGTTGCCGAGGGTTTGGGTGTTTATCTCTTAAATTGGTTTTCCAGTGAGCTTACTTGAGTATTCTCGCGGAAAACCTGAGCCATGCGCTGTCGCAGAAACATCCCCAGATCCCGGACACGTTTCGTTTCATCCAGTGGCCACTCTTCGCAGAGTTTCAGGAAGCGACGTTACCTGGTGGCCGCCATATTTGTGACATAGATTTCATCACTCCATCCGGTCCGGTGCCCTGAGGAGGAGCAATTCAGTCCGCCTCCCGCCCCCCCTTTTGACTGAGGTTTGTTTCTGCCTCTTATCTTGTGCTCCGTAATAAATCATCCTACCACGATCTAATGATTGGAGGTCCACCGGGTCTCTCGCCCTGCTGTGTATGGCGTACAGTTAACCTTTGCAGACTTACTTAAACTGCTCTATATTTTACCTCGTACAGGTGGTTTACATGCCTCTGATCCGTAAATTGCTTCGAGTAAGCACCTTGTGCATGCAGTCTATTCTGCTGTTTTAAAGGCTCTTCCTGCGGCTTTCTATACCTGCCAATACATTTTTTGTTAGCCTTATCTCACCTATTACGGTTACCTTCGTTTTTCACAAACCAAATATGGTCTGTCTACTTTTGGCTAAAGGCTCCTCCTGCTGGTTAAGGATTTAGCAACTTACCGAAGCGTTCACTGGCCACCTGAATGACGTTTATAAAGTCACTAGCAGCCCGTCCCGACGTTGTCCGGGTATGAAATAGAATGTGTGTAATGTGTGTATTTGGCAAGGGCAATTTCTATTAAAATCTCGCGGTAGACAACATTTTTTGTTTCATTAGAATAGGGACGGAGAAGGCCCAGCTGCAGCCCTGGTTGATGTTAGCAGGCGCGTGTAATTGGTGTAGTGATCCACCGCCTGAGCCCGGCTACAGCCCTGGTTGATGCTAGCAGGCGCGTGTAATGTCGTTGAATGAGAGAGTTATCAGCCGTGGGTAAATCCGTTTAATGAGAGAGTTGAGTGACAGCGAGTAGGAGAGGCTGCAGTAATTGTCCCCGCAGACACGCTTATTTGCGTGTTCCCCCGCTTGAGGCCCAGATGTAGGCCTGTTTGATGTTAGCAGGCGTGTGTTCCCCCGCTTGAGGCCCAGCTGCAGCCCTGGTTGATGTTATCAGGCGCGTGTAATTAGTGTATTGATCTGCCGCCTGAGCCCGGCTAGAGCCCTGGTTGATGATAGCAGGCGCGTGTAATTTAGTAGAATGAGAGAGTTCAGTAACAGCGCGCAGGAAAGGGTGCAGTAACGTTACTTACCAGGCCTCCAGGTGAACGTGTTTGTCACGCCCCCAGCACACGGCCACAGCAGACAATCTTCTGATTAATGTACAACCCACATGGCATGAAGGGCGGAACGTAGCACACAACCCCAGCGTTCCCCTTGATGTGGCGCAATTGCGTTCACATGGCATGAAGACCGGACACACGACCAGCGTGCCCCTTGATGTGCGCAGCAACGTAATTGCCGCTTGTATGTACGACTCAGTGTTTGTCACGCCCCCAGCATTTGTCACGCCCCCAGCACACGCCCACAGCCCACGATGTGATGGCCATACCACACGCCCCCAGCGTTAGTCACGGCCTCAGCCCACGCCCACAGCACAACGCAGACACGCCCACAAGGTACTACTTTGCTGGCACGTTCTTTTACCTTTTAAATGTATAGAGGAGTTGGCCTAACGGCTAAGGCGCTCGACCTCGGACCTGGGGATCTGGGTTCGAGTCTTGGTAACGATGCCAAAAATCCTGTGATTCTGGGCAAATCACTTAATCTCCCCGTGCCTAACAAAAATGAATGTGTGTCCTCATGTAACGTAACTGGTGCTATGTAAAGCGCTCTGATACCTGATTCAGTTCGGGTCAAGTTCGCGCTATATAAAACTCTGCAAAAATATATATATATATATATATATATATATGGTGGCCGTCTGCATAGCCTATGTCCTTCTGCTGCAACTGCCCTTTTCATTGCTGTATTGGGTGTTGTGATTGGTGCTGTGGTTACTGAGATTGCCCGCCTCAAAGGTTTGGACTCTCTCTTTATAATATTAGTATGGATACAAACCCATTGTAACATGTAATATCGTGTTTAAAAGCTGTGGGATGTGTTTTATTTGTTATACAGAAAACCGTTCTATAATACCCTTAATCGCCAAAATGTAAACATTTTCTCCCATGCTTTTTTTCAGCCTTCTTTAGCAAAACCCACTGTCCATATAAGAGTTTCATGAAGCTACTGCCTGAAATCGCTTACATACAAACTGTGAAGCTAAAGGTGGAAACGGTTTTACATCGCTGTTCAAGATGACAGTGTTATTTTCAAACTCATAACACATGTACGAAAGGAGTAACAGCTTCCTGTTCCTGCACCGACCCCAGAGCTGCTGCGGCGCTGTGCTGTAGAATAGAGATAGGATCTCTCATGTGTTTTTGTGCGTGTGTATTAGTGGTCAAATTTCATTAAAAAACCTTGCCCATCCTCGTGAAACACCTCGCAAAATATTTACAATCAATATAAAAGATAAAACCATTTTTAATAATAAATATGGAATTCAGAACTCAAAAGAGCGCACCCTGCCTTCCCTTCTAAACAAATAATAACACCCTGCCCCACTCTCTATCATAGGCACCAATCAATTTCGCTAGCAACTCTGCTTCAGGAATTTGAATGCTGCCCGCAGAACTACAAGTCCATTTGTGTCTCTTTGAAAACGGCATTGCTTCATTTACTTGTGCTGATTATTAGGTTTAGCATGCTGGCAACGTGTGTATGCGGTCGCTTGCCAACGACTACTGTTCCTTAAATGGGCTAGAAATGGTCACTTTACCCCTGAGTCCCTGGCTATAAAAAGCATGGGGAGCTGCGTATGTGCAGTTGACAGCATCGAAAGTGAAAGGCCTCCTGAAGCAGCTTCAGAAAGTGTGTGTTGGCGACTGCATGAGCTGGTTCAGGAGGGTAGCGAAGTTTGTTGGTGAATTGCCAGGAGCTACAAACTTTCTCTTTCGCAAATCACTCAGGCCGCCTTATTAGATTACTTGGCTCTATGTAGCTGTTGTACTTCATAGACCATGATTACAACTTTTAAAGACTCCTGCGTTAAAATGTTCTGCTGGTATGAGCTACATAGACGAAGTAGCATGTCATCTACATTGTGCTCGTGTTTTCTATTTTAATGTGCACAATTTGTATTGGCCTGTAATAAAATGGTATAATTTGAATCGCCTATTGAATACTTGGGGCTTCAGAAGCACCTATTAAATTGCCTTGCTGGAGGGCAACGTAAGACTGAATACATTAGACCTTGAAAAAGTACAATGTTTAAGCTGTTTTGTTTTTGAATTGCCGTCTTGAAATAACTGCTGCTCTGAAAAGTGTAATTGATGCGACAGGAATATACATGCCAAATGGAAGAAAATATGTTGAAGACAAATGCAGAATTATTTACCCTTTGTATTCTATTAAATTGTATGTATGTTTTGGTCTAGCAGACAAACACTCTTCTTAAACCACACTAACTGCAAAACAGCAAAATTGCAGCCTGGTGTCCACACTACTTTCGGCCACGCACAATGCACCCTCACACTACTTTAGTTCACACACACTGCGCCCTCACACTACTTTAGTCCACACACACTGCGCCCTCACACTACTTAAGGACAGACACTCTGCTCCCACACACTACTTTAGTCCACACACACTGCGCCCTCACACAACTTTAGGACACACACACTGCGCCCACACACTACTTTAGGCCACGCACACTGCACCCTCACACTACTTTAGGCCACGCACACTGCGCCCTCACACTACTTTAGGCCACACACACTGCACCCTCACACTACTTTAGGCCACGCACACTGTGCCCTCACACTACTTTAGGCCACACACACTGCACCCTCACACTAATTTAGGACACACACACTGCGCCCACACACTACTTTAGGCCACGCACACTGTGCCCTCACACTACTTTAGGCCACGCACACTGCGCCCTCACACTACTTTAGGCCACGCACACTGCACCCTCACACACTGCACCCTCACACTCTGCACCCTCACACACACTGCACCCTCACACACTCTGCACCCTCACTCTACTTTACGCCACACACACTGCACCCTTACACTACTTTAGGTCACGCACACTGTGCCCTCACACTACTTTAGGCCACACACACTGCACGCTCACACTACTTTAGGTCACACACTGCACCCTCACACTCTGCACCCTCACACCCTCACACCCTCACACACTCTGCACCCTCACACACTCTGCACCCTCACACTACTTAAGGCCACACACACTGCGCCCTCACACTACTTTAGGCCACGCACACTCCGCCCTCACACTACTTTAGGCCACACACACTGCGCCCTCACACTACTTTAGGCCACACACACTGCACCTTCACACTACTTTAGGCCACACACTGCGCCCTCACACTCTGCACCCTCACACATGCTGCACCCTCACACACTCGGCCCTCTCACACACTCTGCACCCTCACACTACTTTAGGCCACACACACTGCGCCCTCACAGTACTTTAGGCCATGCAAACTGTGCCCTCACACTACTTTAGGCCACACACTCTGCACCCTCACACACTCTGCACCCTCACACACTCTGGACCCTCACACACTCTGCACCCTCAATGCAACAAACACTCCAAATACCACTCAGTCCCACATAATTACACATCACATAATTACAATGCCCTCAATGCAACATACACTCCAAATACCACTCAGTGCCACTTAATTACATGCCACATAATTACACTGCACTCAATGCAACATACACTCCTAATACCACTCAGTGCCACATAATTAGATGCCACATAATTACACTCTACTGAATGCAACACACACTCCACACAATCCCACTCAGTGTCACATAATTATATGCTACATAATTACACTGTACTCAATGCAACATACACTCCAAACAATACCACTCAGTGCCACATTATTACACGCCACATAATTACACCCTACTGAATACCACAAACACTCCAGACAATACCACTCAGTGCCACATAATTACACACCACATAAGTACACTGCACTCAATGCAACATACACGCCAAATGCCACTCAGTGCCACATAGTTACACACCACATAATTACTCTGCACTCAATGCAACATACACTCCGAATACCACTCAGTGCCACATAGTTACACGCCACATAATTACACTGCACTCAATGCAACACACACTCCAAAAACCACTCAGTGCCACATAATTACACACCACATAATTACACTCTAATGAATGCAACATACACTCCACACAATACCACTCAGAGCCACATAATTATATGCTACATAATTACACTGCGCTCAACGCAACATACACTCCAAAGACCACTTAGTGCCACATAATTACACGCCACATAATTACAGTGCACTCATTGCAACATACACGTCAAATACCACTCAGTGCCACATAATTACACGCCACATAATTACACTGCACTCAATGCAACATTTACTCCAAATACCACTCAGTGCCACATAGTTACCCGCCACATAATTACTCTATCTATCTATCTATCTATCTATCTATCTATCTATCTATCTATCTATCTATCTATCTATCTATCTATCTATCTATCTATCTATCTATCTATCTATCTATCTATCTATCTAGCTACCTATCGCCCTCACTCTATCTATCTATCACCCTCACTTTATCTATCTATTTATCTATCTATCACCCTCACTCTATCTATCTATCGCCCTCACTCTATCGCCCTCACTCTATCTATCACCCTCACTCTATCTATACCCTCACTCTATCAGTCTATTTATCCCCCTCACTCTATCAATCTATCGCCCTCTATCTATCTATCTATCTATCTATCTATCTATCTATCTATCTATCTATCTATCTATCTATCTATCTATCTATCGCCCTCACTCTATCTGTCTATCTATCGCACTCACTGTATCGCCATCACTCTATCTACCTATCTATCAACCGCCGTCACTCTGTCCATCTATCTACCGCCCTCACTCTATCTAGCTATCTATCGCCCTCACTCTATCTATCTATCTATCTATCTATCTATCTATCTATCTATCTATCTATCTATCTATCTATCTATCTATCACCCTCACTCTATCTATCTATCGCATCACCACAGCATCACTCAGCACCACCACAGCTTCACTCAGGGGTACCACAACATCCCTATGTGCTACCACAGCATCACTGAACGCCACAGCATCACTCGTCGCCACCACAACATCGCTCAGCGCCACCACAGCATCAATCTGTGCAACCATTCAACAACAACTGGTTCAAATATGTTCTATCAATGTTTCAAGCTTTATTACAAATGTCACAAAAATATGTTAATATTTCACTTCTGTTCTTGGATTTTCGTCACAATAAAATACACTGAACATAATCTTCACAAAAGTTATTTACAAAAGTTTAAGCTATTGCCATTATAAATTACAATAACTTTTATTTAAGTATTAATTATTTAAAAAAATTAAAAAACATTGTTATTTGTAATATTAATATATCTAAGTCACGTAAATACAACACATATTGCATTACAAATGCTATAGGTGTCACATTTGCGAAAGTTATAACCATTGGCACTGTAAATGACAAAGCTATTAATTTAGCTATTTTCAAAACCAACACATAAATGAAAAAATTGTCATTTACAATACCAATAGCTCAAATTTTGTTAATGCAAGACCTATTGCATTGCAAATGCTTGTTTTCCTAATTGTTTATGGACATCACCTACGTGTGGAACGTGGAAGGAAATGAGTATGTACTTTGTGTTTCTTTTTTTAACCACTGTCTTTTAAAACGTATTGTATTCTCTTTTTTATACAAACTGATATACCTTGTATTTAATGTTTTGTGCTTTTATGATGCTTTTATTATTTAGTCGTTCTTAAATCGAATAAAGTGTATTTTGATTGATTGATTGATTGATTGATTGACCCCCACCACACCTGGCATGAAAATAATGGAATATATCTCTTGCAATTTTGTTGTTTTGCTTCATATGTTGTTGTTGGAAAGAACCATATTGTATTTATATAATTGTTGTTAAGAGTGCTCTGCATGGAGCTAAATAACATGCCAGAGCCTAAAAGGTACCTGTTTAGTGTGCGGTAAACTTCAAGATGAGATGATTGTTCAACACACTGCGTCTTATTGTGTTTATCTAATCACTCATTTCAGCCAAGGTATTGCTCTGTTATTTATCTCTTTTATCAACATACTCCAATTGGGAGAGGGAGTTGACCTTCTCCATTCCAATGGCTACTTGCACTATCGAGAGCAATTAGCACTTCCAAAGTGCAAAGAGAACGATTATACGTTTTTGATGAGCTGGTAATACTACACCTGCACAACTGAAAGCGAAACATGGAGGTTCTGACAGATGTTGGAAGGGATGCGGGGATTCTGTCTTCAAATTAAGATCTTATTGTGTGACATATTGTTTGTCATCCGAGATATAACAAGTTTTCCTTCTCTCTTGATTCCTCAAGCTAGTGTATATTGGAAATGAGCGCCAATACCCATTGCTGTCGACTTTGACTTTCATGATATTAACAGCAAGACTTACTACAGTACAGATTTCAAAGTCTTACCATGCTCTGCTTCTAGCTAGTACTGCACTAAAATGTAGGACTTGAACATGCTAGAGAAACTATCTGCTTTAGCCTTCATGGCGCTGGTAAAATATAAATAAGTTTGGCAGGCGTACCAAATATTTCATAATAGTGACCTGCATGGAAGGTGACGAGTGATTTCAATCAGAGTCAATAAGGCGAGCAAGAATTCATGGCTCTAGCTCTTCTAAAAGTTGGCCTTACCCTAGTACTAGCTCTTAAAAACCCTTGTTGCTGGTTGTACACCTTGTACAACTTAATGTATGAACCTATGGCAGTATAGAGCATCTCGTGCCTTGCTCCTGGGATCAATTATAATTTTCCCACTTTTCTGAAATGCTGGCCTGCACTTTATTGATTTTTCAAACACACACACACACACACACACACATTTATATATAGTGTTTCTCTTCTGTTTTTTTGGTCTGTTATCTTATGTTTACTTTCACAGCACACCATTCTGCCGGGAGGCTATCCTGACGCTTAGAGAAGCGGGTGCTTCTTTATCTGGGACACATTGTTATTAAACTCTACTAAAAAATCTGGAAATAAGGTTGTTCATAGAAATGGTCCCTTTCTACTCTGTGATGCTACGTATTAGAATATAGCTATCATATGTTAATACAGTGGAACACAATGGAGGATGTCACTACATTTGTGCCAAACGCTGCTTTCTCCCTTGAAGCTCACTCACTGTAAAATGGGTTGAGAGAAGAAAGAGTTAATCCGCCCGGAGCCTCGCGCACAGCGGCAAGGTTCTTTTCATGGCTGCCCGGAACAATGCAGCTATCAGTCTGTACTTGGCCTTTGGCCTAAAATCGTTTATGACTGATTCTCGGGAGCTGATGACCCCAGCCGGCGGACTCTCCATTTTGCTCTCCCTCGCCTTCTAGCCCGAAGCAGAGCTCAGCTTGTTCCTTTTTAAACATCACACGGTTGGCAATTAAAAGGGACGGCTGGCTTGGGAAGCTCTCGGCAAGCCATTGCATGCCCCTCTGTCCTGGGAAAGCGATCACGCCGGCCACCTTCCCTAGGCACGCTGTCACAGCGCGGATGGAACGGCTGTAAAGAGCATTTAAAGAAAATCTTGTAAACCAAAGGTTTAACCCCAGGAAGATTTAAGGGGGATACTGCACAGACCAGGGGGCTTTGTTTTTTCTGTGTAAAGGTCGGTGGGTTTTATGTGGTAATCTCAATAAGACATTTGTGCTGTCAAACATTGGCAATTTCGCGTCGAGAATGGCGCCATTTTTATTTGTGTTATTTTGGAAAGACGGGGGTTGTCTCAAACGTTTTTCTCTCTATACCTTCCATATCTGCTCTCCTTCACCCAGAGATGTCGCCTCGCCAGAATGCCAGGGGTAGTGAAAGGAACATCACGCTTTGACAACCAATGACAGCTCAGGTTTGGCCCTGTCACGCCACCCTCAAACCAGCATGTTTGCTGCTGATGGCTAAAAGTGGTATTTATTTATCTATGCGTTTTTATATAGTGCACACTTTACTCAGGGTGTCAGAGCGCTTTACAATAGAGTGAAGAAAGTTATATACGAAATTCAGAGTAGCATGGTCGTAAGTGACAATACGTACATCTACTACGGTTACTCATGGTGAGAGTTACATAGTTACAAATAACATTCACAAAAGATTACATATTAAGAAAAGTTGGAGATTAGGTTTTGCACAAATACATATTACATATTTACAGAGTTGAAGCAGAAGGTTGTAGTAGATCTTTTAGTTGTCAAGTAACACTCATGGTCATGCCATAGAATGTGAGGGCATATGCCTGATGGGGAGCTTGGCGAGCAGAATTACTGATAAAAATGCGGTTGGAAGAGAAAAGTTTTAAGGTCCGTTTTGAAGATCCTGGAAGAGGCGGTGGTGCGAAGGTTTGAAGGTAACAAGTTCCATATTCTAGTTGCATTACTTGAGAAAGATTTGCGCCAAAAGTCTTTCCCTTTTGAAAGTTGGATATTTGAGCAGCAGGTTTTCAGCATTACGTGAATGTCTGGAGCCACCTGGTATTTTGAGTATGATAGCTAGGGGTGGAAGTGTGAAATAGCTGTATGGGTGATACAAGCAGTTTTGTATATTGACCTAGCTTCAATAGGAGGCCAGTGAAAATTTATCAGCGTAAGTGTGATATGTTAGTTTCTTTTGGCCCCATTGACGAAATGCGCAGCCAAATGGAGGATGGATTTTTAAGGAGATAGGTGGGTCTCGGGGAGGCCTCCAAGAAGAGGCTTTCAGTAGTCCAGTTTGGGGAGAGCTGAAGATTGAACAAGAGTTTTCAGGTCTTGCTCAGGAATTTTTCGGCGGATCCCCCAGACAAGGCGCAGTTTGAAGTGTACATTCTTGGCCATGTTGTTGATTTGGGTTTGGAGGTTAAGTCTTTTGTCCAGGATGACACCTAGGGATTTGGCACTGTCAACTATGGTAGGTTTGCTGTTAAGAATGTCAGATTATCCACCCATGATTGAACAGGAGGCAGAGAGTTTGAGGTTGAAATAAAGAATTCGTTTTTTGGGGGATTCAGTTTTAGGTTGATGAAATGTCATCCATTCTTAGATGGAGTTGAGGGTGGTGGCGAGGAGTGAGATGTGTGGATAGGACACTTTGAGATAGTGTTGAGTATCATCAGCATAGGGTAATAAAGGATCGCTCTGTGGCCATTGAGCCGCTAGCTGTGGCCTTGCGTGGGAGGCTGGGAGAGTGGGGGGTCCAGATGGGTGACACTAACCATGTGGTGTCCCTGTATGCTGATGACACCTTGGTTTACCTCCGTCAGCCGGCGAGGTGGGTGTCATTGCTACTTGCGGAGCTGAGAGGATTTGGTGATGTGTCTGGCCTCCGGATTAATCCAGCAAAATCCAAACTAATCCCCATTGGGAAGTTAGCAGGTGAACCCCAGACAGAACTCTCTAAAGTCGAACTACCACGGGTGGGTGAGGGGGAAAGATATCTGGGTATACGGTTAGCAAACTCACCATCTCGATACTTGGATCTCAACATTGGCAGAGTGATCGAGGGTCTACATGGCTCTGTTAGGTTCTGGCGGGATTTGCCTTCATCGCTCATGGGTCGAGTTGCTATAATCAAAATGATTATACTTCCTAGGTGCTTGTACACTATGCAACACTCACTCTATTTTATTCCCCAGTCATTTTTTTGAACCCTTGGACAACTTCTCATGGACCTTCTATGGGGTAACAAACGGAAACGAGTAAGGCTAACGACCCTGCAGAGGACATGGAACTGGGGAGGACTGGAGGTTGCTTGCATAGAGCTATATTACATTGCATCCCAACTACAGCATGCAATGCATTGGATGGATACCGACGATAATTGGGAGACAAATCTCCTGGCGGGTAACAATGATGGACGCACACTACCAGAATTATTAATGCTTGGGAGAAAAGTCCCCCCCAGCTTCCATATATTGAACGTCATGTAGCAGAGATCTGGGAATTGCTAGTCCGAAGGGTGATCCAACAAGCGCTGTAATCGCCTGTTACTCCTCTGTGGGCACTACGACCCTTTGCCCGTATAGCGGACTCTATGTCCATAAGGAGGTGGAAGGAGGGGGACTGCCATACACAGGTAGAGCTCTATATGAATGTTACATTTTTGACACAAGACAAAGCAACCAATGCCTTTAAGTTAGGGCCAGGGCAATTTCTTCAATACGAACAAATCTCTAGTGTGACATGAGAAATTTGGCCTGGGTTTCCTGAAGAGCCTCCTAGCACCAATGCATTAAAAGTAATGTTATACATGGCACCGGGTGGACGACTGGTCTTGCATATATATAGAGCCCTGAGGGATGACATGCCTGGGGGCATCCGACCAGTAAAGTACAGGTGGAACGCTGGTCTGGAAATGCCACTATCGGACAGAGTGTGAAAGAGTGCATGAGGGTGTCTGCATCGTTAGCTCCAATCCATGATTTAAACTCCTACAATATAACTTAGTGCATCAGGTATATCTTACTACACGTACACTCCATACAATTTATTCCACTCGCATTGCTGAATGTCCGCGATGTAAGGCACAAGTGGCGGACTTCATTCATATGGTTTGGATATGCCCCACATTGGACCCCTATTGGGACAAGGTACTAACACATCATCTGCCATTCATAGTCACGCAATCTTTTTTTAGTAAATTGCGATCACTGTTAATATTCTTGACATGGGCCAGGCCCAGGTATCGTGGGAACTGCTATCCCTGCCGCTGAAGCAGGGAGGATTGGGCGCGCCCGATATGAAGTTATATGCACTATGTGCACAGGCACAATTCCTGCACGATTGGGTACACCCAGCACCCTTCCATCAGCACGGGGCTTTGGAAGCAGATGCGGTGGCCCCTGTCCCTACTCGCGTGGCTGTGTACCAGACATAGAAACGCCCTACAGATGGAATTGACACCTCCAAAACTTTACGATGGGCTTGGGATGGGTTGCGTAGACGGGCGGGAGCAAAAATACTATGTGCGCCTTCTATCCCCCTAGCACAGAACCCCATGTTACCAAATATTAGAGATGAGATAAATATAAAGGTGGCGCAGAAGATGTCACTTCATACCTTTGCAGATCTTTACATGGGGGAGACATTTAGAGGACCTCCGACTGCGGAGGTGGGACTGACGGTGCCCTTCGGAGAGACATTTCTATATCACAAAATTCGGGCGACCTGCCACAAATTACATGCTGAATTTCCATCCCAACCATCCCCTTTGAATGCTTTGGAAAACTTATTACGTACACCATCGCCGCGTAGGCTTATTACCAGAGTTTACACACATATGCAAGCTGATGCCCCAGTGGCGGTCTCGGGTTCTAGACATCGGTAGACATGGATTTATTGACCCCCCCTATCTGACGATCAGTGGAAGTACTGTTGTGCTCAGATGATTGAGATGTCTCCTAATTATAGGCTGCGCCTGATTCACTTTAAATTTTTACACAGATATTACAGAACACCCATTAGTTTGTGTCGCATGGGACTTAGAGATGATGACTGCTGCTGGTGCTGTGGAGCGGCCTCCGCTTCCTTTCTCCACATGGCATGGGAGTGTCCGGACATTGCTGACTACTGGTCCCACATTTTCATGTCTATCAATCAGATTCTGGGTCTGGCACTGTCCACATCCCTTTTATTGGGATTGTTGGGGTATGTCAGAGACACGCACGTGAACAAACGTAAATTGCATGCGCTGCTGCTGCTATTCGCAAAACGACAAATAGCAATACACTGGGGGAAAAAGAGGACGCCCAGGACTCCAGAATGGGTTAAAGCTGTTACTTATGGTCAAATTCAGCTGGCCACGTTCTGGGAACTGATGCCACCCGTCTTTAGACCACCGGAGATATGGGTGCCATTTATTTCCTGGGCTCAGGAGAGGGCAAATCGATCCAATGATGGGGGGTAAATGCAATTAGCACTTAGGATGTGTGCCTTCTTGATTATGGTGTTGTGAAGTGCATCTCATTTAGATATTACGGGAGAAGGGATGTGTATGTGGGAGTTTAAAAGTTGGCAAAACTTATGGGACATTATGCAAGAACTGGATATGTATGTTATTCGCGGGGGAATGATGGATGGATAAGAACCTATCTTTCTCCTGTTAGAGCCCTTTGCCGAGTAAGATCAGAAAAATGTGAGAATGAGAAAAATATATGTTCAACGGCTGTACATGTTTGTGAGGGGAAAGTGGGGGGTGGGTGGCTATACGGATACTTCGATATCCGGTTGTAACAAAAAAATTATATATGTTATAAATGCCAATAAAGTTTATAGAAACAAAAAATTGGGATAACTACACTTTTAATTTTCATTCAGATATTTGTTAAATTGCATCTCCTCCTCGTACCAGCTTATGTACATCGCAGACGTGAATAACACTCGTTGCTGTCTGTCAAAAAGTGCATTTCACGTTAATCAGTATTTGCCTGTGGAGGATGCTTGCACTCTAAATTGCTTGGTAAAAGCAGAATTCTGCAATAAACGGGAAATGTATCTGACAGAATTTCTAACTTGCCTCATTGCGGCATAATGTGGTTTCCCTCCAACACGAGCGCGGATCTCTCAGCTCCAATATAAGTAAGAATGAAAGGCAGGCGCCAGGGCAACACTCATTCTCTTGAAGATGAAGCGGCGAGAACAAGCTTGCCAGCTGACCCTAGGCGACCCGTGCGAGATTGGGCCAGTCCTGGTGTGTTTTTTTATCTTTTTTTTCTCGAGGTGTTTTGGGACTGATAGCCTTCTACCTTCCATGTAGGAAAGATAGAATCTCAGAATCCGGAATGCCTTGGATGAAAAGCATAGAAACAGGACTAATCTATTTTTATTCAAGTGACCTGAAGGTCAGCTGCAGGTATGAAGGAGAGCCCAGATGAAAGTGAAATTAAAGACAGTGTCACCCCTACAGGGACTCTTTCTACTATTACAAGGGAATTGAAGGGCATTAGCTAATCAGCAAACAGCAATTCAAAAAAATCAAGATCTTTTAAGTGTGGGAGAGATTACACTCCCCTTGTCAGCGGCATATTGTGAGTCAGTACTCTGCAAAAACAGCCCCCCCCTACAGTAATAATTTCAGAAGGCACTGATACAAGTAAAAAAAAGAGGCACTGACAAAACATATCGCCTTGACTTTCGAAGAATGAAAATTTAATTACAAAGCATCTATAAAACATAACACAGGTAGGATATGAACAGCTACACTGCGACCTTCCTTCCTTATAGTAGAGGTATAACACAACAAGAGCAATCCAAACGTCCATTCATTACAGAACAGACACAACATGCCTTCAGTAGGGAAAGTTCACCTCTTTGAGAATAGGAATAGCATGGACATCATTAGTGCAAGTATTTCGTTCACAGAATAAATATCAGCTGTGTAAGCGTCCCTCACTAACAGAACAGCTAAAGCACTGACTTCAGCAAATCAATCTTCACTCGCTCAATGAATTTTTAAGGATTATTGTGGCCCAGGGCAGGCCATGTTTTGGGGCCCTCTTTTCAGAACACCTATGAATTTGTTATCTATTTTCAGATAATTCACACATTTTTGATCCCAAACAAAATTGAATTGTGCTTTAAACTTTCAGAAACGAAGGACACAAAAGGAGCTGAAGGTTCAAGCTCCCCGGCATCAGCTAGCCAAATAAAGCCAAGTAAGATTTAACAAGCATTGATAAAGCCATTTTTGTTGTTCTTGAATTAAGATGTATTCGTCATGGAATGTTTTATAAGACGGTTCCTTCTTTTCTAAGAAAGACATGTTTAGTGTGACTGAGTGAATGGTTAGAGGTTCAATGCATAATATTAAATACATGCATATTCATGTAGTGCTTAAAATTGCAGCTTGAATTGCTGTATAATCTTAACCAGAAATAAATCCCCATTCATACCTTGCATTCTGCAGCCACAGTGAAGATACAAGTTCTCTTCTGGAGATTTTCCTCACTAAATCAGGTGAAAAGTGATATGAATTATTTTCTCCTCACTTATCTTTCCCTGCTTTGTCCTCTCTCTCTCTCTCTCTCTCTCTCTTCTTCCTATGTGTACACTTCTTTGACCACACAGTAACATCCAACTCTGGGAGTTGGAGGGAGACAGGAGATGTAGAGGGGAACAGGTGGTTGAGATGAGATGAAGAGATTAGAGAGGTTTGGGGGGATGAAAGATAAAGAGAGAAAGCTGAGTGACCCAGAGCAAAAGAATAAAATTGGAAATGAATGGAAAAGGTTGGTAAGGAATAACATAGAGACTTAGGCAAGGTTACAGAGTGAGCTAAAGAGATCTATGGGTAGATAATTAAAAGAAGATTTAGAAAGAGAGAGGGAAAGTGGGGGGCAGAGATTGAACGAGGTAGAGAAAGGGGTAAGGTAGAAAGAGAGGTGAGCTAGAGAAAGATTAGGGAAGTAGAGGGGTAAGCTATTAAGACAATCACAGGGGGATGTAAGGTAGAGAAAATGGCAAGATAGAGAAAGGAGCAAACAGAGAACAGATACAGAACAATAGATCAAGTTAAGAAAATAGTAAGTAAGAGAAAACAAGAGAGAATGGTTAAAAGTAGAAAGATATGTGAGGTGCATAGAGAAAAGAGGTGAGGTAGAGAAAGAGAAGTGGTGTGTATAGAGGAAGGGGGGAGAGTGTAGGATTCAGGATGGCAGGATCCAGCCAAAGTTTCACCTTCTACTCTACCAGAACTTGCAACCGGCGCTGGGGTGCGAGAGGAAGGGGCAATGGTTCTCACAATACCCCACAAGGTGGGTGTAGAGGACTCCAAAGGAATACGATTTGGGGACTTCCTCCACAACTGGCAGAACCTCACCTCAGATGCATGGGTGCTTCAAACCTTCCAGGGGTTCCAGATAGATTTTTCTAATTCTCCAACCCAACTGGTTAGCCCTGTACCACGTCTTTCTATCCTGACCAGTCAGCACTGGTAGATGCAGACATTCTCCAACTTTTGGAGAAAGGAGCAATTGTCCATACCACTCTGCACCCCCATGGGTTTCTCAGCAACCTCTTTCTTGTAGAGAAGAGAGACAGGGCTACCGTCCTGTTATCAACCTGAGTGAATTCAACAAGTGGTTAATATACTGCCACTTCAAGATGAAGGGCATCCATGTCCTCAGGAATCTTTTGCATTCTCAGGATTGGATGGTCCGCTTGGACCTCCAGGATGTCTATTTTACAATTCCGATTTTCCTCCCCAAAGGCGGTTCTAACTCCAATGGAGATCTCGGGTATTCGAGTTCACCTCCCTTCCTTTTGGTCTGTCATCCGCTCCGTGGTGTTCCACCAAAGTTCTGAAACTGGTGATCGAACCCCCCTGGTGCTCAGGGAGTCAGATGAATAGTCTACCTCAACAACATTTCAGCTTTTCTTCCCACGTACATACACACACAACCAGATGCTCTTTGCCGCTACAGAGATTGGGTTAAAGTGATGTACCAGAGCGCATTTGCAGTCTTTATGGAGGCTCTCTAGCTGTCAGATGACCTCGCCTCATGGAGAGCTTGGCACACTTCAAAGCGACAGAGAGGGAGAGAGGATCTTTTCCACGGTCGTGCTGACAAATAGACTCCGGGCACAAATAGTACAGTGGCTACACCATTAGAGAGGTGTCTACACGCAGCAAAGGCAAAACAATCAGAAATCAGAGAATAATTAGTGTATGAAACAAAGCGAGATAAAGGCACTTATCTGAGACTGCTGGAGGAGCCGAGGAAGAGGAGGATAGATAGTCTGCAAGGCCTGTTGAAGGACTGACGCTGTTCTGATTGGAGGATCTGTTTTGTTTTATTCCCATGAACTGATGGGAAATGTAGTTTGTCGTTGTTACATACTTTGAATGGCTGCTGGTGAGAAAAAGCAAGGAAAGTTAAGCCTGGTCCTGACATAGAATCTGGCTTGTGGATGGTTAAAACATTGCGGTCTTTCCTAATTTGAAGCAGCGTTGGGGTGGTCCTGATGGATATGTGGATGTTGCTCCAGATCCTGGATGCATATTTTAAAAAGACTTCCTATCTTTCTTTTTTGCACTTCTTAGTCGGCAGTATGATGATCTGCTGACTGCAAGTGTTTTGAGAACCACAAGAGATGGTGAGCTTTTCTGCAAGATAAGCGGGCGTGCTGGTAGTGATGGTTTTATGAATGATGCCACTGATTTTAAAGCTGGTACGAGCCAACAATGGGAGCCAGCGGAGTTTTATCAGGACGGGGGTCATGTGATGATATTCTTTCAGGCACTGGATGAGACATGCTGAGACATGTAAGATGCCCCTAAAGGATTCAATTGTGGAATCTGGAAGGCCATGGAGCAAGGCATTACCATCATCCAGATGCAAGAGTCTGAGGGCTCTAACCGAAGAGAGGGCTGGGTCAAGGGCATGTTTTTTGGCAATGTGTTCCTTGAGGGTGAGGTTCTAGTTACGGGTAAATCTAAGTCACTTGTCAGTCAGTGAAAGTTGGGGTTTAAAGGCATCATGGTTCATTCCATTAAGTCAGCTTTGTATTGTTTCTTGTTTGCTGTTCTTAGCAAGTAACAGGAAGTTGGTCTAGGTTGGGTTGAGTTTGAGATTTAGCTAGGTGCTGGACATCCAGATCCTGTTGATGTGCAGGAGGGTTTCAGGCACTGGATGTATGAAGCATAGAAGACTGCAGTAGAGTTGAACATCATCAGCATATTGGTAAAGTATTGATGCTGTTATCTGTGAGAAGAGCACCAAGCAATTTCATGTAAAGGTTGAAGACATTTTAACCTCCTGGTGTCATACTTGCAGTAACATCTCAAAGCTAATTTGCTTCACCCTGCTCCTCAGGAAAGGCTTTAAATTCAACAGATCTTAGTCCAAAAAAATGGCATTCAGGAGTGACTCATATTTGTCTTAAATACAATATGTTACTGCTCTAGTTCTTCATTCGAACTCTGTGATGAAGCTGCAATTGATCACTAGGGAGTTAACTGACAGACTGCAGCTGGTTTTCAAAGTATGTTTCAGTCCCCATATCAGAATGGTTTTCTGACATGGATGAGGACATTTTTTGAGAACTCATAGGCCTATCCTAACCTTTTATGTGCAGAGTTCTCGACCTCGACAACTGAGTTCCCGCAGTCGTGCAATTACTATTAGTAAAATTAAACTCCTAGATATGAATACCCAAAAATAGTAAAAGTACACAAAAGTGTACATTTCACTTTGATAATGAGGCCCACTAAGTGAAGACCAAGAAGAAATATGTGGGAAACCAAGACACAGAGGAGGCGGTTATGAGGGTCAATTTAAAAGTATCATGATCAACTAATTTGGTCTTGATGCTAGAGCTACAGGCTACACAGTCCCCTCATTCATAGTGTCCTGTAATAGGTGACCTATGGACCCTGACAACCTCACTTGACAAGTTTTAGGAAAGATCTTCTTATTAAAGAGAGGTGACAATATCCACAACTGATGCATGAAAAATGCAAACTAATCTTTAGATTGGATACGATGATCCATGTACTCAATTAATACTTTAGGTGGCAGCCTCTGAGAACCCTTAGCCAAAATATAATTGAGCACTTTGAATGGCAATCCATGAGCACTCCAGCTTAACTTTCAGCTCTGTAGCGTAGACCCCCATACAGTTGCTGAGTCAACTTACTGTGACCTTTTTAGTGTGAATGTGGCTCTGTGGTCTCTCCTATGGAAACTGTTCTCCAACTCCATGATTTTATTATGTGTGGTCATCTCTCCCATTTGCACCAATACCCTCTATGATTTTATGACCACTTTTGATACTGACTATTCATTTCTGACCTCCCTTTGTTTATACAACAACAATACGGTGGCTATGTCTTGTGCGTTCTATTTTGCATGGATAATATTAGCATTGTTGTCTTTTACCTTCGAAATATACATACCAGATTAGGATCATATTGTCTTATTAATTCATATTATTTTGGTTGCTGATTCATTTATTTTTGCAGTGCCTGGCAATGTGTTGAAATGTAAATGAAATAATAACCATCTCTTATTTTTTTTATGACACTAAACTATTTATGATTATGAAACTGATATGCTTGCTCTGGTTTGTAAATACGTATACCAAAACAAGATGAGAATGCCTCACATTAATATAGCATTATCTGACCTGGAACTGTTTTAATCTGACAGTTCTGTTGAGTAAAAGACGTTACTGTTTCAATTAAGAGGTGAAATAATTACATGTTCACTCTAAATGTTTTTTTCTTTCAATGATGTATATAAACATTTAACATTGAAGCACAAGCCCTCCTTATCTTCCTTTTCCTTATTCAGTCTCTTATTTGCTGTTAATACCAGTCATTCTTATGACTAGGGGTGGACAGAACTCAGGGGCATATTATCAAGGGGCTTTATCTCTGCTTTTTTGGCTTTAAAAGCCAAGAAAGCGGAGATCAAATTATCTCCCTATTACCAAGCTGTCGCTAACACCAGTTAGCAACAGCTAATAGGAGATAGTGACCATCTTGGGCCCCGCTTTGCATGTCAGTGATATTTATCACTAATGACATGCAAAGTGGGCGTGCCAAGATGTTAGCGACTGGAAACAGTCGCTAACATCGCTATCTCCTATTACCAACTTTTGGAGATATTCGCGCTAAGCGCGAATATCTCCAAAAGCTAACACCTACCCAGGAGCAGTTCTTAGCCATGTTATCAAATGGGAGGTGGATAACATGGCTAAGAGCATTTGCTCGATAATGCATGAATATCGCTGACTTTTCAGCGATATTCATGCATTGCGGCCGTTTTTTATCGCATTTGCGATAAACCTTGCTAATAGCAGGGTTTATCTGCGATAAAAATCGCCGATTTGCGGCGATAATTTTTGTCTCTAAACAAGTTAGAGACAAAAATTATCTCTATTGGTTGGTAATATGCCCCTCAGTTTTACTCTGTAGAATTAAGCGAAGTTACATAAAAACTCTGTAAGATTCCGCGGAGTTCCACATGTGGGCGGGAATCGCCACAGTGCTCTGCTCGTGCTGATCTTTAGCGCTGGTAACTTCTTCCAAGCATCAATATCGGCGTGAACAGCACTACGTGGTGTGCCAGATGACGCTGCTTCTTTTCTGCCACTTGACTGGATTCTTTACTCGAGCAACAGTTTACCGGCCACAGCGGCCCTCTTTAAGAAAATCTAGGGAGTGGTGGTTCCTCCTTGGCCTGTATGCATACCTCAGCCAACCAGGAATCCCAGTTCTAACACCACCATAGAAATGTATTGTGGTATTGAATCATTAAAAATAAAATGCTAATGTTTTTTTTTTAAATGTCTCTTTGTAATCTCTTAATACTTCAGGTATTTGATTATTCTATGAAGTTGTTTGCACTGTTGAGGACTGATCTGCACTACCAGTAGTATAAATTATTATTCTTAAATAAGTCCGGAAGGGTTGCTGTCAATTATACAAATTCCTTTTTCCCATGTGGCATACTGAGTTGCCCTCTTAATCTCATCATTAAAGAGAGTGTGTGTGTGCAAGAGCCAAACATACACCCCCCCTACACACAATCACAAACATACCCCAAGAATCCTGGTGAGTAGTGAACACATGCAGTTTTATCTTTGATAATGCTAACTTAATTCATCTACCACTGTCCATTTTCAAGCATCAATACTTGTTAGCCACTCAGGATGCAGGCCTCACCAGTAAACACATGCATAAACGTGTTTCCTCCAAAAGAGAATTTGAGCCATATGTACAAGGATTGGTGAAAACTATCGCTAACGTTAGTTAGCAGTAGTTTTCTTACCGACGTGTACCGCTGAAAACTACCACCATGTTAGCGATGTATTTACAAGCCGTCACTACATGGCTATAGCTTCAGGGATCGACGGCGAAAACAGGCGCTAATATTAGCGTGATGGCGATAGGAATTCCGGTGTTAGTGGGCGAAAACCAACGAAAGGCCCATTACCAGCCAAAAAACGCACGTTAGTCAGCCCAACATGAGGTTTTTTTTGCCTCTATTGGAAAAAATAGTCGACCTCCAATAGAAAATAGGCAAAACAAACAATGAAATGCAGAATGGAGCAGCCAGGGCCTAGTGCAGCACACATCAACAACCCCCTCAAGCCACCCAACATCCAGGATGACAAGGATGAGAGCCTGGATGCCTGGCTGGACCTGTGTCTGGAGCCTGGATGCCTCGCTGGACCTGCGTCATGAGCCTGAAGTGGGATGCGGAGGAGCTCTGGAGTTGATGAGCTGCATCGGTAGACATTGAGGCATGCCGATTGCCCATACCCGGTGATGAAGTCTGGCAAGTCGCATGGAGACACGTTGCTGACCTGTGTGAGATGACCGCCTTGAGCCCCTTAGAGCTGTGAATGGCAGAGGCGCTCCTGCACACCAACGTAGGGAGATCTGCATCGCATACTATGATCCATCACCACACCGGGGTGCACAGAGGGTATTACCAACAGTGGGCAGTGCCTCTCTGCATCACAGGCCAGATGATGTTGCGCTGGCCGGACGCGGTGGAGAGTGAGGCCCCTGAGCTGTGCCGAACTTGTGTTGCATGTAGAGGTTAACCAGCGGACTTGTTGGTGACTGCTGTACCCAGGCTTGTGATATCCCAGCTGGCTGAGGCTCCTGCTGGGTGAGTCACAGATTTGGAGAGAGTGTAGCGGATTGCGCCACTGTGTCAATGTCCAGGTAAGGAGAAGGTGGGACGCGTAGCAGAGGAGGCCCGGGGGTTGAGTCACCCAGGCCTAGCACCTGTAGCTGACACACACCCAGTGACGGCTCATCTGCTATGGCAGAAGAGCATCGCCCCACTGCTTTTAAGCAGTGCAAGAAGTGTAGAAATCATCACATGCCGATAACTTCCTGATGTAATCGTGCTATGTTTCCTTGGCGGGCGGGAGGGTGGGTAGGGCTGCTCCACTTACCTAGCAAGGCAGGGGCGGAGTGGCATGCCCACTCAAGTGCGCATTGACTGTTTGGTTGGCCCACTCAGGTCACCCAAAGCAGTCATGTGCACTGTCATGTTCACAATGCAGGCTGCATTACACATTACATCTAACGGGCCAAGAGCTCTCTTTGAAATTACTAAAGCGTTGTCCGCCCCTAAATGTCTGGATAATAAAGTGGCAGCATTGCAAGAACTTTGTGATGCGATTGCCTCACATTTCCAAGACAAAATCTCTAAGATTGTGGACAGCCTCATTGTTAACAACACGACGGACCAACTTATTTCGGTACAGATGGGAGCGGAAGCTCAATCACAATTGGCCTCTCTGAACAATTTCCAAATCCTGTCAAAAGAGGCCTTTGATAGTCTGGTAGAGAGGGTATCCTCAGGTTCCCCAATGACCCCTACCCCTCCAGAATATGGAAGTCTTCTGGTCGTGACACTCTCCCTTGGCTGAGACAGATTTGTAATCAGTCCCTGGAGAAAGGAGAGGTTCCAGAGGAATGGAAACTGGCAACGGTGACTCCTCTGATTAAAAAGCCTTCCCTAGATCCTTCGTACCGGCCAATTTTAGACCCATTTCCCTCCTACCTTACCCAGTGAAGATCCTGGAGAAAACAGTTAGTAGGGAACTGTTGTGTTTCCTGGAGGAAAATTCCTTGCTTGATAAAGACCAGTTCGGCTTCCGCCCCGGACACGGAACGGCCTTGGTCACAATGTTGGACAACCTGCGGATGGGTGCCGACAACGGGAATGCGACTGTGTTAGTGCTTCTCGATATGTCGGCCGCATTCGACACGGTGAACCATCTAATCCTGTTGGAAAGACTGCAGAATTTGGGAGTGAGGGACGGGCACTGCAATGGCTACAATCTTACCAGGTAGGACGTCATCAGGTGGTAACACTGGCTCCTTTCACTGCCAGGAAAACATCAGTAACCCATGGGGTTTCTCAGGGGTCAAACAATACAAAAGGACTGTCACTGGTCTGTACAACTAATACGGGCAAAGAAAAATGTGACAGACTCTGTGTCTACCTGTAAAGTGTGTACAACAAAAAGGAAATGAATACCATCAGCCCACCCATATGGCAGAGCTTCATCATCTGGGATAGAACCAAAGATGGTCCGGTTAGGGAGCCACACACCTGTTGGAATTATGTGCTTCTCCAAACCCAAGGAACCACCAGTGATGGATCATACCAAAAGTCAAATCAGTTTGGAATGGTGTGGGATGTTAAATTGCAGTGAGAAAAAATGTGTGCAAAAAGAATCAAAAAGTGAGATGTAAAATTGGCTACCATGATTTAAGGAAAACTTTAATAGGGAAAATCATGGTGTCAAAATTAAAATGAGTGTGAGACAGTTTGACACAATAACTGTCTATTAAGGATGGTATTTGGTCAACATGTTTCAGCCATTGTAGGAAATTTAAGCCTACCGGGCTTTCGTCAGGACCTCTTGAACACTACTGCAATTAAGCTTGACCTAAGCTTAGTGAAAAAAGCAAAAATTAACACAAATTAATGATACAAAACATCCTACCGTACATTGGATTTTCCAGACGGAGGATGTCTGTTTCATAAAGTATTTAGGATTCTTTCCCAAAAATGCTTGGATGTCCCCCTCGGCTCAGGATTAGTCCAGGGGTACCGACGGACAGAGCGGGGCCTCCAACCCTGAGCAGTGGCCAGGATGAGGTGAGGCTTTCTCCCAAGCATTTTTGGGAAAGAATTCTAAATACTTTATGAAACAGACATCCCCGTCTGGAAAATCCAATGTACGGTAGGATGTTTTGTATCATTAATTTGTGTTAATTTTTGCTTTTTTCACTAAGTTTAGGTCAAGCTTAATTTCAGTAGTGTTCAAGAGGTCCTGACGAAAGCCCGGTAGGCTTAAATTTCCTACAATGGCTGAAACATGTTGACCAAATACCATCCTTAATAGACAGTTATTGTGTCAAACTGTCTCACACTCATTTTAATTTTGACACCATGATTTTCCCTAATAAAGTTTTCCTTAAATCATGGTAGCCAATTTTACATCTCACTTTTTGATTCTTTTTGCACACATTTTTTCTCACTGCAATTTAACATCCCACACCATTCCAAACTGATTTGACTTTTGGTATGATCCATCACTGGTGGTTCCTTGGGTTTGGAGAAGCACATAATTCCAACAGGTGTGTTGCTCCCTAACCGGACCATCTTTGGTTCTATACCAGATGATGAAGCTCTGCCATATGAGTGGGCTGATGGGATTCATTTCCTTTTTGTTGTACACACTTTACAGGTAGACACAGAGTCTGTCACATTTTTCTTTGCCCGTATTAGTTGTACAGACCAGTGACAGTCCTTTTGTATTGTTATACTGTGAATAAGGGGTTTGTCTGTCCTTTGGTCTTTAAATAATTTTCCCCTTAGACCCTCCACCAACCTTGTTTTTGACGTTCCACAGGGGTCTGCAATTAGCCCCATTCTATTTAATATTTATTTGCAGCCCTTGCTCCCCATTATAAAGTCTGCCGGAGTCTGTACAGTCAATTACGCGGATGATACACAATTGGCATTCTCACTGGAGGGTGCCAATGCTGTATCCCTTGATCTGTTCCAGGAATGTATGCGGAACACAGCTAACTGGCTTAGTAGGAACTCTCTACAGTTTAACGCAGGAAAAACTGAGGTGGTTTACTGCTCCTCGGGTAGGCCACCTAGACAATTTCCATCCGAATTTAGGCTGACTCCAGAGGAGGAACCACTGATTCCGGTGAGCAAAGTACGTAACCTGGGGGTGCTGATTGACAAGGACCTCCAGTTGGAATCACAGGCTAACAAGAACGCCAATGTCTGCTTTGCTTTGTTACGCATGCTGCGTAAAATTCTTCCCATGCTGCCTAAAGAGGCATGCCCACTGGTAGTAAGTAGCATAGTTGGTAGCAGGCTGGATTACTGTAACTCGCTGTATCTGGGGCCCGCTTTATATTCTACAAGGGCTCCAGAGAATCCAGTCTGCAGCAGCAAAACTTGCCCTTGGTTGGCAACGCCGTTCCTCGACAACAATGGCCTTGAGGGAGCTGCACTGGCTACCTGTGACGGAACGTATTCGCTTCAAGTCCCTGTGCCTGGTTTTTAAAGCGATACATGAGCTAGGGCCAGTCCCTTTGCAGGAAAAGTTTTTTAGGTATCAACCCTCCAGGCAGCTGCGATCATCTAGTGCCTCACTACTCACGGTGCCTAGGTTCAAACGGGCCAGGTTAGGAGGTAGAGCATTTAGTGTAGCTGGCGCTCGGCTGTGGAATGGACTTCCCCAGAGCCTTAGACAGATCAGCGCCTTGCTAGAATTTTGCAGGAACCTGAAAACTTGGCTCTTTCCCAAAGCCTAGTAGGAATTTCCTTTTTAGATTAGGGCTGATGTGATCTATCTAATCATGACTCAGTTCTTAGTCGGAAGCGCCAGGATACCCGTGGGGTGAAAGTAAGCGCTATATGAGTTTTAAATCAATCAATCAATCAATCAATTACAGCCTGCATGGAAAACATGCCCACCCCTCCTGCCCCTGACTGACGCCTTGTCCCTGCACCAGTGACCAATCCCAATGCCGCATTGCAGTATTAGGGGGAGGGAGCCTGGCTCCCTACTTCCTCTTCCTGGAAGCAGAATCAGGAGAGCAGGAGCAACGAAGACACGAGACCAGGCCTCGGGTAAGATTTCTCTCATTTAAATATTTACAACACCCACTTATACACACACCCTCACATCCACGCCCCATCTGGTGTCCTTTCTGGAGTTTCCCTTCTCCCAGCTGTCCAGTCCCCTCGCAGCACCATACCACTGGTGTGCCAAAGGTATATATGAAATTACGACGCATACCATTACATCGCATTCCCTTACAATGCATACTGATACTAGGCATATTGCAACAGTAGGGTAGGTGTTGGATAGCGGAGATGTAAATGTTACTATTCCCACTTTAGTGCAACCCTAAAACTAACCCTTGCACCCCAAAGCAAACCCTGAACCCTAAAATTCATCTCTGAGCCCCCGAAACACACCCTAAAAATCATATTTGACCCAAATGCACCCCCCAATTTTCATAATTGACCCCAAAACACGCCCCAAATTAATATTTTTACCCCATAATACACCCCAAATTTAATCTCATACACCCAAAAGCCATACCCGCCCTAAAACGTAAAAATATCCCATTACTGACTTCACAATGCATTGTAATGGAATGAGATGTAATGGCACCTGTGTTGTTGGGGTTGCGTTGCCTGCGTTGTAATGGACAACACCCGTGCCAAAGGCAAGCCATAGGCAAGCCCGTCTGCATCCGTCTGCCCCTGGAAGGTGCTTAGCACCAAGCATCCTTCCTCTCGGACACTCCATTTTGCAAAGCCAACACCCTCCTCGCCATCTACTCTGGACGCGACATCGTCTACCAGGACCAACCTCTGTTCCGGACTGGATATCGCCATCGCCATCACTGACGGCTACGAAATCACTGCAAGGACCACCCCGACTGTCGATGAAGAGGCATTGCCATCACCTAGAGAAGCACACTCCGACTGACCACGCATTCTAATGACACAACGGTGACCATGGAACACCTCAAATTCCAGATACGGACCAACCCCAAGTCCATCGTCTGTGGCACCCTCATCTGCAGGCCCCCAGGCCATGGACCCCCATTCTCTGATACCATTGTTTACCTCATTCCACCCTAGGCTCTCCCATCCACCGATGACATCCTACTCAGTGAACTCAAGTTCCACCTGGCCAACCCCAGTGACCAGAATACCACCCCCTCCTGGGGAAGCACCCCAACATCAGACCCAAGCAGCTAGTCACCGCAGCAAGCCACATAACAGAACACACGGTCCAGCACGTCTCCTCCACCAGCGGGAACTTCAACTAGAGCCACACCACCAGACTCTCCTGGACCGACCATCATTGTATACATCACGTCTTCCCCATGCCCACCGTACACCACTGCCATCATCACCCCTCCTCGCAGCTGGATCAAGGCCACTGAAGAACAACTCATCAACTCCCTCAGCACCACCATTCCGCCAATGCTCATAGACGATAACACTGCAGCACGCAACTGCCACCGATGAATCTGCAACTGCTCTGACACCCTGGCACCCCTCAAGAACAGCACTGCGTCAGTACCTTACACCTGCCTAATGGCAGGCGTAAGGGTGACAAAGTGCCACAGGGATAGGCTGGCCCCATGCATTGCTGGAGTTGCATCATGGTTGTGACACAACTGCATCAATGCATGACTTTAGCGCAGACAGATGCGTCAGCATTCCAGACGTATCTGTCATTACTTGTGTCATGGAAGGCTATCCAGTGAATACAGCGCATCCATGGTGTTGCAATAAGGGGTAGTGAAAAGTGTTGCAACACTGTCTTGTCGCAGCGCTGCAACACTTTTCATGACTGAGGTGCATGAATGCACACTATCTTATTGATGGTGCGCATTCCTGCCCTGTAGTTTTGTTGCAGGGCAGCGCAGCAACATTGCTTACAGCGCTGTCCAGCACCATAACCTGCTGAAAAGAGGGCCCAAGTGTTATCTCCATTTTTGAGACCAGCTATTTTCTGGTCTTAAAAAACAGCCTCCTACTGCAGTTAGCAGCAGTTTCTTTGGTCCTCCAAAGTTCAGGAATCCCCTTGTAAATATTGCAAAGTGGGGTTAGCAGCTGTTTTTGCACGGGAACGCCCCCCTTGCATGTCATTATCGCTAACAGAAGTGGCGATCTTTAGAATAGACGTTTTCGCAGAAAAACTGCCACTAACAAAGGTTAGCGACAGATTGTACATAAGGCGATAAAAATCTTGCCACAAAACAATCGGAAAAGTGCTGCTAAGGCAGTGTTAACTCCTTGTACATACGCCACTTTATGTTCCAAAACCCATCTACAATGATTCACAGGAAGAAATGTGCTTCCCGCAGTTTCTCAGACCACCCGACTCTAAGCGCCACGCATAAGGGATTGTGCCAGCATGTGGCAGTGCTGCAGTTTCATTGAACCCATGTGCACGCCTGGACCTCACTGTCCCTTGGCTATGTTCATAACCTCCAGTTGCAGCAAAGATCCTCAGTGCGTGCAATATTTACTTGAAAGAACAGCAAACGTCAAATGAGTCTGCATGTGACAGAATGGGTTATGCAGCGGGGCAAGAGAGGGTTAATAACTGCTTCACCTCCAACACAAGGGCATCAGCAGGGAGAAGAGGGCAGATTCAAGGCAAATCTATTCCAGAGCCAAGCGGTGGGTTCTCACCCCTCCCCGAACAACCTAATTATCCTAAGCCTTGCAGCGGGGGGCACTGTGTGGCTGGGGTTTGTTTTGCTGCAGTTAAAGTTCCAGCATCATCATCATTTATTTCACTTTAATAACATGAGCCAGAAAATGCACATTAATAGATTCGAGAATGTAATAATGTTAATGAAATGACTCGCCACAGTGGGCAAAATGGAACAGACGAGTGGCAACAGAACTAAAAGGAAGGGAAATCTATCTATCTATCTATCTATCTATCTATCTATCTATCTATCTATCTACCTACCTATCTATCTATCTATCTATCTATCTATCTATCTATCTATCTATCTATCTATCTATCTATCTATCTATCTATCTATCTATCTATCCAATATATACAGAGGCGTTGAGGCAATGAAGTACCGCACTTAACAACAAAGGTGCTGGGAACAATTTAGTAATTTTTTTGTGGTGCACGGAATCTGAAGTACATCTATCTATCTATCTATCTATCTAATATATACAGAGGCGTTGAGGCAATGAAGTACCGCACTTAACAACAAAGGTGCTGGGAACAATTTAGTACATTTTTGTGGTGCACGGAACCTGAAGTACATCTCCTTTCTACTTCAAATTGAAAGCAACTTTCAAAATAACATTGGTTATTGATGGTTCAGCACTCACAGTTTTAGTAACATTTGATCTGTTGAGTATGAGTTCAGCATAACTCTCATTTTGTTCGCACCAGTAGTGTTCATAGAAACATAAACACAACATGAAATCCATAAATGTAGTGAAGATGTCTATATTCATATCACTCTTTATTCATTTTCTTCATAAAAGCACGCCATTACACAGTAGACACACTAGCCAAAGCATTTCGGCCTACTAATATGAGCAGAGGTCAAGAACTTTTTGTTCTTTTGGAGCACACAAACTCGAATTGTCATACTATACGGGAAGACACAAAACTGAATAATCCTTATATTACAACCTCATCTTGACCTAGAGACGTTTGCACATAAATTTGAGCCCTGAAGAAGTCCGAGTAGGTCGAAACGAGGTGGCTACTGTGACTACTGTGCAATGGCATGCTTTTATGAAGAAAATTATATGAATACAGACATCTTCGCTACATTATTGATTTCATGTTGTGTTTTATGTTTCTAAGAACACTACTGGTGCGAACGAAATGAGATTTATGCTGCACCTCTAATTAACAGATCAATTGTTACTAATACTGTGAGTGCTGAACCATCAATAATCTATCTATCTATCTATCTATCTATCTATCTATCTATCTATCTATCTATCTATATATGTTTGTCTGTCTGTCAATCGTTCTGAGTGATCAATTAACGTGATATCGAAGTTCGACCCAAAAGGTATAGTGACCCGAGGGACATGGAATTTGTTTTGTGTAGAAGATCTTAGCGTACGAGAAGGAGCATAAAGCTGCACTAAAGAGGACACATATTTTGGAGATTTACCCATCTTAATATGGTGCATTATGCACAAAGCTTTAAATTTTATTCGGCTCTCGATGCGCAACCAATGCAGTGTGCACAGATGGATAGAGGCCGATGATCTGGCAGGCAAGTTAAAAAGAAGACGAACTGCCATATTCTGCACCACCTGTAACTTCTTTATTACCTCTTTACAGGCACCCAGCAGCAGAATGTTCCCGTAATCCATGCGAGATGTAACAAGGGCATGGACTACTGTCCTCAGGGTATCAGCTGGAAGCATCCACGTAATTTTTCTCAGCCACCTAATGATGGTGGTACAGGTGGCTGAGACTTTTACAACGTGTTGCTTGAATGACAGCTGGTTATCGAAGAGGACCCCGAGGTTACGGACTGAGGCTGAAGGGGAAGGAGTTGGGCCCATCTGATGAGGCCAATGTTGGGGACCCCAGAGCGATGTAAGAGGGCCGAATAGAAGTAGCTCCGTTTTGTCACCATTTAATTTTAATTTATGGCTGTGCATCCAGTTGGAGATTTGTGCCAACCCGGACTGCAAAGAAGATGTAGGGAGATGTTTATTGGTTGATAGTGAATAGACGATTTGTGTGTCGTCAGCATATGAATAGATCGTGAGGCCCGCTTGTTCTGCTAAGAAAGCAAGGAGTCTCACATAGAGATTGAAAAAGAGGGGACTTAGGATAGACCCTTGGGGCACACCATGAGGGGAAGAAAAGATGGAGGAGACAGACGAAGAGGAAAAGACTTGAAAAGTGCGATTGGACAGAAAACTAGCAATCCAGGCCAGGGCTGGACCGTCAATGCCCACCGATTGTAAGGTGGACAGCAAGATTGAATGGGAGACGGTGTCAAAAGCGGCACTCAAATCCAGCAGGATGAGTGACACTGTCTCCCCGCTGTCCACCAGTCTTCTAATGGTCTCAGATACACCAAGAAGAGTGGTCTCTGTGGAAAAGCCGGCCCTGAACCCAGATTGAGAACAGTGTAGGAGATTAGCAGATTCAACATAAGAAGTGAGAAGAGAATTAACGTGTTTTTCCAGAATCTTAGAATAGCAAGAAAGCAAATAAATAGGACGAAAATTGGAAGGGTTATTAGGGTCCGCGTTGGCCTTTTTTATCAATGGAACCACCATCGCATGTTTCCATTCGTTGGGGACCGTAGCTTCCGCCAGTGAAGCATTTAAAAGATTCAAAATAATCTGGAGCATGGATGGATCCAGGATACGCAGCACTTGTGGGGGCATAGGATCACAGGGGGAACCAGATTTTATTTCCTTTAAATAATTTTGGAGAAGGGGGAGCAAAATCGGTTCCCAGAAGTGAAGAAAAGGGGCGGTGGGAGAAGGGTTAAGTGTAACAATAGAACCAGGAGTGAATAGATGAGACACGGAAGTGGAAGAATCAATGGGAGAAGCATTAAAAGTAGCATAGATTTGATCTATTTTCTCCGTGAAGAATTTTGCCAGAGCATTACATTGTGTTGAATCTAGGCAGGGGTCTCTAGGTGCAGCAGACATACCTGAGAGATCTTTTACCACTTTGAACAGGGCCTTTGGTCTATTTTGGGCATTAAGTATGGAGATATTGGCATAGTTAGCTCTGGCAGTGTCACAAGCAGAATGATAGGACCGCTAAGCGGCTTTATATTTCATTTTGTTATTTGTACAATAATTGGAGCGCCACAAGCGTTCCAATTTTTTACAACTAGATTTTTCGAGGCGAAGTGCATCATTAAACCAGGGTGCCGGAGGATGATGTATCTGGGATTTATTTTTCTGGGTTGGAAGACAGGAATCAAGGGCAGATGTCAACCAAGAGCGGACCGCCGACACCTCGTTCGTAGTGATGGTGGGCAAGGTAGGTTTGGAAATTTCAAGGCAGGTGTTCAATTTGTCCTGATCTAACCGTTTCCAGTTTCTGCTAGCCTTGTGAGGAAGTGAACTAGTTGAAGATTTCTGATTAGATATCTTGATTGAGAAATCTACAATAAAATGGTCGGACCAGGTAACAGGCAAAGAGGAATGGTAAGTGATACCATTGAGATTCGAAATAAGGGGATCAAGTAAATTCCCGGCTTTGTGAGTAGGGTCAAAATTAAGTAAGTGAAGGTCCAGAGCAGCTAAATCCAGCAATAGGCGAGTGCTAATGGGACAGGAGCTTTGATTAAAATGAATATTTAAATCCCCAACTATAAGAAAATTGGTGGATTGCAGTAACAGAGGGGCAATAAGCTCCGGAAGAGCAGAAGCCCAAGCCGAGACCGAACCAGGGGGGCGATAGATAAGGATACCAGTCAGAGTAAACGAAGGTGAGAGGGATAGTTTAAAGAGACCTGCTTCGCAATCAGGAAAGTCTAAGTCTTCCCACTTGCAGAAGAAATCTCTTTTAAAAATAACAGCAATCCCTCCGCCCTCCTTAAGAATACGGTTTCTCCCCACGAAGGTATAATTGTTGGGGAGGGCCATGGCGATGTCAGGGCCGGAGGTGTCATTAAGCCATGTTTCTGTAACAAACATGGCGGCCGGACTGGATGATTCAAGAAGGTCAAAGATATCTCTCTTATGCCTAGGGAGCGAGCGACAGTTAATACTAATGAAGTTCAAGTCATGGCATGTTTTCAATTTGGAAGAGGGGGTTTGATAAGTGGTAGGCGAAGTGTCCCAGAAAGTGGATGAGAGAGAATCAGTGACCGAGATATCAGAATCTAATGTCAGTGCACATTTAGGACATTTTAAGGGCGCATCTTGTTAATGTTAATGTTAATGTTAATATTTATTTATTAAGCGCTCGTACGCCCAAGGGCTTCATGGCGCTATAGGAGGGAACACAGCACACCAGTTAAAAACAGAGATGAGGCAGCTCAGCAGTAAGCCTGGGAGAATAACCAGGTTTTGAGAGAGTGTCTAAAACTCAAAATGTTACCACTCAGTTTCAGTTGAAGAGGAAGAGAGTCATCTTGACAATTCAAGCTAGGGGCAAGTGTACAGGGAAGTGGCTGTAGGCTCAGTAGGGCCGAGCGTGAGTAAATAATGTAATCAAGGGCAGAACGAGTGGCCCCTGGTCCCGGCCTGGCGCGGGCGGGCGCAGACGGGCAGGACTTTGGCACGACTTCGGCGCGAAGTCGGCGCTCCCGCTGCGCTCGTCCGCTGCGCTTCCGCCATTGCGTCATTAAATACCAGGGGAAAGAAATTCACTAGCCCGCTAACCTGCCAATTGGCCAGCAGGGCGGAAGTGAGGATGTGGGGGCGGAAAGGAATTCGTGCTCACGTGGCCCCGCCGCTGCAAACGGCACAAGCCGTGGCGGATCGGTGCCTGGAGCCAGATACAATTATGTGAAGGAGAGAGCGTTGCGCCAAGAGTCGGCGATCATAGAACGGTAAATTATAAATTGTTCGTCAAATCAACAATTTCAAACAAACCATACATAGTGCAGAAAAACGTAAAATGAAGTTTTACACACAGCGCGATATTTTTAAAATCTTTAAAATTGAGAACCAGAGAAGCGCAGAGCCTCAGCAACCTCTCTTACCAGCTATTAGCCCCGACTTCAGGCTACGCTGGACTTATGAAGTAACAGCAATTCCAATCACTAGCCCGCTAACCTGCCAATCGGCCAGCAGGGCGGAAGTGAGGATGTGGGGGCGGAAAGGAATTCGTGCTCACGTGGCCCCGCCGCTGCAAACGGCACAAGCCGTGGCGGATCGGTGCCTGGAGCCAGATACAATTATGTGAAGGAGAGAGCGTTGCGCCAAGAGTCGGCGATCATAGAACGGTAAATTATAAATTGTTTGTCAAATCAACAATTTCAAACAAACCATACATAGTGCAGAAAAACGTAAAATGAAGTTTTACACACAGCGCGATATTTTTAAAATCTTTAAAATTGAGAACCAGAGAAGCGCAGAGCCTCAGCAACCTCTCTTACCAGCTTTCAGATGTAAACGTTGATAGAGCTGTGGAAGAAAAATGATAACTTATTTTTATTTATATCATTGTCAGAGTGCACAAATCACCCCAACCAGGGTATCTCCGCGCTGTGACTGCCTTTGTCAACCAGAGAGAACATCAAAACAGCATGGTTTTTAGCAGCTTTCTGAAGGCTAGCTAGTTGGAACAGAGAGGCAGGTGGATGGGCAGTTGGTTCCAGTATAGTGGGGCCAAATAGGAGAAAGCTTTCCCCCCAAGTGGGCTTTTTTATGTGAGGCATGTGGAGGAGATCCTTGGACCCTGAGTGAAGGGTCCTGGATGGTATATATCTGACCAGCTTGTCTGTCAGATATCTTGGTCCCAAGTTGTTTAGGGATTTGTAGACCATACAGCACATCTTGAATTTGATTCTTGTGCGAATAGGTAGCCAAAGCAGCTTTTGGAGTACGGGGAGGGAGGCTGTTCTGAGGGGCGCATTGGTCACTAACCGGGCTGCCGTATTCTGGACTACCTGCAATTTGTTCAAGGAGGATTCCTTGGCTGAAATCAACAAAGCTTTGCAGTAGTCCAGACGGCTTAGGACCAATGTTTGCATCAGGGTTTTCCATGTAGAAAGCAGAAGTAGGGGGAAGACTCTGTGGAGAAGGCTAAGTATGTGGAAACAGGCCCCAGTCGTGTGGTGGCATGCTCCTCTAGGGTTAGATTCTGGTCAGTCCGGACCCCTAGGTTCTTTACCACTTATTTTGGGGTCTGGGCTGGGCCCAGTTCCTCTGGCCACCAGTTGGGCGACCACCTCAATACTGCTACTCTGAATAACATTATTTTGTTTTTTTCTGCATTCAACTGAAGGAAGTTGTTACTCATCCAATCAGTGATGGCTTTCATGCCTTCCTGAAAGGTGGTTTGGATGTTGGTGTTATTCTTGTCAAAGGAGAGAAGCAGTTGGGTGTAGTCGGCGTAGGAAATACGAATAAATCAAACATTTCTTAATAAACCAGCCAATGGAGTAACATATATGTTGAATAGGGTAGGGCTCAAACATGAGCCCTGGGTTACTCCCTTGGTAACACTAATGGTCTGTGATCTAAAAGGGCCTAAGTTGATGGTCTGGGTTCTTTCAGCCAGAAAATTAGTCATCCATTTTAGTGCGTTCCCTTAGACGCCTATGTCTCTGGGTCTCCCAAGCAGGGTCTGGTGGGAGATGGTGTTGAATGCTGCAGACAGGTCTAGCAGTATTAGGAGCACTGCCTGACCGTTGTCTGCTAGCATTCGGATGTTATTGGTGACTGTCACCAATGCAGACTCCGTGCTATATCTAGGTCGGAATCCTGATTGCGAAGGGTCTAGGCAGTTGGAGAATTCTATAAATTCAGACAAGTGTTTATTAATGTGCTTCTCTAGAAGTTTACTAATAAGGGGAGCAAAGAAATGGGACGGTAGTTGGAGACATTTTCTGGGGAGGATTTGGGATTTTTCCTGATGGGAAGAATCTAAGCTGCTTTCCACTCCTTGGGGAGCCTGCCTTCCTTCAAGGAGCTGTTTAAAATGGAGCAAATGGGCACAGCAAGTTGCTTGGTGAGCAAGCCGGTGGTCTTGGTTGGAATCAGGTCTAATGGAGAGCCTGAGTTAACAGTTTTGAATAGAGATTCATGGCCAGATGTAGGAAGCCTAATTCCAGTCAGTAACGGCCGAAATTACTGAATTTCGGCCATTACCAACCGGAATTAGGCTTTACAGATGTAGGTGGCCAAGTAGTAGGATTCGGTAATTTACCGGATCGGAAATTTAAGGAATCCGTAAATTACCGAATTCTTAACATACCGACGAAATTACTGAATCCTTAATGTAGAGAGAACTTAAGTGAGTGCTTTTTACATTTAAGGATTCGTTATTTACCACCAACTATTATTTGATGGTAAATAACGAATACCTTTGAAAATGCAAATCTGTGCATTTTCAACAGTGCCATGTGGCAGACAAGCACTTTTCAGGGGTGCAGCAGGGTGTCAATGTGACACCCTGCCACCCTTGAATGTTTCCCTATTTTACCGAATCGGTATTTACCAATTCGGTAATTTACATTCATTCCTAAGGGCCTCCAGGCCCATAGGAATGAATGGGAATTACCGAATCGGTAAATACCGAACCGTACCGATTCGGTAATACTTACCGAATTTTTATCTACATTGCATTTACCGATTCTAAAATACCGAATTGGTAAAATTCGGTATTTTAGAATCGGTAAATTTTCATTACCTAGATATAGCCCTCAGTCTCCTCAGGGAAGAGCGCTGGAAACTCCTCTAGTTTAGAAGTGACGGGAGTAGTTGGAGCGGGTTCAGATGTGTAACTTAATCGAGAGCCGTTGGCCGCAGTGATCTTGTTGTAGATCTTCTCTATTTTCAGTGTTAGATGTTCTTCAATATTGTCCGATAGGGTCTGGGATGGGGCCTCTTCCGTGTTACACGCATTGGGGTTGGTAAACGATTTAAGGACCTGAAATAGTGCTTTGGGGGAGTTATCTGCCAGTTGAAGGTGTAGTGCAATATTCACTTTTCGGGTGGTTTTCAGGTTGCTGTGGTATTTAGTCAAAGCAAAATTAAATCTTTCTTTGCCATGCGGGTCATGTGTGCGGCACCAATGTCGTTCAAGTTTTTTGCATTGACTTTTTTCGGTCAGGAGATTAGGGGTGTACCAAGGGTCAGTGGGCATTTTGAGACCATAGGGGATATTTTCAAGGGTGCCAGAATATCAATTGTGGATTTCATGCTTGGCTTATTAAAAAAAAAACCTGAAGCTGCACTTCAATTTAAAAGAGAGAGTTAACCAAAAACAAGGCTTTCAGGTAAAAAATGCTAAGTGCCCATAGGATATGAGTGGCGGGAGTGAGTAAGCACTCTGTTCCTCGGACCAGAATTTTGCTACTAGGAGATTTACAAGAGAAGGAGGAGTTGCTTGAATCTCTATATCTCAGATTACTACTACCAGCTTCTTTGTTTACTTTGTAGTAGGTAATGGGACAGATGGACACACCGGGTGTATGCCAAACCTGTTTATGGAGGTAAAGCTAAGGGAAGGACTAAGCTAGATAAGACAGCGTATCTCAGGGAGATAACCAGACCTCATAATATTCTGTCTCAGCACTGACAGCATATGAAATGAGTTTAACAAATATAATTGTGTCCTACCTGGATTGATTGATGGATGAAGGGATGTAGGGTGTGAGGTATCCTGGGCAGGAGATGGAGAGAAAGGGACATTTTGTGGGGTAGAGAGGCGGGTAGGCATCATGGACGTCATTTAAGGGTAGCCAGGGCTCCCAGCTCGGTCCCCTGGCTTGCCCTTTGCAACCCCTGGTACATTGGTGAATAGACATTCATGGGAGGAGTAGGGGCAAGTAGGCAAAATGAGTGAAAGTGACATAAACTCAGAAATTTAGACAGACAAACAGATGTATTGACAGGGTGCTCTTCCGCTAGGTCCTTGAGAAGCAGTCTCGTGCATACACGCTTCAATCCTGACGGTCTCATTCCTACATACTTCAACCCTGACAAGCGACCTCGTGCATACATATTTCAATCCTGCTGGTCTCATGCATACATACTTCGACCCTGCCAAGCAGTCTCGTGCAATCATACTTCAACCCTGACAGTCTTGTGCATACATACTTCAATCCTGATGTCTCATGCATACATACTTCGACCCTGACAAGCAGTCTCGCGCAATCATACTTCAACCCTGACAGTCTTGTGCATACATACTTCAATCCTGATGTCTCATGCATACATACTTCGACCCTGACAAGCAGTCTCGTGCAATCATACTTCACCCCTGACAGTCTCGTGCATACATACTTCAATCCTGACGTCTCATGCATACATACTTCGACCCTGACAAGCAGTCTTGTGCAGTCATACTTCAACCCTGACAGTCTCGTGCATACATACTTCAACCCTGACAGTCTTCTGCATACATATTTCAATCGCGACAGTCTCATGCACACATACTTTAACCCTGACATGCAGTCTCCTCCATACATAGTTCAACCCTGACAGTCTTGTGTGTACATACTTCAACCTTGACAGTCTCGTCCATACATATTTCAATCCCGACAGTCTCGTGCAGCCATACTTCAATTCTGACAGCAGTCTCTTACATAAATACTTCAATCTTGGTAAGCAGTCTCGTACATACATACTTCAACCCTGACAGTCTCGTACATACATACTTCATTCCTCACAGTCTCATGAATATACTTCATTTCTCACAGTCTCATGAATACATAAGTCAATCCTGACAAGCAGTCTCGTGCATGCATACTTTATCTCCATTAACAATTCTGCACCAACCAGACACTAAAAATCCTCTATCGAAACCAAGATTTGCCCCTTTTGACCTTCTCTAAGAACATCACAAAACAAAAAGATGTAATGTCAAATGGTACTAACAGTAACAGCCACTGGAACACGCCTGCAGAGTCCTGACCTCTGTGTCTGCTCTGCCCAGTCCTTGAGGCCTTTCACACGCCCCTGATGTCCTGAAGTCTTTCCATGAACCTCCAGGCTCAGCTTCTTACACAGGGCTGTGATTGCTTGCTAGGCTGGCCCTCAGTGAAGGTGTGAGGGTTTGGCTGGAGTCTGCAGTGATCATCACCCTCGAGTTCTGCCCATTCTGACCCATGCGAGGACCACCCACTCCTCGTCCTGCTATGTTAGTGTTTTGACCACAGCAACGAAATACTGGATTTGAAGGAAAACTCACAGCCCTGTCCAGCTGAATATCCTGTGCCACCGTCAGAAGTATCTAAACAAGTTCAAACCCATCTCAAGGCTTTCTTTTATGTGGCCAGGAGTTTGGTATCCTATGTTCTAAGGACCCAAAGTTCACTGAATAAACATATGAGGGGTCGGGGGGGTGGGGTAATAAAAAGAGCTCAGTGGCAAGAAAGGGCCATGCAAGAGAGGTGAGGAGCCTTCCTGGCAGGTGAGTACAACTCTTGGCATAAGAGGACGTGGACTTGGGACGCCAGCTGCGGAGTGATGTGCGCGTACACATAGGAAGGGTGGAAGGCGCCCATGGGTGACACACATCTGTTAGGAGAGGGTAGCATGTTGCATTTTGGGCAGGTCACCAGAAAGAACATGGAAATAAAAGCAGTTCATAGAGTATAGACTGGAAATGCATGTCATGGAAGGTTATAAATCTCTTGTACAGGACATGTTGGGAAGCCGTGAGAATCCTGAAGTGCGATTCGACACATTATATAGTATTCGCGGTCTCACGGTTTTGCTGGCTATGTGGAGAATTAGGCAAAAGTTTATGAAAGGATTTACTGAGTAATTCTGCAGTGGTGTAAATAACTAATTAATCGAGGAGCTTATTGCTATTTTATTGACTTGCATTTCTTATATGGATTTTAATTATGTATTTATACCTAACTGCGCCTATCCTTTATACTACGATTATAATAGTTTCTTAAACACCGATCCTGCGCTTTGACTCCACATTTGTTGAGCAAAGTAAAATCTGAAAAAATCCAAGGGTAAGAAAAAATGGGAGAAATGTAATAGTATAATGATACCTATATAGGTTTTATTGTTGTAAAATTAAGTTCCTTCAACCATTGTGTATGTACATTTTTATTTTATCCAAGTGTGTATTTCTGAGCTGCTCATACTGAGAAAGAAATATAGATAATCAGGGTGACATAGCAGACCCTTAATGAGCCAATTCTTAGGACTATTTTTGGGTTTTTTTGCCTCTGTAGTGTAGTATCATTTTAATAAACAATGTACTACGATTGTAATTGTTTCATTTATTTATTTATACTGCTATAAGCTATGACTAGTATTTATTATGTTTTTATCTATAATTTCTTTTGCACTGTACACTTTTATGATTCATTGAACCGAATAAAGTTGATTAATTGATGTTATGGAATCATCATTTGCTTTTACCCTCAGGCTCCCTCTTAACAAGGATTGGATGACTTTTCACAAAAATGTATACTTTATTGTGCTGTGCTGATAAGCTGGGCTCTGTTTCCATTGTGCGTGCAACCCCCTATGGTTGTAAAGAATCCTAACACAAAACACACAAGGTTCAGAGTCCTGTGCCCTCCATGTTTCTCAACACATCTCAAATGCCACGTCTAACACTGTCCAACATCAGCACCGGTTGTGTTATTAAGAGCTTTGTCTCAGAGTAGCCAGCTAGGAAATTGACGGTGAGGCCTTCAGCACAGAAGCCTAGTCCAGGCCACACTAAGTAAGACGGCGGCCAGGGCCAAGCCTGCAGCACCATGTGAGGGCCCCTGTTCTTAAACTAATGCCTCTTTCCTCCAAGATGCCCAAGGGTTTTCAACATAGGTCTAGGATTGTGAGATCCATTGCAGGATTTTCAAGATAAGCACTGGCTATATAAATTACCCCTATTTGGATTTATTGGGCAGTAGCCTTATCTGGGTATCCTGGAAACCTGATATGGTTATGGTCCTTTTGGACCTAGGTTGGACAGCCTTGACTGATGGAAATGAGACAGCAAACACTTCCTTTTACTCTCGTTAAGCTGAAAAAAGTATGCATTGGGGAGAGTCTTATTGAATGGTCTCACTGTGAACACTGTGATTAAAGAAGCGTTGTTCCCTCCTGATTCCTAGAGGTTCTCTCTGGTGTGAGTCAGAATCTCTCCAGTCATGGACATTGCTTCACAAAAATGCCAGGTATAGCAGAAATGACATACCCCAACTGTCGAAGAGACAGTAACCTCTCAAGAAGTGAAATCAAGTTACTTTTACTGCTGATGACATTAACTAGGACTGTGAGAAATGTGTGTAATTTGCTTTTGCAAAATTGCACACATTTTTGCCGAAATTCTGCAGAGTTTCACGTAATTACTGAAATGCAGCTGCACATCAATTGTTTACACGAGGATTCATTTTGCACTAAGCTAAAGTGCAAAAAAGGGATTATTTCTTCAACATAGGCACATTAAGGGATTTGGTAGACATTTCTAAAAGAGAACACATTTGTTTGATAGCCAGCTGTCTGTGTTTGTGACCTGTATCAATATTTGATTGTGCCTCTGGTTAAGTAGTGCTTAGGAAATCTATGCAAAATATTCAAATAAATACATTATTTGGGAGTAAGATACAAGGCACCCTAGCACAAGACTGTCGGAATTAGTTGGTTGGTGAAGCAGGCCACCACTTTTCTGATAAAAGAGAGTGCATGTAGTACACATGAAACCACAGGCAGATAGTAACCTTGTAAGACTGCAGCTGACTGGTCCTTATACACAATGACACTGGCTTTTCCATAGCTCCATTCACGATTGAAAGGAACGAAACAGAACAAAGTATATACACAGAATGAAGTAGCAATGTACAAAAGGGTTGAAACAGAAGAAAGTAGAAACACAGCAAACCACTGCATTTTGGTTAGGTTCGTGCTGTACGAATACCATATACATACAGAAGAAGTGTTACTACAGTACATTATTTCCACATTTACTCTAAATACAGCTCTATATAATGCTAAATAGTTATATCTGATCTTTATTTTTAAAATGGGAAAGAAATCTGATATATTTTTCAAGTTACTTTTTCCAATTTGGATTTCTTACAGCATGCAGTCTTTTTTGAAGTACTTTTGTGAATGCATCAAAGAGCACAGGCCATCACACGTCCATGTACACTGTTTGCCTTGTATGTGGTTTTTGTTTTTCTCTTCTTTCAATAAAAATTTTAATTAAAAAACAAACACAAAAAAAAACCCGCACAGGCCATGATGCCAGGCGTTGAAAGAGGAGTGCCAGGGGAACCAAAGCACACTGAGGAGGTCTTAAGCTGCTGTAAATGCTACAAATTTAAGCATCGTTATATAGCCAGCATTTTACAATGTTTTATTGGGCAGGAAGTAAAAATATAGCTATTGATATACACTAGATCTTTATTAAAATTGTGTGACAATTGTCGCCTAAATGAAAAACCAACAGAATTTGTCCACATTTGATTGTATTTGCAATAATAACACATCTGAATTGACATACCTCCATCTTGTACCATTTTTGTATTACTGTGAATAACCACCACTACAGTTGTCACGGGTAGTCACTTGAGCAAACCCAATGGGGTTGATGAAGCATTTAGCCACGGTGTACCCTCACCACCAAACTGAAGGTCCAACCGCCTGATTTACTATTGAGCGGCCCTTAAGTACATCAGTGACAGACAATAGTCTGTCTCCCTCACTGACATACTCCTGGAGTGTCCCTATGTGGTAAGGGTCATCTGAGGTTTGGTCATTTGACCACCCGCCCGATTTAGAGCGGGAGGTCAAATGGCTAGATTTTACCCTTCCATTCCACTGTGAAAAGCTTGGCAGTAAGGGACAGTAAAAACACTTAAATGACCCTCACAAACAGAGTAAGTTAAAACTCCCATGGTGTGGGGGACAATCGTTTTTTTTTTTTTTACTTTTTACAAAATCCTGCTTTGGGAATTTGTTTTTGAAGAAACAAAAAGTTGTTAAAAGTTTGATGGGCAACCGTCATGTTTGACAGAGCCGTCTGTTAAACTTTTAACTCTGTGATAGGAACCCCAGGGCCGTTGGTTACTGTCAATCACCAGAGCTGTCTGCTGGACAACTCTGAATTCGGTTAACGAGTACTTCGTTAGGATGATGCAGTATTTTACTCCATCGCCCATGATGGAGTATTATCCGTTCTCCGAAGTTTAAATCATATCGTGAGTCAGCTTTGACAATGTTTTAAAATAGGAACCGCAGAAGCCGATGAATCTCAGCGGAGACCACTTGATTCACCGAGCTGCCTAATCCGCATGGAGCTGGCATTCCATCCATATTTCTACAAAAGGGTTGCAGGCTACAACCTTTCGACATTTGTACCAACTGCAGACTAGGAAATATAGGGGGGGGGAAGTATTATTCCCCTTTCTGGCTCACTGCCTGCCTGCTGCAATCGCCTCCCAAAAACCGAACTTTGTTGTGAAGTTTCCTCTGATTTGCACTCCACAGCGTGTACAAACAAGTCCTAAAATACAGGAATTATGTAAAAATACAGTCTTGCGCCCTTTTGTAAGTTTCAAGATGGAACAAGTGTTCGCTCTGCGAGTGCCGCTTGCGCGAATTCATCTCCAGTATTATATTGCCACATTTTGCAAGAATAGCTTTTTTCTAATGACACCATTTTCACCAGCACAACACAATTCACGTTGTATTAACCTTTTCCATAATGCATTAGCAGAAAGAGCACCACGCATGTGAATCTGCCAGGCACATGCCGCTGTCTAAATGAACTTGTAACTTTCATTAGCAAGACGGATTGTCGGGTTCCGACAGGCCTATTTCTCTGAACCAAATCGGGCAATTTAAGAAAAAGGTTACCAGCGAAACATCAGAACCATCTCAAAATGCAAATGCACTGTTTATTTTACAATTGCATCCTGAAAAGAATGGAAAATAAATCACTTTTCAAGCAAACCGCTTCCCATAATTTGTTGTCATTTGTGCACCCACTCAACGCTGCATGTCTCTCAATATGTTTTCACCTGCTTCTTTGCCAGCAAAACTTTGTTGCAAATTAGAACTTTAGTTCATAAAGAGAAACTCTTCTACTGATTGAGGGCCGGAGGTTGTGATTCCCGGGTATGGCTGGCTGCAGCCTTTTGCAATTGAGTAAGAGTGGACCTTGGCCAATGGGAGAGATTTTAGGTCTTTCAAACGATCTGCCCTCGTGCCAAGGTAATTGGCATTACCAGGCACTAGAATTACCCCTAGGCACTGCTTGATTGGTAAAATATTAAGTGCCAGTGTCCAAACTTTTTCTCAGAAGCCAGTTGGTACACATTGAAGGACATGGCCAAGATGTTAGTGATTGTGCCCTAGCCCCTCCTGAAACCAAATTGTGTTATAGGGATTATTTGATTTATGTCCGCCCAGGCAGTCAAGTCATCTAGGACAAGAGATGCACAGTATTTTGCTTTGTTGTCTAGGACTGTGATCAGGCAGTAATATGGTGAGGTGGAATCAAGACTAGACAGCCTTGGTATGTGGCCAATCCAACATTCGGCACCATAGGACGTGGCTTCTAGCAGAACCGCTCGGTCTACCTCTGATTTGTTAACTACGAGTTAGCTTTTGACTGCGCAAATCGAGCAAAGTTCGGAGAAGGAAGCTCAGGGCTTGGAACATACCTTCACACCTGCTTAGATCTATTGAGTCACTTCCCACCCAAACATGAGTGCAGATCAAAATTGGAGACAGCACCCTCCTGTCAAGAAAAATCTAAGCACAACAAGGCCTTAAGCAGGGGTGCATGCAGGCTCCATGTCTTTTCAATCTTTTCATGGCTGGCCTCTCACTGGCTTTTGGCAAAACCGACAGCCACACCCCATGTCCCAGCACAACAATATTGAACCACCCGCTATACTCGGACAACGTGGTCCTGTGTAGCTTAACCGAAGTAGGTCTGCATAGATTGATAAACAGAATCTACTTGCACGCTACACAAAATGACCTGGTTATCAATCGTAACATATCCAAGGTGATGCTGGTTAGCAGGCATGCAAAAAAAGGTCACCTGGCATCTTGATGCACACAGCCTAGATACAGTAAAAGAGTACAACTACCAAGGAGTGTTGCTAGATGGCAAGGAACTAGCCAAACAACATCTCTGAGCCATCACAAACCAGAGCAATGCCTTAACTGCCGCTTTCAGCATCCTGTGCAAGAAAGCGAAAGGTCCAACACTCAATCCTCTCCTAAAAATCATGGCAGCAAAACTCCTGCCAACTTTACCCTACAGCAGGACTGTCCTATTCGGTCGTGACTTGGCTCTTTTGGACAAACTCCAAACAAAAGTTTACCGCTTTGTGTTAAACCTTGCTTTGTGTTCCTCTCCATGTGAAATTCGGCTGGAATTTCTGGCCTATCGAGGCAATCAATAGGGCAACAGGAGGCAATTGTCAAATGCTGCTTTAACCTTAAGCACACAGAGCCCAACTCATTAAACAAAATCCTGTGGTCTGCAATTGGCAGTTCGAGCCACATCAAGCAGAGCAACAGCATTAAAGAATACTTGGACCAATCTTTACTCAATTTACCCATTGGGAGCCTCTCGGTCTTACCACTGCCATACAATGCTTTTAAAAACCTAGGTAATTCTGCAGCAGTCAAAATTTCTCTGCTACAAGATAAAGAAAAGTACGCAAAAAAGAAGTCATTCATGAATGGACATAAATGGCTACTAGAAACTAAAGCAAGTGTCATACCTAGACTGCACGTCTCTTTCATCTGAAGCTTATGCTGTTAGATTGTCGCCTGGGCTGCCACCCAACACCCAATCTAGCAGAAAAACCTGCATGGCTGGACTCCAGCGATATAGACTGCCACCTATGCAGCTCAAATAAAGAAAACCCTCTGCACATATCCTGCATATGAACCAAAACAGAAGAGGAGGCGCCTTCTGAAACTTTCATTAAAAAGCAAGGGGATCCGCACTTACCGAGAAGCCATTATATCCTGCCTAGAGCCCAACGACTCTATTCTGATCTGAGTGCACCATGGTTTAGGCGGAGTCCAGTTATTATTATAATTCTTAGCGGAATAGTCAGAAACCTGGGCCGGACCGCTAGCCAGAGAGGAAACACAAACATCAAAACTATGGGTTATCCTGGCTCCCTGGGGCTCTCTGGCAACTTTCAGACAGCAACGATGGATGAGCAACAAACCTCTAAATGGTAATGAGGTAACAAACCTGATCAGGATACACCCACACCCACCATGAGGGCAGACAGTATTCTCAAATTAGTGATTTCCCTGTTAGAAAAATTGTAGTGGGGAGCACGTGAGACAGCACACAGTCTCATGCGGAATACACACACACTGCATTTGTGAATAACACAGAAAGAGGCTCTAGTTCAGCAGGTCAGCATGATAAAGTACCACCTGATTCCACAGATCCTTATTTGTCTTGTAGTCAATTGCTGTTACTAATGGAACCCAAAAAGTGGGTCAGCGCAAGCTTTGATGGTCAGCCTTAAATACAAATGAATACCAAAAAAACGTTCTCAGAAAACCAGCAAAGTCAGATAAGACTCAACCAATAAAGTTTTTTCTGAACAATACAACATGTATAATCCTTAAACTCTTGGATGCATCCCTGGAAATAGCCTAAGGTATGTCTTAGAAAGTACATTATTAGGCCCTCCTGGCTCCTACTATTTGGCTTCTGTCAATCCCTCTGGCAACCACTTAGTGCACTAGAGCTAAGCAGAGACGTTAATCATAGACAAAACCAACACTTCAGCAGTAAGATATCCCCCCTAAGAAGACATGTTGTCATGTGTAGACATTTTTAGCAGCTAACTGTCCCCAGACAACTAAACAAGTCAAGCTGATTACTTAGCATGATGTAGCCCAAACTAATGTTGCTTCAAACCTAATCCCAATTTTCACATGCAAATCATGGAGAGAAGTTAGTTTGATCTATTCTCTGTTCAGTAGTAATGATGGTAAATGAATTTTCTTCGATATTGTCCTTGTTTCAATTTTAAGCAATAAACATGGTGCACATCTGGGTTAGAAACATTTGCAGTTGTCTTGCAAGCCTTGCGTAATCAAAACAATTCATTAATAAAAAGTACAATCAGATATACATACATGGAGAGGGTTTGGTTCTAGTTTCTTCATTCATTGGTCAGTCCAGCGGTCTTTCACATTTTCCTACCACCTACCACCTACCACAACACCCAGGAATAGGCACTCCCTGGGTCAGCTCACTTAAGGAATTAGCTCGTGTGCGCTGTTAGTGACAGCATTTTACCTGATCACGTGCAAACCTCTGAAAAATAGAAGTGTACTTCAGAGCCATAGCTGGTAAACTAATATATAACCATGCCACTGTTTGGGTCGCGTAGCTGTTTCTACAACGTATTGACACCAATTATTTAAATATTGAAAGGCCTTTGGCTCCGCCCAGAGGTGTATTTCCCTTTCACCTCATACTGCTAGCTATTTGTATTTGGTGTATCATCCAGCCTCCTCTACAATGTTTGCACTGCAATGCAGGAGGAACTATTTTGAATCTCAAAGGTTCACTGAATCATCACACTTTAAGATATTTATCTCATTCATGTAAAAAGCAATTCTTTTTAGTTTTTTGTTTAGCGCAACAGACTTTTTAAATATTTAGTCAGTGCTTGTGTATGTGGTTTCCCTTTCTCCCACTGCCATTGTTCTTCCCCTCTGTATTTCCACAATTGCTTTTCAGTTTATATGCTTTCTGTTCTCATTTCCCTGTTAGCCTTTTTCCCATTGTTTTCTCCTCTAGCTCTAATCCACTGTTCCTTCAGCTGTTTTAATGTAAATAAAACGCTTTGCCAAAGCTACTGAGTCTATGTTTAATCAGCCAACAAATATAGGGATGCACAAATGTTGTTTCCCCATATTAGAATATTAAAGGCAGACCTGCTTGAGTATTCTTTTCATTCTTTATCCTTTTTTTTTAAATTTTCTAGACATCCTTATGTGTTTAAATTGTCTTCGGATTACAGTAATTCAAAGTCAATAGTACATTTCCTATGCATCTATAACAATGATATATTTCTGATATATGCATTTAAACAAAAAATGGTTTATGTAACCTGTTCTAAAACACCTGCCTGATAGGAAGCACATGTACTGTTCTGTGAATATATGTATATTGCATTTCTATAGCACAAACCTAGCCAAAATACAGTGGAGCAACAGACAGGGTCAAAATTAAATTATATAGAATGGTCAATTGTTTTTAGATCTTATCATTATTTTTGTAAGCACATGAACACCATTCTTAAGAAGTGGCGTGATTTATTTTTTCTTTTTTTTTCTTTTTGAGATGTTTGCTTGCATTAATAAACATTTTTAAAAATCATCACTGTCAGATCAATTGGCTTGACAGTGCTTGATGTTTCTACTGGCTAAGATTTCGAAAGCTGGACTGTAAGATATTAAGAAGCTTTCTAGTTTACCTTTGCCTTTCTTGTTGCAACATTGTTCTCAACATACTAAGATCATGTTCCAAACATAGGAAAGAAAGGTTCACTTTAACTAACCCAGCCAAGCTGGAAAATGTGTGCAGCGCTCTGCAAATTCTCTTTTCACAGAGCTTGCCTATGCTCAATGGCATTGAAAACACTAGCTGTTGTCTGTGAAGTAGGTTGTATCCACAGCCATTATGTTAGCATTAAATTATGATAGATGCTACATAAATTGTTACAAATATCACAATGCTCGCACAGGTATGACAAAGCGAAATAACTTGAAAACTTCATGAAGATATCAAAAGTTACAAAGATCTTTTCAAATGGTTGCAAATATACATTGCTCACTAGTAGCAGTAAGAACTCTAAGAAGAGTGGGTGATCTGTAAAAGAATAGGGGCTGGGTCGGAAGTTTAGCACAGAAGCCTGAGCCGGTGTAATCTGTAGTAAAGGAAGATGCAGAGTCCATTGTAGAGTTATGTTCCTTTATTGTAAGTTCCTTCTAAGGTAACAAGTACAAGAGTAGACCCCACCAGGAGCTAGCTGTTAGCAGCTCAGCCTCAGATGACTAACTGCCTAGTAAGCTATAGAGAGGCACTGTGAGCTAGAGAGACACTCAGGCATTCTATGATGTCACAGATATCATAGTACTGTCTATCCAGAGGAGAACATTGGAGAGGACATTTACTACATATCCTCTTCCCTTATGGAGTAAGAACATTTACTACACATCCTCTTCCCTTATGGAATAGGAACAGAACAGAGAAAACAATAGGCAAGAGGATGTGTAGTAAATGTTCTTACTCCATAAGGGAAGAGGATATGTAGTAAATGTCCTCTCCAATGTTCTCCTCTGGATAGACAGTACTCCCATCCCATCCCATCCCATCCTCGTCGCCAAACTGTAGTAAAGGAAGATGCAGAGTCCATTGTAGAGTTATGTTCCTTTATTGTAAGTTCCTTCTAAGGTAACAAGTACAAGAGTAGACCCCACCAGGAGCTAGCTGTTAGCAGCTCAGCCTCAGATGACTAACTGCCTAGTAAGCTATAGAGAGGCACTGTGAGCTAGAGAGACACTCAGGCATTCTATGATGTCACAGATGTCATAGTACTGTCTATCCAGAGGAGAACATTGGAGAGGACATTTACTACATAATCGAAGACCAGTGTGCTGAATAACAAGGCTGTTTAGTCCTGATTCTACCACATGACTCTTTAATTCCACCACCTCACACTTCCTGCCTCTTTATCTCACTCTTGCCGGTCCTTTTGAGGTCCCGCCTGAGACAGCGCTTGCATTACCGCAAGGGATATTGTGCTCTACAAGGGTCTTGGAGCCTGTTCGCTTACCATTTGTTGTCTTTATTTTCACTCTTATTTGTTGCCATGCAATCGGCCATTTTGTACTGACTTCACTTCCTCTTCTCCTACACCCCCACCCTCCCATTGTTGGTGTTGTTTCTGACCGTTCCTGCCATAAGAAAAAAAAGAGCTTTGACATGGTATGGGCTGGCAGTGTCATACCATTTTATTTCACATCTCCTTGGCCATTATCCAGCTGTCCGTGGAGGAAAAGTCCGTCCGAACCGTGGTTCACTGATTCATTAAAGGCACAAAAACAAACATGCCAAAGGGCCGAAAAGAAATGGAGAACTAATTATAACAAATGTCTGAAAAGGCTTTATGTACAATCGTTGGCAGACTACAAAAATCTTGATTATGAGGGAAAAAAGAAAGTATTATACTAACAAAATTAATGAGACTAAGATTTCCAGTAGGGAGCTCTTCACCACTGTCAAAAACTAGCGAACCTACCGACGGCCATACAAATGGAAAGCAGCATAGAGTTCTGCAACACACTTGGGAAGTTCTTTGTTGACAAAGTTACCTCAGTGTATGAATCTTTTAAGAATACTAATAAGCTTATGGACTCAGTTAAACACGATACACAAGATCTGGGCATTTCATGTCCTAAATCGGGGTTTTGTTTCTTACCTCCCTCATTTGAACAGATTAACCAGGTCATAAATAAGGTTAAATCCGGAGGACCAATGGACCCTTGTCCACCTAAGGTGATGCATATATTTTCGTAATTATTAAGTGAACAATTAAAAATTGTGTTAGTATTGCCACTCTTAAAAAAAGACAACTTGGACCCTAAACAACCTAGCAGCTACCGTCCAATATCAAAAATTCCATTCCCGGCTAAGGTCTTTAAAAAATTACTCAATAATCAACTATCAGAACATATTACTGTGAACGAACTTCTGGACCATTCGCAATTCGGATTCCGAGAGGAGCACGGAACAGAAACTGCATTGGTTCTGGCAGCTGAAGAATTGAGGATAATTTTAGATGTTGGAGGGAAGGCCGCCCTGATTCTACTGGATCTTTCGGCGGCCTTTGATACCGTGAACCATGAGATATTACTGGTACGTCTAGCAGAACTAGGTTGCCAGGACTCAACACTCATGCTGATGACCTCCTTCCTCAGACATCGGTCTTTCTCAGTAAAAGTAGGAGAATGTACACCTGCCTCTTTTAAATCACCATGTGGAGTGCCCCAAGGATCTTCCTTGAGCCCCACACTTTTTAATGTGTATGTCGCTCCCCTGGTGGATATCATAAGGCAATACGGCTTCACACCAGTGTCATACGCCGATGACACCCAAATAGTGGTGTCAGTCACAGGGAATGTTGAAGAAACAGCAAGGCGTTTTAATGAATGCATGGCACTGGTTAGTTACTGGATGCAGTCAAACTGCTTGAAGCTAAATGGAGAGAAAACCGAGGTGATGCTACAGGTAGCGAGGGCAGATTTTTGGTCGCCAAGATGGTGGCCGGATCGTCTGGGCGATTGCCCAAAACCAGTGAATAAAGTAAAAAATCTGGGACTCATTTTTGATAATCGATTGACTTTTAATGACCAGATAAATAACCTTGCATCAACCAGTTGGTATATATAGAGAACATGATTAGAAGAGTCTGTCCACATATACCTCAAGATTCATGAAAAACACTGGTGTCGGCATTGGCCTTGACCAGACTAGATTACGGAAATGCCTTATATTCAGGATTGCAAGTTCAACACCCAGCAAAACTCCAGCGTTTGCAGAACGCCGCCGCAAGGATGGTGCTCAAAATAACAAGATCGGAACCAGTAAGACACAGATTGAGCAGCCTTCACTGGCTTCCTATGGGAAAGAGGATTAGTTTTAAATCATTGTGTCTGGCTTACAAAGCCTTGCATGGGATGGGACCACAATTCCTGAGAATTCATCTGAAGTGGTATATGCCAGCTAGAAGTTTAAGGTCAGCCCACTCAAAGACTGTGCAAGTTCCTAAAATCAAGCAGATGAGGTGGGGAGGGAGAAGTTTCCTGTCACGTACCGTCAAGGACTGGAACCTACTCCCCATTACGATAAAATGCAGCCCGTTGCTTCTGCATTTTAGAAAAGCCGTAAAAACATGGCTTTTTTTACCTGCTAAGACTATACGTGTAAGCAGAACTCCTCATTAAGCATCGGACATAGCACCAAGACGCCCCAGGGCATTCGCGCGCTTTAGAAATACCAAATCAAATCAAATCAATGTGCCCTTTACGGACCACCCTTCCCTCCTCACCTGCACTAAGGGGAAAAAAGCCTAATGACGCAAGGTCTATTGGTGTTGCCAAAGCTTGCTCATCCCTGCTTTCTCCCTTTGTTACAGTTTTCCATCTTCTTCTTTCTCCTTCTTTCCATGTGTTTTTCTTTTCTTGCTCAGTTTCAATGTCTATTGAGTAAAAAAAAAATTGACAGTCCCCAAAAAGTAGTGCCGGTGGGCCTCGCATGCAACTACCTGCGCAAATTAAGCACAGCCTGAGTGGTCTCTCCACAGTTTGGTGATGAACAGAGATGCCCCTCCACAAATTCTATAAAACGCAAACTCTACATAAGTACAGTCAAGGGCATTATAGATTAGTCTAAGAGTCTGAAGGTGTGGGGTTGGGAGGGTGGCAGGACCATCAGATAAGAGACTCGCATCTTGATGATGTAGGATCTGCCTGCACAGAGCTTTAACCAGGCAGACGGTTTATCCAGCCCGGCCAGGGCTAATAATAACACCTGCACCTGAAAGCCGGTCAAATTAAAACCAGCATCCTCAGCTGCCTGGCGGATGATAACCTCGCATGTGTACTATTTTTCGTTATAATCCCACTGTTTTTAATTAGTGCGCAGCCAAGGAAAGCGCTACCACATCTCGGAGGAGAAAAACCGCTCCGAGGAGAGCCTGTCAAACTTTTCCAAAAGCTTAATAGATTTTTAAATGAGGTTATTAACACCACCTGTGAATTATTTTAAAGGGGCCTAATTATGAAAAACAAAACCGGCTAATTAGGTTTCCCGAACTCGTGGAGATGGAGGTGAAACGCAAGATCTAAATGCAGAGTTTGGCGAGCCAGGCCGCAGTCCATGACTCTTAATGACTGCAGAGGCAGCGGGGCAATTATTCCCCCGACCCTTGGCCCCCAGCGCCCCACAGCCGGACATCGGAAGGGGAGGGACTCGAAGCTGCTTAGCTATGCATGTAAATCTACGAAGGTACATAGGTTAATGCCCAACCTATGTGTGAAAATTCACTTTCACCATGAGAATTTCAATATGAAGGGCCAACGCAGCGCTCTGATACTCTGATTGGTCATAACCCTGGGCGTAGTGGGCGTAGTGGGGCTTCGTGGAGCTACGTGAAGTGGGCGAGAAACTACGCCCACCTCCGCACTCCGCGTAGCCCCACTACGCACCGCAGGCCTCCCTCCCGCCCTCCCTAAATACTTTAAATTAAAAGTGTAAAAGAATTAAAAGTCACTTACCTTGCCCGCCGCTGCCCGCCGCGTCCCCGGGGCTCGCTATCTTCATGGCTTCCGTCTTGTGTATCTAATGCGCATGCGCGGGCGACCGCGCATGCGCATTTCTCGTGAGAAATGCGCATGCGCGGCCGCTCGCGCATGCGCATTAGATACACAAGACGGAAGCCATGAAGATAGCGAGCCCCGGGGACGCGGCGGGCAGCGGCGGGCAAGGTAAGTGCCTTTTAATTCTTTTACACTTTTAATTTAAAGTATTTAGGGAGGGCGGGAGGGAGGCGGGTGGCGGCAGGCTACGCTCCGTCTGCGGAGCGTGCATAGTGCCGGATTCTACGCCTGCTACGCAAAATGCGTAGAAGCCGGCACTACGCACACTCCGTGCACGGAACGTAGCCGCCCGCCCAGGGTTAGTCATGTTTGCGCTATATAAAACTTTTCAAATAAATAAATAAACTGTGATTTAAAAAAAAATGAAAAATTACTTTTTATTCGACAGGGCATTGTTTTACTACTTTTATTGGTAAAGCATATCGTTTATTTTACTAAACCCATTGCGTCTGTTTCAATCCATCCAAACAAACACATTTTTATTCCTGTATTGCACTTTTGTAATGATTTTTATTCATTAGCAAATAAAGATGTATTATTATCCCTTTCGCCATATACAGACCGTGCATTTACTCACAAGTAATATTACACTAAGAGCAGAGAGCCCCACGGTTGGGTGGGAAAAAGGAAAGAAGCCTCAGAGGGTGGCCAGGAAGGGTGACTGGATATTGGTGTAGGGTGGGCCAGGGCGGAAGGGGACTTCATAAACTGGCTGGGGAGGGTTCAGGACAACGGGTATTTCCTTTTAGTTGTTTGGGTGAGGGAGGGTGTTGCTGAGATGGTGGAGGAGCAAGTGAAAATGCCAGGCATTGCTATTTTTAATATTTTTGAGAGAGAGGGCAGATAATGTAAGGGTGTAGACATGAGGTTAAGAGGGAGGTTGGAGTGGGATAAGGAAGAGTATTGTATATGGGGCTCCCCCATGACTAATCTTCTCTTCACCACTGCAGCATGGGATCAGCATACAGGTATGATGGAAAGCTATGCATAATAGGTTTGGAGTAACGTCATAGGCAACTTAAGTTGTGTTCTCATGTGTATTTGAAATAACTTGGAAACCCTAAGGGGTCCATTAGGATGTCGGGCGGATTGCCCCCGCCAGGCTGGCGGTGGCTACCAGCAGCCTGGCGGGGGCAATCCGCCCGACATCTTTCCCTGAATTCCCCCCCGCCATATTACAATGGCGGGGGGGACCGCATTGGAGCAAAACACCGCCGACCACTTTTCCGCCCCGGTCGCCTTGCGGCCGGGGCGGAAAATGTTTAATATGGTAGCGGTGTCTATTAGACACCGCCAGCCATATTACAATGGGCTTTGTTAGATGACTTTCCGCGGCGGCATCGAAAGGCATGTGGTAATTGATTGTGGGGGCCCGTTGCGGGCCCCCAAGAACTCGGGGGGGATTGGGGGGTGCACATGGGGGGTACCTATGGTACCCCCCAGCATTTCCATGCACAGCATGGCAGGCACCGCGCGGTGCCTGCCATGCTGTGCATGGAAGTGGTAGAAAACCAAGGTTTGGGTCCTGTATCTAGTCTGGCTTGGACCACTGAACTATGCTAAACAAACAAGGATGCCAGACAGATTTTTTTCACCATTTATGATTCCAAACAGCAAGTTAATTCTGAAAGGTCATCTATTTTATTTTAGTTTTTGTATTTTTTGAAAAACATATGAATACTTGAAATATGTCATCAAATAAACAGTCATCAGACAGTGAGAATTGTATATACAAACAATGACAATGTGCAAAATATATATACAAGTGCTATACAGGTAGTCAAAAATCAATACTGTACATTGACACACAAAAACACCAAACAATGTAGAATCAATAGCCTAACGAAACTTAAGCATTAGGGACCAGTCCTTTCTATTGGGTACAAGGAGACAAGCGGACCTCTAATCACAGAGAGCTGCCTGCCTGTCTGACTGAGCCAAGGATGGGGGAAACCAAATTACAGGGTTGCGCGACAAGGAATAGCACTGTATAGGTCTCAATGGTCCTTGCGGCACCCAAGTTCTTTCTCCGAGGCTCAGAGTCAACGCGTTTTGAACCTCAACGCTAGTAGGGGTTCTCCTCAGGACACGGACTGGATGGAGCCGAAACTTGAAATGACAGTTAGTTGTCACTTGTGAATAGATGCACTATGGTCAGACCGGAATTTCAATCAGGCGACTAATGCAGATGACTGATGCCCCTCTCATGTATTATGGTTCTGTTTAGGGGGGCATTATTCCCAATACCACCCCTTGTTGTTAAATATTTTGTCCACCCTAAGCGTGGAAGGGTATACTCAGATGTGAGTCCCTTGCTCATTGCACCATCAGGATTCAAGCAAGCCGGGCCGACGACGGCTGAAATGCCAGAAACCGGTCCCCGGAAGCTTGTTTCCTTCCCAGTGTAAGAATTGGCTTGGTAGTTTGGTTTGCCCTGTTCCCATCATGCACTGGGACAGGAACAGACTAATTTGCATATAGCCAGGTTCTGAACTGGGATGGTGCAGTGAGCTAAAAAACGGTGTTGGATCTAGCCCTGATCTTTTGACTGGGTGAGAGTATTCTGCTTAATTCAGAAACTCTGTCCATCACCACCCCTTGTTGTTAAATATTTTGTCCACCCTAAGCGTGGAAGGGTATACTCAGATGTGAGTCCCTTGCTCATTGCACCATCAGGATTCAAGCAAGCCGGGCAGACGACGGCTGAAATGCCAGAAACCGGTCCCCGGAAGCTTGTTTCCTTCCGAGTGTAAGAATTGGCTTGGTAGTTTGGTTTGCCCTGTTCCCATCATGCACTGGGACAGGAACAGACTAATTTGCATATAGCCAGGTTCTGAACTGGGATGGTGCAGTGAGCTAAAAAACGGTGTTGGATCTAGCCCTGATCTTTTGACTGGGTGAGAGTATTCTGCTTAATTCAGAAACTCTGTCCATCACCACCCCTTGTTGTTAAATATTTTGTCCACCCTAAGCGTGGAAGGGTATACTCAGATGTGAGTCCCTTGCTCATTGCACCATCAGGATTCAAGCAAGCCGGGCCGACGACGGCTGAAATGCCAGAAACCGGTCCCCGGAAGCTTGTTTCCTTCCCAGTGTAAGAATTGGCTTGGTAGTTTGGTTTGCCCTGTTCCCATCATGCACTGGGACAGGAACAGACTAATTTGCATATAGCCAGGTTCTGAACTGGGATGGTGCAGTGAGCTAAAAAACGGTGTTGGATCTAGCCCTGATCTTTTGACTGGGTGAGAGTATTCTGCTTAATTTAGAAACTCTGTCCATCACCACCCCTTGTTGTTAAATATTATTCCCAATACTTGGCAGAATTAAAGTTGTACTCAGCAGAGCTGGAGCGAGTCTGGGCTGGCGCTGCCTGTTTCAGACGGCGCCCTGCGTCATGGCTCAGCACTCGCTCATTGGATCTTTAGTCAGCAAAGGTCGAAGAGCTTGTAATGCGTTCTGGCGAGTTGAACAGTTTGCTGCATTCACTTCCTGCATCCGCGGGTGCATGGAAGTGCACAGCATGCCTTCCTGCCATTGTGGCGGGCGGTGCTGAATGCACCGCCCGCCACAATGGAATGAATGCAGGATGCGCCCGCCACTGTGGCGGGCGCATCCTAATGCTGCCCACGGGACCCCCGCCCTTAGGGCGGGCGGTCCGCTACTACGACAGGATGGCGGGCGGACAAAGTCCGCCCTTCATTCTAATGGACCCCTAAGTGTGAACCAACCCCGTTATTGACAGTTACCCTTTTTGAAAGTATGCATTGACGGATGATTATTGTTGTCTCTTTTTATGTTGGTTAGGTCATGTGTTATAGTGTTGTCCACTTTCTCCTAAGGAAATTTCTAATCTTTTTAATTTTTGACAACAATTCATTGGAGATGTTGTCACAGAAGTCTTGTGATGTTGGTTTTTCTGTGTTTTGGAACTCCATACTGCAGAATTCTGTTAGAATTTCATGGAGTACTCAAGAAAGGCAGTCGATTTCAGTTAGGCATGTGGAGGAATGGTGTCTTTTTGTTGTTCTGATGGCTCTTCTGTAGGCTGTGTAATAGTGATGTGGTGTGCTTTTGATGTTCTCCAATTGCGTTACAGTACATTTAGTTGTGTTTTAATTTTTTTGATGTTGTCATTAACCCATGTAGTGATCTTTTTGTGGTCAAACCTGGATGTGGTTCTTATTGATATTTGTTTGTCCAGGGCAGTGGAGATATAGTGGAGTCATTTGACTGCATATCCACTGGGATTCTTTAAAGATAGGTATGGAGTTGGTGGATGTCTAGTTTTATATATTGTCTGCACGAGCATGTGTTGTTGTTGGTTCCAGGTGCCTTTGAAGTGCTGTTGTTGATAGGTATGTTGACCTTGAACATGATGATGTTGTGGTCGACCTACCTTATGGGGAGTTTTCTGTAAATGTGGCTTGTCCTAAGTGTGCATACATGACACCCAGAGTGTATCCTGCACAATAAGTTGAGCCAGAACCGGTTTGTTGGAGATTGAATGTTGTGGTTAGTTCTTTCTTGTCAAACCAGTGTTGAAGTTTCCTGGAATGCATAGGTTTGGGTGGTGCTCTGTAATGAAGGTGAGGTCTGCTGTTGTTTTTAATTGTAGGTCAAAGATGTTAATGCAGTTTTTGTTTGTTCATGGATCTTGTGTTGAAGAGTAAGCATTTTATTTTTTGTGTTTCTTTTTATTCATGTCACAATGCTTTGAAGGGGATATATAGTAAAGTTGGAGATGCAGGTGTGGAATTTTAGTTTATGAGCTGAACATCATCTGCGCCATCTTGTCCATTCCTCAGACTCACGTATGAGCATACACGACAACCATTTTAGGTACCATGGTCTCCCTGTTCACGATCGGTCACCAGCACACTTCCCTGACCCTGCAAGCCTCCCCCATGCACCCTGGCTGCCTCCGCTCTCACATGTACAAGTCATGACCTCTCCTTCCACATGACTCTGTCTCTGAGAATCACACCCCGCGCCTGACCAACACCTCCTTTCCTTCCATGAATGCCCCTCAGTCGATAAACCCTCCCTCAACGCGTGATTATCCACACTGACCCTTTCTTTCATGAATACCTCTCCTTTGATGACCCCTTCCTCTGAGCCCGATTGTCTGTACGGACCGCTGGTCATCCCTTGGCCTGAGGATACAGTTTATTGCCCACTACTGTATGCACTCGACCCTTTTCAAAGAAGCTACTATTGATCATGGCCTCCCCACCCCTTGGGATTCGATCAGGCACACACATTCCAAAGGAATCGGCGGAACACTCAGCTGCATGATAGCCTCCTCTTATTGTATGGGGGGTGAGAACCTTTACTGTAGCCACGTGTTGGAATAAGCCGGAACTGGGGGGGGGGGTACCGGGGATGTCATCTTTCACTACTTCACAATGTCTTTATTGTAATAAAGAACGGTCTCATTCATAAACCAGTGTATAAAAGATCAGGCCTCAGAGAGGCTTACAGAGAGCACCTCGAGACGATACCTTGTTGTCCGATCTGATGTGTTCTGATCCGTCGGAATAAAACGTGTTTCCTGTCTTCCTGTCTCCAGCGCCTGCCTCTTTATTTGATAATCTTCATAAGGTATTAGAGGCGTTTAACGCCGGGCAAAATTACTTAAGAAACATCGACTAAATCGCCTGACCAGTTTTACTGACCCTTCAACAATTGGCGTCCCAACGTGTGGGGCCCATCAGCGACACGTGGATCCGGTGGGAGAGGTCCCAACGACAGAGTGAACGACTGCAACGGTCGGAAGAGCTCCTGTCCGATAGACCCTCGTCTGACAGCCGATCATCTGAACTTCACTGGTTCCGAGCAGACCTCTCCCCGAGTGATCTTCGGTCCTGACTGGGAACCATCAGGAGTGCCACGGTAGTAACAGAGAGTGGAGGACGATCGGGCGCTGGAAGCGGAAGACGAGAAACTGTCCATACGGTCCGGGTAAGGTCGTGTAACACGACAAACTAAGAAATATTTTGATTGATTGATTGAAAATACTAGTATTACTCTCCGAATTGTTGGTTCTCTTGGAGATTCTCTGTCTGCAAACTGAGAGGGATAAAAATATTCTCTCTTCCTTTGCATGCAGCGAGGGGTAGGTAACGCAGGCTTTTGCCCCCATTGTAATCCGTCGTGCCTATCTTTTCTCCCCCATTGATTGATTGTTTGCCCGAACATTGTTTGTTCGAAGATTGTTTTCTCGAGAATTCTCTGTCTACAAACGGGGAAGGGTAAAAAAAAAGTATTCTGTCCTCCTTTGCAGATAGTGAAGAACAGGTAACGCAGGCTTTTGCCCCCATTGTAACCCGTCGTGCCTATTTCTTTCTCGCCATTGATTGTTTGATTGAACGAACATTAATTGTTCGATATCGGTTCTCTCTTTGGGTATTCCCTATTTGCGAATACTGTAGAATAGATATATTCTGTCTAGTCTTCGCGAAGTAGTGAAGGATAGGTAGTGCAGACTTTTGTCTCCGTTGTAACCCGTCATGCCTATCTTCTCCCCATTGGTCAGTAGTTGGATCAACCCGGACCGCTTATTAGAGATGAACCATCCAGCTCCATTGGAAGGCACCCCTAATAAGGACATGTTCACTAAACAAGGACTAGTCGCTATAGCTTATAGTAAGCTATGGCATAAATATACGAAAAGGGACCCCAAAAGTCAGTGGCCACTGATAGGTTCTTTTGATGATCATAAAATAAAAGCGCTAGAAGCAGCTGTTAGAATAAATAAGGCAACACCCACTATGCTCGATAGTATTGGCATGTGGCGCAAAGAAGCAGAGCAACGAAGGAAAAGAGAAGAAACAAAAATAGGGAAAGAATTGCGAAAGGCAGCCCACCTGGCAGCGAAGGAACTAGATGAAGAGATAAAAAGGAGAGAGGAAGTTAGACAATTGCAAGAATCAGGATCAACAGGCCAATGCCCTGTTAGGACCCCCTCTGCGCTCTACCCAGAAATGCCCTCCAAACAACGGGCAAACGACGAGTTACTGCTAGGTCCTCCGATCATCTACATGCCCCCTCCTTATGCCCCCTGCCAGCCACTGGCACAGCACCTACCAGTCCTGAGTGCGGGCGAGGGTGACCCTAGCGCTAGTGCCCCGGCTCTTACGGCCTTTGCACCAGCCACATCGGGGACATCAGATGAACTCGAGACTAGCAAGCAGTTAACGGCAAGACCAAATAGTTTGAGCAAAGATGAGCGGGATGGGATTGATAAGATAGCAAAGACACTGGTAGAACGGAAAGAGAGCGAAGAATATGCGATGAATATGCACAATTCACATGCCGGTAGCCACAGACGGCATTTTATTTTACGGTTCAGCTACCACACCCTGAACGCATATGAGGATAGGTATCAGAATAAGGGTCCTGCTAAACTGACGGCTCTATATAGAAAGGTCGATGTTGGAGATGGGACTGAAAGTGATGTGACGGACCTCTTCATGCAAATACTTGAAGTCTTCCGCCACCTCACTGAACAGAAACCAGAGGTTAAAATCACAGTCTCTGAAACGGCTGAGCCCCCATTAGAAGTAGCCAACACTATGATGCCTATCAGAGAATCCGCCCCCTACTGGGTTCCCCCAAGAGGTCAGGGAACAAACGACGATATTAACCACGCAGATGCAAAAGGGAGGGTTGTGTACAACTGGGTTTATCAACCATGGGATCGACAAGATATTTTAACCTTTAGGCAAACCCTGCCCGATTTAAGAAAGAACCCGACAGCATTTTATACTGAACTAAATACAGCCTTGGGCTCAACCATAATGACTCTAGCGGACATTGATTTGTTTTTTGGGTTATGTCTGCCGGCTGACGTGTGGAAGCAAATCCGGAAGGCCAACCACACAGATCTGTTCGGACATACTTGGAATCAACTCAGTGAACTAGATAGGCAGCGAGAGCCCGGTAGGAAACCTGTAAAAGACATACTGGAACTCCCGGACAAAATAGTGCAGAAGCTAAAGACATTGATCCCAGAGAAAAAAGTAGACTGGTCGATAGTCACGGCTTGCCGCCAGAAACCCCAGGAAGACGTATCAGAATATTTCTCCCGATTTGAGACAGTGTTCTCCGACTACAGTGGCCAAGACATGACCACCGCAACCGGACAGCACCTATTCGTGCAAAACTACGTAAAGGGGCTATTACAAGAGGTCTCCCAGAAGTTACAGACAAGCGAGAGTAGTTGGGGGGCCTCCAAACCTGCAGCTATCCTTCAGATGGCTCAGTATTACGAACACCAAAAGAACGAGAACGAGAGGGCGACTGAGAGAAAGAAAAAGGACTTAAAAGAACGAGTGATGATTGCTCAATTGCAGGGAGTGACTAGAGGAAGGGAACAGTATAGGGGAAACTACCAGTCGAATGCCCCTAGAAATTCACGCCCTAGAGACCGCACACCCACACCCGGTGCTCCACGAACAGACCTCGATGAGAACCAGTGTGCGTTTTGCAAAGGATTTGGCCACTGGAAGTCTCAATGCCCAGCCCTCCGAGAAATGCTTAAGAATAACGAGACAAGGGACATGACAAATGGCCCCAGGACTAGAGGGCAGGGACGAGGGCACACCCACGACACCAGCAATGACAGGCCTGGCAGACCGAACACATTTGACCGCCCCCGACAGAATCAGTGCCAACAGTCTGATTGCAACAATGCCCACGACTCTGCATAGGACTGCCAGGGGCAAGGGAGGGATCCAGTCGAGCTCTGTGTTGACCAGCAAGGTGCTTACGTCACAGCTAAGGTCCTGGGTACAAAGTCTCCATTCTTGGTAGACACTGGAGCGACACGTAGTGTATTATCAAAGCGACTGATTCCAAGGGCACCCTTGTCTGGCTCACACATTACATCGATAGGTTTCGATGGAACGCCCTCCACTAATCCCCTGTCTGTACCTATCTCCTTTGACCTAGGAAACAATCCCACGGACACAACATTTCTGCTTTCCTCCAACTCCCCTGACGCCATTATGGGTATTGACTTGCTAAAACATTTCCGAGCTACTATTAGATGTTCCCCAGACGGAGTCCGAGTCATCCTGTACGACAACCCGAGCATGTCCAGATCCTGCCCCGCACGACATATGTACTCTATCACTGATGCTGACCTAACCTTGCTCGACACCCTACCCCCGTATCTATGGGCCAGAAACGATTCGGATGTAGGACGAATGATGATCGACCCTGTGCACATAACTGTTCGACCAGACGCAATGCTCCCGAAACTCCCACAATACCGGATATCGCCCGAAGGCGAGAAGGCATTGGTAGCGATTATTCAGTCCTTGGTTGATGCAGGAGTGGTAGAGGAAGTGGTTAGTAATGTTTGCAACAGCCCTATCCTACCCATTGTTAAGAAGCAAGGAGAGGGAGATGAGAAAGCGTACCGCTTCATCATCGACCTGCGAGAAGTCAACAAAGTGGTGGTACCACAGTACCCCGTAGTCTCAGACATCGCCACCATTCTGACCCTCATCCCGTCCACTGCCACCACCTTCACCGTTATTGATCTCAAAAATGCCTTTTTCTCTATCCCCATCCATCCAGACAGCCGTTATCTCTTCGGCTTCACATTAAGAAACCGTTCGTACCGATTTTGTAGAGCTCCTCAGGGCTACACTGAAAGTCCCAGCATTTACAGCCAGGCCCTCAAAAGACAGCTGGTCGCCGTCCAGCTACCAGATGGAGTGGTGTTGATCCAATATGTCGATGATATCCTTTTGGCGGCCGACACCACTCCTCTTGCAATCACCGCCACTATCCAACTCCTGCACTTTCTTGCGGAGAATGGCCACAAAGTCTCCAAAAAGAAACTGCAGTTCTGTCAACCTCAAGTGACATACTTAGGCCATCTCCTGTCCAAAGAAGGGAGGAAACTTACACCCGACCGAATCCAAACCATCCTAGACACCCCCATCCCAAAAACACAGAAGCAAGTCCGTTCATTGGTGGGCCTTACCTCTTTTTGCCGACAATGGTTACCAAATTTCAGTCTCATCATAAAACCCCTACTTTCCCTGTTGGCCAAAGATGTACCCTTCCCACTTCCTTGGACCCCCGAATGCCAAGCATCTTTTAAGGAGTTGCGGGATGCCCTTTGCTCGGCACCCGTCCTAGGAACACCAGATTACTCCAAGCCCTTCTCCCTCTTCACGCACGAAAGGGAAGGATGCGCATTGTCTGTTCTAACTCAGCCCATCGGCGCCAAACAACGCCCTTGTGCCTACTTCTCTGCCACTCTTGACCCAGTCGCCAGAGCTTTACCTGCCTGCCTTCGAGCAGTAGCCGCCGCTGCTGTCTCTATCCGTCAGAGTGAGGGAATTGTACTTTCAAACTCTCTCACGGTGTTAGTACCCCACGCAGTTGACACCCTTTTGAACCAGACCAAGACCCAACACCTGACTAGTGCACGACTGACGGGGTACGAATTGACTCTACTTGCACCCCACATCACTCTGAAGAGATGCACGACTTTGAATCCTGCCACACTGTTGCCCTTGCCTGAAAATGACCCCGATGTGCCCCCTATACACGACTGTGTGACCCTCACGGACGAACAGACCAGAAGTAGAATTGACCTTAGAGACACTGCTTTTACAGACCCTGATGGAGAACTATGGGTAGACGGCTCTTGTATCAAACTCCCAGATGGCACCACTTCAGCTGCCTATGCGGTGACGACAGTCCGAACAGTAGTTGAAACAGCTCGCATCACACAACGATCCGCACAGGCGGCAGAACTAATTGCTCTCACACGAGCATGTATCATAGCAGCAGGTACCACAGCGAACATTTACACGGACAGTCAGTATGCCTTTGGGGTGGTTCATCATTTTGGGCTCTTATGGAGGGAAAGGGGATTCCTGACGTCCCACGGCACGCCCATCCTTCACGGAGATCTAGTCTCCGCCCTGATTGAAGCAGTTCTCCTCCCCAAACGATTAGCAGTAATCAAATGCCAGGCACATAAGAAGGTGACAGACCTAGTCGGACAGGGAAACGCACTAGTCGACATCACTGCCCGAACCACAGCTGAGAATAGGACGACGACACGCGTGTATGTGACCAGGTCACAAGCAGAAAAATGGACCGACGCTAGGGAAACGATTAGGGACATCCAATCGGCCAGCACACCCCACGAACTGACTGAATGGCCACGGGTGGGTCTAAGGGACGATGAAGGCTGCTGGCGGACAAAAGACACAAACAAATGGTTGCTGCCCAACTCATACTTGATCCCCATACTGACAATGGCACACTCCCCTGCACACATAGGTTCTGCCCCCATGATTGAACTCATTTCCAAAGTCTGGCACAACCACAAGATCCCCGACTCAGCCAAACGCCTAGTCCAGCAGTGCCTTATCTGCCTACAACACAACCCCGGGAAAGGAACTGTGGTACCCCGGGGAGGGTTTGGGATCCCCGACCACCCCTTTGAGGTCCTCCAGATGGATTACATCCAGCTGGAGAGGTGCCAAGGCTTGAAGTACGTACTAGTCATTGTATGTGCCTTCAGCAAATGGGTGGAAGCCTATCCGACCCGTGATAACACTGCCACGACTACTGCCAAAGTACTACTGAAAGAGTTTTTCCCTCGCTACGGCCTTTGTCGAATTTTATGGAGCGACAATGGCCCCCACTTCATAGCTGAAGTTATCCAACTAATCCTGAAGGGGTTGGGGTAAAACAGAGGTTCCATGCAGTCTTCCACCCCCAATCCGCTGGCCTGGTTGAGCGACACAATGCTACACTGAAACTGAAACTGTCAAAGATAGTGGCCACCACAGGACTTAAGTGGCCAGATGCCCTCCCACTGGCATTACTATCGATGCGCTCCACTCCCACTAAGCACCACTTGAACCCCTACGAGGTTGTGTTTGGGCGACCAATGAACCTCTGGACTGCTCCCAAACCGACCTCCATTCACGACGTCCCCGACGTCCTACTGTCAGATTATTTATACAAGTTAACTAAAACGTTGTCTGTCATTCATCAACAGGTGCAGCAGGCTATCCCCGATGCTTCCAGGGGTCCTGGTCACGATATCCAACCGGGAGATTATGTTTTAATCCGAAATTTCCAACGGGCAAAGAGTCTGGAACCCCGGTGGATGGGCCCCTGGCAAGTACTGATCACCACTCGGACGGCTCTTCGAGTAGAGGGGAAGAAGCACTGGCTGCACGCACACCACTGCAAGAAGGTCTCCTCGACCCTGGCCACGACAGACAACGTCAGCACCCAAGAAGAGCTCCTGGACAAGGACTTGCAAAGCACTCTGATCCCACTGTGCCATCCCGGGAAGGGTATTTCCTGCGTCGAAAGGAGGGAGCTTCGGCTAAGTAGGCCACTGACTAAGTTAAAAATCTCAGAACGGTGGCCCAAAGCAACCAAGGGTTACCCGGAGAGAAGCTAAACAAAGTCTGTGGTTCTGCCCACTACCGAGCACCTTGAAGATGAAGATGATGGAAGCGCCAGATAAGAAGATGATGGAAGCGCCAGATAAGAAGACGTCGGAAGCACCAGGAAATACCCACTACAGGAACCCAAAGACTGATAATTTGCACAAATCAAAGACAATCGCTTTCTCCATTGTCTTCCTCCTTTGCCTCCTCCTCATGACTTCCTTCTGGATCTTGGAGGACAGCACACCCGCCCATCAGATGTTGCTAGCCACTGTGCAGCCAACCACCATGAAAGAGCATCACTTGATTTCCCTTTCGCCTCAGCTCCGAGAAAGGCATAGGGAGTTCTGGAACAATTCCTTCGTGCAAATGCTGCACCAGCACAACCTTGCTACAAATGCCACGAACTGCTGGATCTGCGGGTTGCTCCCGCATGCCACTGAACACTCCATACCTTTCATTCCTTCTCCTTTCTCAGTTCATGGCTCCTGCCTCGCCTGGTTGATCCTCTTGCAGGAGAGCCACAGGGACAACGCCGCTTCTGGTCAGACAGTGTCACACTTCTACTATGGGTTCTGGCTGAACAAAACAGGAAAAACGTCTTCCCCCATTTGTCCTGCGGCCTCAGGTTCCGCCTTCCTTACGAACATCCCTGCCAAAGAAAGAGTCGAAATGCAAGTGCTCCACAATCCAGCCAGACCCACCTTCTCCCACCTGCGGAAGCAAACGGCTGCCACCCTGGCCGTGGCCCTGTCTGTCATCAATGTTACAGGACTCGTATGCCTCGAAGGCCAAGGAACACAGCTGATGGGTCACAGTTCCTGCCGCATCACCAGAACATTGGTCTCAGTTGATCCTCCTTCCTTTGTTGCTTCTCCAAATATGTACTTTGTTTGTGGCACCAAAGCTTACACCTGGCTCCCAAACGGTTGGAGGGGTACTTGCTACATCGCCTTCATTCTTCCTCCCACGTATGTGGCCTCAGCCTACCATCACCGGCAAAAGCGCGCCGGAGACATTGAACAAGCCGACTCCACCGGAGCACAGTTCCTGGATGCAGCAAAGGGACTTGTTCCTCTGTGGGGACCAATGGCAAACAGCCGCGCTATCCGACACCTAACTCAGGCAGTAGAAACAACCATCAACATCACGGCTGGCATCCTCGCTAACAACACGGCTGAGCTTCAGGCAGTCCGCCTGGTGGCTCTCCAAAACCGCCTTGTCCTAGATGTGATTCTGGCCGACCGTGGAGGAGCATGCCGCATCATCGGCTCCAGCTGTTGCACCTACGTGCCAGATAACTCGCCTTCAGTCTACAAAGCAATTGAACACCTCCACAGACTATCCTCAGAGGTTCACCAAGAGCAAGAAGGCTGGTCGCTTGGAGGCTGGTTTTGGGACACTTTGAAGGACTGGGGATGGAGATTGTTTTCATTTATACTGATACCAGTTGTGGTACTGTGTGGGTGCTGCTTAGGTATTCAATGTCTGCCACCTTTGTGTTCACTCATTTCTAACTGTATGTGCCCTAAGACTTTGGACTTCAGACCTGAGCACATGAGTCCTCTCTATGAGATAGAGATACGTGGTCTTATGGGAATAGATCCGAATTGACAAACTGGCGAGACATGTTAAAAGGGAGGACTGTGGAATTTTAGTTTATGAGCTGAACATCATCTGCGCCATCTTGTCCATTCCTCAGACTCACGTATGAGCATACACGACAACCATTTTAGGTACCATGGTCTCCCTGTTCACGATCGGTCACCAGCACACTTCCCTGACCCTGCAAGCCTCCCCCATGCACCCTGGCTGCCTCCGCTCTCACATGTACAAGTCATGACCTCTCCTTCCACATGACTCTGTCTCTGAGAATCACACCCCGCGCCTGACCAACACCTCCTTTCCTTCCATGAATGCCCCTCAGTCGATAAACCCTCCCTCAACGCGTGATTATCCACACTGACCCTTTCTTTCATGAATACCTCTCCTTTGATGACCCCTTCCTCTGAGCCCGATTGTCTGTACGGACCGCTGGTCATCCCTTGGCCTGAGGATACAGTTTATTGCCCACTACTGTATGCACTCGACCCTTTTCAAAGAAGCTACTATTGATCATGGCCTCCCCACCCCTTGGGATTCGATCAGGCACACACATTCCAAAGGAATCGGCGGAACACTCAGCTGCATGATAGCCTCCTCTTATTGTATGGGGGGTGAGAACCTTTACTGTAGCCACGTGTTGGAATAAGCCGGAACTGGGGGGGGGGGGGTACCGGGGATGTCATCTTTCACTACTTCACAATGTCTTTATTGTAATAAAGAACGGTCTCATTCATAAACCAGTGTATAAAAGATCAGGCCTCAGAGAGGCTTACAGAGAGCACCTCGAGACGATACCTTGTTGTCCGATCTGATGTGTTCTGCTCCATCGGAATAAAACGTGTTTCCTGTCTTCCTGTCTCCAGCGCCTGCCTCTTTATTTGATAATCTTCATAAGGTATTAGAGGCGTTTAACGCCGGGCAAAATTACTTAAGAAACATCGACTAAATCGCCTGACCAGTTTTACTGACCCTTCAACAATGGTGCATAGGGCATTTTAGTGTGGCTGGATTGAGAGGGTATTCTGGTTGAAGCTTTTAGTGGAGGAGGAGGTAAGGTTGCTTGGTTAGAGAAATGAGAAGTCTGAGATGTGTTTGTGTGTGTGTCAAAAGGGTGTTACTGAGGGAAATAGAGAGCATACCATAATAACATGTATTTGTTTACATTTTATTATTGGAAAGAGGGAAGGATTACAGAAAGAGTGTATGCCAGTTATTCTTTTTGCAATTTTGCGAATTTGAGGAAGAGTGTCCAAGGGTGGTGGGTGGATGATAAGAGGCACTTTGGGGTTGACTTCCCCATGTCTTCTCTCCCCCATGCAGCTGATCCTGGGAACCCCCATATGGATAGAATGCTCATGGAGAAGAGCATGAAAAACAAAGTTGTAGATGGGGCAACTTTCAACAGGGAGGAGTTTTCAACATCAGAGCTCCAAGTGAGATCAACTGACTTGAACTTAGCTCTGGTTGTTTAAGTGCATAACTTCTTTCTTTACCTTTTTTCGCCAATATGCATATGGATGCAACATCTTAATGCTACTCCCCTTTTGGAATTTAACAAGTCATAGTACAAGCTCAGAGGAGCCATTGTTCTCAACCCAAACAAATCAGGAAATATTAAGTAAAAAAACTACAATAATTAAAAAGAAGAAGCTAACAAAACACATAAAGAATACAGATTCCTTACGCAAATGCATGACGGCAACTGTAAAAATGGATCAAAGGATAATACAAGTAGAATTACTAGACAGTATAGGTAGGGGACAGGAATTATAACAAGAGCTAAGTCCAGAATTAAACATCTCTAAAGGCCAACTGCGGTCAAGTAATAAGGATCGTCCAGAACAAACTAATGGCTTACGTACCTCCCAAGAGATAAGATCTCCACAGACTGTAACAAACAACAATCCTCAGGATCTAAAGGAATTAGACGAAGTTCCCCAAAGTAATATAGAAATGGAAGATGAATTGAAAGAGCAAGTGCTAATAAAAGTTAATATACTAACACAAATGAAGTATGGGCAAGCTCTAGAATGGTAATGACAGCACCACAATATAAAATAAACCATATGACATCATATATTGAGACAAATCAAGGGGATAGTTGGAGTAAGCAAATTATCTTAACGCCCAAATACACCTCACAAGGACAGCAAGATATCCTCAACAGAGGAAATATAATGCGATTATTGGTGGAAATTCCGGCTCTAAAAACTTGTCTCAATGTGACTTACTGTCCATTAAATGTATTCCTCATGAAGAAAAGAACCAGATCGAAAGAACGAATAATGAAAAGAAACAGATGGAAAGAATACTTGCGACGTGGAGAAAGGAGGAAGTAGTAGATGGTATTATGAATGCCAGACAACAATTTGAAGCATGGGGTATCTTATTGGACAAACCCCTAAGACCCTGTTACCCATCACCGTTGTTGAAGCTCTTGAAGAATCGTTCACTAGTCTCTGAAAAAAGTCAGGTGTTTTCAGTACTACAAAATGCTAGAGGTAAAAAGGGCGTCATCAGTAATGGTACTAATACACAAATATGGGGACAAGGTCCAATGCAATGGGGATGGTTGGCGGCGACTCTCAATATTCCGACAAGGGAATGACTTGTCAACCAAGCTAACAGTCCACATTTAGTTTTTTGTTTTTTTAATATTGTTATTGTCATTCAGTTCATAGCATAATCAAGGCAAATACAAACACATATAGAAATCAATCCGTTAACTAACATATTAGAAATACTCTAAGACACAACATGAGAAAGCTTTCATGCCTGAAAACAAACCAAAGAAAAGAAAAACAGGGCCAAAAGATGATTGAACAATAAATCTAACAGCTATTCTAGGCTTTCTAAGTGATCAATCATAGGCTGCCAAATTTTGATCCCCAGTTTATTTTTTTTCAATGATTTAATGCGGTATAGATTATATTCTAAATGAAACACATTATAAAACTTTGCCCACCACATCTCATATGAAGGCGCTTCGGGCTTCAACCACATAGAGGCAATGCATAAGCGGGCAACTGACATGGCCATAAAAAAAAAAATACAGATTTTGATATTACAGTGGCAGAGTATCCATATCTTTACATATTCCAGACATCATCATCTCTCTGGATATCACCACTTCAGAGTTTAAAATATTTGACAAAAATTGTGCAATAGATACAAAAAAGGGTTTCAATACACTGCAGTCAAAAAAAATATGCACAATATCCGCCATATCAACTTGACACCTATAACATTTCCCATTATGCATGTTGCCCCACTTCATCATCTTAACCGGTGTGTGGTATAAATTAAATAAAGTTTTATAGTGTTGAGAACGTAAGTTGGCAGTCAACGTGATTTTAGCAGCCATATTAATTGATTCTTGAACAAACAGGTCAGGAATACCAAGTCTAGTACTCCATTTCCCCTCTTGTACCTCAATATCATCGCTCTGTGTGCTCAACAGGCTATTATATAAAATCCCAATCCTGCCCGGTTTGTTCAAGATTTCAAGAAAATCATTAATGCCTAAAAGTAAGATATTTCGATGTTTAAAAATAAAATCCCGTCGCTGTAAATATTTTAAAAAATCATTCTGGGGAACCTCATATTTTACTTTTAAATCTTCAAATGTAGCCATAGTACCAGCATCAAACATACTGCCTAAACAAACAATGCCCTTATCCGCCCATGTCCACATCTTACTATCCCAAAATATAGAAGGGAGTAATTCTGTTGAATCACAAGGGGTTTAGAAATTAATAATTTTAAGAGAAATGATTTTCCCTACCCACCGCCAGCCTTTAAATGCTGCTAATACAACCGTGAATCTGGTTCTTTTATAGTAGCTTGGTTCAAGAAAGCGCAGCAGCATTTGTCGGGATTGACATCCCAATAGCATCGAATAGATATTGGGACTTTCGGATATCGGTGGCTCACCCCCAATCACCAAAATTTAAATATTCTGGAGAAGGCAAGCTAAATAATAAAAAGCAAAATTTGGAACACCCCATCCACCTCTTAAAAGCGGGAGTGTCATGAATTTAGACGCCCGACGGGGAGATTTCCAAACCCATAAAAACCTATCTACAGTAGATTGCAGCTTTATCAGTTGTACGCGTGACAACTCCAACGGTACAGTCCGAAAATAATAAAGTACCTTAGGCAAAATAGACATCTTTAAAACATTTTGTCGCCCCACCAATGTTAGGTGAAGACATTTCAGCTTTTCAAACTGATGTTTAACTGATTGTAGTATATCAGTCCAATTTACAATAACTAACTCTTGGAGCGACATCCTAATTTTAATACCTAGGTACTTAGCCTCTTGGGTGACGCGTACGTCATTGGGGCATAACCCGGCAGTACATACTACCTGGGTTTTAGTGATGTTCAATTTATACCCAGACACTCTACCAAATTCTTGTGTTATATTTTCGATTTCACATAAAGCCTGTTCCGGATCAGATGTAACAACCGCAATATCATCAGCATAAGCTAACACACGTACATAGCTATCACCCACAGCCATTGATTGTATACGCTGAGAGGCCGCTAGCATCTGCAACAGTGGTTCGATATAAATAGCAAACAATAGCGGCGAGCATGGGCATCCCTGCCGTGTACCTCGGGTAATATTAACAAATGATGACTCCTGCCCCATCACACAAATCTTAGCCCTTGGTCGTTTATAAAAAATTTGTAAGGCAAATAAAAATTGGGGTCCAAACCCCATTTTACCCATAATAGCCCATAAGAATGCCCACGCCACGCGATCAAATGCTTTTTCAGCGTCTAAAAATACCAAACCAACATTTTTGTGAAATGCAGATGCATAATCCAAAACAGCAATCACACGATGTAGATGATTAACAGTGCCTCTGCCTGGGAGAAAACCATGCTGATGATGAGACACCAATGATGGTACAGCTTGAATTAAATGGCTATCAAGGATTTTAGAATATATCTTAGCATCAACATTAATTAGTGAAATGGGTCTATAAGACCCCGGAAGATGCAGGGGCTTATCTTTCTTTTTGAATACCACTATGCTCGTGTCATCCCACGAGGGAGGAGGCTTACCAGTTTGAGCAGCAATAAACGTGGCCAGCATATCATCTTTAATAATAGAAAATAACAAACGATATACCTCTAAAGGCAATTTATCTGGACCGGCAGGTTTCCCAAGCGCAAGGTCCTTGAGTGCAATCTCAAGCTCTAGCATCGTTATTGGTACTTCTAGCTCCTCTCTGATAGTGGATTCCACCGTGGATACATCAAATCTAGCCACAAACTGATCAATCTGATCTTGAGGAAGATATTCTTGGGTATACAATTCACATTTCGATTGACTAAAGCTTCTTTCTTGGAATGTAGCAGGGCTAAAAGTGAAATTCAGGGGAATGTGGCACCAATATTCCAGAATAAATATGATATTATTGCATTACAGGAGACCTGTTTGTTAATTCCGCAGGAAGTAGCTAATTATAAACGTCTTCATGTCAACGTTGTAAGATCAAATTAGCATGGGAGAGCAAAGGGAGGCCTGGCAGTATACATTTCAACGGCTGTCGCTATAGGTAAGTCATGAGCATCGAAGGAGCTAACAGGTGATTTTAATACCAACCTTATTTACACCCCTGAGGAAGATGAGTTAATAGCTGCTCAAAACTTCTTCTGGTCCGTACCAGTACAAACGCCTTCAACTGTAAAATGCCAGGATTTAATTGGCCAAAAAACAGTTATGACCCTGGAACATCTAGGTCTAAGAATATTAAATGGAAGAACACAAGACGACAGGCTTCCATCTTGGATATATCAAGGCATTAATACTCAGTCAATAATAGACTTTACAATTGTGTCTTTACCCTTACTGAACCAAGTGAGGAAATTCATGATTAAGTTTACAACACAAAGTGATCATTCATATCAGCATCTGGAAATAATAACTAATTTTAATAAACATCAGGGAGCCCCCACCATAATAGGTAATCTATCTACAACTAATTTGAAGCGAATAAGATGCTCGGCTGGTAATCTATTAGAGATATCGAAGTTAGCAAAGGAGGTATTACACTCCAACATAGCTACAGAAAACAACCAAATAGAAAACTGGACTACTTTCACTACAAAGTTTATGAGGCTTGCACCTAAACAAGCGCATGTAAAACAGAAAAAAAGGAGTCTGCGAAACTGTCAAACAAAGCACTAATATTAAGGAAAGAAATTAGGAAGGTGGTCAGAGAGAACAGGATAAATAATGATGTGGCTTCCTGGAATAATGTAAAAAATCTTAAAAGAATATATCAAAAACAAATTTGGAAGGATAAAAAATCGAACCAGGAGCAGTTCTGGACAAAGCTTCTTTTTTGCGCCAAACAATCTAACAATCAAGCATTTTGGAAAATAATAAATGGAATATCCAGACCCTCCCAAACTATAAATAACGCTTGTGTGATGGAGTCAGACTGGGTAAACTACATGAGTAGCATTTTTAAGAAAGATATAGGTGGTGAAAATAAAAATAGGTCTATGGGCATGGATTCTAAGTCGCCAGATACACCTAAGGATCAGTTTAAAATTAGGGATTGCCAAATAGCACCAGATTACCAGGTAGCCGATAGGATAATGAAAATAATAAAATCAGGTCAAAGGGATGGGGCCCCGGGGCCTAATGGAATACCGCAGGCCATTTTTTCAAGTGACTATGAATACTGGGCGATCTTGTTGTCAGGACTATTTATGGAGGCTAAATTATTGAATAATCAGCCGACGAGTTGGAAAGGTGCAATGATCAACCCAATATTTAAGTGCGGAGACAGATCGGATTTTGCAAATTATAGGCTCATAGCTCTAAAGGATGTGGAAGCAAAATATTATGCTTCATTAATCTTGGAGGACCTAGTAGAATGGTCTACTAAAAACAAGTTGATTCCTATGAACCACACCGGATTTCGTAAGGGGTTCAGTACAACAACTAATATACTTACTTTGACCATGATTGCAGTAAGGTGTAAATGTTTGAATTTAAAATTACAGCTCTGTTTTATTGATTTTAAAGCGGCGTTCGACAGCATAGATCGATGTCTATTGTGGTGTAAAATTGAAGAAAATGGGTCTCCCAGAATTACTATTGCATGCCATTATTAAATTGTATACTGGAACTTGGATACGAGAATTTCAAGGGCAATCCACGCGACAATAGGGCTAAAGCAAGGCTGCGTACTAGCCTCCCATTTATTTAATCTTTTTATGGCGGATCTCTCTATAAAATTAAACAAGACATATTCTCATCCACCTCGTCTGGGTCCATTTACGATAACACATCTTTGTTATGCGGATGATATAGTTCTACTCAGTCTGACACAAGTGGGCTTACAAAGATCATTAAACGAGCTAGCTACATTTGCAAAATTCAACGCTTTATAAATAAACATAAAGAAAATGAAAACGATGGCAATTGCAAAACTGGCAGGACGCAAATTCCCTGTCAGGCTGGGAGAAATAACATTAGGGGTAGTTAATAACTACAAATATATAGGGCTGTACATTGATGGTCATTTAAATTTCCAAAAACATAAACAATATTTGGAAACAAAAGATAAAGGTTTAATATATGCATTTTGTGCCCTCTCAAAAAAGCTAAAGGGTACATCTTTAAAGCCTCTGCTAGACGTAATGGCTGCCAAATTGATGCCGACAGTGGAGTACCCAAGCATCGTTCTACACGGAACAGATGCTGAACTGTTGGATAAGATTCAAGTGAGAGCACACAAAAGGGTTTTTAAGTAACCTCAGAACGCGTCACCAGCACAGGTGAGGTTGGAATTTGGCCTTATTCATCAAGGGATTGGGAGAATCTATGCATATATCAAAAGCTTGTATCAATCTGGTTGAGTCGAGCCAACGTCTTACGCGATGCCTTGTGGCGAGCCCAGGAAGAAGATCAGCACTCCACTTATGGCAAGTTTTTGAAATTGGCTATTGGAGAAACAAAGTCTAAAGAACTCTGGGCACAGTCCCCCTCTTTTCCCGTTTTTTGTAAAGTGGTAAACAAAATGGTGAAAGTACACGCATTAATAGAGGATAAAAATAAATTTGCAAAGAGGTCTCATGCCTGGATGGTGATACAGTCCTATACAAAAATTATGTCCGGCAGAATATCTGAGTACAACATATTCATACTACCTAAAACGGAAACTCATGGCCACCAGGCTTGGGTTACTACCAAGGTTAGTAGATCAGCCCAAATGGAGACACAATGGGCCTACATCATGCATACTATGTGACTCTGATAAGCAAGACCTCATTCATCTTATGTGTATATGTCCTGGCTTAAGGTCGACTCGGGTGTGGTTTTTGAAAACGACATTTAATGAGAGAGGTATTTGATCTTGTAGAACTGCAATAATCAAGGGGTTGGATGCAATGGATCGCCATTTAAATTGTAAGGTGATGAAATTTCTGATACGATACGAACAGATGATAATGAAAATGGATAATAAAATCACCATGCCGTTGATTGAGTGGTGTTTTGCAAGTATTAAAACAAATAAAAAAATTAAAAATGAGAAGTCCATTAGCAAAGAACAAGTGTGAAGCTGTAGAAGGGATTGCATTATTGACTCTAATATTGGGACTGAAATAAGTAGCAACGGAAGCACATCTTCCTGGCAATTATAAATTAGTCTATGTATTTCGGTTTTGCTAGGTTAGATAGGTTTTAAAAGGATTTTATGTTTTGCTTTTTGTTAGAAAGTCAAAAACACTGTATACTTTTGTATGAAATCACTTTTATTGAATTCTATTTAGAAAATGTTTGCAAACTTTTTTTTAAGATACAGAGAATATAAGTATTTTCAATATTGTATGTTTTTTATTAACTGAAAGAATAAAGATTTCATTACAGACTCATTACATTACTCTTAATGCTTACTGTGCGAAGAATAACTTGCGGAGCATTGTAATTTTATCCAAGAAAGCTGTGTGACAAAAACAGGAGTTATCTGAGGATAAGAAAACATAAACGCTTAGTCCCTTTATGATAACCTATGGAAAAGAATATGATAACCTATAAAAGAGAATACATATCGTCTGGACCATTATTCTAAGTAACAGTACCCCCACTTTGGCTATGCCTAAAAGCTCTTCTCTTTGCAAGTAGGGTAAAGGCATCTTTACATTCCTATATAAAGTGCTGTGCTTGTAATAGAAAGTACACTGTTGACATCTGATATGGGTGTCAAGCTTTGTGTCATTTATTAGTGCCTGATTTAGAGCTTGGCGGACATGTACTCCATCCATTTGTAATAAGATGGATAGGATATCCTTCACATCTCTGACAGAGTATCACGTCCTCTAAACTCTAACTCAGGTCCATAAACGTTTGTGACAAGTAAACTGTGTGATAGGTCAAAAACCCTGCAAGACCAAATTATTTTAATATGATCAATATTTAATATATTTACAGAAAGGTTTACCCAGGCCTTTTCTTCCCTTTCAATTGTTATAATTTTTCCCAGCCTGAGTTTGAATTAAAGTAAGCAACTTTCCAAGAGTGTATAGCTTTAAAACTGATTCCAACCACGTCATGATAATCATCTACTGATAGTGATAAAAAAGGGTAACCATCTCTCACCAGAAAATCACAGATTAATTCAATTTTTATGATGCAACAGAAACAGTCTTCTCCAAGAATTTAGTAGTTAATTTGTAGATACATGCTTTTGATAAAACAAAAGGTTCAAATGAGCTTTTAGTTTTTAGACCTTTACTGCGTTCGCAAGATAATATACTTGTACTGTGATTGTCAAACATTAAATGTATTGAGAAAGAGTGACAATGATTTTTTCTACGTTACCCAGGTCTCATTAGCAGGTTTTATGCAGCAAACAGATGCATTCTCTGGTCAACAAAGAAGAGGTGGGGAAAGGCAAGAATGCTGATGAAATTTATGATGGCCCTTTATTTAGACACTTGGATTACAGTGTTTCTGGGGTGCATAAATAATACATCTTTAATTAAATGTAGCTTATTTGTAGAGCTTTTTCCAGGTCACTCAATCAGGTATGACATGGGTAAGCCCCATGGATGTCATTTAGAGGTTCATTGAATTGGAACACCTGCTAAAAACCACTGGTGTCCCTTCACCCAACATAGGGGTTACCCTGTCTCACTTAGAGGTGGAAGAACTTCAGGATTTCCACCAGTGGAACCTCATCCAGCTCTGCAAACTGGACCTGAACCATTACCGCTTTATCCAGGCTGTCCATGGAATGAAGTTGTGAGTATGTCATGGATGCAAAGGGAAACACCTCCCAGGACTTCAAGGATATTTGTCTTTTGCTTTCAGCAATTAACTACAAAGAGAAGCATTTTTTTTCCATTTCTTTTATAGCGCAAACCTGGCCCCAGGGCATTTGAGTGCTTTACAATGGGAACCAGATTACATTACACATGTTTTGTTTTCCCACCAGGAGATTAAGCACTTTCCAGAATCACAAAATGTTGATCTAACACAAGGATTTAAACATGGTTCCCCATGTTCCACAATCAGCAGCTCTAGCCAGAACCGGCTTGTTGGAATAGTCCCCAGTAATTGAAGAACGAATTACAACCTAACTGAATCTAGGTGAGTTCCTCATATGAATGCATATTAAATCATCATTAGGGACAACCAAGATGGGTTAGTAATGATACCTCATCCATTTTCCATAGCCCCGCATGGAAGGTTTACATTAAGAAGGAGACCTTTGGCCAATGCTAGGATACCAGCCCCACCATTCTAAGAATCATTTAAGGTGTTACACCCTGTGAGCCCCTCTGGGCTTTCCTAGGTGAGTGTTCACCACCATGATGTAAATTAATACAGCACAATACAACCAACACAAACCTGACCACTCCCCTTAATATCTACAGGCTGTTAATTCCTTACCCCTGTCCTAAAGAAGACCCGCACTGACCTCACAGTAGTGCAGACCTTGGGTTGAAACGTCGACAAATATACAGTGGACCAGTCGAAAGATTCTGCGACAAAACTTATTTATTCAGTCCGCAGCTCTACTTGAAAACATTGCTCTTCTGGTCATTACCTTCCCCCAATCACCCTGTATATATTTTACACCATCACCTTGTCACTGAGCACAAAATGTCACCTTCTCGCACACTATATCTCAATATGTTGTTTTGACAGCCTTGTGAAAAATGTATTTTGAGTATTTATGAATGATGCAATTTATAAAAGCTCTTATAATACCCCAGATGGTCTATGTTTGTGTTTATATGATTAATTGGTCTCTCTATAAATAGACTCTTGATTAAGTCAATTGTTTGAAGAAATAATACTCACCCGACAGAACCAATTGTGTATTTTTAGTATGGCACATCTCTTCTACATATTGCTAAAAAGCAAAAGAGAATGCAGAGTATTCTCAAAAGACTTGGCAGCCTGCTCTGCATATAAAAGTGATAGAAGAATATCCATTACACCAGTAGGTGCACGTTCATCACAGAGAGTCCTGCCAGATAGGCAGGGATCTCCAAATGTGGCACGCAGTCCTTCACCAAATGGATGGGGTGATGGTCCCTGTGGACCTGGCATGCTGATTCGCTACCCACTGAGCTCTAAATTAGCCCCTACATTTTTTTAAAAAATGACTGTATGAATGTCATAAAATCATCATGGGAGAAAATTGGAGGAATATACAATTCCTTGTGGTTTAAAAATCAACATTATCAAAGGGAAAATAATGAAAGATACAAGGAAAAGGAAACATACTCTAAGATTATGTTTATCTTATGGTTACCATCAATTTAAATGTATCACTGAAACCACAGGATATCAACATAAAATAGATAATGGGCAGTTATAGATTTGGAATTAAACATTTTTTCAAATGTTGGTCAGAGTTCTTTTACAGAGTTTATGAAGTAAAATTCCCTCTGATGTTTACAGTGAATAGAAAGCCATCTCAGTCAGTTCAGTTTTAAACTTTATAGGGCAAGTTAAAAAAAAAAGCCACAAAAGTACATAGAAACTTTAAATAATACATTAGATGCAATTACATATGATAAAAGAAACTAAAATAAATAATTCTATATTGCATATATGCTTCAGCAATCAGATAAGAACACATATTTTCCAAGACCCAAGGCCAATTAATATTAAAACATAATATTTTTCCTGAAACTGATTGCTTTCAGGACAAAAAGGTCAACATTGAAACACTCTAATTCATCATTAGGGCTAAGGTAAGTCATTGTAGCGACTTGTGTGGTAAAGGAATGTGTTGTAAAGACACATTTGTGGTCGGACCGTTTTGTAAAGGCATGCATGGTAAAAGCATACAAGTTCAAACATACAACCATTGCAATGCTCGAAAGCTGTTTCTTTAAGAGCCATCATGTTTACTGAGTGTTCTCTTTGAGAAGCTGGAAGCTATTGTAAAGTGGCATGGTTGCTCTACAGAACTCCCATCAAATCATTTTTAGTAAAATATTCTGTTTTTATGATACACATCACATAGATATACATGAAATAAGAAGACCATGGATACAATAAGGTGTAGAAGGAAAAGGCAAAGATTTGTGGAAAGTAATTAACTAAATTACACAACTATATAACATCTCGGCATAGGGAGAAGCCATGATGGCCACCTGAGTGGATGTGTGCCAACGCAACTTCGTGGTGTTGTAAAATATACCCAACTTACCGCATCACATCCTACCTACTTGAGCATGCTGATTGACTCTGCATTCTTATCCCTCGGTAGTGTATGGGGTTATTTGGTGTTGCCCGTCTCCCGCCTGCTGTAGACTGGCTGCTTCAGGCCTGTGCATCTGAACACTTGTTAGCTTGTTGCTCAATGTGTGGCCTATGGGTGTGGTTCATTTGGCTTGTCCTAGAGATCCTGATATGCAGCCTTGGTAGATTTATGCCAGTGTGTTGCCTGCTTTCTAGGAACTAGGAACTAAAATGACTGTGATCTGGACTCTGAGTGTCCACAGCCTGGAGTTTTTGAGCTGGGTCATCTGCAACTGACTGGTGTGGTGGCTACTTCAGTGCCAGATCTCTGTGCAGCAGTCAGTGACTGGCACTTTGTTCACCACTCACCATGGCCTTCACCGAGGCAGCTGGACCTATGGGAACTAAAGGGTTTCCCTAGTGCGACAGTGGGGAACTGCTCCGGGGGAATAAATACCTGGAGATGGAGTGGGGCTTTAGGGCTGATGGCATGCACCTCAGGGGTGTGGGTTTCCTCTAATGGTACCATGCTGTCGATTGTAAGCACTTGTGTAGAGCAACAGTTTTTACTTTAAAGTGAGCTTCTTGGAAGAGGTGTAAGTAAAATAAAAGATACAGGTGAGGTGAACATTCATAATTGCACAAACCCATCTTGAAGGAACCTACGTCGGATTGACAGACTTGATGAGCCCAATTTTACCTGACATTCATCTGTGTGATATATGAAATGTCTTTGATGAACCTAAAGAAAAGCCAGCATGAAACAGAGAAACATGGATGCTCTGATGCCGGATACATTTATCAACACAAAGGGGTCGTCCTAATACTCCAACTGCATCTGGGCGAAAGAGACCAGCATAAACAAAGATAATGCAGTGGAATAGATACAACAATCTTTCACAATAAACTCAATGGAAACTTTAATTAATCCACTGGTGAAAAATCCTTCTCAAAAGCAACCAACTATTTTATTTAAAGACCACACTCACATAAGGTTGTGGATCCGTTGTAAAACATCCAATTTTTTATCTTTCTTATTTTTTCAACGTTTACACAATGCACATTTATTTACAATAACATACACAAATATATATACACATATATACATAAATCAACAATCATATGTCGAAAAACAACACAGAATCCTTGGAGCCTAGATACTAATGGTACTGCGAAAATTAATTTTAAAGAAAATAACATGTATAGTTCACAGTTCACGTTTAAGATAACCTTTATATCAACACCTTTCGGGCATATACCATTAACGCCCTATATAACTATACACTGGTGTTGCCCAAAATTTTTTGCACAATGAATTCAAATAAATAAGGGCTTCTTGTTATGTATTGTCTCAACAGCTCCGTCACCAGCCGCGGTTGAGCTGTGCTCATGACGGAGCGCTTCCGTCATGGCCCCGCCCGCTTAATAGAACGCTCCGCTCAGGCGCGAAATCAGCGCCGCGCCGGCGCGTCGGGCGGGCCATGAGAGGACCGCTCCGTCATCAGCACAGCGCCACCGTGGCTGATGACGGAGCGGTTCCGTCTCAGCACGGAAGGAGTTAAAGTTTCCATTGAGTTTATTGTGAAAGATTGTTGTATCTATTCCACTGCATTATCTTTGTTTATGCTGATGCCGGATAAAAGCAAGGAATGTGTTCCATTGCTAGTAACAAACAATCAAAGATACCTTTGAAAAACCACTGTAAACATCTGAAAAACATTATTTTTGCAACTGTATGGATTGAGCATCTAGGCAACACTCTTGTACCTTACATGATGACCAGTCTCAATTCTCAACAAGCCTTTACACAGTTGACTGCAAACATATGCTTGAGACACTGAAGCATTATCTGCAAGGGCAAATACTAGCAAAGTTATATCCGAAATACAGCAAAGACGGCTAGGTTCCCATGTCCCCTGTCTCCAGTGATCTTGCCCTGGTCATGGAACACTTGGAACAACAGTGAGAAATAGACACACTCTCAATAGAAACGAAATTGGAGGACCAACACATACACTATCCCGGTAAGCAGATGGTGTGCCAGTGACTATGAAGTCCCCAGCCCTACTTAACATTCTGGAAAATTAGTATTGTGCCCTCTTCCTGGTGCCGACTCAGCAGCGCCTGGTTTAATCCCATTGATAGTGCTATTGACACCATTAAAATATTAGGTATATACCTACGCATTGGCGTACCTGCATTTTATGGATCAAACGCGATTATGCTGTTCATGAGCCTCAAGATGTCTATGATGTCTATTTATAAGTGGCCATGATTTCCCATGAAGTGACAGGAACATCACACTATTTAGGAGGATGCTGAACTCTTGAGACTATGTGTGTTGCAACACATGCCAATGGAGATACCAGAGACATGCTTCTACCGGTAAGATACCATGCTGAGAGGGTTCATTTGGGATACAAGAAGACTGTGTCATCTCAAAGATGTTGGGAGTCGCATAAAAACATTTGAAATATGTATTACATGGGACCCCAAAAATCCATAAAATGACACAGTGTAGAGAGACTGAGTCCGAGGTAGAGGTATGCAGATATGAAGATACAGAAATAGAATAGACACAGATGAAATACAAAGAAAGTGCCCTTTCCCACAAGGCCCGTTTAAACATGAGGGCTCTGGGTAATTGCCTACTTTTCCCATGCCTTAAAATGGATCAGAGAGCTTGCATTGCTTCGATAGTACTTAAACTACCTCTTGAGAGGGGTGTAATGCTGATTCCAGACCTTAAGAAATATGACCAGGAGGGGCGTGGCTTAGCAAGCCACGATGGCAGCCGCGGTGTCATGCCCCGAGGTCCCACTCGAGGTGCCTAGGTGCTCCTTTACACGCTGATGCCGTGGTTACTATATAAAAGGGGGTGGTGATGGACGGAGCATCTGAACCAATCAAACACTCACACCCAGTCAAAAGATCTGGGTTTGATCCATCACCGTTCTTTAGCCCACTCTGCCACCCCAGTTCAGACATGGCTATATGCAAATCAGTCTGACCCTGTGCCTTCTGGGAACTGTCCAGCCTAAACTGCCAAGCCATGCCTTCCCTGGACCGGAAACAAGCTTCCGAGGACCGGTTTCTGGCATTACAGCCGTCTTCAGCCCGGCTTGTTTGAATCCAGTGGCAAAGTGAGCAAGGGACTCACGTCTGAGCATACCCTGCCACACTTATGGCGGCCAAAGCGGTACAAAAGGGGGTGGTGATGGACGGAGCATCTGAACCAATCAAACACTCACACCCAGTCAAAAGATCTGGGTTTGATCCATCACCGTTCTTTAGCCCACTCTGCCACCCCAGTTCAGACATGGCTATATGCAAAGCAGTCTGACCCTGTGCCTCATGGGAACAGTCCAGCCTAAACTGCCAAGCCATGCCTTCCCTGGACCGGAAACAAGCTTCCGAGGACCGGTTTCTGGCATTACAGCCGTCTTCAGCCCGGCTTGCTTGAATCCAGTGGCAAAGTGAGCAAGGGACTCACGTCCGAGCATACCCTGCCACACTTATGGCGGCCAAAGCGGTACAAAAGGGGGTGGTGATGGACGGAGCATCTGAACCAATCAAACACTCACACCCAGTCAAAAGATCTGGGTTTGATCCATCACCGTTCTTTAGCCCACTCTGCCACCCCAGTTCAGACATGGCTATATGCAAATCAGTCTGACCCTGTGCCTCATGGGAACAGTCCAGCCTAAACTGCCAAGCCATGCCTTCCCTGGACCGGAAACAAGCTTCCGAGGACTGGTTTCTGGCATTACAGCCGTCTTCAGCCCGGCTTGCTTGAATCCAGTGGCAAAGTGAGCAAGGGACTCAAGTCTGAGCATACCCTGCCACACTTATGGCGGCAAAAGCGGTACAAAAGGGGGTGGTGATGGACGGAGCATCTGAACCAATCAAACACTCACACCCAGTCAAAAGATCTGGGTTTGATCCATCACCGTTCTTTAGCCCACTCTGCCACCCCAGTTCAGACATGGCTATATGCAAATCAGTCTGACCCTGTGCCTCATGGGAACAGTCCAGCCTAAACTGCCAAGCCATGCCTTCCCTGGACCGGAAACAAGCTTCCGAGGACTGGTTTCTGGCATTACAGCCGTCTTCAGCCCTGCTTGCTTGAATCCAGTGGCAAAGTGACCAAGGGACTCACGTCTGAGCATACCCTGCCACACTTATGGCGGCCAAAGCGGTACAAAAGGGGGTGGTGATGGACGGAGCATCTGAACCAATCAAACACTCACACCCAGTCAAAAGATCTGGGTTTGATCCATCACCGTTCTTTAGCCCACTCTGCCACCCCAGTTCAGACATGGCTATATTCAAATCAGTCTGACCCTGAGCCTCATGGGAAAATTCCAGCCTAAACTGCCAAGCCATGCCTTCCCTGGACCGGAAACAAGCTTCCGAGGACCGGTTTCTGGCATTACAGCCGTCTTCAGCCCGGCTTGCTTGAATCCAGTGGCAAAGTGAGCAAGGGACTCACGTCTGAGCATACTCTGCCACACTTATGGCGGCCAAAGTGGTACAAAAGGGGGTGGTGATGGACGGAGCATCTGAACCAATCAAACACTCACACCCAGTCAAAAGATCTGGGTTTGATCCATCACCGTTCTTTAGCCCACTCTGCCACCCCAGTTCAGACATGGCTATATGCAAATCAGTCCGACACTGTGCCTCATGGGAACAGTCCAGCCTAAACTGCCAAGTCATGCCTTCCCTGGACCGGAAACAAGCTTCCGAGGACCGGTTTCTGGCATTACAGCCGTCTTCAGCCCGGCTTGCTTGAATCCAGTGGCAAAGTGAGCAAGGGACTCACGTCTGAGCATACCCTGCCACACTTATGGCGGCCAAAGCGGTACAAAAGGGGGTGGTGATGGACGGAGCATCTGAACCAATCAAACACTCACACCCAGTCAAAAGATCTGGGTTTGATCCATCACCGTTCTTTAGCCTACTCTGCCACCCCAGTTCAGACATGGCTATATGCAAATCAGTCTGACCCTGATTTGATGGGAACAGTCCGGCCTAAACTGCCAAGCCATGCCTTCCCTGGACCGGAAACAAGCTTCCCAGGACCGGTTTCTGGCATTACAGCCATCTTCAGCCCGGCTTGCTTGAATCCAGTGGCAAAGTGAGCAAGGGACTCACGTCTGAGCATGCCCTGCCACACTTATGGCGGCCAAAGCGGTACAACAGGGGGTGGTGATGGACGGAGCATCTGAACCAATCAAACACTCACACTCAGTCAAAAGATCTGGGTTTGATCCATCACCGTTCTTTAGCCCACTCTGCCACCCCAGTTCAGACATGGCTATATGCAAATCAGTCTGACCCTGTGCCTCATGGGAACAGTCCAGCCTAAACTGCCAAGCCATGCCTTCCCTGGACCGGAAACAAGCTTCCGAGGACCGGTTTCTGGCATTACAGCCGTCTTCAGCCCGGCTTGCTTGAATCCAGTGGCAAAGTGAGCAAGGGACTCACGTCTGAGCATACCCTGCCACACTTATGGCGGCCAAAGCGGTACAAAAGGGGGTGGTGATGGACGGAGCATCTGAACCAATCAAACACTCACACCCAGTCAAAAGATCTGGGTTTGATCCATCACCGTTCTTTAGCCTACTCTGCCACCCCAGTTCAGACATGGCTATATGCAAATCAGTCTGACCCTGATTTGATGGGAACAGTCCGGCCTAAACTGCCAAGCCATGCCTTCCCTGGACCGGAAACAAGCTTCCCAGGACCGGTTTCTGGCATTACAGCCATCTTCAGCCCGGCTTGCTTGAATCCAGTGGCAAAGTGAGCAAGGGACTCACGTCTGAGCATGCCCTGCCACACTTATGGCGGCCAAAGCGGTACAAAAGGGGGTGGTGATGGACGGAGCATCTGAACCAATCAAACACTCACACTCAGTCAAAAGATCTGGATTTGATCCATCACCGTTCTTTAGCCCACTCTGCCACCCCAGTTCAGACATGGCTATATGCAAATCAGTCTGACCCTGTGCCTCATGGGAACAGTCCAGCCTAAACTGCCAAGCCATGCCTTCCCTGGACCGGAAACAAGCTTCCGAGGACCGGTTTCTGGCATTACAGCCGTCTTCAGCCCGGCTTGCTTGAATCCAGAGGCAAAGTGAGCAAGGGACTCACGTCTGAGCATACCCTGCCACACTTATGGCGGCCAAAGCGGTACAAAAGGGGGTGGTTTTGTATCGCTTTGTTGGCCCTAAGTGTGGCAGGGTTTGCTCAGACGTGAGTCCCTTGCTCACTTGGCCACTGGATTCAAGATAGCCTGGCTGATGAGGATAATGAATCCGAAACCGGTCCCAGGATGCTTGTTTCCGGTCCATGGAAGACATGGCTTGGCAGTTCGGGCTGGACTGTTTCCATGAGGCACAGGGTCAGACTGATTTGCATATAGCCATGTCTGAAATGGGGTGGCTGAGTGGGCTAAAGAATGGTGATGGATTAAACCCAGATCAGTTGACTGGGGGTGAGTGTTTGATTTGCTCAAACGCTCCGTCCATCATCCCCTTTTGTAACGCTTTGTTCGCCCTAAATGTGGCAGGGTATGCTCAGACGTGAGTCCCTTGCTCACTTGGCCACTGGATTCAAGATAGCCTGGCTGACGAGGATTATGAATCCGAAACCGGTCCCAGGATGCTTGTTTCCGGTCCATGGAAGACATGGCTTGGCAGTTCGGGCTGGACTGTTCCCATGAGGCACAGGGTCAGACTGATTTGCATATAGCCAACTCTGAAATGGGGTGGCTGAGTGGGCTAAAGAATGGTGAAGGATTAAACCCAGATCAGTTGACTGGGGGTGAGTGTTTGATTTGCTCAAACGCTCCGTCCATCATCCCCTTTTGTAACGCTTTGTTCACCCTAAATGTGGCAGGGTATGCTCAGACGTGAGTCCCTTGCTCACTTGGCCACTGTATTCAAGATAGCCTGGCTGATGAGGATTATGAATCCGAAACCGGTCCCAGGATGCTTGTTTCCGGTCCATGGAAGACATGGCTTGGCAGTTCGGGCTGGACTGTTCCCATGAGGCACAGGGTCAGACTGATTTGCATATAGCCATCTCTGAAATGGGGTGGCTGAGTGGGCTAAAGAATGGTGATGGATTAAACCCAGATCAGTTGACTGGGGGTGAGTGTTTGATTTGCTCAAACGCTCCGTCCATCATCCCCTTTTGTATCGCTTTGTTGGCCCTAAGTGTGACAGGGTTTGCTCAGAAATGAGTCCCTTGCTCACTTGGCCACTGGATGCAAGATAGCCTGGCTGATGAGGATTATGAATCCGAAACCGGTCCCAGGATGCTTGTTTTCGGTCCATGGAAGACATGGCTTGGCAGTTCGGGCTGGACTGTTCCCATGAGGCACAGGGTCAGACTGATTTGCATATAGCCATGTCTGAAATGGGGTGGCTGAGTGGGCTAAAGAATGGTGATGGATTAAACCCAGATCAGTTGACTGGGGGTGAGTGTTTGATTTGCTCAAACGCTCCGTCCATCATCCCCTTTTGTAACGCTTTGTTCGCCCTAAATGTGGCAGGGTATGCTCAGACGTGAGTCCCTTGCTCACTTGGCCACTGGATTCAAGATAGCCTGGCTGATGAGGATTATGAATCCGAAACCGGTCCCAGGATGCTTGTTTCCGGTCCATGGAAGACATGGCTTGGCGGTTCGGGCTGGACTGTTCCCATGAGGCACAGGGTCAGACTGATTTGCATATAGCCATCTCTGAAATGGGGTGGCTGAGTGGGCTAAAGAATGGTGATGGATTAAACCCAGATCAGTTGACTGGGGGTGAGTGTTTGATTTGCTCAAACGCTCCGTCCATCATCCCCTTTTGTAACGCTTTGTTCGCCCTAAATGTGGCAGGGTATGCTCAGACGTGAGTCCCTTGCTCACTTGGCCACTGTATTCAAGATAGCCTGGCTGATGAGGATTATGAATCCGAAACCGGTCCCAGGATGCTTGTTTCCGGTCCATGGAAGACATGGCTTGGCAGTTCGGGCTGGACTGTTCCCATGAGGCACAGGGTCAGACTGATTTGCATATAGCCATCTCTGAAATGGGGTGGCTGAGTGGGCTAAAGAATGGTGATGGATTAAACCCAGATCAGTTGACTGGGGGTGAGTGTTTGATTTGCTCAAACGCTCCGTCCATCATCCCCTTTTGTATCGCTTTGTTTGCCCTAAGTGTGGCAGGGTTTGCTCAGACGTGAGCCCCTTGCTCACTTGGCCACTGGATTCAAGATAGCCTGGCTGATGAGGATTATGAATCCCAAACCGGTCCCAGGATGCTTGTTTCCGGTCCAGGGAAGACATGGCTTGGCAGTTCGGGCTGGACTGTTCCCATGAGGCACAGGGTCAGACTGATGTGCATATGGCCATGTCTGAACTGGGGTGGCTGAGTGGGCTAAAGAATGGTGATGGATTAAACCCAGATCAGTTGACTGGGGGTGAGTGTTTGATTTGCTCAAACGCTCCGTCCATCATCCCCTTTTGTATCGCTTTGTTTGCCCTAAGTGTGGCAGGGTTTGCTCAGACGTGAGTCCCTTGCTCACTTGTCCACTGGATTCAAGATAGCCTGGCTGATGAGGATTATGAATCCGAAACCGGTCCCAGGATGCTTGTTTCTGGTCCAGGGAAGACATGGTTTGGCAGTTCGGGCTGGACTGTTCCCATGAGGCACAGGGTCAGACTGATTTGCATATGGCCATGTCTGAACTGGGGTGGCTGAGTGGGCTAAAGAATGGTGATGGATTAAACCCAGATCAGTTGACTGGGGGTGAGTGTTTGATTTTGTATCGCGTGGTTACTATATAAGGCACACCACAGCACCAGAATGCCGCTTTGCGTTCTAGTGTTAGGCTAATTTCCTGTTCTTCCGTCCTGATCTTCGATTGCCTGACTTCCGGTTTTGGTTGTGGTGTTTCCGGCCCTGGGCGTCCCCTCCTTCGTGCCGGCGATTTTCTCCTCTGAGTTTTGTACCTTCCCTGGCGGTTCTAAATTACAGCGTTTTGTTTAGAATTTCTGTTTGTTTCTCCCTCGAGGTCCTCCTAGGAACACGGCCGGGTGCTGCTTTCTCTTCTCTCCCCTATCCTGGTGCTCCGCCTGGCGGCCGGGATTCACTCCGTCGCCTGGCCGGGTACTGCTGGCTGCACTCTTAAATCAGGTTCACCGGCCGGAGCTGTCTCCCGTTGGGTGAACCATCCCCTTCAGCCTTCCCTTTGGCAAGTTGGTCATATTTCTCCTTTGGGGCACTTGCGTGGACCAGTGTCTGATGTGTTGGGCTACTCTCCTACCCGAATCACGATTACACTTTGTACATGCATATATTAGAGGAGTACACAAGCTTGTAGTGGAGTGTAGGTTGTAACAGTATTCTTTCCTTACAGCCTGTCTCAGCATTCCGAGTCCACCTTGAAGTGCCTCATTCAAGACCAGCTTTCTTCTCCCCAACCTCTCCTTGTTTTGTTTCCCTGTTTTCCCCTGGCGTGCCATCCGTCACTCTAGAGTCTGATAGAGTCGGAAGGCTGTAGGGGACGACTGAGGACTACTCTCCAGATTCCTGACGCTCCTGCGGAATAGCCTGAAAACCATTACAGAACGCAAAGCCCAAGTGGTGTGTTCTGCCCGAGCGTCATGGAATTGGGAGCAGTCTCCCTGGTGGATATCGCCAGTATGATAGGTAACCTGCAGGCAGAGACACAGGCCTTAGCTAACAGAGTAGATGCTCTCCAGCTGCAACAGACAACAGGAGCTACAGGTGGGGGACCTAATGTTGTGCCGCCCGTAGTACAGGTCACTACACCACCATCCATTCCGTTGGCACCCCCTGAGAGGTTTTCGGGAGACGCGGCTCGATGCGCGGCGTTTCTTAGTCAATGCCAGCTGCATTTTTCTTGTAAAGCTGCTTGTTTTCCTTCTGATCAGTCTCGAGTAGCTTTTGTGATATCATATCTTAGTGGTTCTGCAGCAGATTGGGCCATTCCTTTGGTGGACGGAGATGACCCATTATTGCGTAGCTTCTCAGCTTTTAAGAGAGAATTCCGTAAACTATTTGATAGGCATATGTATACCCATTCCTCTGATACTGAGCTATTAGGACTCAAACAAGGTAATCAAACTCTTGTCACATATATAACGTCATTTAGGAGACTGGTGGTAGAATCCAACTGGCCTGAAGAGAAACGCAGTACTCTATTTAACAGGGGACTGAGAGACGATTTAAAAGATGCTTTATCCCAGATAGTCGCTTTACCTGAGTCCTGCACAGATCTCATTGATCTAGTGGTTAAGATAGAACATCGGTTGCAAGAAAGACAAAGAGAGAAGGGGAAGTTTGGACCTAGTTATGTCAGTACCAGGGATAAAAAAGGTGATCCAGAGAAGATACATGAAGAAGGCGAGCCTATGCAAATAGGCTTAGTAAGGGGTCCACTGACACCTGAAGAGAGACAACGAAGAAGAACACACAGGCTTTGTTTATATTGTGGCAAGGCAGGTCACTTTTTGAGGTCCAGTCTGATCAAACCCACTCAAACAAAGAGCTTGGGAAACTAGAAAGCCCGGGGTCCTGTGAGACGAGAATCTCGGGTAGGTCTGAACTTACAGTCTTTTCTTCTGATTTTACGATGAGTCCCACTAATCATTTATATGTTTCGGCATACCTTGCATATGGACAACTTGGGCTGCACGTCTCTATAATGATAGATTCAGGTGCCTCTGGTAATTACATGGATACGGACTGGGCAAAGGAAAACATGATACCCTGTATTAAGAAAGAAGTAATCAGTAATGTTACTACTATAGACGGCAGCTCTCTTATATCTGGTCCTGTAACCCATAGAACAGTGCAACTTCATATGAGAATAGATCCTGATCATCATGAAGAATTAGAATTCGATCTAATCTGCTCTCCACAATTCCCGGTTCTTCTGGGCATCCCCTGGTTGAGAACACACAATCCCAACATAGATTGGGGAAAGTCTACTATAACATTTCGTCAGACTATCTGTCCAAAGCCTTTAGTGGCGGCGGTTAAATCTGTAACCAACACTGATAAGGATGATAATCCTGTGTCAGTATTACCATCCTGTTATGGGTATCTAAAGACAGTCTTTGATGCCAAGGAAGCTGACGTTCTTCCTCTACATAGGGTCTACGACTGCCGTATCGATCTAGAGATAGGAGCTAGGATCCCATGCAGTAGGGTCTATGCCCTTACTGAGAAGGAAAATATGTATCTGAGAGACTACCTAGACGACATGCTTGAAAAAGGTTTTATCCGACCTTCACGCTCACCAGCTTCTTCTTCTTTGTTTTTTATACCTAAACGAGAAGGGGGTCTTCGCTGTTCTATTGACTATAGAAGATTGAATGACGTCACCATCAAGAACCGTTATCCTTTGCCTCTTATCGCCTCCCTCCTTGACAGAGTGCGCAATGCCCAGTTTTTTGCCAAGCTGAACTTGCGAGGTGCCTATCATCTTGTACGTGTCAAGGAGGGAGACGAGTGGAAAACGGCCTTTTGTACAAAGTACGGTCTTTATGAGTACCTGGTGATGCCCTTTGGGCTTTGTAATGCCCCTGCGGCATTTCAGTTCTTTATAAATGAGGTGCTCAAGGACATGCTTGATGTGTACGTGATTGCGTACATTGATGATCTATTAATTTTCTCTTCTACGATGACAGACCATGTGCAACATGTGCGGAACGTTTTGGAACGTCTCCTTGACAATTATTTGTATTGCAAATTGGAAAAATGCACTTTTCATACACAGGAAGTCCCTTTTTTGGGTTTCGTTGTCTCTCCTTGGGGCCTCAGTATGGATCCCGCTAAATTTAGTGCTGTTCTCTCATGGCCAGCGCCCCGTACTGTGAAGGAGATTCAGAGTTTCCTGGGGCTAGCCAATTTCTATAGGCGGTTTATCCAGGGTTTTTCGGACTTGGTTGCTCCCATTACTGCTTTGTTAAAGAAGGGTGTTCCTTTTGTATGGTCCTGTGTAGCCGATCGTTCTTTTTCGGCTCTTGAAGGAAGCCTTTACGCAAGCTCCTGTGTTGCGTCATCTGGATCCTGCTTTGCCTTTTGTGGTGGAGGTGGACGCCTCCCAAGTGGCAGTGGGAGGCGTTTTATCGCAAGCGGATCCAGGGTCAGAAGAAAGTCACCCTGTTGCCTACTATTCCCACAAGTTTATCCCATCGGAATATAATTATGCAGTAGGAGACAAGGAGCTTCTAGCGATCAAAAAGGCATTTGAGGAGTGGAGGCAATACTTACTAGGTGCACGATACCCAGCCTTAGTGTACACTGACCATCGTAACCTCCAGTATATCAGGTCAGCCAAAGCTCTATCCATGAGACAATTACGATGGTCCCAATTCTTCAGTGAGTACGGTTTTACCGTCCACTACAGACCAGGGAGGAGGAATGGAAAGGCGGACGCGTTGTCTCGCCTGGGATTTGACCATCCAGTGGAATACATAGATCCGCACAATATCATTCCTAGGGAGCAGGTCATAGGAGGGATACTCACCAATAAGGGTTTTTTGGATCGAGTCAAGACAAGCCAGGCTTTAGTGGACATGCAGGACATAGTGGGCTCCCAGGACACAACAGTCAGAGGGGGTTATGTTTGTGTGCAGGGTGGAGTGGTATTGTCTCCCCGTGACTTGCAAGAGCGGGTGTTAGACTGGTATCATAGGCATCCTGTGGCAGGCCATCCAGGAATCAAAAGAACAAGTAAAGCAGTTTGTGAACGGTTCTGGTGGCCGACTATGCTTAAGGACATAGAATCCTTCGTGAAGACTTGTCATGTGTGTGCACAAAGCAAGGCATCACATCAAAATCCAGTGGGTTTGCTTATGCCCCTAGCCTCTCCGCCAGGCCCTTGGCATACTGTGTCGCTTGATTTTATAGTGGAGCTGCAAATCACTAAGAAGAAGAACAACACCTTGCTAGTGGTTGTGGACCTGTTCACTAAGACGGCCCATTTCATCCCTTTGGGTGGTTTACCTACGACTGTTGAGTTGGCTTCAGTGTTTCTGCAACAAACAGTCCGCCTCCATGGTTTATCTTCTGTCTTGATTTCAGACCGGGGTGCCCAATTTGTGTCTCGTTTTTGGAGGTGTTTATGTTCTTTACTCCAGATAGATGTCAGACTGTCATCTAGCCACCACCCACAATCAGATGGGCAGACAGAGAGGGTTATTCAATGTTTCGAACAGTACATCAGGAACCAATTCCTACATTCCCTCGTAGACTGGGATGAGCTAGTCTGTGTGACTGAAATATCATACAACAACAGTCCGCATTCCTCCATTGACACCACACCTTTCTTTTGTTCCTACGGTTATCACCCTAAATTTCTACCATCGGGGATCCCAGCGAACAGTCCAACACCAGCTGCAGCTGATATGATTGAGAGAATACAGAAGGTACATAAAAAGGCCTTAGAAAACCTAGAGATGGCTAAAGTACGATACACGGAGGGGGCGAATTTACACAGGAGATTGGAACCTATCTATACACCGGGGGATAAGGTGTGGTTGTCCACAAGATACATATCACTTAGTGGCCCGCTCAAGTTCAACCCCAAAATTATAGGTCCTTACAAGGTGATTAAGATGATTAACCCAGTGGCCTTGAAGCTGGACTTGCCAGCTTCTTTCCGAATTCACCTTGTATTTCATGTTTCCTTGTTGAAACCGTGTGAACCGGGCACCAAACTGCCAAAGAAACCCGCTCCAATAACCATCCAGGATACTGAGGAATATGACGTTGATTCCATACTGGACTCACGAAAGGTGAGGGGAGACCTTCAGTATTTTATACACTGGAAAGGTTATGGAGTAGAGGAACGCACCTGGGAACCCGCTAGTAACGTACATGCCCCGCGGTTGGTTCGTTTGTTTCATCAGAAGTATCCTGACAAACCTAAACCGGGGGGGGTGCATTGTGGGGGGAGTGTGCTGTCATGCCCCGAGGTCCCACTCGAGGTGCCTAGGTGCTCCTTTACACACTGATGCCGTGGTTACTATATAAGGCACACCACAGCACCAGAATGCCGCTTTGCGTTCTAGCGTTAGGCTCATTTCCTGTTCTTCCATCCTGTTCTTCAATTGCCTGACTTCCGGTTTCGGTTGTGGTGTTTCCGGCCCTGGGCGTCCCCTCCTTCGTGCCAGCGTTTTTCTCCTCTGAGTTTTGTACCTTCCCTGGCGGTTCTAAATCACCGCGTTTTGTTTAGAATTTCTGTTTGTTTCTCCCTCGAGGTCCTCCTAGGAACACGTTCTCTGAAATCTACGTGTTCGTTTATTTTATTTCTTTTGCTCCCGTTTTTTGTCCCCCAATCCTGGTGCTTCGCCCGGCGGCCGGGTTTTTCCCCGCCGCCCGGCCGGGTGCTGCTTTCTCTTCTCTCCCCTATCCTGGTGCTCCGCCTGGCGGCCGGGTTTCACTCCGTCGCCTGGCCGGGTACTGCTGGCTGCGCTCTTAAATCAGGTTCACCGGCCGGAGCTGTCTCCCGTTGGGTGAACCACCCCATTCAGCCTTCCCTTTGGCAAGTTGGTCATATTTCTCCTTTGGGGCACTTGCGTGGACCAGTGTCTGATGTGTTGGGCTACTCTGCTACCCGAATCACGGTAACAGCGCGTTGCGCTGCCTTTTTGTTGTTTTCTGTTTGTGGGTATTGATAATTATAACAAGGCTGGACTCATGTTTTACAGATTACACTTTGTACATATGTAAAAAAGAAAGATTCAAGCAAGCCAGTCATAACTTGGAATAGGGTGAAGTTCAAGCCTAGTATTCCTCCATCCATATGGTGAGAATAACAGAACATTTTCACATACATACTAGCATAAGTTGGGGTAGAATGTCATAATATATGTTTTTTCTTTTTCCACAGGGAGTGAACATCTGAATTGCCCCACCGTTGGTATTCCACAGCTTTAACTAATACAGTGGTAGGTGTTATGCATGTATTAGAGGAGTACACAAGCTTGTAGTGGAGTGTAGGTTGTAACAGTATTCTTTCCTTACAGCCTGTCTCAGCATTCCGAGTCCACCTTGAAGTGCCACATTCAAGACCAGCTTTCTTCTCCCCAACCTCTCCTTGTTTTGTTTCCCTGTTTTCCCCTGGCGTGCCATCCGTCACTCTAGAGTCTGATAGAGTCGGAAGGCCGTAGGGGACGACTGAGGACTACTCTCCAGATTCCTGAAAACCATTACACGGGGTCTGCTGAGGCTCTGTAGCCGGGCGGCCCAGAAGGCACCGGGGGAAGCCCGCGAACAGGGGCACTTCGCGCTACCCGGGCAGATACAGGCGCCAACATCAGCCCTCAGACCCGGGTTTAAAATGGCGGCCACTCGCTTCTAGTCCAGACAGGCCAGCAGAGCGCAGCCTGCCTAGGCGTTCTTCGGTTACGGGCGCACCCGACGGGTGCTCGAGGCTGGGACTGGACTTGTTGCTGTCCCCCTCATCCTCTGCCACCATGACGTGTGGCCTCGTCCCGAGCCGGCAGAAGACTGAGGACGCTCCGGGACTGACGGAGGCAGCCGGACGGCGGAGGCACCGCCGTGCGGCTGAACACCCTCGGCGGGGACAGGGATCGTCTCCAAATGTATGCGGACAACGGATCCAGGGGCAACTAGCAGAAGAGACAATCTCCAGCGGCCCTAGAAGCGGCGAGCTATACACGCCGAGGACAGCCTGACTCCAAAATGGCACCAGCGGAGCGGTGACGTCTGGGCACAGCAGCCGGATCTCCCAGAGGACCTGCGATATGGCAATCCAGGGGTAAGAGACGCGTGACGCTGCCCTCCCCGCTGCCCTCCGGGCCCCCCCTTGTTTCAGTCACACCATTTGGGGGCCAGACCACATATCACCATTGCCTGACCTTAATATGGCGGTCGAGGCCTTGTGAGTAGGACAGCGACTGGGGCCTACCTCCCTCCTTGGCTCAGCGAGTGAGCGCCCCAGTTACCCACACTCAGGACAGACATCACCAGGCCGGGGCCGAGTTGTTCTCTCTGGCTGACTGCCCCGGGGATCGCTGGGTCGGACACTGCTGCGTTCCCTGGTAGCCCTCCCCATGTGCGGGGTTGCATGGCAGATTGGACGGGGAACAACAGCGCATTGTGGGCACCACCTAAATAGCACAGCTGGCGGAGCGGCGAAGTGGCCCCCGCTGGGGTGCTGGAGAGTTACAGGCGCACTACGCCCCCTATAACAAAAGGCGACGAGCAGGACGATTGACACCCAGAGGCGCGTCACCCCAGCCTCACCCCCACGATCGACTCTGCTGAAAGTGGGAAAGACACCTGGGGTCAGCAACATGGGGAAGCCGAGGCCTACTCAGCAGACGTCGGTCCCTGAAACGTCACCAGAAAATCAACCCCGAACCAGTACCCTTTCCACAACACCCACGCCCCAGCCGGACTATCTCCGACAAGCTAGACTGGGTCCTCGCGGCCATCGAACTTTCCAGGGCCTCCATGGAAGAGCATCTGGGCACTCTCACTACGGACATAAACCTCGTTCGTGACGACCAGCGGAATTTGGCCGATAAGGTGAGGGAGGTAGAGAAGTCCCTCGCAGATATACAACCCGCCCTGAAGACGCAGCAGCAAACACTTCGGACAGCCCTGGATCTCTTGGCTACCATGGAGGATCGGGTGGACGATTTGGAGGGACGCTCCCGGCGCTGTAACATACACGTGCTGGGTCTCCCGGAGGGTGTTGAGGGGGTACACCCCATCGAATACGTGGAGGCCTGGGTTAAATTCTTCACCCCAACTAAGGACCGCACTGCTTATTTCTCTATTGAGCGAGCCCATCGGGTCCCGGCCGGTAAACCGCCACCCGGCAATGTACCTCGCACTCTGCTCGGAAACTTCCTCCATTTTCAGGACCGCGATGCGGTGTTACGAGCCGCCAGACGTGCGGGCCCACTGCAAGTCGAAAACTGGCACGTCTCGATTTTTCCTGATTACGCTAAAGCGGTGCAAAAGCTCAGGGTGACCTTTCTGGAGGTTAAACGTTGCTTACGGGCAAATGACATACAGTACTCTCTGTTGTTTCCAGCTCACCTGAAAGTCATTCACGCTGGTACCACGCACTTCTTTTCCACCGCGGCGGAGGCCTGCGACTGGGCGGACCGCCACTGCACACAGGGACTGGCTACGGCCATGCCGCAAAGACACAGCCACAGGACACCGCGCAACAGGAGACGTGCCCCGCAGCAGACGCAACCTCAATGACAACAGAGCTGGCGGGAACCCGCGAGACGACACAAGGTCGATTTCCCGGACCTGGAGCAGCTCATGGAGGAGCGCCGAAAGGCCCTTCAGGCTGTTGCTGATCTGGGGGCTCCCCCATCTGAGGAGGACGTCGAGGGGATTCCCCATCTCTTCTCCACGAGTAGCGAAGATGACAGTAACGCAGCCCATCGCACAGCTGACTCTATTACTCTGCCCCCCGGTCACTCCACAAATTGCTGATGCCATCCACTGAAAGTACTAAACGTTGTTGTCTGGAAGCATGCTACACCGAAGGGCTCCTATGAGCGGGTACTACCAGCAGGGAGTTACCCACATTATGTGTCACAGCCCACTAGATGCACTACACTCTTCACCGATGAACATTTCTCCTGCTAACGCCCCGGCAGGATCACACATCGCAGACGCGACCTGCCACCCCTATGAATTGACTGTTCGCTCTCTGGTTTTAGGAGCGTTGGTTTGGACGTATCGGACTTGTCGATGCGCCCCAGGTATTGGGATATTTCTCCCACCCAGTTATACGTTCTATTCACCCTGTTATCCCACCCCTTACACACCACAGGAGACATGAGCATGTGGGTAGCCGACACATCTGGAGGGAGGTATACGAGGGCCTTCTATGAGAACGGTGTGACCAAACCATCCTTAGCACCCGTGCATTCTACAGTCGAGATTGCGCACCAGGGCGCAGGTGGTGTTTTTCCAACCTCTCAATACAGCACGCAGATATTAGTATTCTTACCCCGAACGCACAGGGTCTCCACACACCACGCAAGAGATATACAACATATGCATACATAAAACGCCAGGACGCCCACATTGCGTTCCTGCAAGAAACGCATCTCACAGCGCCAAAGACAGACAAATTGCGATCCCGTTGGCGGGGCATCCTATGCGCTACATCATACTCAGCATACGCACGAGGCGCACTAATCTGGATCTGCCCAGGCACTCCCTTTCAAGAAACGCGCAGAGTAGTAGATAAGGAGGGTAGGTATGCCCTATTGGAAAACATCCTGGACGGACAACCAGTCGTGCTAGGCCGCATATACGTACAAATGTTGAGCAGGATAGATTCTGGGAATCCCTCACAGGCGTGTTAGCCCAATTTACATCTATCCCATGGATCTTAGGGGGCGACTATAATCATGAACTCGTTGTTACACTTGACAGATCCCACCCACCGCCGCCACACTCTCCTGCCCTTGCACGGTCAGAACGCTTCCGCCGCTGGGTCCGTCACTGGGCGTTGGTGGATGCGTGGAGAGCTCACCATCCCCACACGAGGCTGTACTCATTTCACTCCATCCCCCACAACTTGCGGACCCGGTTAGACAGATTCTTATGCACCACGTCATTAATACCAAAGGTCCAACACACAGATTATCTAGGCCGGGTAGTCTCAGACCACGATGCCCACATATTGCGTGTTCAATGGAGGCCCCCTCACCAACCAGTGCCCACCTAGTGCCTCCCACGGGACTGTCTCACTGACCACGTATTCCGGCGCGATCATGCACAGACAATCCAGGATTATTTCACTCACAACGCAGGGTCCGCCACCTCCAGACTTGTGGAATGGCATGCGTTCAAAGTAGTGACCCGGGACACATGCATCAAACAGGTAGTGGGGGCCCGCTGTACACTAGAGCAAACACTCGTCGACACAGAACGCACGCTGGCGACACTTACCAAGAAGGAAGATGCCGAGTCTGCAACGGTGGCCCAGGTGGCTGAGGCTAAAACGAAATACGCTACTGTCTTAGCTGACTTGCGCAAATGTAACTTTCGAGCTTATGCCGCTCGGGTACACAGGGAACGGGACAAAACGGGTACGCTTCTAGCGTGGTTGGCGAACCAAGGCGCTGACACCACACCCATTTCCGAGGTCCGAACCCCTGCAGGCATCCTGGTGCGCACCCAACTGGACATTCTAGATGCGTTTTGGCAGTATTACGCCGCGGTATACAGCACCCCGACAAACCTTCGGCAAGAAGCGGTAAACCATTTCCTAGACCCGCTGTCGCTTCCTCATATTACAGAGCAATTAGGGTCTCATTAGGCACAAAAATCTCAGAAGCAGACTTCTCCTGCGCGGTACGCTCTTTGGCGCGGAATAAGGCTCCGGGCCTCGACGGGATGCCCCTCAAGTACTATAGTACCTTCTCCGCCCTCCTGGTCCCCCGTTTGACCACCATGTTCGCGAACGGAGAGAACTCCCAGGATCACTCCGGGAATCGGTCACTGTGACCTTTCTTAAACCGCATCAAGACCCACAACAATTGTCCTCCTGCCGCCCCATTACGCTCCTATCAGCTGACTGCAAGGTCTTGGGAAAAATACTAGTCACTCGGTAAGAACAAATATTGCGCCCCCTGGTTCACCCAGACCAAAGCGGATTTGTCCCGGGCAGGAACACATCCTAGAACATTTGACGGTTATTCCGTGTCCAGGATCAGGTGGGGGACGCCTTTCCCCGTGTGGCTGCATCATCCTTGACCTTGAAAAAGCCTTTGACACTGTGACTTGGCCATACCTATTTGCTGCCCACCGCCGGACGGGAATAGGTCCAACCCTGCTGTAATACACTCGGCTGCTTTACACCAATCTCACATCTCGGTCGGTACATTTCGTCCCCGCTGCAGGTTGAAAGAGGCACCAGACATGGCTGCCCCCTTTCACCCTTGATCTTCGCCTTGGCAGTGGAACCCCTGGCGATACGCCTACATCGAGAGGGAACCGCCTTGGGCATCCCTATAGCGGACTCCTTGTATGTCTCCATGTATGCGGATGACCTCCTTCTGTATATCCGAGATATCACCGAGGACTTGACTTCCATATGGACGGTCTTGTCAGAATTTGCGGAGGCATCAGGCCTCCAGGTGAACTGGGATAAACCCATAGATTATCCCCTACACCATTCCCTCGCTCCACGGGAGATACGGATGGGTGCGCAGACCCTACCCTGGAACACGGGCGCTCCCCGCTATCTCGGCGTCCGCCTCTACCATTCTCCCACTGTCATCTTCGAGGGCAATCACTGCAAGGTACTCGCCAGCCTTAGGTCGTCGTGGGCTTCTGGAAACACCTCCCACTAGCTCCTATCGGTCGGGTGGCTGTAGCCAAAATTATCATCGTTCCCCGACTATTGTATTACTTCACCAATTTGCCTGTGATACCACCCAGAAGCTTCTTCCGTGAATTGAATATGCTCCTTCGTGCACTCGTGTGGGGGAATGGCCGCCATCGAATAGCCCTCACCAAACTGCAGCTGCCCACCACTCAGGGGGGTCTGGGTGCCCCCGCTTTCGAGTCGTATTTCCGAGCTGCGCAGCTTCAGTGGCTGTCGTATTGGACGGTGGGCAGGCATACCGGGGAGACATGCACAATGCAGGGCCCTGTCCCCGTCCCCGAGCTTGGTCGCATGCTACTCCCAGGCTCCAAACCTCACCGGACGTACCCCTTGCAGGTATCTGTGGCCCGGCAATGCATGCAACGAATTCATCGCATTGCAGCAAAGGTTCCATGCTATTCCCCGTGACTACCGCTGGTCGGGTGGACAAAGGGGGACACTTATTTCACACGCGCCATGATGCGTGCATGGACAGAGTCCGAGATCACGGAAGCGGAGGTTTTGTTCGCGGAGGGGCAACTGCGCCCATATGAGCAGCTCATGGAGGAATACGACCTCCCCCCAGGACAGTTTTTGACACACAGACAACTCATCGACTGTTTCCGCCCACCCAGTGATCTTACAATCAGCGAGCCTGCAACACACCCAGTCGTACACACTATACTATACATGGGCATAGACCGACACCTTGTCACATGGCTATATAAGTCAATAAGAGAACTCGCACACAAGTCCTTGCCTACCCTAAGCGCCACCTGGGAGGACGAGTTTGTGCGGCAACTGCATGACAAGGAATGGGACAGAGCGCTGGAATTTCCTATGAAAGTGTCCAGAAACGCTAGGTTCAAAAACATACAGTACTACATTTTGCACAGAGCATATCAGACACCGGCGCGTCTCCAACGGTTCTACCCCGACAGACAGTTCTTATGTCCCAGGTGTCACTCCACCGATGCACACTTTCAACACATGTTCTGGAGCTGCCCAGCCCTACAGTCCTATTGGTCGGCCATACTCGACTCTATCTGCACCCTCACGGGTCTCACAGAGCTACACTCATGGGAGGCGGTTGCATTGGGAATCTTTCGTAGGCCAAAGACACGCAAGGTACAGGTCCGCTATGCTGCTCTGTCCCTGCTCCTAGCCTAAGGAAACATCGCCATGCAATGGCGAGCAACCACAGAAGCCTCGTTAGAAGCATGGGTGGGAGCAATGCAAAAATGGGCGGCAGCGGAGGAGGAAGCGAAAGGCCAGCGCAAACACCCCATATCCTTGGAATGGGCCACGTTATCCCACCAGTTTAAACAAGCCCATATGCGCGCTACCCCCAGCACCTCCCAAGACGACTCTATAGCCCCGACAGCGCCAATGCCCCATTAAAGTGTGCACGATATGATCCCCCTCCCCCCCTTCTCACCAAAACAGCAATGGTAAGGACGTGCAAGAACACGCTATTCTATCTGTCGCACCTGACGACGCCCCTCCAAGATGGATATTTATAGGCCTCCCCTAACCACCTCTGGTTGATGTGCCCTGCACATCCTTCATGATCCTACTTCCCTGGCTCGGTCTCCGCTCTTTTCCCCCCTCTCTTATTTTCATTTTTATTTTTATCTGATTCTTCCTTTCCACACACGTTTCTCCGTTTATCTCCACCAGTTCCCACCTGCACTCACATTACGTCAGAGACAGATGGACTAATGCCCCCAATATTCATACCATGTGAAATCAGTTTACATCCCGATGGCATGCTTGTACCACTGTAATGCAACCAGTTGCACTAAGTTGTAATGTGAGAGCTTTTGGAAAAGGTTAATAAAAATATATATTTTTTTTAATGAAATATGACCAGGAAACCAGCTGGTGTACACTGCACTATGGATTACTGAAATTAACACTGGGCCAGTTTGGGAGATACACACTTGGATTTTGGACTTCACCGGTATTTCCAAACATCTTGAAGATTTTGCTGCTGTTCCTCTGGAAAAAAAGAAGACACTACCAATGAACATTTAAATGTAACATATATTCTGTTCGATGGTAGGATTACAGTTAAATTAATAACCCACTTTTGGCATTATGTGGGATAGTGATATCCACCAACATGCCTAAATGAGTGTCCCAACAATGGGGAAGATAGGGACTTCTGTTAGCGCCTGGATATCTTTTGGGTGATTAATGCGCTATACAAATCAATATAACATAACATTCTAGAACATATATGCATATATATAATGAGAGACGCCTTCTAGGTTTTGTAGAGTTCTGTGCTAGATGGGGCATAAGCAGCACTAGCTTTCTCACCTAAGCACAACTAGAGGCCAGGGTCCAGAAATTGTGGCCAGATTTTCTGAGAGATGGAAATTCGCACACTAAATGAACAATATTGTCAGGAGAAAGGCGCAAATACTTAATTACTTATGCAGGGCTTGTTTATTTATGGACACCACAAAACGACCTGCCCTGGCAGAGGCCTGGAACTCTGAACTAGGACAGGAAACTAAGGAAAATGGATGGTGCAGAGTCTATATAAACAGTAAAACAGTAACTGATTTGCAAGTTCAACGTAATGCGCTACAAATGCACCCACAAAAATCACATATATGCATATGATACATACAGATAACAGTGTATTATGCCCTAAATGCAAAAGAACACACACAAAGTGATGGTAGGAATGCTTGCAATAAGCCTAACCACTGGCAATCGCTTGGAGCATTCCAATCCATTGTTTTTTTGCCCACCATGCCACATCAGTTTAGACCCATATATATGAAAATCTCTCTTGACCCTTCTCCAATGGGAACAAACTGGCTCAAACTGCCAGGCCAGGTCCTCCATGAGCCAAAATACATGCAACAAAGCTCTACTCAAGCAGGAACCTAAATCCCTGTCAGGGTGAAGTCACAAGGGAACCCTATCTTAACCTGTGCTCCATCCTTGGGTAGCTTGGTACAGAGCAGTCAGGCGGAACTCAGAGGCAATGTGTAAAGTATTTGAACAACAGGAACACAGTAAAAACACACCACAAAAGGGATCCTCGATATTTAGAAAAGTAGAGTAATGTTTAATAAATAAAACAAGACAAAAAAGGAAAAACATCCAATCAGTAGAACTAGAGATGTGCAAGTTTTAAGATTTCTGTGAAAATAGCACTAAAAAGCATAAACTGTTGACTGTGGATACCTGGTCAAGCAGGACTGGGACAAAGTCTGAAGTTCAGGCTGACTGTGATGTAGCATGGGCTGGCTACAGGGACCAAATTAGGCATGCTGAACAAGAGGATCTAAACTGGTTGCGGAGCATTAAGCCGACCTGCTCCGAGGCTGTGTCGCAGGTGGATTGGTGGGGCTGCTCTGCTCTCCAAGCAGGGCAGGGGAGGAGTGATGTGCCCACTACTGAGTGCACGAAGGCCGTTTGTCGGCCCTCCCGGGCCACCCAAACCAGTCATGAGCAGTTTTCCCTTCTGAATATGCCCACCTCATAAGTCCCTGGCTGCGCGTCGTCCCGAACAATCACAACACCGCTTGCAGCAATATGATTGGCTTAGGGGAGGGTGCCTGGCCGCCTGCTTCCTGTTCCTTCAGGAGGCAGGAGAGTAGGAACCGAGAAGATGCGGGACCGGGCCTCAAGGTAAGTTTAAATTCTTCTTTTTTTTAAAACAAAATTTTATTGTGTTTTTGTTGTACATAGCGGCAAGTGCCGGTTGCATATATTTCAGATACAATACATTGCAGAGTAGTACCCATATATCCAAACAACCGCCTGTGAACATACAGACTAACCAAAAACTTTGCACAAACTACACAGTGCTACCCCATGCAAAAGGTATCTACTAGGCATGTGTATGCAGCCAGGATGTCTCGTTTTGTGATTATGTGTTGTAGCCCTAAAGCTGTTGCCTGACTATTGAGAGTTCCGGGTTGGCAGGGGGGGGCAGATTAATCCCACGGTATGTCGCCCATCGAGACCATACCTTCCTATGTTTTTGCGGACACACTTGTGCCCGATACATGGCCACTTCTGCCGCCATGCAATCATCCATGGCCCTTTTTCACCTCCTTATTGGCGGATGTCCCCTTCCAAGACTGGGCAATATCCTGCTTAACCAGTGTGAGGCCCAAAAATAATAAGTGTTGCTTATAATGATTCCCCCCAACCCCATGCTGTGTAGAAGGAATAACTTAGGTTTGTGCACCAACTTCCAAGACAAGACTCACTCTAGACAGGAGGATACCTTACGCCAGAACAGCTGCAGTGCCACGCAGCTCCAGACTGTGTGTAAGATGGTCACTGTAAGGTATTGCACACACGTTGTGATATCCAGTATGTTTTCCCTCGTTAGAACTATTCCCTCATGTATCCAGGGTAGTTCATTAGTAATCTGTTCCTGTGCCGTCAGAAAAAAGAGCACATCATCCGCGTAGAGAGAAAGTGGAGAGCAAAATATAAACCCCAAGATAAGGAGGAATATATTGCGGCTCGCAGAAATTATATGAAGATTATTCTCCAAAGTAAAATCAACTATTTCTCCAAGAAAGTTTTAAACTCTCAAAATAAAACCAAAGACACTTTCAATATTGTAAATGACCTGTGTAATAGCGAAAGAACTTTGCTTCCTATGACGTCTTCGCAGGAGCTTTGTGACTCTTTAAACGACTTCTTTATAGATAAAATTGCCAACATAAAAAAGAATATTCAAAATCTCCCTGGAGGGGATCCTATTGAAGATATCTATTATAATCCAGGGGCCTCATTTATGAGGCCGTGCGTCACTGTTACGCCACCGGTGCGTCACTTTTTGTGACGCACCAGCAGCGTAAATAATGTGCCTTGTTGCACCATATTTACAAAGTGACGCATCTAGGTAGATGCGTCACTTTGTAAACCCCTGCGCCACATTATGCCTGCGCCAGGTATAATGTATGCAAGGGGGGCGTATTGACGCAAGGAAGGGTCGTAGAAGTGACACAGTGAAATCTATGAGATTTCACTGCATCACTTTTAGGACGCCGTTGCGTCAAAATCTTGCGCCTGCCTCACAGGAGGCGTAAGACTGACGCATGCCCTTTCACATCGGGCTTGCCCCATGTGAAAGGGAGCATTGCTGGAGTTGCGTCACTTTTGTGACACAATCCAGCAATGCGTCACTTTTGCGCTTACAGATACGTCAGAAATACTGACGTATCTGTAACTCCTTGCGACATGATGCGTCATACATTAAATATGATGCATCATTGGTATCGCAAGGAGTGCGCAGTGAAAAGTGACGCATCGCTGTTTTCACGCAGCTATGCGTCACTTTTCATAAATGAGGCCCCAGCTACTTTAGGCACTATACCTCCTATTGATGAGAAGATCTTCGCAGAACTTCTTATGCGCGTCAAGTCGGGCTCGCCTTTCGATAGCTGCCCCCCCCATATCTTGAAGGATGTATGTCTCGCTATTCCATCAGGAATCCTTCCTCTTCTGAATGAATCACTCGGACAGGGTAAGGTTCCTGATAAGTTCAAAAACGCCACGGTGATCCCATTACTGAAAAAACCTGGTGCCGACCCCCTAGTTTTAGCCAACTATAGGCCTATCTCCCTTCTCCCGTTTTTCTCTAAACTCCTGGAGGCACATGTATCCAGGTGTCTTTCTAATTTTATTGAAAGTTCGGAATATTTAGAACCTAACCAAGCGGGATTCTGACCATCTCACTCAACGGAAACTGTCATTTTGGCCGTCCAGAACATGTTAAGATCTAATGCTGATAAGGGTATCCATCAGGCCCTGGTGCTCCTTGACTTGTTGGCCGCGTTCGACACGGTTGACTATAATATTCTGATCAACCGTGTCGAGCAGGCCGGCCTCAGGGGCTGCGCATTGAACTGGATTGCCTCCTTCATCACAAATCGCACACAGTCAGTGAGATTAGGTTCTTTTACAGCCTCCAAGATGTCATCTAGCTGTGGCGTCCCTCAAGGCTTGTCACTTTCCCCTTTATTATTTAACCTTTATCTTCGCCCACTTATTTATTCTTTAAAAAATTACAAACTTACCATATACAATTACGCTGATGATCTTCAGTTAATCATCCCCCTAAATTCCCCGAATTCGGCCGCCGAATGCTCAGCTGTAATGTCACATATACAGAGATGGATGACATTAAACCATCTTAAACTTAACCCAGGCAAGACAGAATTGATCTTGCCTGGGGAAAGTGGACTGAGCTGGGGCCATCAGTTTTGGCCAGCTGATATGCGAATTCCACCTACAAAGACTCAATCAGTCAAAAGCCTGGGGATAATACTCAATGAGGATCTATCTCTTAAAGGACAGGTAGAATGGTATTTTCCTCTAGTTTCTTTCAACTCAGGAAGATCGGGAAAATTGCCCACCTTCTAACACATACTGCACTCATTCAAGTAGTAATCGCCCTTGTCCTTTCCTGGCTAGACTTCTCCAACAGTCTCTACTTGGGTCTTCCGATCGGCCTATTAAAACGCCTCCAGATGGTTCAAAACCAGGCGGCAAGGCTCATCTGGAAGCAACCAAAGTGGCAATCAATTAGAGCCGGGCTGGAAAAACTTCACTGGCTGCCAGTAGCCCAGCGAATTGCTTTTAAAGCAGGGTGTATCACCTTTAGGGCGCTCCATGATAATGGCCCTATCTTCATCAGGCAGTCCATCACTAACTATACACCTCAGCGCAATCTACGCTCTACACATCTAAGGCTTGCAAATGTCTCTTCATTTAAGAAGAAGTGCCAGGGTGGCAGCTGCTTTCACAATCTGGCTGCCTCTCTCTGGAATGCTCTTCCACTTTGTATTAGACAGAGCAATGATCTTCTGGCTTTTCGAAAGTCTTTAAAAACGTGGCTCTTCCAACAGGCCTATGCTTAAGATCTGTGTCTAGTGTCATGAACCTACAGCGCCAAGAAACCCAAGGGTGTACGTGCGCTTAAGAAATTGTTATTAACATAACATAACGTAATCCTGTTGGACCTGTCTACTGACAAGACAAATCCATTTACCAAAGGGTCTTGCCTAACCCATGTCACCAGGGGCTCAATTGCCAGCGCAAATAGTAGTGGAGAAAGAGGACACCCCTGCCTTGTACCCCAACAGATGGGGAAGCGCGCTGAAAGCATCCCTGCTACCCACACCGAAGCCTAGAACTCTGTGTATAGTAATTGGCTATTGGACAGAAAGAGTGGGCCGAAGTTGAGGCACGGAGGAGCTGTAATAAGTAGGTTCAACTTAAGGAGTCAAGCGCCTTGTCTATGTCGGCTAACAAAAGGGCCGCAGGGCGGCCCAATTCCGGGGCTTTCTTAATGGCATTTTGGACTTGCCGGATATTATGCCGGGTAGAGTGGTGTGGCATAAAGCCGACGTGGTCAAGATGGATTAGTTCCTGGGTACAGGTACAAAAGCAGTCAGCAAGGACTTTGCCCAGCAATTTAGATTAAAAATTCAGGAGGGGATTTGGACAATAGGATGATGGCTCTTCCGGCGGGCGCCATGGTTGAAGGAACACTACAATTTTAGTGTGGCGTTGATCCGGGGGTAGAATGTACTGTTCTAAGGCTTCATTGAGCGCTGCTAGGAGAAGTGGACCTAGCTGGGACAAGTGGGCGTGTAGGAGTTCACAGGGAAATCCATTAGGACAGTGTGCGCGGACGGAGTGTATGTTAGGCAAGGCTCTAGCAAGTTCTGCCACTGTTATGGGTGCATCCCGCTGCTCATGCGCATGGACTGATCTCTTTGAGGCAGTATATCTTGTGGGAATTCACCTATTAGCTCGCTCGATATAGGGTCATGTCGGGCATATAGGGATGTATAGTAGGAAGCAAATGCTTGGGCCACTGTGTCGGGGTAGTGCATCAGACTCCCTCTGTGTCCCACAGCTCCGACACCGGGGCTGGGGACAGCGTTGCTTGACAAAGGCGGTGTAGCATCTTGCTCGACTTGTCACGCCATTGATACATTTTGTGTTGGATCACTAGCCATATATCCCTGGCCTCGTTAGTAAGGTATTGGTGTGTCTGCTGATGGATTTTAAAGAGCCGGACCTGTTGCGCCAGGCCTTTAGCTTCCCTTACCTCAACTTCTAACACCAGCTTGCGATTCGCAAGGGCCACTAATTGGGCCAGGTGGTGTGTTTTTCCCCTGCACGATAACTGATGTCTACACCACGGATCGTGGGTTTGAGAGCTTCTCATAATATGATACTGGAGGGAGCAGTTGCAACATTGAATGTCAAATAATCTGAGATCGCCTGCCGAAGGGCAGTTTGGTAAGCTGGGTCGCATAGGTGCCCTGGTGACATTCGCCATCTGAAGGGAGGTTTATTTGGCCCAATACCTAGTTTCAGGGTGACTGGGTAATGGTCTGAGAGACCCTGGGGAGAATGGAATCTGACAAAGCCCTGTGAATTTAACTGCATAGGAGCAAGAAGTAGTCATGCCTGGATAGAGACCTGTGTATCGCAGAGAGGAAGCTGAATAATAATAATAATAGAGGCATTTGTAGAGCGCTGAGTTACGCACACCGGCGTGTCCCCGTGCTAAGGTGAGAGAGGCAGAAGCTGGAAGTTTAGCTCAAGGGCGAGCAGTCTATCTGACATATAGGTAAGTTTTTAATTTAGCACGGAACTTAGTTTCTGCCGGTTCTAAACGTAGATCCACCGGAAGTTTGTTCCAATGATTTGCCGCTAAGTACCTGAACGATCTGCCTCCCATGCGGGCTTTCTTAACCTTGGGGATTCTCAACAGACCTCCACCCGCAGATCTTAGTGCTCGAACTGGTTCATAGGATTCAATCAAGCTCTGCAGTGGTCGAGGTGCCCTGCCATTCAGAATCCGAAGGCAGGTGCAGAGGGCCTTATACTCTATTCTGCTCCTCACAGGGAGCCAGTGTAGCTTCTGCAAGGCTTCCCTCGAGGGAGCCCTTTTGGGCAGCCTGAGGATCAGACGTGCTGCCGCATTCTGCAGCACTTGAAGGCGACCAAAACTTTTCCCAGGTGCCCCCAGGTACAGCAGGTTCGCATAATCCAACCTTGCGGTCACCAATGCATGTACCAGGTTTTTACGGGCCTCCATGGGCAACAGTTCCAGAACTTTCCTCAGCCTTTTCAAGACTCCAAAGCACATACCCACCACACGGTTGATTTGGGGCCCAAAAGTGAGACCCGCATCAAACCACACTCCCAGGTTTTTTGCCTCCTGACAGGGGGTGGGGGTCGGCCCTAGACAGGGTGGCCACCAAGCCGACGACCAAGCAGACTGGTCTCTCCCCACCACAAGCACCTCTGTCGTGCTACCGTTAAGTTTCAGACAGTTCAAAGCCATCCAATCGGCAAGATCTTTCATGCACGACCGGAAGCCATCTGCCGCAAGACAGGGCGCGTGCGACAGGGAGATGACCAGCTGCGTATCATCGGCGTAGGATACTATTTGGAGGCCATGACTCAGTACAATGGAGGCAACAGGCGCTACATACAGATTAAAAAGGGTCGGGCTCAGAGACGAGCCCTGAGGCACGCCCTGGCCCAAAGGGACCCCTTTGGAGTAGCAGTCTCCTTGCCTCACTTGGAAGCTTCTGTCCGTTAGGAAGGCCTGGATCCACCTCAGCGCAGTATTAGCAATGCCACCTCTGCTCAGACACTGTAGCAAGGTGGAGTGTGCTACAGTGTCGAACGCCGCGCTGAGGTCCAACAGGATCAAGGCCATCGTTAGCCCCTCATCTACACCCTGTCTCAGATGTTCTGTTGCCATCAGTAGGGCAGACTCCGTCGAATGGCGAGGTCTAAAGCCGAACTGCGTAGTATGGAGCAACCCTGCCTCCTCCACATATTCCATAATTTGGGTGTTTACCACCTTCTCAGCCACTTTGGATATAAAAGGCAAGAGAGAAATGGGCCTCAGATTTTCTAACACCTCAAAACTAATGTGAGGTTTCTTCCGGAGGGGGAGCACCACTGCCTGTTTCCACCCTTTAGGTAACATGCCAGACTTAAAAGAGACATCCAGGACATGCCTTATATAAGGCTCCAGGACCTCCAGGCTGTCTCCCAACCGTTTAGGGGACACCGGATCCAAAGGGGAGCCAGATTTTACAGAGAGACATATCCTGACTAGCTCTTCAGGAGGGGGGGGGGGGGTGCTGAAACTTGTGAGAAGCCCCAGGTTCTCCGTGCCCTCAGATGTTACATCGAGCTCAACCCCTGTGGGGGGAGGATTAGGGAAGGTCGAATAGATCTTTGCAACCTTAGTGGAGAAATAGTCGGCGATACGATCGCATGATTCCGTCGAACAATTCTCCGGGTCTGCAGGCGAATCTATAGTTGTCAAGGACTTATAAATGCAGAAGAGCTCCTTAGCCGAGTTCTTTGCCCCTAGGATTTTTCCTGCGTAAAAGGCCGCCTTCGATTTCTTAATCAGCCTATGATGTATCCGCCTTTTTTCTAAAAACAGTTCCCTGGCCTGACTGTCATACGCTACCCTCCATGATCTTTTCGCTCGCTTACATTCCGCCTTGGTCCGCCGCAGCTCTCCATTGAACCATGGGGCTGTTCTCTTCGTGCGGCCACCCGCGGATGTTCGGCAGAGTGGTGCAGAATGATCTAGCGCCTCTTTAATGTGCCTATTCAGGTTGAGATCAGCCGATTCTATGTCCTCTCCTCCTGGCTGGCCTTCCCGTGTCAGTGCTTCATTGAAATCCTCCAAGGAGAATTTTGCCCACTTCCTCCTTAGGTAGTTCAGGGGTGCCTGAGAATGTTTTATGGCCTTAATGCTGTTTATAGAGAATACCACCAGCAAGTGGTCTGTCCAGGGGATCGGCTCAACTGTAGAGACCTCAACCCCTCCCCAATTTGCAAAGATCGGGTCCAAAAGATGGCCTTGACGATGAGTGGGGCTTGAAATCTTAAGATCTAGCTGAAGGGCTTGGATGTCCCTGCAGAACTCCTCCACTCCTTTATCCCCTGGGCTATTCAGGTGCAGATTTAAATCTCCCAGTAATAGGAATTTATCCCTGCGTAACGCAGCCTCTGTTACGTTATCTAACAAACTCTCCCTGAACTTAGTACAAGACCCCGGAGGTCTGTATATAAGAAAGCCTTTAATCGTCATTCCCCCATTGATTTTTATAGTGAAGGCTCCTGCCTAGCTATCTGCGACCGGGGCCATCTCCAATAGACAACCAAGATATTTTTTAAAAATAATCGCAATCCCCCCTCCTTTCCCCACTGGCCTGTCCTGCCTAACCATAGAGTAATTCTCCGGCATAGCCTCGATAATATCTGAGTCAGAGAACTGGTTTAACCACGTTTCCGTAAGGAACAAAAGATCAAACTGTCTTTCCGTAAGCTGATCGAATATATCAAGCCTGTGCTTCCGCAGTGATCTTACATAAAGAAGGCCACATACTAACGTGGCTTGCTCCCCAGTATCCGGCGACACGGTGACGAAGCGGAACCGACAATGAGCACATTCCGCGTCCTCAGCTGTCAAACCCTGCCTACACGGGTAGGTGGTATCCGGACGCAGGCTAAGGAGCAACTCCCTGTCCCAATGGATTTTACCGTGTGGAGCAGGGCTTAACGCCCCGGGCCGCAGTCGGCCGCGGATGGGCGCAGACGGGCTCGACTTTGGCGACACTTCGGCGCGCCTTGGTCGCGCCCGCTGCGCTTCCGGGGGGACATCCGCCTTTTGTAGCCCTCAGCCCATCTGCCTCCCAGCCACTAGACCGCTAACGGCCCCTCGCGCAGCGGAAGTGACTGTCTTTCACCTCCACACCCTCCGCTCAACGGTGCTAGCCACCCTGTCGGAACGAGGCGTGGAGGAAGGAAAGACGAGACAGCCGCCCCGAATGCGTCCAAGTAAGTCTGAGGAGTGCGGGGGGGGGTGGGAAGCCTCAGCCACTGAGGACTTGGCCCCACCAGAGTCTCCGTTAAAATACACAGCAAAATTAGAATTAAAATACAGCAGAGTCCGCTTTTAAAAACACACGTTTGCCAATTTATAATCAGCGCGCTGGCGCCACACAAGCAGCTATGGGCCCTGACACTGCCCACTCACCATTACGCGGGCGAAATCTCCAGTGCCTTTTGTAGCCCTCAGCCCGTCTGCCTCCCAGCCACTAGACCGCTAACCGGCCCCTCGCGCAGCGGAAGTGACTGTCTCTCACCTCCACGCCCTCCGCTCAACGGTGCTAGCCACCCTGTCGGAACGAGGCGTGGAGGAAGGAAAGACGAGACAGCCGCCCCGAATGCGTCCAAGTAAGTCTGGGGAGTGCGGGGGGGGGGGGTGGGAAGCCTCAGCCACTGAGGACTTGGCCCCACCAGAGTCTCCGTTAAAATACACAGCAAAATTAGAATTAAAATACAGCAGAGTCCGCTTTTAAAAACACACGTTTGCCAATTTATAATCAGCGCGCTGGCGCCACACAAGCAGCTATGGGCCCTGCCACTGCCCACTCACCACCACGCGGGCGAAATCTCCAGTGCCTTTTGTAGCCCTCAGCCCGTCTGCCTCCCAGCCACTAGACCGCTAACCGGCCCCTCGCGCAGCGGAAGTGACTGTCTCTCACCTCCACGCCCTCCGCTCAACGGTGCTAGCCACCCTGTCGGAACGAGGCGTGGAGGAAGGAAAGACGAGACAGCCGCCCCAAATGCGTCCAAGTAAGTCTGGGGAGTGCGGGGGGGGTGGGAAGCCTCAGCCACTGAGGACTTGGCCCCACCAGAGTCTCCGTTAAAATACACAGCAAAATTAGAATTAAAATACAGCAGAGTCCGCTTTTAAAAACACACGTTTGCCAATTTATAATCAGCGCGCTGGCACCACACAAGCAGCTATGGGCCCTGCCACTGCCCACTCACTACCCAAATTCAGCTGGGTGGTATGCACACTGTACATCTGTCCACCCCAGAATAGCAGCCAGATGATGCAATTTTGATTCTATCCCTTGGGGACTATGGTCTGTCTCCCGCCAGCGATCCATGGGCTCTATGATATCATTCCAATCGCCACCCATCACCGTCAGGCCATCTGGGTGTTCCCCCCAAAGTTGTGTAATTCTCATATACATAAGTGTGCCCCAGCGGGAGGAGCGTAGAAGTTGCCTATTGTCAATGTTTCCCCATGCAGTGTGCCTGTCACTATGATGTAGCGCCCAGCGGGGTCCGACCAGTGTGCCACGTGATCCCCGAGCAAACTCGGCATGGTAAACTCTGTTATAGCTGAAACGGGCCAGTCATGGGGCCATATTTCCCAACAGGTGAGTTTCCTGTAGTAGGAGGATGTCAGCCTCGAGTTGTTTAGCCTACCTAAGGACAGCACCCATTTTGATTTTATTGAGTGCCCCTCGGACATTCCAGGTCATGATGGTAAGCCCTCCCAGTAGGGGATGAGTATTGTCTGCAGCCATCTATCCCTTAGGGAGGCTCTCAGTGGATGCATGCGGGAGGAAATACAATGAAGTCACTGTGTCTGTGCCGTAACAGAGCTAACTTTTGTGCAAGTGTGCCAAATACCCCACCCTCCCTCCCTCCACTCCAATACTTCCACTCACAGGGAGTATCTATCACGGTCAGAGGATGCCCAAGGTCCCAACGGGGGACCTCAAGGCACCTCCACCAATAGTACCCCAACTAGACACCCAAGTCAGCCTTGCACCATAGATGAGCCATATTCCTTTACAACAGTGAGTGTCTGCATTCAGAGCCTCAGACAGGGAATTGATGATGCCTCAGCTACATTCATGATTCATCACCCTGTGTCTGGGAGCGCCAGTTAAACCTGGATCTGTGTTGTCTTTTGGAGGCCACGTGAAGATCGCCTCCGATGTGTCGAAGAAGAGGGACTTGGAGTTATGAATAATGCGCATACGGGCTGGATATAACAGCATATATTGAATATACAGTTCTCTAAGCCTGCGCCCGGCGGTGGCGGCGGATTGACATTGTTGTTGAACGAGGCTTGTATAGTCCGGGAAAATTATGATAAGAGTTCGAATTGTAGAGCAATTTGTCCCTGTGATATCGTGCACATTGAAAGATGGTGTTACGGTCCATATTATTCAACAACAATAACAGGCTTGGGGCGCTTCTTCGGAAGGACCTTCCTCATCAGTGCTCGGTGGTCTCTTTCCACCACGAAGCAGGGGGACATGGAGTTCTCTGGCAGGAGGGATTTCAGCCATTGCGTGAGAAAGCAGTCCATAGATGAACCCTCGCATCCCTCCAGGAAGCCAATAAGTCGTAAGTTGTTTAACCTGGAGCGTCCCTCCACGTCTGGAACCCGGGAGCCCAGTTCCCGTGTTACCACTGGGAGTTTGCTCACTTTTTGTTGTAGGGTTGCTACTGTGTCTTCAACCGATGACACAACGGTTTCCGTCTCTGTGATGTGGTCTACAGTCTTCCTGAGGTCCTGTCGTAGGAATGAGACCTCTGATCCCACTGCGCTGACCCTCGTGTCCAGCGTGTCACAGGCCTGGGTAATTGCAGCCAGCAGGGCAGCATTGTCAGGTACAGAGCTTCCGCTATCGGAATTCCAAATGCCGCCTGGGGCCATAGAAAATTGGTCTAACATACTTTGCTTGGTCGTGGGGTCCGGCAGCTTATCCTTCATCATTATGGCGGAGTTGGTCTGGGCCGTGTGTGCACTGCACCTGCCTCCTCCGTCTGCTCCTACTCTTCATAGTTGGCTCGCGGTCTTCTTGGTGAGGTGTCCCACACCTTTAAGTGTTGTCTTGTAGGAGTATCTGGGCGGACCTCCATGGGCCGGGCCTCAAAGATCCAGACCACCCAATCAATCAATCAATCAATACACTTGTAGAGCGCGCTACTCACCCCTGAGGGTCTCAAGGCGCTGAGGGGGGGGGAGGGTTCCGCTACTGCTCGAAAATCCTAGGACGCAAACCACACTAGGCCTAGCCTGACCACTTCCGCAGCTCAGGGCAGCCTGCCAAGGAGCCCCCCTTAAGGGACCCGACTCGCCAGGCCCCCAGCCTGCAGCTACCCCCGCACAATCACTATCTTCCAAGGGCACCCTGTCCCCTGGCTCCACAAGGCACCAGGGGATGGGACCGGGGCCCACTGCTCCTGCAGTGGTCTACACATGTCGATGGGCCCCGAGCTGCTGGACCTCCTGTGTCACACCAAATGTTCAGGATCAATCCTCACCCCAAGAGAGAGAGAGGAAGAAAAGGGTGGGCCTACCTAACAACACAGCTGAATTCAGTGGGCCAGTCGGGCCCCCACCGGAGTTCCAAGGAAGGCAGCAGCCAGCATCTACAGCAGGCCTGGCAGAAGATGATATCTGGGCAGCGCGGCCCAAGGAAGAGCAGCCGCTCTGATCGGGACTCCAGCGGACTCACCACTGGGCCGCCGCTGTCAGACCGATACCCGTCTCCCAGGTCACGCACCAGGCTCCTGGGTGCGGTAGTGGTAGTCCCACCAGGCTGCGTCCTAGCCCTTACACTCGCCCATTCAAGGTTCCTTGGCATTCAAGGGCACCTACCAAGAAGGCATAGACCTGTCCATGCAGGACAGGATGCTTCAGCCTACCTTGGGCAAGATTATTCTGAACCGGCTCTGCACCCCGGCAGGTCACTCCAGGCTGCCTGGGCACTCACAGGCACCTGCTGCTAGGCGGCGGACCCACCCCCAGCAGGACAGGATGCTTCGGCCCGGGCCCGGTTCCTCAGGTCCGCGCTTAGCCCCGGGAGGGGCACTTCGAACAGCCGCAGGTCCTCCTCCACGGCCCGACCGCCCGCTCATGCCAGGCTCTGTCAGTCGGCACGGCCCCGGCCTGCAAGGCCGCACCTTCTCTCCCCAAGCCCAGGGCCTCCTCACACAGCAGTCAGGCTCTGCTTTCCCGGACTGTCATGTCCTGGCTCATCTGGGCTTGATTATGTCGGATTATGGCGGATATTGGGTTTGGGTGCCATGATGGCTGTCCAAGCCGCGCCTCCCTTATTTTTTTTTAATTAACCCCCCCACCACCCGCATGACCTCCCCACGAGCCATGCCCGCCGCCAGTACCTGTTTGTTGGAGAGTGAAGGCTTCAAGGTTGGTTGTGATAGTTGTAGCCAGATCTTTCTTGTCAAACCAATGTTGAAGTTTCTTAGAATGTATAGGTTTGGGTGGTGCAGATGAATGTTGGTCACTGTATTTATTAAGATAACTTTAAAGTTGGCATTGCTTAATGGTGGTCTATTTATTAAGAGGAGATGTCTGATATCAAAGTTTCACACCCGTCCATGATAACGTTTTCAATTTGTTTTATTTGTAGTGATTGTGTTATGGATGACACCCAAGCCTCCTCCAATTTTGCCAATACAATTTTTTTAGATGAAAAAATCGGGTGGGATGGCTTAGTGGCATGTGAGTGCAAAGTCTTCACTGAGCCATGTCTCTGAAATGAAGTTGAGGCATGGTGTTGTTTCTGAGAGTAGTTCAAAGACATTAATGCTCTTTCTTTGTTCATGGATCTTGCGTTGAAGAGTACGCATTTTACATGTGTTTCTTTCTTATTCATGTCACGATGCTATAGTTGGAGATGCAGGTGCATAGGGAATTTTGGTGTGGCTAGGTTGAGAGGGTATTATGGTTGAGGCTTTTAGTGGAGGTGGCAGTGAGGTTGCCTGGTTAGAGAAACGAGGAGTTTAAAAAGGACACTGTTAACATCTGATATGGGTGTAAAGCTTTGCAGAACTTATTAGTGTCTGATTTAGAGCTTGGCAGAGAGGTACTCCATCCATTTGTAATAAGGTGGATAGGATATCTGTGACTGAGTATCACGTCTGCTAAACTCTAACTTAGGTCCATAAACGTTTGTGACAAGCAAACTGTGTGATTGGTCAAAAACTCTGCAAGACCAGATTATTTTAATATGATTAATATTTTACACAAAGATCTAAACAGGCCTTTTCTTTACTTTCAAATGTTATGATTTTTCCCGGCCTGAGTTTCACTTAAAGTAAGCAACTTCCTAAGAGTGTATAGGTTTAAAACTGATTCCAAACACGTAATGATAATCATCTCCCGATAGTATTAACAAGCATTTACAATGCAACGGTCTCGGCTTTGCCAAAGTTAGACAACATTTTTATTTATGTGTTGGTTTTGAAAACAGATAAATAAAAGGCATTATCATTTACAATGTCAATAGCTTAATCTCTCGCAAATGCGAGACCTATTGCATTTGCACCCACCCACACACCCACAGAGAGCCACACACACAGACCCACACACACACACACAGAGCCCCCCACACACACAGAGCCCCCCACACACACACACAGAGCCCACCACACACAGAGCCCACCACACACACACACAGAGCCCACCACACACACACAGAGCACACCACACACACAGAGCCCACCACATAGACACACAGAGCCCACAACACACACACACACAGAGCCCACCACACACACAGAGCCCACCACACACACACAGAGCCCACCACATACACACACAGAGCCCACCACACACACACACAGAGCCCACCACGCACACACACACAGAGCCCACCACACACACAGAGCCCACCACACACACACAGAGCCCACCACACACACACACAGAGCCCACCACACATACACACAGAGCCCCCCCACACACACAGCCACACCCACAGAGCCATTTGTCAGTTACATAAAGGAGGGAATTATATCAAGTACGCGATTATGACTGTTAAACCTTGTCTCACCTATTTATATTCTAGTTTAGATGAATTTATAAGTCGTTTCCGGAAAATAGCTTTTCAGAAAAAGGGATTCTTAGGTCACCCGATGTCAAATTCTGTGACCACGTAAAAGCCAACGGATATGCGTGACGCAATTTATTGAGCTTTTTAGAAAAGCCTGGCAGCAATTGCAAAGTAAAGTTATGCATTCCAATAATGTATTGGACATGACCGGTTATACTGAACAGGGTGGAAGCGTTAGGTCTGTTAATGTGCGTCATTAAACTATTATTTGTTTTACGAGAAACTATTTTAATCCTGTTCTTGTATTAGCAATTGTTCCACTTTTCTGCACGTAGCACCTGTGACAGTAAAAAAATAACTTGCACACAAAGCGGCTCGTTGCCCGTCAGCCTTGTTGTTGAGGCCCGTCTCATTTAATCAGAGCAAGAGCAATAATCACAACAAAGACCGGTATATCCTTGCGACCGAGCCCTTTCACTGTGCATCTGTCTACTGTTCACTGCGTTTCTTCAATCATTCCTTCTTATAATCTCATCAAACAACCGCCAAGTGTTTTTGACAAGACATATTTGAGTGAGTCAAGCTTATTTTAGAAAGGTTCTGTCGGTGGTTCGCCCACCGTCTTAAAATTTTCAAAAATGGGCGAAGGAGCGGCTCCGAACAGCCCCAGCATCCCTCCACAGCCGCAGCATCCCTCCACAGCCCAGCATCCCTTCACAGCCCCCAGCATCTCTTCACAGCCCCCAGCATCTCTCCACAGCCCAGTATTTTTCCACAGACCCATTTTCACCCCACATCCCTAGCACTTATTCTTAGCCCTACATTTTCTTAACATTCCAGCATCACTCCACATCCCCAGTGTTTCTTTCTGACCCCCCCTCCCCACCCCCCTTCTCTTCGCAGCACATCAGCTCTCCTGGATCCACGGATCTCTTCACCCCTCTACAGCCCCGACATCACAGCACGTAGGATGAATGGTTCATAGCACACATTTTCCCTAAACTAGGTTTATATTCGTAGAGGATGAGGGGCACTGGGGCAATAACAGATAAGCAGACACGAGGATGAATGACGGGGGCCTCTTCTAGGAGTCGATAAAGGGGGGGTTTGTCCTTTTCTCGCCCACCCCTATCTCTCGCCTCAGGGGGGGAAGGGTCAATCCGACCTGAACCCGGTTTAGCCGGTCTGGGGTCACCCGATTATCCCCTGCTGCCCCGTTGGCTGAGAAGGCGCTTTGATGGCCCCTTCACACCTCTTCAGCACCTGAGAAGTGCCCGCCCAGGTGCGCCCGTCACCTCGAGGCTGAGTGACGACTTCTGGCCGCTGACAGTCCTAGCAGGGGGTGCGGGGACCGCAGTGCGACCCCCGCAGTGGGCTCCAGTCTGGCTCAACTCGAGCCCTTTACAGCTGGCACCTTCACGGGGGCACACTCGGTGGTATTAAAGAGCTCCTGGCGCTGCCCCGGCGTCTTACTTTATTTGATGATGCTGTGCCCATAAAATGTATGGGCAGATTATGTTAGTAAACGTATATCCTCTGGTGTTGTTACAGAGACGCCTCCTTTAACGTCCCTGCTGCACTCGCCATCCCGAAAGAAAGAATTGAATATCCCTCGGCTCCAGGAGCGTGGCTAGCATTTGGTGTAGCGGGTGCAGTGGCACCGGCGCCCAATGAACCTGGGCAATGCTTTAGTTACTGCTCCAACTGCAGTCAAAGGGAGCATTTTCCTTGCTTATTACCTGGACCCCTGGGCAGACATCCCTGCTCCCCTAATGCTCGCCCCTCTCTGTGCATTTTATGTATAGCTCTGCAACCTCCGGCTAGTGCTATCTGATTACTAAGTAAAGGCAGGAGTGAGTGGGTTAATGGAGAGGGAGACGCAGTCTAGGGGCTGGTGACAACCATGGGCCATAGTTTCTTAACTTGGATGAGAAGATACACTTGTGGTTGTAAAGAAGCACCACATAAACAGGCAGCTGATCACCCATCGTGAGGGTGACGGTCAGCAAGCCCTGGTTTTTCAGGCCGCATTGCTAAGCATGCTGGGACTTGTAGTGTAGAAAACCGTGAGAAAATTATCTGATAAAGAAAAATAAGTCCCGGACCTCAAAAATGAGTTCCTATTTACCACCACCCTCAACCGCAGGCACAAATTAAGTATTGCTTGCCTCAAACAAGCCTTTCTTCTTCCACTACGCAAGCCACGCCGTACACTTCAAATGCTCACTTTAAACGTGTTTCTCCATCTTCCCCTGTTATCTCTATAACAGCAATTAAAGCTTGGAAAGTGTTGCAGTTAATTTGTGGTTGTCATGTCCTCACTGAACTATACTTGCACATTTGTGCCCACCCAACACTCGAGAATCTTAGCGACGTTATATCCTGCCAGGGGGCCAGGCACACCGAGCGTTCGCTGCTCCTCCTTTCTACGTGTCAGGGTGCAGCTCGGTGGGGCCCCTGTAACAGGCCAGCGTCCTTTCCGGGGGCTGTAAACATGCCTGCGTCGCATCACTCTCTGCTGCCTGAGCTGCCAGCCCGCTGGCGCCCCCTCAGTCTGCACAGGAGGGGCCCCCGCTGCAGGTGGCATCAGAGACAGGAGAAAGACCTGGGCCGCCTCTGATGGAGGGACCCTCGGAGGAGGAGGAAGAGCACTGCAGTGGAAGGAAGGACCCGCTGGAGGGGATGGAAGGGAGAGAGACGAGACACCGGAGAGTGTGCCGGGTGGGAGGGAGACCATGGGGAAGAATAGAGAGAGAGAGAGGTCTGTGGGAGAGTGGGGGGAGGTGGAGAGGGGGAGAGGCTAGAGTCCAGGGAGGACAAGAGGCAGAAGAGGATGGGGGCGAAAGAGAGGGGCTACAAGGGTAGAGTGATAAGAGGACGGAGGGGCGGTAGAGGAAGGGGCGAGAGAAGACAGGAGGTAGAGGAGAGAGATGGGGTGCACGAGAATGAGGGAAGGGAGAAGTGGAGGATGTAGAAAAGAGAGGGAGATCGAGGGGAAAGAGGCAGAAGAGAGAGATGAGGTTAGATGTGTGGAAGACACGAGCATCTGGCGCCCCATGGCTGGCTCGCGAGCAGCTCAGGTCCTTTAGGGCCCTCGAGTCGAAAATGAGCCGAGTTTTCATGACACACCATCTACTGGTTGATTTGCTGACTGTGAGACCAGAAAATCTCAGATTAGCCCCACAAAACCACATTGTGTGATCCGAGGCAAAAAATATTTTTGGAGTGCCTCCTCCAATTACGTGGCAGTAGTGAGACGGCTCAGCAGGGGTTGAGGCCAGAGAGGAGGGGGAGGCGGCTGCAGAGGGAGCATCAGGAAAGGACGGGCGAGATTATCAGGGCAGCAGGTGAACAGGAGAGAGATGATGGGACGCAGGGGTTGAGGCCAGAGAGGAGGGGGATGGGGGCTGCAGAGGGAGCGACAGGAAAGGACGGGCGAGATTATCAGGGCAGCAGGTGAACAGGAGGGAGATGATGGGATGGAAGGGAGAGAGGAGAGCACCAGGGGAAGGTGCACAAGAGAAAGGAGACAGCAGAGAGAGGGGCCAGCAGGAGGGAGGGTTAGAAGGAAAGGGGCTTCAGAAGGCGAGAGGACCAGATTTGAGGGATGGAGTGGGAGATGAGTCAGGGAGGCCTTCCTGAGGGCTCGACTTCTTCCGGCCGCGTTCATCCAGAAATGGTGTCACAAAAGCGGCGCCATTTTTGCGATTCGGGGGCGTGTTTTTAGCAGTTGAGTGACAGATGACGTCACAGCTAAAAAACTGCAAAACACACGCCCCGGAATCGCAAAAAGACGAGGTTGAACAGAGTGACGCCCCTGTTCTCCAATGGCTGGCCTCCGTTTAGGAAGCCAGCCAATGGAGAAGAGAGGCGGGTTCAAGCGCCACTGTAGCCAAAACATAAAATCTCGGACTCTGCCCACACTGCTTACGCAGTGTGACGCTAGGCCCGAGACCTAAAAAAGGGCACCCACCTCGCACCAGAAAATTACTGATTAATTTTATTTTTATGATGCAACAGAAACACTCTTCTCCAAGAATTTTGTACTTCATTTGTACATACGTGCTTTTGATTAAAAAAAATGGTTCAAATTAGCTTTTAGTTTTTAGACCTTCACTGCACTTTCGCAAGATAACATACTTGTACTGTGATTGCCAAGCATTACATGTATTGAGAAAGAGTGAAAATTATTTTTTCTACGTTACCCAGGTCTCATTAGCACGTTTTATGCAGCCAATAGATGCATTCTCTGGTCAACAAAGAAGAGGCGGGGAATTGCAAGTTTACTGATGGCATTTACGATGGCCCTTTATTTAGACACTTGGATTACAGTGTTTCTAGGGTGCATAAATAATACTTCTTGCTTTATATGTAGATTATTTTTCGAGCTTTTTCCAGGTCACTCATTCAGATAAGACATGGCTAGGCCTTATGGATGTCATTTAGAGGTTGATAGATGTGAAAAATCTGCCAAAAACCACAGATGTCCCTCCAATTAACCTCAGGGTTACCCTGACTCACTTAGAGGTGGAATAACTGCAGGATTTCCACCAGTGGAGCATCAGCCGGCTCTGCAAAGTGGGCCTGAACCTTTACCGGGCAGCCCAGGAATGAAAATGTGAAAATCTCCCTGATCCACAGGGAGAAAACTCCCTGGACTTCAAGGCTATGTGTCTTTTGCTTTTCAGCAATTAACTACAAACAGAAGCATTTTTTTTTGCATTTCTTTTATAGCGCAAACCTGGCCCAAGGGCATTGGAGTGCTTTACAATGGGAACCAGATTACAATACACATGTTTTGTTTTCCTATCAGGAGATCAAGCAATTTTCAGAATCACAAATAGTTGATCTGATACAAAGATTTAGACATGGTTCTCCATGTTCCACAATCAGCAGCTCTAGCCAGTATGGCATATCTCCACTATATTGTAAAAAGCAAAAGAGAATGCGGAGTATTCTGAAAAGAGATGGCAGTCTTCTCTAAATATAAGAGTGATAGAAGAATATCCATTACACTACCAGGCACACACTCATCCTAGAGATCCCTGCCAGGCAGGCAAGGATCTTTAAATGTGGCACGCAGTCCTCCACCAGATGGATGGGGTGATGGTCTCTGTGGACCAAGCATGCTGATTGACTCTTCACTTAGCACTAAATGAGCAACTAAGTTTTAAAAAAAATGACTGTATGAATGTCATAAAATCATCATGGGAGAAAATTGGAGGACTATATAATTCCTTGTGGTTTAAAAATCAATATTACCAAAGGGAAAATAATGACAGATACAAGGAAAAGAAACATACTCTCAGACTATTCAATTCAGTTCCAGGAGGGGACACGGATATATCCACCTGCTGTTAGTTTTCTACTGAACAAAGGGCAGCTGCAAGTGATCACAAAACTAGTAACATTTTTGGATGCATGGAGAGGCAACTAAAAATAAACTCTGAATCCTGAAACAAAGAACTGGAGGTTCTCTGCCTTCTCGCTCTAAGTTAAGCATGGGCTGAAAATCCGTTCCGCTCGTGGAATTTGCAAATTTTTTGCAAATTCGCAGTCCGCAAATCACGCAAAATTGTCAAACAATTCACAATTCGCGAGTTGGTGGATTTTTTTTGCTTGGTCGCGCTTCAAAAATACAATCTCGCGCGCGCGGCGTTGACTTACCATGATTCTGAGTTCGCCGAGTTGTTTTCCTCCCGGTTTGCGTGCGCTTTTCAACCGCGAATACGTCATGGCGTGATCGCGCAAGACTTTTCGACTGTGAGTACATCATAGCGTCCCGCCATCTTGTACTGCGAGACTTTCAGAACGTGAATACATCATAACTGCCCGCGATCACGCATTGCGAGAGTAAACAATTGCGAACACGTAGATGCGCCGCGCAGCTGACATCTGGCGGGAGATTTGAACATCTCGCTTTCTCGAAATAGCAAAAATTGCAATTCTGCACAAGAAATCTATCGCTGGCAGCATAAACCTTCTGAAATTGATGATTTGGATCAGAATAACTCCTCAGATTGACATTTAGCTGCACTTTTTTGTGCAAGAAGTGCATTTTTGGGGGGTTGGGAGGAAAGCAGTGCCTCAGAGTCTCCAACTTCCTGTTCCTGTCCATCAGGCTCCTCCCACTGCTTTGTCCATGTCCTGGTCACTTTTCATTTGGATCTGGAACTGGAAGGATTACTCTTTGTGGCTGCTGCTGGATATTTGTATTTGAGGACTTTTTGTTTGGATCACTTTTGGAGTTGAGATTTTAAAAGTAAGTTGGTGTTGTTTGTTTGGGGCATTGCAGTTGCTGCAACTACAATTTGTAAACTTTTTCACAACTTTTCAAAAAATAATTAAAATATATTGTGGGTAGCAACAGTATCTAGTAGGCCCAGTGTTAGTCATGGGTGCATGATGCAACTGTTTCTGTGAGTTTTGTTTAACTTAAATATAATTTACGGCATGGATGGCATGGAATTGAATAGCCAAGTTTTTCTGTGTGTTCTCTTGATTTTAAACATCATTTAGGGCATGGATGCCATTGGATTGGTGTGATTTTTATGTGTATTTCGATTTTTTGGGCGTTGTTAGGGCCTCGTCCAGGGCCTGGCCATGTGGGTGGGGGTCTAGGGGCCAATTTGAAGCCAGACAGTGTACTTTGTGCCACAGGCCTGCACCCAGTCTGCCTTGTTGTCATCCATTATGCCCAGGGGTAGTCAGTGGTGCATGGGCCAAGTCTTTCGGTGTGGTCTCTTGATTTTAAACATCATTTAGGGCATGGATGCCATTGGATTGGGGTGATTTGTGTGTGTATTTTGATTTTTTGGGCGTTGTTGGGGCCTGGTCCAGGGCCTGGCCATGTGGGTGTGGGCCATTTTGAGGCGTGGTCCAGGGCCTGGCCATGTGGGTGGGGGCCTAGGGGCCATTTTAAAGCCAGGCAGTGTGCTTTGTGCCATAGGCCTGCACCCAGTCTGCCTTGCATTCATCCATTATGCCCAGGGTTTGTCAGTGGTGCATGGGCCAAGTCTTTCTGTGTGTTCTCTTGATTTTAAACATCATTTCCGGCATGGATGCCTTTGGATTGGGGTGATTTGTATGTGTATTTCGATTTTTTAGGTGTTGTTGGGGCCTGGTGCAGGGCCTGGCAATTTGGGTAGGGGCTATTTTGAGACCTGGTCCAGGGCCTGGCCATGTGGGTGGGGGTCTAGGAGCCATTTTGAAGCCAGGCAGTGTGCTTTGTGCCATAGGCCTGCACCCAGTCTGCCTTGCTTTCATCCATTATTCCCAGGGGTAGTCAATGGTGCATGGGCCAAGTCTTTCTGTATGTACTCTTGATTTTAAACATCATTTAGGACAGGATGCCATTGGATTGGGGTGATTTTTGTGTATTTTGATTTTTTGGGTGTTGTTGGGGCCTGGTCCAGGGTCTGGCCATGTGGGTGGGGGCCATTTTGAGGCCTGGTCCAGGGCCTGGCCATGTGGGTGGGGGGTCTAAGGGCCATTTTGAAGCCAGGCAGTGTGCTATGTGCCATAGGCCTGCACCCAGTCTGCCTTGCTTTCATCCATTATGCACAGGGGTACTCAGTGGTGCATGAAACAGCTCTCTCTGTGTGGTCTCTCTTCTATTAATTTAAACATCCATTTTGGATTAGAATTGCAATTTTTATTTTGGGTATTTACGTTTTTTATTTAACTGATGTTCCTCTGGCTTCCTTTGCTTTAGGTTCATAAAGACTGACAACCAGGAATCATCATCATCACTTGTTGTAGTGCCAGGAAGAAGTCCTGCTGCGGTGTGTGCACAACGTCACGTGACGTCACGTGTGGTGGCCACAGACAACTCTACAACTCGTGCAACTGCGTCCTGCTGTTCTGACATCTAAAGAAGATGGGCCCAAAGAAAGTTGGTCGTAGCTCCTTTACCAAAAAAGTTGCCAGTGCCACAACCAGTAAGAAGGAGCAGAAGAAGCAAGTGGCGCCACTTACCAAGGAGACTGGTGTGCCAACAGACACTTTTTTGGGGAAAAAAAGACTACGCCTGCAGCAGTGGTGTCCACCGGTGGCCAAGCAGGGAGCAGCATCTCCGCTTCATTGGTCTCAGTGCCACCACGCCAAGTTAGGCCCAAGTCCATGAGTGCCGCAGAGGCAGCCTCTTTAATTGCTCTTTCACCATGGACCAGTGATGTTGGCGTTGACTCATCGCAAAGTAGCATCCAATCAACGCAGGGTGTAACTCATCTGACGAGTGTTCAACCACAGCCGCAGCAAGAACCACAGGTGCAACAAGGAGAGGCGCAAGGAGAGGCGCAAGGAGAGGAGCAAGGGGAGGTGCAAGGAGTGGAGCAAGGGGAGGTGCAAGGAGTGGCACTAGGAGAGGTGCAAATAGTGGCGCAAGGAGTGGTGCAAGTAGAGGCGCAAGGAGAGGCGCAAGGAGAGGCGCAAGGAGAGGCGCAAGGAGAGGCGCATGGAGAGGCGCATGGAGAGGCGCATGGAGAGGTGCATGGAGAGGCACAACTGCCCACAATGCTTGTTCCTCCAGAAGTAGGGGCACATCAGGAAATTGAGATTCATGCGGTGGTATCAGCCGAGCAAGCCACTAGTCCTGATGATCCATTGTCTTCCAGATCCCCAGCAAGGAAAAGGTCAAGGAGGGCTAGTACAAGTTCTTCTTCAAGCCCCCTTCCTTCTGATGATCTAGATCTTGATTGACAGCCACCAATGCAGTCTGAGAGGGAGGCTTGCCATGAGCCCACAAAGCTAGGTAAAAGGAAGGTTCCCACAAGGCTTTCAGTTATCGGTGATGATTATGACGAAGAAGAAGTAGAAGTGGTGTATTCTGCTGTTGATGAACAGTCTGACGATGACGACCCAGTCATCCCAGTCGTCACTCCAGCCCCAGCGGGCATGCAGCAGACAGACATTTTTACCCTATCCAAAAATGCTGCTGCGCAGGATGTGTGCGGCGCAGCACCACTGGTACCACCACCAACACAGGTAACACTAACTACTACACCAACACCTACACAGTCCTGCAAAGCATCAAACATGCTAACTGAGTTAGATTTTTACACTTTCCATTACCCTATATCACTATCTAATGCAACTTCAGGGTTTAGCATAATTATTTCTCTGGCTCAGCACATATTCAGGTTTCAGACCTTTGATTCCCCCACTGGGCCAAGTTAATTACTCTGCTCCCCAGCAAAGGGAACAAATTCCTACACATACAAAAGGAGCAATTATCAGTGATTGACCCAGCTCCTAGGAAATGGAAAGGTGTGGGGAAAACTACGTGATAATAAGCTTGTCACACTTCACCTGGGCTGGTATATCCCAGACCACCTACAACAAAGGGAGAGGGCCAGACATTTGGAGCCAAAACAGGGAGTACTTGCCTTTAAGGTTTTGGTGGGAAGGGATCTGTCACTGATGTCAGCTAGGGTTGACGCTGAAGCCCCCAGAGGAGCAGAAAACATTTGAAGTCATCATAATGGATAGTCCCATAGGCTATGCAGGAGGGTTTTGACAGGAGTAGGGGGATGTTGTGGCATCCTAAGTTTGAACAGAGGTACCTGACATCTAGAACTGGCCAGCCCTGTAAAAGCCCCTAAAAGGAGAGACAGCAGAGAAGAAGCTGGGCTAGAGAGCGAATGATGGTGGAATGATGCACAGCTGGATAGAGAAGGCAGCTGATGCCCTGCTAGGATGGACTATGGAGTTTGACGCCAGCTGGCACCCAGAACTAGGATATTTCTCCCCTGGGCAGTGATGCTGCACCCCTTTATGACCCCTAAGAACCAGCTGGGGGAAGGCACCTGGACTTCAATGCCCCCCTAGATGCCCTTCAAGACAGCCTGCAGGTTTGGGGGCCTGGAGAGAGTAGGCAGGTGTGTGCTTGGCTGATTGGTTGTTGAGGGGCTGCAGAAGATTAACCCACCAGCAGGATAGGAGCACAAGGAGCCAGACAGAGGAGAATGGTGGTGCAGAGAGCAAGAAAATCCAGATCCCCACAAAGTGTGCCCCTTTAGAGGCCAGGAGGCCTTTTGGAAATACTCCTGCTAGCTAGGACTGGCCACAAGGAGAAAATAGAGCAGAGGATGAATACAATCAGCCACATGGGCCCAGAGCTCTGCATCTTCAAAACTGTAACTTATAAACAGTTAAGAACGAGAGTGTGATGTTCCACCAGGGTTTCTCTGATTCCCCTAGGGAGGAACATGCCTCTGGGGGATCGCTGCATTCCTCTTTTTAATTGAACTTAGGGATGTGCGTGTGTGGGGTCTCCTCTACTCACTATGTGCCGCCAGGCACCCCATTGCCTGGGTGCTGGTACACGACTGAATCCTTGTCCCCCATCCACGGACCCCAGTGCTTGGAGGAAGCCCATGACAATTACAAGTGCCCTGTGTACCCCATCTTCCGGGACACCAAAGAAGAAAGACTCACTTAGAGTGAAGCTCCCACGTACTCCCAGGGGAATTTGTGCCACCTCTCGCTACCTGTGAGTGACGGGAGGGGGGGGTGGGGTGGAGGTCACAACATAGCAGCATACATTTGTGAGGATACAGGAGTGGAAGAACGTGCACCAGCTTTGCCCACTTGCTGGCTGGAACAGGGCCGTGGCACAGCAGAGTCAGGAAACAGTTTGGAAGCAAAGGTGTGGGTTCCCTGCCCTGCCACAAGAAAAAGAAGTAAAAAGGCATGTGGGTGCCAGGGTAGTACTGGGCACCCTGATTAAAATAAACGGTCTGCCATATGCTGCCCTACCAGGTCACAGCAGGAGAAACGCCGCTCATTTCCTAATTATAAACTGGGCAGGATTTACCTCATAACATCCTTCGAGAGAGGATTTGCATAGATTGTTTTGCTATGGTGGCCCCTGGCTTATCATGGCCCCCACCGACTATTTGTAGAGTGGGAGCTTCAAGGAGCACAGCACAACCTCAAGTAACGTTCACACATTTGTTCTTCGTTTCAGGGTGCATTGAATGTTGACCCTCATACAAGGTTATCTTGATTTCAAGCATTCCCTGAGCTGGAGCGTTTGGTCTTGAGTTTTGGAGAGTGGGGACACCTACAGGTTAGTTCTACGACTACATTATAGTTAAGTTCAAGTTCCGAAATTTGTATAGCGCACTACTCACCCAGAGGGTCTCAAGGCGCTTGAGGGAGGGAGGTGCTTTACTTATCGAATATCCAGGTTTTTAGTTGTTTTCTGAAGGAGAGGTGGTTCTGTGTAAGGCGGAGGTGGGTGGGGAGGGAATCCCAGGTCTTGGCCGCTAAGTAGGAGAAGGATCTTCCTCCCATGGTGGATCTGTGGATGCGCGGAATTGCGGCGAGGGCTTGGTTGGACGATCGTAGTTGGCGGGAGGGGGTGTAGAAGGAAAGTCGCGTGTTGAGGCATTCGGGTCCTAGGTCGTAGAGGGCTTTGTGTGCGTGGGTGAGGAGACGGAACGTTATTCTCTTGTTGACAGGGAGCCAGTGGAGGTCTCTCAGGTGGGCGGAAATGTGAGCTTGCCGAGGGATGTCCAAAATGAGTCTGGCTGAGGCGTTTTGGATGCGTTGGAGTTTTTTCTGTAGTTTGGTTGTGGTTCCGGCGTAAAGGGTGTTTCCGTAATCCAGTCGGCTTGTGACCAGTGCGTGGGTGACCGTCTTTCTTGTTTCGGTGGGGATCCAACGGAAGATTTTTTTGAGCATGCGTAGGATGTTGAAGCATGATGATGAGACGGCGTTGACTTGTCTGGTCATCGAGAGGGAGGAGTCCAGGATGAAGCCCAGGTTACGTACGTGGTCCGTAGGTATGGGTGCGGTTCCCAGGGCCGGTGGCCACCATGAGTCGTCCCAGGCAGAGGGGGATGACCCTAAGATGAGGACTTCCGTTTTGTCTGAGTTAAGTTTAAGACGGCTGTTCTTCATCCACTCGGCTACTTCTTTCATTCCTTCGTGTAATTTGGTTTTGGCGGTGTTTGGGTCTTTGTTGAGGGAGAGGATCAGCTGGGTGTCGTCTGCGTAAGAGATGATGTTGAGGTTGTGTTGGCATGCGATGGATGCGAGGGGACTCATGTATACGTTGAAGAGGGTGGGACTGAGTGATGATCCTTGTGGTACGCCGCAGATGACTTCGGTGGCCTCTGATTTAAAAGGGGGGAGGCGGACTCTCTGGGTTCTTCCGGCGAGGAATGAGATGATCCAGTCCAATGCTTTTCCTTGTATTCCGACGTTGCTGAGGCGTTGTATGAGGGTGCTATGACAGACTGTGCCGAAGGCTGCGGATAGGTCAAGTAGGATGAGGGCGACTGTTTCTCCGTTGTCCAGTAGTGTTCGGATGTCGTCTGTTGCTGCGATGAGGGCGGTTTCGGTGCTGTGTTTGGCTCGGAAGCCGGACTGAGAAGGGTCGAGGGATTTGTTGGATTTGAGGAAGGCGGCGAGCTGACTATTGACGGCTTTCTCAATGACTTTGGCGGGGAATGGGAGGAGCGAGATGGGGCGGTAGTTCTTAAGTTCGGTGGGGTCTGCTGTGGGTTTCTTCAGAAGGGCGCTGAGTTCGGCATGTTTCCAGTTTTCCGGGAAGGTAGCGGAGTTGAAGGAACAGTTGATGACATCGCGGAGGTGGGGTGCGATGATGGAGTCTGCTTTGTTGAAAATGTGGTGGGGACATGGGTCGGTAGGCGATCCTGAGTGGATGGAGTTCATCAGGCGGATGGTGTCTTCGGTGGTGATTGGGTTCCAGGCGCAGAGGTTGCTAGAGTGCTGTTTTGGTTCGGGGGGTAGGTGGAGTGGACTGGTCTTCGGACTGGTTTTCAAAGCTGTTATGTATTTCGGCGATTTTGTTGTGGAAGAATGAGGATAGAGAGTCGCAGAGGTCTTGGGAGGGAGTGATGTCGTTGGTGCCGGCGGTGGGGTTAATAAATTCTTTGACGATGTTGAATAGTTCCTTGCTGTTTTGGGCAGTGTTGTCAAGTCGATCCTTGAATGCTGATTTCTTGGTGGATCTGATCAGTTGGTGGTGTTTGCGGGTGGCGTTCTTGAAGGTGGCTAGGTTGTCAGTGGTTGGGTTTTTTCTCCAGGTTTTCTCGAGAGTACGACAGAGCTTCTTGGATTTCTTAAGGTCATCGTTGAACCAGGGGGCTTTTTTGCTACCTTGCTTGATTAGATGGTTTTTCAGGGGTGCTAGTACGTCGGCGCTGTGGGTGATCCATTGTGTGAGGTTAGTGGCTGCTTGTTTTGGGTCCGATGATATGGCAGGGGGGTTTTGGTGAAGCGATGTGAAGAGCTGGTCGGTGGTGATTTTGTTCCAATTTCTTCGAGGAATAGGTTGTGGGGGGTTGTGGGTCGTGGTCTTTTTGTAGTTGAAGTGAACGCAGCTGTGGTCCATCCAATGGAGAGCTGTGGTGTGATCGACGGAGATGTGCTTGCTGGAGGTGAAGATAGGGTCGAGCGTGTGTCCGGCAAGGTGGGTGGGGGTGTCAACAAGTTGTTTGAGTCCGAGATTGGCCAGGTTGTCTAGGAGGGTGGTGGTGTTGCTGTCGTTTTTCTTTTCCAGGTGGAAGTTGAGGTCTCCCAGTAGAATGTAGTTCTCAGAGGGGAGGGCATGTGGGCTGATGAAGTCAGTGATGTCTTAGCTGAATTGTGTGCGGGGTCCTGGTGGTCTGTAGATGAGGGTGCCTCTGAGTGTGGTTTTGGGGTCGGTGTGAATCTGAAAGTGAAGGTGTTCGGCGGAAGTGAGGTTATCGTCGGAACTGGTCGTGATGCGAATGGAGTTCTTATGGACGATAGTGATGCCTCCTCCTGTTTGGTTGGTGCGATCTTTTCGGATGATCTTGTAGGCGTCCGGGATGGCAATAGCGATGTCGGGTGCTGATGAGGCGTTCATCCATGTTTCTGTAAGGAAGGCGACGTCCGGCGATGTGGTGTCGAGTAGGTTCCAGAGTTCAATGGAGTGTCTGTGGACTGAGCGGGTGTTGAGCAGGATGCACTTCAGGTGGTTAGTGTCGGAGTTCTGTTTGGCGTTTGTGGATTTGGTGTGGGTCCTGATGCAGTCGAACTTGCAGGAGTGGCAGGTGAAGGGTCCATGGGTGTGTCCTGGGGCGGCTTGGTAGCAGTTTGGTGGTCGGCCGGGATTGAGTGCAGAGAGGGTTGCGGCGTCAAACATTATGCGAGTGGAGTGGGTTTTGCGGGGGACAGGGAGTCTGGCGCTGGGCGCGGTCCAGGCGCGGACGGGCGTAGACGGGCTTACCGGGCGTGAACGCTGCACGCAAAAGCATCTGTCATATGTGGACAGTGGAGGGGGCGGGGGCGAGGGAGGAGCAGCTGGGAGGCGGGAGCGGGGTGGAGAGCCGGGAAGGGAGGCACAACAACAAACAACAAGATGGCAGCAAGCCAAAAGCGAAACAGGATTGGGGCACAATCGAAATGAACGCGATGAAAATGGCAGTGGCACCGGCACAGACAAGCACAACTGAAATATTCTGGCAAAAGGCAGCGCAGCACAATTTAAAATTCTTGAAAGCGCACTTTCGCAATAGCGCTACAATATCAATGTAATATGCAATCAGGCACGAATAATAGCGCTACAATACCAATGTAATATGCACTCAGGCACTGATAATTGTGGGAGCAATGCGAGGTAGCAGAGAGCAATTCGGGAGTATAGCGCTACGATACCACAGGCGGCAAGCAGATCAGGGAGCAGCGTGAGGAGCGACCGCGTCTGAGGGGATCAGGACGGTCACAGCGCTATAGCACGAGAGTGGAGCCTAAACTATCAGTGGGAGGGAGGAGCAGCTGGGAGGCGGGAGCGGGGTGGAGAGCCGGGCAGGGAGGCACAACAACAAACAACAAGATGGCAGCAAGCCAAAAGCGAAACAGGATTTGGGCACAATCGAAATGAACGCGATGAAAATGGCAGTGGCACCGGCACAGACAAGCACAACTGAAATATTCTGGCAAAAGGCAGCGCAGCACAATTTAAATCTCTTGAAAGCGCACTTTCGCAATAGAGCTACAATATCAATGTAATATGCAATCAGGCACGAATAATAGCGCTACAATACCAATGTAATATGCACTCAGGCACTGATAATTGTGGGAGCAATGCGAGGTAGCAGAGAGCAATTCGGGAGTATAGCGCTACGATACCAGAGGCGGCAAGCAGATCAGGGAGCAGCGTGAGGAGCGACCGCGTCTGAGGGGATCAGGACGGTCATTATGGGGATTGAAACAAGTGAAGAAAGACTAGGACACCCGTGGTTGTTTTGAATGCTAAAGTTTTATTGACAATATTGCTGAAGAGCAATGCTTATACTTATTATCATTCCCTTCGGGCATATTTATCATCCCTTTTGACACAGCTGAATATTAATAGGTGGCTATTCACATCTATGAGGTGATCCCTTGACAAAGCTACTGGGACTGCCTCATATACATTAGTGTGGCACCCTGACAAAGCCAGTTAGCCCACCTTCTATATACTGATGTGGTGATCCATTGATAAAGCCTGTAGGTCTGCCATATAGATAGAGACGTGGTGCACCCTTGAGAAAGCTAGTAGGCCTGATGTATATATAATGACACTTCCTTGTAGTGTATACTTGGTTCCCAGTAAGAAGACAGTTACTATTACTATTACTTTTGAAGGATCCATATCCTTTGCAACTAAATCCTAATTTCTTACACTCCAACTCCTGATAGGGGCAACAAATACATTTGAGGTCCTCTGAGCTGTAAGCAAAGCTTAATGGGGCACAGGATATATACAGAAACGCATATTCCACTATGACTCACAAAAATTGCATATCATCATCTGCACACCTGTTCTCCCAAGGAGCCTACACCCAAAACATGTAATGAAGACCACTGGAGTAAATTGTCTAGGGTTGTAGAATAGCCTCCGCCCAAGTCTAAGAGTCATAGCAAATATATGAAACTCCGAAAGAATTTGAAAACGTAACTTTCCTGGGTCATCTTCACTGCAAGGGCAGCTTTAGCGCTGGTGGCGCCCTGTGCTACAATCTTTTTTGGCGACCCCCAATTCCTCCCTCCCCCATGATCTCCTTCTCGTATTCCCTCCCAATAGCCAGTCAAAAGTGCCCCTCATCTTACATTTTATTTGCTTTAAAGCACAGATACAGGCAGATTTTACTAATCTACCCAGCCATCCACATATAATGCAGACCTGTTCTTTGCAGCAGGCATATTAACCTTTTTACTCTGCGCTACTGTATGGCGAGTCAAAACTACCAGGAGGCAAAATTACGATCTTTCTCATTAGGACGAACATTAAACTCAAGAGTTATCTGGACATTTTTATTGCTGCCTGAAAGCTGGATGCACAAGGAACTCTGTAGCAGGTGCTTTTAAACGTGTTCTTGCTAAACACAGTGCCCATCCCTGCGGTCAGTGCTCCCCTTCCAGGCCAGTGCCCCCTTCCAGGCCAGTGCCCCCCTCCAGGTCAGTGCCCCCCCTCCAGGTCAGCACCCAGTGCGGCCACACCAGTCGCACTGCCCTAAAGCAGGCCCTGTCCACGTGCACGACATGTACCTTCACTTATGCTGTTTGGCAATGGGGAGAAAACTTAAAGCATCGCATAGCACTCCACAAAACTCCCAGATGCACATCAATGAATAAGCCTTTTCTGAATGTCAGATGTCAGTGTTCCAAGCTTCTGGTGGCAAATGGGAACTTCACAGTTGAAGCCATAGAATTGAAAACTGTCACCCACCATCAGCAATGCAGTATATTTTTGGAAAGTTTACTATGTTTTACTTATCTGTGAAGAGATTGCTTCCCAGGAGTATTCTTTGATCAGCGGGGTTGCATAATGGGTTTTCATAAATACCTTGAGAGTGAGAATGAAGGTTTTGAACATCACTTAGGAATTCATAGTGAGAAGAAAACCCAGGACTTGAAAATGGTTTCCGATGGAGCTACATATTCCCTTGTATACACATAAACACGGAGCTAGATGCACATTCCACACCATGAGGAGCTAACGACTTTATACATCAGGAAAACAATACATACATGTTTTTGGGATTAATGCAAAGGCACCAAAGCAGGGCTGAGGAATTCTACAATGCAAACCTTTCATTGTTATTTATTTATTCAGGAATTCCCTGATCTGCTACATGTAACCATTAGGTTCCCTCAAAGCGCAGAATGGAGTAAGTTCTATCCTATCTCAAATGGAAGGAGCATGGCCGGGGGTAGTTGCATGGCCAACGAGCCGGGGTGCAGTCCATAGCCTGATCTTCTGTGAATGAGGTCCCTCGGAGTCTGGAAGGTCCATCAGGAAAGCGAGGCTCAATAGTTGACTTTTCGAGAGTTTCCTCAAGCAAATGTGATTGCGTATTGATGTTAGGGGAGGGCTTAGGGAGTTCTCTTGAATTTCCAAGGATCTGCCTCAGTGCTTCCTCTGTATGAATGATTATTGCTTGAATACCTTTGGAGCTGATGAGTGGAGGTTTCGGGCTGCGGTGTGGCATGGACGTTGATTTTGCAAGTAATTTACACATTGTTCAGTAGTAGGCTATGTGCAGGGTGCAGAGGGCCATGGATTTATCCTGCCTGACTGGTACCCAGTGGAAAGTGTTTGGAGTGGACTTGATGTGGCCCAACTTACATAGGGGAGGCCACTTTCTGGTTGCTTGTTTTTGTAGACTTCGCAGCCGGACAAAGGACATTTTGGGGAGGTCAGTGTAAATGCTGTTACTGTACTCCGAAAAAGAATATCTCTGTTTTTTCCACCAATGATGAGTTTGGAGTCGTGGGATCGTATTGCTAAGGCTAGCTATGGCTGATCCTTCTAACCACTGCATTGACTTGGAACGAATGTCGGCTCAGAATCGAAGATTCAAGTTTTCTAGCCTGAGGCGTGGTGGAGACAGAGTCCTGATACCCGGAGGTAGTTGTTTGTGGTGAGTGAGGTCCACTTTCTTCCATTACCAGGATCCCAGCCTTGGTTCCATTCATGCAGAGACAGCTCTCTGTCATCCAAGCATGAAGCGATGGTAATGGCTCTATTTAGGGTTATAGAAGTCAATCTTGGCACCATCTGCATGTGTTTGAAATGTACTTGACACTGCAGGAAGCGTGCTGTTGGGTGTTCGTAGGTGTTGAGCAAAAGAAAGGAAAGATAGAAGCTTGGTGTGACGTCGCATTAACCAGGAGCTTGGAAGATTCAGATGTTGTGATCCTATATTTTTTTTAATGAAATTGGAAATAAATAAATTAAACAACTAAATAAGTTGCAGCAAACAAAACTGGTGCAAATCAATATAGGGCACAGGAGTTCAGCAACATGAGCCCTTTATTTACGATTATACAATTTGTAACCAAGAATAGGGGGGAATCAAGAAGAAAACAAGAAAATAAACAAGCACCAAAGAATAAAGCTTGCCAACAACCACAATGCAACAAATACAGGGGAGTGCAAGGTTGACGCCTCTTATTGAATTCCGCTGAGGCCCTCGTTCATATTTCATCGCCCCGTGATGCATTTCAGAGCACAGAAGCAATAAACATTTTGTGAACACAAAAGACTGCACCGAAGCAGACCGTATGCAGATTGATTACGGCTGAAATGGCAGCCTATTAGGAAACAAAAAGGACGTTGAACTGTCGGCTGATTGCTCAGAATGTTACATTTGGCAGTAGTTTAACTGTTATTTGCTACCACTTATTGTAATTCATACAAAGAAAGGTTGCAGCGCACAGAGATGCAAGCAGTCCTATTGATAGGTAAAGACCCAGGCCGAGGTCCATTTCTTGGTATATCCTCAGATCAATGGGACACTACAAAGTTACCACCTTCAGATTCAAAAAAACAAAATGGGGTGGTAGCAGCTTCCTCACTGGAGTAACCAAACAGCGATATCTCTTGCCGATACACATTAGATCGGCTTCCTCTCTACAGGTCTTCAGAAAGCTCGTAAAAATCTGGCTTTTCAGTCTTTAGTCCTCCTTACTGGTCCACCTGTGCTCTCTGCTAAGCTAGCCTTTGGGGCCAGATGTACGACCTGCAAAATAGCGCCTCGCAAATTGCGACTCATTTGTGACTCGCAATTTGCGAGTTGCTATTTGGCATGTACAACAGTGTGTTTAACACTGTTTGCGATACCCAATGTGGTTGCAAATTGCTAGGCTCATGAATATTAATGAGGATCTCTCGCAATTTACGTGCCCATTGGGAATGACAGGCCCTTCCAGGGATGGTGGCCTGCTGGGCTCAGCAGACCACCATGTCTAGGAATGCTTTTAAATAAAGCAGTTTTTAAAAAAAAATGCACCCTGTTTTCCTTAAAGGAAAACGGGCTGCATTAAAAAAAAAATAATAATAACGTTTTGGTTTCCTTTTTTAAGGGCAGGTTGCCTGCCCTTAAAAAATATTTTTAGAGTCAGTCATAAAGTGGAAGGGGTCCCCCGGTGACCCCTTCAAAATTGCGACTGCATTACCACCTTCTTGAAGAGGGTTGTAATTTGCGAGTGTTTTGCGACCGCAGTTGCGGTCACAAAACATTCATACATTGCTTTGCGGACGCTATTAGGATTAGGAAGGGAACGCCGCTTCCAAATAGCAACTCACAATTTCTAAACAGCAAGTCGCAAATAAATTGTGACTCGCTATTTAGGAATTGTACATGTCCCTGGGCCATCTTACAAGCGCAAACGGGTCGCAAACCCTGGGGTTTATGTTGTGCTCTCCAACTGGTCTAACTTAGCATAACATAAATTACTAACCGTTCTCTGTTTTTGTTCTCATAGCAGGTGTTCACTGTTAGCGAGGTTTTAAACAGGTTCTAGACAAATAGAACTGCACAACCCCAAAATTCTCCTTTTAATCATTAGATTTTGTTTTTTCAATAGGATACATGTAAGCAAGCAGCTCATCTCTAAACATAAGATTCATGTGTTTCCCAAAAGCATACAGTAATTTCCATGGACCTTCGTTCGAAAGAGACCGCAGAGCACATATCTAGAACTCCTCGATATCTAGTTTAGCTTCTGTAAACTACACCCTACTTTCCTTAGCTCTAGTCTATGCACCCCAAGATTTACTCTTGGTCCCAGGCGCTTTCACTGTCTGGTACATACGCCAGACCCAAGATTACAAATCAGCTAAAGGCACCGCGTCAGCTCCTCTCACCCCAAGGCAAAGCTCATGGTGCCACCGGAAGTCATCTACCAACAGCTTCCTCTTCCCCTGAGTGCTGACATCGAAAACAGAAACCAGAGCCTTAAAGGGTCTGCCACCTGCCACTAATGCTAGAATAGATTTCCCAAAAACATTGCCATTGGGATTCAAATTTCAAATAGGATACATTGTCAATAGTCTTTCACACAGACACTTTGGCTCAGTTGCAGTATTCATGATTTCCCAAGTAATTCCTAATTTCTTGTGAGAACTTCAGAGTCCCAGTGCAATATAGCCCCTTTTCCTAATACTGTAACTACTAATGCGCATCATATCAGGGAAGGGCAAATAATGAGACATATTCTAGCCAAACTGTAATGGGGCCTATGTTCACAAAAAGAACTCACCATTAGGAGCAGAGGAGCCCCGGCCACGAGGACTATGAGGCCTACCCTCAGTAATGACCAGGAGGCTCCAAGTCAGCTTCCACAAATCTAAGAATCTTAAGACCATTGTCCGTCATCAAATCATACAATTTGGTAGTATGTTTGGACGTAGATTTTGCATTTATCAACCTATTTTTTACTTGACTCAATGGACCTATAAATACGGAACAAGCACCCATTGTGTTAGTAAGCCAGAAGAGTGGTCGAATTTAAAGATACCTCTTTCCTGAAAAGATTAAGATTAAGGAATCAACATTTAGGGCTCGATTACAATGCCATAGGAAACAGCTCCAATCCTCGTTCTGAGCCATTTCATTGGCATCGTAATTGGCTGTTCGGAAACCTTTCCGACCAACCCATTTTGATGGGGTCGTTGAAAAGGAATCCAAACCGGATTTCCAAATGGCAGACTGGCTCTCCGAGCCCGTCGGAGGCCATTCGGAAAGCCTCCAGTAATCCCTCGGTTGGCTCTTTCCGCCAGAGGGATAACGATGGCAGATTCCCACAGCCTTTCTGTGCCAGCCTTTTCAACACAGAAAGGTTGTGGGACTCCCACTTTGGGGGCCCTAGCAGGGCCCCATGGGTGCAAGGCTGGTGGATGGTGGCCTAGGGGGCACTTATGGTGCCCCCCTGTTGATCCCTGCACCCGGTGTCAGAAACCTTGAGGTGCCTGCCATGGAGTTCAGGGATGAACTGCACATCAGCTCTTTACAATGAGAGTATGCCTTCCGGTCAGAATGCATGCTCCCATTGTAAAGAATAGGAGTGCGTCCGAACAGTGGGGCCGATTAGGATGGCGGTGAATCCGCATCCTCTGGGCCGGCGGAAGCCACCGCCGGCCTGGAGGATGCGGATTCACCGCCTTGGACTGCGAAAACACCACCAGCCACATTAGGATGGCGGTGGGATCAGCGGCGGACGGCAAGTCCGTCCAGCGCTGATCCGGGGTGTGTGTACCCAAATATGGTGGCGGTGTCTGCAAGACACCGCCAGCCATATTATGATGCAGGCGGAAACATGCTTTTCCACGGCGGCTATTCCGCTGTGGAAAAGCATGTGGTCTTTTGTGTTTGGGGGCCCGTTGCGAGCCCCCAGGGTGTTGGGGGTGGGGGGTGCACATGGGGGGTACCTATGGTACCCCCCTGCTTTGGCATGCACAAGGTGGCAGGCACCACGCGGTGCCTGCCAAGTTGTGCATGCCAAAGTTAAACATGCATATTTTACATGGCGGCGGGTGCTGCTCAGAGCAGCACCCGCCGCAATGTAAAATATACGGGATGTGACCGCCAGGGTGGCGGTCACATTCTAATTGCTACGGAGGGACCGCCGCTGCCCCTGCAGTTGGTCCCTCCACCTCGGGGGTGGCGAACTGACGCAAGTCCATCCGCCATCCTAATCGACCCCACAGTTCGGTTGCATCCTAATTGCTGTGTTTGGACCGACGACAGGAGGTCGTTCGGTCCCAGTTCCCACACGATGTCGGAGTCCGTCCTACATCGTAATCAGGGCATTAGTTTTGGGTAGATCTTAAAACAGGGAGCAAAAAGCCACACATGCAGCTACAGAACAGTTTATGAAAGAGTGGGTTTGACGTGGCCTATTGGAAAAATTGTTTAACTGAATTCATGATTTTGCAACCCAATCTATTTTACAGTAGACTCAATATTTTATTATGCTTAATATGAGATATGCGTGTACATATTGCAAAATAGACAAAATAAAAATATGTGGCACTTTAAGACGTATATTCTGTAACTGAGTAGCATCAACAGAATTCCAGCATAAAATGTGTTATTGTATATCTGACATACTTTTTTAATAGAGAGAATTATGTTCATGGCTTATGACTATGACTTGGAAACCGAGAGGTACAGTGTAGAGTGACTCTTTTATATATATTGTATTGCAGTTCTCCAGAACAATGATTGCTTTTGAATACAGTAGGGATGTAGTAGGGATCTTCGAGGACTGATTACAGGAAGTACTAAATGTTAAGACAATCGCTTTAGATAAGCCTTAGGAATGGGTTATAAAATGTGATGATATTTGTAGGGGTGTGTAAAATTGCAAAGTTGTTGTTCTAGCAAGCTTGGAGTGCACAAAATAAATAAATGTTCCAAAGTTCTAAACAAGTTGGAATTTTCATGTGAAAGATGGTCCATCTTTCACCAGTTTTTTTATATTCAGGAGGTGTAGTATGTGTTGAGTCATTCATGGGAAAAAGCAAGGTATGACCAGTGTCGACTGCTACAATGCAAAACAAAAGTGGTGAAGTGGGGGAGTGCAGAAGGATTGCGGGAGGGGAGCACAGGGGGTGGTAAAAATAAATAAATAAAAGACTTTCATGATACTGCCGTCCGACTCTCGCCTCAGTACTTCTTTGCTCTCCATGGGACACATCACAGACTCCCCATCCAATCCAGAAACTGTTCTCATGCTATACCTAGCATGAGAGCAGCATGGGGATTGGCCTGAGCGGGCTGGTTTGATGCTCGATCAGGCACATGGAGTCTGTGCTGTGTCTCCACCTGGTTGTGAAATACAACTGAGTTGGAGAAACCTAAGTTCCCATGTCTGTTTGGCCAGCCTGGGACAGCTGGCCAAACAGAGATGTGCACTTGTAGCAGTGAGGACCACTCCTCCCAGCCTCCCGGTGTCAGTCATGATGGCCAAACCCTGCCCTGCCCTTGAATCTGCATACCAGGACTAGCAAGGCAAAATAAAATAATGAAAACATGTTTTCTTATGATTTTATTTTTCCTTTATTCACAGCTCAGATAGCAGTGGGGCTGTGCTCCCCCGCCTTAATGGAGGAGCTACCGCTGGATATCACCCATTTCCAAAACGCTTTCAAGTTACAGTGGCACCAAAGTTTCAGGATACTTATGGGGAAAAGATAAGCAAGGTGTGCAACTGCATAAAAATACTAGTTAGTTATGTACATATCATGGTTTCACACAACTTGTGAGAAAAAGCTGAGCAATGTACTCACTTACATACATTGCTCGCACCGTCTTTCGTTCACAAGATAAAAGTATGTGAGTGCATTGAAAAAGCGTGAACTTTGGATAGGATAATAATTGGGACCTCTGTGAGACTACACATGAATAAAAAACTTTACATACTTCCTAGATCTTTTTGAGACTTTGAGCACATATGATCAATGTTAATGATTTCTAGAAAAGTAGAAATAAATGTTTTACCTTCCAGTGAACGAGTTTTAAACTGTTCAGTCCTCTGCACTGTTTGTGGTACAACTGGTATAAAATAAAATGTGAAAAGAAAGCTTCAGCTTATTCGGAATCCAGGAGCAGGAACACATGTAGCCTGCCATGGTGAGGCAGACTTGGATAAGTGCTAAAAGGGAAGGAAATATGCAGGTGTGGCCGGCATGGCTCATGGGTGGCTGGGCGGGCACGGGTGTTCAGGTGGGGGTCACAGGATCACGCCGGTCGGTTCTTGCATCTCTGCTCCTGCTCTCCTTGAGCACCTCAAGAAACAGGAAGCGGACCCCACTAATCAATCACAACGCTGCAGTGCAGCATTGTGATTGGTGAGCACCCAGGCTCCCCTGACCAATCACAATGCTGCAGCAGCATTGTGATTTGTTTTGAGCTTCCTGGTTTGACGCTCCAATAGGAAATGGGAGCCTGGGCTTGTTCTCCATGCTGCATTGCAGCCTGCATGGAGAAGGAGAGAGTGCACATTACTGGTTTGGGCAGTCCGAGAGGGCCGACCAAACAGTCATTGCACACTTGAGTGGGCAAACCACTCCGCCCCTGCCCTGCTCAAAGAGCAGAGCAGCTCCTACCACTCACCCGTCGGCAAAGCAGTAGGAAGCTGAACTAAAATGATAACGCAAAGTAATTATCCTTTTAGGTTTTGCTTGCCACTGATCAAAAGCAGTGGGGCGACGCTCCTCCTCCATAGTAGAGGAGCCACCCCTGGAAATATGAGGTTCTATTTCACAATTATATAGTCACAGCTGTAATAATTAGGTGGGGGTGAATTTAAAACGTAACCCACAAAAAAAATTCCCACACCACATATTGTACTGTCCCAGAGGAGCAACCTGATGAGTCACCCACCCAGGTCCCTAAAGATGTAGCATCACCCCCACCACCCAGCCTCATTTGGATTCTCCGTGTGGCGCTCCCCAGGAACACCCGGTTTTCTATGGAGGGGTTGAAGCCTGAGCCTCCATGTCCATTCTGGAACAGGGCCAGAAAATGGTGGCTGGGGAGGCAAGATAGGCAGGAAGTACATTGTCAAGAAAGGGTGGAAAGGGTGAAGCGTTAGTTGCTGGGGTGGTGGGACCACCTGGACACCTCTAAACTATTTATTACACACCTGTCTTGACATTGGGATACTCCGCCTACTACCTGCAGGTCAGATTTTCCCATTCTCCCTTGACTAGACATGCATATCTAAAGATTTTCTCAGCCCTCGTGCAGACAACAAGGGGTTGGGACTGCAACTCAGGCCCATAATTCCCTGGGTTGGTTGTGCAACATGTACACATGTAAGGATTTTGGCTCTGCATCTCACACAGCAAATGCACGGGTCAGGGTGTAGGCTATGCCACATATGCACAGGACAGAGCATGCAACTTACAAAGCTTGTGCACAGTTCAGGGCATTTGGTCTTCATCACATGCATAATCATAAGTAGTTCTGGAGCTCACGTCCATTCCCCTGGTTTGGGTGGACGTCATCCTGCAGCAAAACACACGTGTGGGGCTTAGTCTAGCAGGCCATGTCAGCACGATCTGGTTCTGCAGCAATTGTGCACGTCATGGGCTCCTATATGTTTGTCCATAATACCTCCAAATTAGCAGATTGATTCTGCAACACATAGCGTGTCTTATATATAGTGTGAATAAGTGAGCCCTTGACACACACATAACCACATGCACACCCAAGGACAGCTTTCTCAGAAAACTGCTCAAGAGAGGCTGGAAAACCTCCCATAAACAGAGTCCTGTGAGAGCCCTGTGTGAATGGGAAAGAGCGGATCTTGAGTAATGGTGGGGAGTCATAGAGGTTGTTGTTTTTACACTTTGGCTTCTTCAGTGGTTTTGAGAAACTGAGATTTTCGATACAGGATGATGCTTGTCTTTTGCATACTACCAGGAGACATGAGTGTCATGCACTGACAGTGTACTGACAGCTGTGCCCCAGCAGAGGTTCCAGGGCCCAAGTGGGCACACTGCAGTGTTGTGATTATGTGTGACTATTGCCCTTATAAGGACATCTTCTGGTAGGGTGATGGCTGAGATCCTGAGAGACAATTGTAGACTCCTATCTGGGAATGTTAGAGGCATTGCTCGCACAGATAAACACCACAGGGTTTTAGTTTAGTTGAAAAGTGCAGAGCTGAACTTGCTGTCCCAATTGGAATGGGCTATTCTACATAAGAGGTGGAGTGGCCTCTAGGATAACAAATTGTTTTATACACATGCTATAGGGCTGTATGTCAGAGTAACATTGATAAACACATTGTCTGGCATAAACACTGTGTCCTAAATATCGTTTGATAAAAATATCATCCTAATGGGTGTAGATTTTCTATTGCTGGGTTTAATATGTGAGAATATTTGTAAATTATATTTAAGACACAGTATTTTTGCCAGACAATGTTCTGGTAACCTACGTCATCTAGGTCATAAATAGGGTACCATTTAAATTGGTGAAGATCATTGTGGACATGGAGGGTAGGAACCTAACTGACTGGGTAATTTGATGGAGAGCAAGTGTAAACATTTATGCATGTAATGATTACACCGCAGACCTGTTCCCTGTGGTTGCAATATTTAACTATCATTATTGACCCATTTTAACCTATGGCAAGGAGTCTTTAGTTGCATTATTGGTCAAATGATAGCTACTTTCTTTGCCCTTCTAATACTAAGTAATCAGGCATGCTCCTCATACTTAGGACAGAAAAAACACTGGTCAATTGGTGGAAAGTCTTTCATCCTGACAACAGCGAATATTCACTCCATTTTAAAATACATAATTTCCACACCAGACTGAACCTGGGACTTTTTCTGATGGGACAGGAACTGGAGAGTAGAATGGCTGCCATGGACAATTTAAAAAAAACTCTATCAGACCATGGTTCTATGCCATTGATTTGTTTGGGTAAATGCATGGCAATATACCAAATGGGTGTTTTCAACTATTTACTGCTGAAAATGCAGCTTAAACATTTTCCGTCAGGAAGGCTCTTCAGAATTGATTCTGTGAAAACACTGGCGCAGTGGAGTTTGTGCCTGTGGAATAGGAGGTATTTAAAGTGTTTATAGCAGCTGCTTGAATAGGAGCCATGTGTGGGACCCACTAACACAGTATTAGACTGGCTGAATAGCCTTGAATCTACAACGAGTGATTCAGAGCCTGTTTGTGATGGACAGCTCAGTCTGAGACTGTGTATCCCACACTATGATGCACGATGTTGATGTGAAAGTCAGCCTCTGCTTATTGGATTGTTGCTAGTTTATTGACAGACCACAGCTCAATAAGTAGGCAAGTTTTTAGAATGATTCATTCAAAATACTATTAGGGATGGTGCAACTTGTTTATTTTGAGATTCTGTATTTCTAGCGTCCATCCTCCCATCTAAGGGCTTCTCATGGGAGTGTGGCCCCTATATGTGATACAGGACATTTGGGAAGAACTAAAAGTATCTCCTGGTGCTGATGGACGTTTTCGAGACCCTTTCAGATCTTCGGAGGAACACGATTCCGGTATTGGATGGTTTGCCTCCTGAATTCTATGACATGCACTGGGATTTACAGGATACTCAAATACTGAGCCTCATTAGTGAATTACAAGAGCTTGGACATCTTACCAACTCCAGAACTACTGTGTGAAGTCATCCTAGGAATGGCCCTTAATCCTGTGAATGCTCACTTAGACAGGATGGCATAGCACTGACTGTCGTTTCATATAACTGGTCTATAACATTTTATTGAAGGTCATGGCTAGCAGGGTCCAGCATATGATGGTCACTACACTGATACTACACAACCAGCATGAATCCATCCACAGATAAAAATGTGTTCAACATTATGACTGAGACAGGAAACTGGGATATATTATTGTGCATTACGTCTTTGTACTTTGAGTTAATACCCTAGAAGGGACTATTTTCATTAGGTCATAAGACAGTGTGTTGTCTACCTCTGTTCCAATTTCCCATTCCACTTTTTGAACTGTTTTTACCCTTTCTTTATCATAAATACTTGGGATGTGAAAGCGGCGAACCCATCCTATGTACACATTGCAAAGGTATGCATCAATGGTTGAAAGTATTGACCAGTTACTGACCACCGAATTGGGTTGGTAACTGATTTGCAATGGGGAAGCTATGTTCCTGAGACAAGTGCTCCTTTGGGAATCATGTCGGGCAGCCTCGGGGTAGGTGTATCAGACAATGGATCAGAGGATCCTTCCGAAATGAGGAAAAAAAATGTAAATGCCCCTTTAAAGGATACAGGCTACTTTAAAATAAAATGGTCTACTGTCTGCAGTGACTTTATCCCTGCATTCACAGCCAATCAGAGGGAGCCACAAATTGAGAACTACCTCATTATTATTATTCATTAGGTTCTCATGCATCCCCCTAAGAATGGACAATTTGCAATGTGACCTATTAATACATAGGATCAATTGTAAATTGCACGAACACATCCACAAATCAGTTGGAGCAAAAATGGTTTATCCATGTTTTTTAATGGGTTGAGTATATCAGTCTAATACAGCATGCTGCAACACTTTTCTTAGTAAAATCATCACACAGAGTATGAGAAGGCTTAAAATTAGGGATGTATAACATTGAAAAGTTTTTTCCACCCTTCGTGAACTTTGTAAGATTTATGTCACATTTCCCGGGAAATGAGGGCTTTCACTGAAAACGAGGGCTTTGCGACAACTTATGTTATATAGGTTCTAACGAAATATTAACAAGATTCTAATACAATTTCTAACAACAAGGTTCTTCATAAGATATTTCTTTGCAGAAAACAGTGCTAGTGCATCAAAAAGTCGAGCCTGGTGTAAATTTGCAGAGAAAAGCTCTGCGAACATTTGACAATCTGAATCTGCCTAGAAGAGCTATACCAAAGAAAAACTTGCAGGACAAATTCTGCATACATTTTCCAGCTTGGTTGACATTGATTAAAGAGAAAATTGTCTAGCTTCTCAGAAAAAAAGTTGCACGGTGAAGGTAAACCAACAAAGAGTGCAAGCTTTAAAATTCCAAAAGTTAGAAACTCCACAAACAGGTAGCAAAAAAATCTTTGCAAAGCCTTGAACACTCAAAATGTTATTAGACTGAGTCAGCTCCAGGGCAGTTGTATAGCTGGAACGAGCAAACTGTGCACGTCTGTTTTTTTTACTATATGAGGCAATGAATACCCAGGCCACTCTAAGGGACTGTCGGCACGACCAATAGGGCTGGACTTTAGAAGATAGTGTAGTACAGGGGTCCCTTCAATCTGTGGGGCGAACCTTTCTATGTGTCTGGATGTCTTTTAAGCTCTGGCAAGACCGAAAGACCGAGTACTTAAGCCACGAAGCCACATCAACAGTGTTTTGCCAATGGACTTAGTAAGAAGTGTTTTCAGAAAGGTTAACTGAACATAATCAAATTGTTTGAAATGTTAAATATGTTAGTTAGAAAACATATGATGTTTATAGTATATTTCATGTTTAAAAAAAGCATCTTGGAGAGTTTTTATTTTTTACTCCGAGGCATCAATTCTTGAATTATTTTGCTCACTTAGAATGCTTTACACAGCACATACATTGTGATAAACGTAAAAGCGTAGATAAATGTCAGTATATGTATGCATTTCTTATAGAATATTCTCTTAAGCACCATTACAAAGTTGTATCTTGTTCACAAAATTTGCCACGTCACATAATGGCTGTGAGATAATATTATTTCGTTGTAGGGCCCATACTAAATTATTCGCACTGTTGAGGGAGGAGGCTAGGATGAAAGAAGTTTTAAGATTACGAGTGTAGAGGGATGTCCTCAGTGGTGTCTGCACTGCGCAGCTCGTGCAGGGGGTGGAAACCGTGAGGCTCACAGTGGGATACCATGGTGGGAGGTAGGTGTGGGCGGTGGGAGTTTCAAGGTTTAGGTCACGTGAAGGGTGAGTGGGCTTCTTTGGTGCTACGGGGCACATCTGCAGAGGCAGGGTCTGATGACTAGTTTGAACAGGTGGGTGTTCAGTGGTTACAAGCACATCTGGCGTGTTCCTGACACGAGCAGAGGAGTGTGTTGCCGACCTGGGCAGGAGGCGGCTGGGGCGCTGAGTCCACATTGAAGGCTTTCATTGCCGCGATTCAGTTCGCAGGTTGGTGTGTGCCTTTGGCAACGACATGATGGCGCCAGTCGACGTCGGCACTGTGGTGTTAACTGCAGGTTTATTCAGTATACTGTTGTGTCCACACATCTGATACCACAAGGAGGCCTGCCTGCAAAGACAGGCACTGCGGGGCCAATGGCCCAGCCGCTCACTGCTCGGACCTTCTGAGGTGACCCTGGAAACAATGGCGGTGGATTTAAAAACATCAAACTGAACATGAAATGCAATTAATAATAATACTCCTTGTTATTGATCTACATTGACTCTCTTAAAGGTGATACCTCTCAGCATCAGACAGGCATGCGCAATATGCTGAACCGCAGGCAGTACGATATCACACTCCTCCTCACATTGAAGAAAGGATTTGAAAGACAGTGCAAGCAAAATGGAAACTGCAAGCATAGCTTCATTATTTTAATCAGAGGCATTGGTTCAAAAGGCTGAAGGTAAAAGCAACTTATGGTGGAGGTAAACTAGGTTTAGCACAAGAAGATACCCGGGCCAGGGAAGGCAAGCCGGACCCATTGGGGGCCCAGGACAAACGTCGTCCGGAGGTGGGAGGCCGCCCCCCGCAAGGATTGGTCACCCCGGGCAAGCTCTGGCACCCTCCAATCCGGGGACGAGCAAACAAGCAGCGAGGGGGGGATAAAGTAGGGCACCACAAATCCCTCTCGCAGAAAGAACACTGCACCTCCTCACCTTAGGGCATGGGTACCCGAAAAAATTTTCTCAAGGGCCCAAATGTTTGTTCCGTGAGGTGTAAGTTGGGGGGTGCGGGCATGAGGGAAGGGAGTGGCAGTAAGGTGGGTGTAGGGGAAGCAAAGCATACACATCTGGTGGATGAATTGCACAATGTGAACCAGAATACCTAGGATGAATCCAGGCTTTCCTACTGTGACAAATTGTGTGATCCTGGGCAATTGGTTTTTTTCCACTTTCCCTCCTTTTACTTCATTAACATTTATAAGAGGACATCGCAATACATGACTTCAGGTTGTACGCTCTAAAAAACCGTCTTCTGTGTTTGATTTAATAAGCTCTAACGTTGTTCATATGTAATAGGAACCCTGGCAAAGAGTTCTCATGACAACTGACCTGTGTCTTGGGTCACTATTCGCATTGTTGTCAGAGAGAGGGGAAGAATTAATGTTTCTAAATTCCTGTTTGAAAACTATTACTTTCAAATAATTACTTTTCACTACGCTGATACAATCTGATGTACTAAGGTGAAATGGTTCTGCATGTTAATGAAATAAATGTTTTTTATATATTGTTACACTTTAGCTGCCTGATGTCTTTAAAATTTAAGGTGTTCCTAAAGTTAAGGTGCAGTACTCCCTAGTTACTGTCTTTCTATAACTTCAAACAACCTTTAAATAATTGTTTGCTTGTTTATTTAACATCTTTTTAATGTTAGTGCCCACTTGAGTAAACAGCAACCCAGTGGTGCTGTTGAACAGGGGACCGCATGTAAAGGTCAGGCGGCCACTTGCGGGCCCCGGGCCATACTTTGAGCATCAAAAGTGCGCTCTCCTGGCTCGGGGCTCACTCTGCTGCACATATCTTGCCTGCATACACCCTGGTTCGACTCCCTGTCCTAGGGTGCAACCTTACTCAATACCGCCACAGTTGACACAGGGGGAAGCGTGGCCATCGTGCTTATAGAGCTGCCTCTCCCCTCGCTGTGTGGGATGCGTGCGGGCTGTGCCCGGGCGAATCCCGTGACACGGACGGGCCCCCCGTCCCCCCTGTCGGATGCAGGAGGAGACTGGACTGCCCCCTCCACTTTAGTTTCTCCTCCTGTTCTTTGTTGATCCATTCCTGACAACTTCCGGTTACATTTGAGCATGAGGGAGAATGGGATTCAGATACAGTGATCACTCTGTATCTGCGTTACTTGCAACTTTGAGGAGGTCTGCGCAATGTTATACTGGGTTGTTAAATCACGCCAGCCTCAGGGGGAATTCTGACTAAATGCACCGAACGCAAGTGAGCTAAAGCTTCAGATTGACGCTTCCATGTGTAATCCAGTGCTGAAAGCTAAGAGGAGGGACAGGAGACTCTTTGCTGGTCCTAGTATCCTTTTTAACTGCCCAGGATACCATTCAATCTTCTATTTCCTTTTTCACCTGAGAGGATGTAAGACAGTGTCACAGGAGAAGTTTTTCTAGTCTTAGGGACTTATTATGACTTTGGTGGTTTTAGAGCAGGATAACGATCCCGCCGCACCGCTCCGAGACCCCCAAAGCCATAAAAAAATGCCCGTCAGAGTATGACTTTTAAATTCTCTGGCGGGCAGTTCTTTGGCAGTCCTACGCAGTGCCTTTGAAATAGGCGCCTCAAAGGGAGCATCAGAGGCAGTTCCTGCAGGGCATGGACTGTGAAGTCCATGCCCTGCAGGAACTGTTGGCACATGCAGGCTGGGGGACACAACATGTATCCCCCTGCATGCACCCCATGGTGCCCAGGAGGAAATTCGTTATTTGCTAGGCGGGCTGCAGCGGCCCCCGAAATCATATTGCAGCCTTAAGATCGCTGCAAAACCGCCAGGGATCTCTGATCCCTGATGGTTGCATCGGTGCCAATGCAGTCTGACCACCCAAGTTATAATGGGGTAGTCGGACCACCGGTGCGGCGGTGCCCGCACTGCCACCGTGGCTATGGGGGTCCAATGGGCCGCCGTAGTCATAATAAGGCCCTATGATTAGCATTCAGTCAAAGATCTTTATTCGGAAAAAATAAATCCATAAAAGTACACAGCAAATGCAATAACATACAGTACAATACAAAAATGAACAGCCGGTAAATATGATATGTCTGATGTGCAAAAATGCAGAAACATGTTAAAAAAGACAAGACAATATATACAATGTTTTTTAAAAATTCATAAAAACAACAACGAAAACTATCCGATCAAATGTATATGTGCAAATTACAATGTGCAAAAAGAGAAGATGATATAAAGTGTGATATGCAAATTGTAGGTTCTTATCAATCAATGTGCAAAGTAGCTCGTGAGCGAACAGCAGCTTTAAGAAAACAGCTCACTCTAAATGTAATTTCCTCAGTACCTAACATTAGCAAATTCCTCATTGCAATCTTAAAATCTACCAGATCGTGTTTCCTGCAATATGGCATTAAAAAGTGCACAGTAAACAATTTATAAAAATCACAGAAAAACATGAAGTGCATAAGGCTTTGTTTCATAGTCGGGTTACATGGACAACTTAAAGTTTCCAAATGTTTGTTATAGCCCAGTGGGAAATTTAACAAATTTACTATGCTCCCGTCCCGGAAACGGAATAGTAAACTTCTATTCCACCTACCCAGATTTAAACGTAGGTATTTCCGGGGCGGGGCAGAGTAACTAGAAATGAGCTCTGAATGGCCCAAATATTTTACGACTGTACTTTTTGGGAGGTGTATATTTTCCCGTTTTTCTCTGTACATGTTGTACAAAGCCCTTTTAATACACTTCTTATGGGACCGATCTATAAGGTTAGGGGATTTAAACAAATAACCATACCCTACATTTGTTAGGCTTTCATTTACTGCTTTTAGCCATGGTATATAATGTGCCCTATCACATTTTAAGCAGTCTGATATTATATCTTGGGTCAATATGGCTGCCGGGTTTGTCCATATCTTCAACCAAAAAAGGGCAGGCCTTGATCTAACAAAGTCCTCAATATAGGGGATGTTTAATTCACTATGACATATGTAATTTGAAGCGCAAATAACTCCTCCCAACACTTTTCGGCAAAATCTGTTTTCTTCCGTTTGGATATGGAGACAATTTGTATATCCCCATACCTCTGCGCCGTAAGTGCCGGTTGGGATGCATTGTTTTTGATAAATCTTAATTAATGGTGTTATCACATCCGCATGGTTGGGTTGACGTAGAGAAATTATGGAGTTAATGGCTTTGCCCAGTTTGTTTCTAGCATAAGCAACATGCGGTTGCCAAGAACCGCTATTTGAGAACAACAGCCCCAAATATGAGAAAGTGCATGTGCTGTGTAGATCATTAGCCCCTGAGGTTATCCTTGTGGTTTTATGTTTTTTTGGGCCACAGGACATAATAAGGGATTTTTTGAAATTTGTACTTAGGCCCAAGTCAGCCATAAAACTAACAAAACCTGAGATTAAAATACGCAATGCCTTTGGAGTGCGGCCCATTAGGACCGCATCATCAGCGTAAAGTAGGGTAGGTATCGGCATGCCGTTGATATACGGTACATCTTTAGTTAGGGTACTTAATGAGCTACTCAATTCATTAATATATAAAATAAAAAGCAGAGGGGCTAGGACGCAACCCTGTCTGACCCCCCTGCCAATTAAAATGTCACTTGATACTTCGCCAAAGGAGTTAATATGCACACGAGCTCTGAGGTTGCTGTGAAGATAAGATAAAAAATGCACCAAATTTTCATCTAAACCATAATTAAGAAGGACGGTCCATAAACGGGAGCGGTTTACAAAATCAAAAGCAGAACTTAAATCCATAAAACCAAAATATAAGGGGGATTTTCTAGCAATTGTATATTTAGCCATTATCAGATTTAAGTTTAAACACTGTTCTACTGTGCCCACCTTACTACGGAACCCTAGTTGGCTTGGGTGTAGGATAGAACTTTCCTCCGCCCAAGTTCTAATTCTTTTAAAAATTACCCTACCCAAAACTTTCAGGGTGTTATCAATTAGTGATATAGGGCGGTAACACCCGGGATCCAGCCTATCACCTTTTTTAAAAATGGGGACGATAGTACTGTTTGACCATGTTTCAGGGATGGATTCGTATGTTAGGTTATTAAATACATTGCATAATATCGGTGCCCAGAAATTAATTTCACATTTTAGTTGGTCGATGGAAAGACCATCTGGGCCAGGTGCTTTATTACTGGCAGATTTGGAAATAGCATCCTCTACCTCAAGCAATGTGATGTTTAAAGGAGTTGGGGGAGGACGGTTTACTACAGGGTGATAAGATACAGCATAAATCTTTGAGAAGTGCTCCACCCACACAGGTCCCAAGATGTTACAGTTAATTGATGTTATATTTGAACCAAGTTGTCTTAAGTTCTTTACCTCCCTCCGGGAACCTGGAGTGTCTTTTAGGGCGGCTGTACGTACAAGGGATTCCCAATGATCTTTAACTAGTTCATTTGATCTAATATGCAGGGTGGATTCATACCTTGCTCTCAAAGACTTTACCTGGGAAGTATCCCATGGTTTGGCCATGAGAGCAGCCCTTAGATCCCGATTTGCCTTCGAGCAAGAGGCATCAAACCATTTTGGGGCTTCCTCAACTTTCCTTGATGTTCGCTTGGAAATCTCGCTTTTTATTGCGAAGCAGAGTTCACCAAATGATTTAATCAAGTTACCCCTGCAGTTGTCAATAACTAGACAATCCGAGATCAATGCAGGATGTTTCTTAATCACGGTACCCAAAACACCCCTATTATCCACCCCCCTCCAAACAACCCTGAGTCCATCAGTTGTGGCTGCCAAATTTGCTGCCCCAATTTCCCTATATGATTTTTTTCCCCCTAACAATTTTAGATAAATCACAATTGGGTAGTGGTCGCTATATACGCTACACACTACCTCTACTTTTAATAAAACATCGGCAAGGGAGGATGAAACAAATATATAATCAATGGTTGTTGCACTTCCGTGGCCGATGTAAGTAGGAGCCGGTTTGGTGCTTATGTCATTGCCAAGAAACTCCATAGAGTTTATAAGTTCTCTAGTTGCAAGGAGATCAGATAGTTCTACACCTCTCCTGCAAGGGGGATTCCTTAAATGGATGTGAGCATTGAAATCCCCTCCTAAGCAAATCCCATCAAACTTCCCGTATTTGCGTCCCTCCACTATGTCATCAAAGAAATTAAACAAATCTAAAAAGTTACAATTAGGATAGGATAAAAAATCATTATTATAAAAATTAATCAGACATAATTTTACATCACTTACATATACCAGTGCCATAAAACTTGGATTATTGGTTTGTATTACTTCTGTTTTTACCTCTGCTGTTATCTTTATCCAAATTGATAGACCCCCACTTGGACGGCCTAAAGGTGGAGACGGCACAATACTGTTATGACAGCTATACCCTTCTAATAACAGATTAGTTGTGCTCCATGTTTCCTGGAACATTAAAACATCATAACAATTTACCCAATCCTTCCAGGCTTTAATTTCTAATTTCGCCTTTAGCCCTGCAATGTTCCAACTTACAATAGACAAGTTCTCAATAATACGTGGGCAAACATCATAATTTGCAATGATTGTTGAATTAGCTAGTTGATCACATTGAGGGTTCAATGGCAAAGAAGGGTAGGGTAATGTCAAAGCCGCATCGGAATCTACAGTCTTTGAAGGGTCATCAGCAATGGGCACCATTACAGCAGAATCTTCCCGAGTTGCTGACAGTCAGTCTAAGGTGCCCTGGTCTGATAGTGCTGAGAATCTGTTATGTAACGGAAATATTGGTGGTGATTGCAACAATCTGTTAGGGGGTCTATAGAAGTAACTCAGAGGTAAGGGGGTCACCACGGTAGATGGACCATTCTGAGTATTCTTCCTGTTTAGTAAGTATTTTACTACGCCCGGGTTCCTAAAATTGATTGTAATGCAGTCCCCGTTGATGTTTTTAAACAGGGGACCGACCCAGGTCACCCGGCGAGCAGAGAGAATTTCATTTGTTATGTCGTAGCCGACCCCCTTGTGTTTGGTTAACCAGTCAATACATTTGTTGTGTAACTGTACCCAAGATTCACCTTGACCCTCCCTAAGTGGTGGTATGCCGGCCAAAACCAAAACATATGGGCACGACTCAGGAGGAAGGTGTAAAGCAGGACCTTGATGTTTTATCGGCCTGTTATCCTCCGGTTGACCTCTATGCTGGCCTGGTCTGGTAGATACTTTCTGCTTAACTATACCATTGGAGGGGTTACTCTTTTTGGAAATGTTTGTGGTATTAGGCAGACCGGAAGATGGTAGAGGATTGGGAGGCGGATTTATTGGAGAGTCATTTTGCCTTGTATTAGCTTCCACTGATGTCAAAGGGGCCATATTATAGATTAGCATTCATGAGCTCAATTTCATAAAATTTAGAAGGGCTGCAAGCAGCCTTCAGCTGGTAAATGACCTTGCCAAGAATGTTTTTCGAAGGGGAACTCATTCATTAACTAAGTCATTGTTGAAAAAATAGAGCCAAGTGGTAAATGGCAAAACACATTTTCACAAAAAGTTCTATGGGTTGTCGTAGCAGGTATGAATAGGGATCAAGGTCCTCAAATATACCAACACTAAACCCTCTGCCACATCTACTACATAAATTGTTTTTTTTTGTTTCCGCAAGAAAAGCATGGAAGTCCCTATCAGACTATTGTGTGTGCCCTGGGAAAACTCTGGATGAATAGAAGGAAAACGCCTATTTAAGAGGAATTCAGGTGTATATTTAATACTGTGCTCCCGAGCACAAAAATGTTCAACATAAATTCCGCAGCAGACCAAAAAGAATGGTGCTAGGAAAATCCCCTGCAGAAAAAGCAAACATTGGGAGGAAGGGGGATGGGGGATCAGGGTTACTAGCCCGCACTATATGCCGACTGATATAACTAAACTATACTACAGAATGGTTGCCAATCGGATCCTAGTTGAGTCCTGTGTGAAGCGAAGGTACACAAAGGAACTGAGAATTGGGAGATGGCTCCCTTGGAAACTGAAACTAGTGGGACTTGGAGTCACTTTTCAGAGTCGCACCCAAGAACCTTTGCAGCCACTAAAGAAACTGCATGTGAGTATAAAAGGTATTCACTAATATGCGACATTCTGGAAACAGAGAACGAGGACCAAGATAAAATCAAAATGGGCCGAAATGTTGAAAAAACAGGTTTTCTGTATCAACCTAAAGAAGTACATAATTAACACAAACTAATATATGGATTGCTGGTATGAATAAACTGTACCCATTCTTAAATTATGTGTGCAGCACTTTAGTAGTTATGGCTGCAAAGCTGCATTTGGTTAAATGTGGCCTCACATGAACCATGATAACATAAATTAAACTGTTGTAGATCTTTTTTGAATAAGCATGCACACACAGACTCACACATACACACAGGCACACACATAAACACACATTTACACAAACACAGAGACACACAACCAACTACACACGTCTAAGTATGAATGTTTGTATGTTGTATTTGTGCAGCACCAGCTAAAAAGACAGCACACACATTCAAAGCATTTTCAGAGGTTGGCCCATCCTAGTTACTAAGGCTGCAGCTGGGTTGCTCCAATTAACAATGACCTACTGGTTAATTGCTATGGAACGGAAAGAATCAACACAGCAGAGGGTCTTCGGATGACAACAGAAGGACTTTCAAGATGCGTACCTAAGTGACAATAGCTTTAGAACTTGTATATTCGCTCACTCCTCCACCACTACACAAGATCTGCCTGTAAATACATGCCACTTATGCCTGAACTGTAGATTCTCTGGAAGGGATGAACGCTTGGACTGGTCTGCCATGCTGGATCTGTATTCCTTGGAAGAGAACATTGCACTTGCTGCCTTCTGTGAGAGAGCAAACTTTGTTTGCTGTTGGTTTGAGCTCATAATGAATGTTAAAAGCAAAACTAAGAGCCCCACAATGCAAAATTCTGATGGTATCAAATATGATCACACTGTTGTGTAAGTTTAGATTTGTTTGCTATTCACAAAAGTATTTTACGTGTAGTATCTTTAAGACTCAAGAGTCTCTGCACATATAAAGATAGGACTCTCCTATCTTTTTATGTGTGGAGACTCCACAGTTGTACAAATACTACTTGTAAAATACGTTTGTGAATAGCAAAGAAACATAAACTTACACAACAGGGGAAGTTTACCTTTGTGAATCTGGCCCACAGTATCTTCTTGGGCAACAAACTTTGTTTTCACTACTGCACTTGGGTGAACAAACGTGTCAAGTGTATATGATGGCTTGTAGGTCAGACTTTCAAGAAATATTCAATGAATAAAACACACAAAGGTATGACAAGAGTGACACTTTCTTTGCATTTGATATCCTCAATGAATAAACTTGACAAATATTTACATATGATAAATCGCCATAAGGATTATTTCCATATTTGTGCTCATTCTGGAAAACTCACTAGAATTTACTAACCAGTGAGTCGACTATGCCAGCCCTGGCCTGGTGTGTGTAGTGACCACTAGTAGAGCCGTTTCATCAGGGTCCAGAGTCGTGGGGGGCCACTGAACCCCAGTATTGGCTGCATTTTATTACCAAGGTAAGTGACAGGCGGGGTCGGACTGGCCTACAGGGAAATCTGGCAAAGCCTGGGGCTAATCTCACAGATCAGGGTATGGAGTGCTTGCTTGGCTGCTTGTGGGCCTATTTTGTGGTCGGTTGGGCTGGTTTTTGCCGAAGAGTTCTCTGATATTACCACAACCATTGCTTGCAACAAGCACACATCCATACCTTACAAAACACCTATACTGCTTGACTTTGCAAGCTTAAAACTGATTTGATTTACAAATGTGATGAAATTTTTTGCTATCTAATTCCCTAAATGGGGCAACTTATAGTTTAGTGCCTGGGCCTATTTTATGTCCCAGTCCGACCCTGGTGGCAAGGCACATTTCTTTACTTTTATTAGGGCTCCTGGTGCCCTTACAAGACCACATGTCCAGGTGTGTCCTCTGCAGCCACCAGAAGCCCCCCACTCCCTGCCCCCTCCCCGCACTGGCTCTTTGTAGCTGGTTAGTGTGATTTCAACAATCACCTCTCCATCCATGTGTACTTCCAGCGGCCCAGAAATAACCTGACCAAATATGCAGTGGTCAGGGAGCATCCGCCGCCGGCACCGGGCCACTTCGCCACATTTTCCAGAGTGCTTCCGCGCAGCTAAGTAAGGCACTCACCCTCCAGCGCCGAGTCTTTTCGCCGTTCATAAAAAAGACAGAGTAAAAAGCTTTTTCTCCTCCCCGAGTCCCATAATTTACCAAAAGCTGAATTTCGTTTAAAATGCATTACAAGGGAGTTGATGGTTTTGCAGAGCATCGCCGGGATGTTCATTAAAGGAACATCACCTCCCAATAATTAATTTTGCTTTCAAAACAGAAAAAGCTTTAGACGATTAATGTACCGTGCAAGCACCAGTAACTGCTACTCCAAATATTTTTTCCTTTCCCTGCCCCCACCACGCTCAGATGCTATAATACGCTTCCATCCCGGGAAAATGAGTCTAAATGAATGCATTCTTTTCGTTGAGATTTTCGCGTTTTTAATGGTGTTTTATGGTGTTGTAAGCAGTGATAATGTGTCTCGGGTTGTACACTGCTACATCGATTTTTAGATCTCGCCTAACAGACAGCTCAAGCTATCTGGGTGCAAAATACTTTTTGTGGACTGCCCTGAAAACATACTGGGGCATACGATCTGTCCATTCCTTACCACTGATTGGCTTTATTGTCACTTTCATTTGCTTGGTTCTTATCCGATAGCTTGCCTTCCTCTTCTTGTGTTGGACCTTTCTCTAGAGTGTAGGCTTTTTACCATCCCTTTAATTGGCTGGCTTGTACCCTTTTACTGCTCGCTATAGGGAACTATTTCTTTCTTTTTGTTAAGAATTCCATTAGAGTGCACATGTTCTCCAGCTCTCTCCCTCATGTGCTTTTCCCCTGCCAAGTATTAGCCCGTGCTCTCTCCCTTGTGTTACTCTCTCTCTCTCTCTTTCCCCCTCTGGTACTTCTCCCACATACATACTCCCTGCTCCGTGTTGCTCTTTTCCTCATGTGCTTCTCCACTGCCCCGTGTTGTGTTCTCTTGTGTGTGCTGCTTTTGCCCTCCTCCTCTCCCTCACCTTTTATTTTATTTTATTTTATAAGCTCCACCCATTCCCTGTTGCTTTTTCCCCACAAGTTTCCCTTAACTACTCATCTGTCTAGACCCTAGAAAAATATCCTGCGGTATTTTACATTATTTTAATTTTTTGAAAGGTGATGTAGCAAATTGCTGCCTGCATCTCCACCTTATTTAGATCGATTTTATGCTACTTCAATTTCATTTATTTAATTTGCTGAACCATCCGGAATCAGTAAGGGCTGCAATAATGCTACTATAGCACTGCTTATCCCTGTAAGTTAGTGAAATTTGAGAACACATTTACACTATCTAAAAGGCAAATCATTTGGTTTTGCTCGTGCTTATTATACTTTTTTGTGCCAAGATCTGACGACAATGAATGCAGTACTAGATTGGCAGCCAGTGTTTCTGATAATAATACATTTGTTGCTATGTTCATTGCTACAATCTCTTTCAATGGCCTGCCACAGTAGAAACATAGCTACACATACTTGCATGTTGCCATTCTGAGATGTGGCTTTCTATGCACTGATGACTGTCTCTTTTATAGACAATTCTTGTATACTGCAAACTTTAATGTAATAGTAACTGCGAATATTGCACTCATACAACTTCATTGTCAGAGGTGTCCCCTCCCGGGGAAAGACAGATGAAACATGCAGTGCCTCACAACTCCAGGGGAAAAGAGTTCATTATGCATGTGCATATGTCACCTCAGCACCCCAAGAACAATTGCCCATATAGTAAAAGATGGAAAACTCACATATCATTTGTATTTGTTTTCGATATGAATAGATTAATAATACTGAAGGCTGGGTGTGTTACTTAAAAGAAATTGCTCTTCTTGGGAAAGGGAGTCAAGGAGTATTACAACCTTACACAAGGAAGTAAGAGGAAAACATAATGTTACATACATAATTCCTAAAGATCCAGGATCAATCATAGGGTAAGAGCAAATACAAGTCTGTATAAATGGGCATAGTGTAGTTCCTGGTTGGTCTTCATTTGCCATTAATATCACATAATAACCAGGTCTATACATGATGTGGAGCCTGGCACTGCAGGGTAATCTGAATAATCGCATTCTATAATGCACAATTAAATAACCAGTTTCTTCAATTTCTATATTCTGATGTAGCATAAAGGAATCGGTGAAACTTATTTTTCAAATACTATGGTCTGGAACTCTGTGGTCCTAACTTGATTTCATTGCTGTTCCTTGTTCTTGTCCTGGAGCTTTCTCATGGTATTCGAGGCTGATACTCTCCCAGATTACTGTATTCCCTAATGTTTCAGGTGTGTAAAGCATCTTCCCCACATTATGCCCGGGAAGAGTTCTCCTTCAAACTCTGGAGGTCTTACTGGTCTGTTACGACACGCTATGTTTGGTCTCAATAGTTAACTCCATACACTCTATATTAACAACAATAACCTCCACTTCCTATACCTGAACTTATAGTGCATGAAAGGGAATGTAACATAAAGATAACATGGAGTCCATAAGTTGAATGTATACCAAATGGCCACCACAAATTCGTTTTTTCTCTCATACATACACAATAAAAATCGTTTGGTGGATTCCTGCTTTGAAACCACATTTTACCGAAGACTAAATAAAGGCATTACATAATCCAAACAGATTCAAAATATCTTGTCTAGGACTGATTTGAACAGAGGTATCCAAATGTGAATAAGCATGATTGGGAATTTCCCAGTAATGACACACCATACCGAGACCAAAGTAATTTGTCAATGTACTCATTGTAACAAATGGTTGGGTATTTGTTCTTACAGTTGCATAACAGCATTCTGGCTCCAAGGACAGAAGGTGCAGAATTCATCCTACTTGAACTCATAGATGAATTGCCTTTTAAAGAAGTAGGGGATTAGGGACAAAGGAGTGCGAGTTATAACATGTATCAATGGGTCATGGGTGTGGATGGACATTTTATGACTAGTGTAATTTGAATGTAAACTCTGCAATATTAGTTTTAAAGCTTAGCATTGTAAAAATACAAGTAAGGATATGGCAGGAAAATTCTGAATCCCTGAATAAAAATGCTTAGAAATCCAATCTCAGTTGTACCTAAATCCATGTTTGGTTAAACATTTCTACAATGGCACTGGAAGCCAGCTATCTGACTACTCCTAAGGAAAGTAGACTAGTCTGTTGCTGCTCTGAAGTACCAAATAGCCTAATTGGTGTGATAGGTGCACATCCAAGAATAAAATTATTTATAAACTAAAATCCCCGTACCTCTCCTTGATGTCTCTTCTCCAAGCTCTTCTAAGGCACGGTGCACGTCATAAAAGGAAGCGGAAGGATCTTTCCATTTCCTCTAACAACGCCGATAGCCTCCACATCTCATACAAATAAATGTTTTGTGTCACTGTGCAAGTGACATTTCGGTCTCCAAATGAGAGCACCGTGCATTCCTTTACTTTCCATGCTTGATAAAGGCTTTGTGAGGTAAGGTTGTGTACCCATCACACACATATCTTTAGTAGTCATACCTTTACAACTTAATTTGTTGTAAAGGTATGCGTGGAAAAGGCTATGTGTGGTAACCATGCATGCGTTGTAATGCATGCGTGGTAAGGGTATGCGTGGAAACAGCCGCGTTGTAGTGGCTGTCTCCCACAGTAGACACCTCTTGTAGATAAAATCCTGTGTGCCACTCCTTTGCTTGCAAACAAATGGGAATGAGGAGAGAAGCATTGGTCCAGTGGTATATTTATAAGTTTGACAGTCTGAAAGACAAGGGTGAAAGATGCAAATTCCTTTGCGTTCACCAGAACTTTACTTAGTACTAAGCTTTTTCCAATCTGAAAAAGCTACACACTTTGAGCTCTTGTAAGTCGGTTTCATGACAGAGTATTGTAGAAAACATTATTAACCCACTAAAATATTGTCAAAATAATGTTGATTTAAAAAATATTGACAGCCTATTCTTTACCAGAAAACCCCCCAAAATATCGACTGATAAAATATTGCTGTCAAAAATATGAACATTTTAAAATAGCAAATACACAAATATCGAAAAACAAATTACCGTCCACTAATTAAATATATACATAATTACAAAAATAGTGCACACAATATCAACCACAATAATATCAAGCAAAAATAAGGAGATATAATGTAAATCATAAACTCCTTTTTAATAAAATATATATAGATATAACAATAAATAAACAAACTACACAAACATGTTGATACATTAAAAAGCAATAAACTTTAAATTATTTACATATGTAGTCATGTCTATTATCTATTTATAGTACATATACTAGTTTAGATAGAAACATTTAAAAAAAACATAATTGAAAGGAAATAAATATTACACCATACATATAAAATAATGTGAACATTTAAAATATATTAATAATGCAACAAGCCAACCAAATACACCTGTTTAATATTAGAACAGAATCACTAATTAGCATCTACCAAAAAGGAAAACTGCTAAAAAAAAGTCCAAATTGCACACATATTAGCCAATAAATAAAAAAAAATAATCAATGAAAATATAAACCTAGTTAGGTGAACACAACATAAAGAGCAAACCCCTCACTATTTTTTTACAGGTAAAACATAACAATTACCAGAAAGGAACACCTGCCAGCCTACTCAAACAAAAAGCAGAAGGGAAACATGAACAAAATAACAAGCTACCATCAAGATTGGAATAGACTTTGAGCAGGCAATGATATAAACAATACTAGAACTATACCCCCACACCCCTATACAACACTCCTATTACCACTTCAATCTGAGCATTTGGAAACATCTATACAAATCTGGACTGAGTGTAGAATATGCAACAAACAGCTAATTTGCTTTTTAAATTAATAAGTTAATAGCCCTGGTATATGTTCTTTTTAACATTACTCCAGGTAGAAAAAGATGGAAAAGTCACATACCAACCACTACAACATGCTAATGGAATCCCTATTTTCTTAAAGAAATAAACAAGAACCAACTACAATAATGAATTACTTTGAGGACACTGGTGTTGACAAACTCCACCGCTCTACATACAGGCTCCAACCTAAATTCCAAATACCATGGTGGAATGTCTCTGACAGCACTGTCGTACAGCTTTTACTTCCCAAGTAAAACTGTGCATTTGTTGGACAACATAACCATAAGAACTGTGCCAGACTGATTCCATGCACGCCGTCCAGATATGTTGGCCAAAATCCTGCTAGCTAACAATGCACCAACTGTACTCTAAACTTTACAAAGTAACCAATGGATGTGCAAACTCAGAATATAACAACCCTGACTCCCCAAGGAAATCGTGGTGAAAGATCTAAAGCATGCCCAAAGAGATACACAAGAAATACAGAATAAAGCATTCCAATATTTAATGAAGCATTGTTTTTTTTTATGTCCTCATACATGCCATAAAAAAAAGCGCTCTAGTTGGAATACCTCCACTCCCCTCCTACAGGTTGTTATTGGAAGCCACCCTGATGAAAGGCCTGAAGAGGGGATAGAGTCTTCCCAGAGACACGGCTCTAACCTTGTCCCACTCCCATTCACGACACCCGTGGGGCCACCTGTTGTTAGGGAGGACCGGACCAACAAGCCTCCGGCGTAATCATTGGACTGATCTTACTTCTCTCTCCAAGTCTCCAGAGCTGCCCAGGTCTTATTGATACTGGAATTATCACAGGCCATGTCCGATTGACTAGTCATAATGATGTTTTTTAGACAGTACACAAAGATAGGGGGTGCCTCAAGCTTCCAAGCTCTACAAATTTCCCTCCTAGCGATAATTACTACATATAGTACAAACTTTGAGGCTGGAGTGTTTAAACCATAATTCGCCAAGAGACCAAAGAAAATTAGCCTAGCACTTACTTCAATCTGCAGGCCCAATACATCCTCCAGAAAACCACATACCTCCATCCAGAAGGGGACGATCTTTGGGCAGTTCATAAATATGTGCAGGTCATCTGCAGCAGGAAACTTACATCTGGCGCAGTGGTAAATTGTTGCAGACATCTTGGACAATTTACCTGGGGTCCAATACACCTTATGAGCAGTGTACAAGTGGTTTCTCCTAAGATTAGCTGGTTTAACCGCAGCCTGCAACATAGAAAAAGAGTCACACCAGAGTTTCCGCAGGTCATCTCCATTTTCAGTGAAAACATTACCCCAGCGTCTCGCCAGCCCTGAGTCTAGACAGTCCCCTGTATCTATGAATGCCCCATACCAAAAAGACACCTCACGTTTCCATAATCCTGTTCTAGCAATAGAGTCCACGGTTATACTGGAATCTTCATTGCTCCATAATTGTGATGACCACCAAGTGGATAACTGATAAAACTTGAATCTCGTCAGGGTACCCCTAGTTATTCGGGACATTGAGTCCCAGATCATAAGATGTAAATCCACCTGGAGCTCTCCCCACAATCTGATAACTGCAGATCTAAGCAGTTGTGATAATTGGTCCTGAAGACATTCCGGGGTACCTGGAGAATCCCAGATTGGGGCCTGAGGCGCATAATATGGTTTTTGTAGTGTTTTCCTGATATACCCCCAGTTTCTTAACCACTTGGCTGCTAAGGGGTTTTCCCCTCCTGTGCTGGAGATTTATGTTTCCCATTATACATGACGAGTTGACCTTGTCATGAGCACAGGTCTAGTGTGCCTCATGACGAGTTCACCTTGTCATTAGCATGCAAGTGGTTAATGCAGCCAATAAAACCTTGAGTCTAACTTTCTTATAGAACTTGGGGTCCCCAAATTTATAGAGAAAAAATTCCTGTCCCTGCGGAACATCATGCAGTAATGCCCGGAACAAGTGGCCCATGGAGGAAGAATCAATGGTATTAGCTAACATTCTAAAACATTTTAAATGGAAAGCATCACAATAGGAAAGCAAATCAGGTAGAGCCAATCCTCCCAGTTTCAGCCCTCTCCTTAGCTTTTTCCATGCTATCCTCTGGGTCTTGGTGGCCCAGATGAATGACCCAATTTTGCCTTGAAGGATAGCAAGATCTCTAACGTTAAAGGAAAGTGGGATTGAATTAAACAAAAAAGTTATCTATGGTAAAATTATAATTTTTATAAGGTTCACCCTCCCCTATATGTTTAATGGGAGATTTGCCCAGTGTACCAGTAGTGAGCCCACCTCCTTAGAGACCTTCTCCCAACTGATCCTTGATGTATCATCCAGCTGCTGCGCTAAGTGGATCCCTAAGTATCTCATCCGACCTTTTGCCCCCGGTATCACATCTGCACAGTTCCAGCTCATTATTTCAGTTTTTTCCCTATTAATTATATAGCCGGAAACCTTGCCAAATTCTCCAGCTAACTTGTATAATGTAGGTATAGCTGTTACGTGATCGGAAGTATACATCAAAAGGTCGTCTGCATAAAGGGCAACCTTAAGATCCAAGTCGGCAATCTTAAAAGGCACAATTGAGGGATCTTCTCTAAGAGAGCAAACAAAAGGTTCGATATATACATTAAACAATAAGGGGGACAGGGGGCAACCCTGCCTGGTGCCTCTTGAACTATCAAACCATTCAGATAGAGTGCCATTGACTAGAACTTTTGCACATGGGCTCGAATACAGAGATTTAACGACCTCAATAAAATTCAATGGGAAACCAAAACTACGCATGGTCTCCCAGAGATAGTTCCAGTTGACTTGATCAAATGCCTTAGAGGCATCGATTGCAACAAGTGTTAATGGCAGCCCATTCTCAATTGCAGCATCAATGGCTCCTATTGCCTGAAATGTAAGCTCATTGAGCTGCCTTCCCAGGATAAACCCCCTCTGATCCGCGTGTATGATAGTTTTAATAATTTTTGCCATCCTAGTAGCCAAAATGCCAGAGAAAATCTTAAGATCTGAATTAAGTAATGAAATAGGCCTATAAGCCTCAATTCTTTGAGGATCCTTATCTGGCATAAAGATCAAGGATACTGTTGCCTCCGACCATGAAGGGGGATAGCCTCCTTATCGAGGAATATTTTGTTAAAGAGAGTTTTTAAGACCGGTACTTCCCTATCCAATAGGCCCAAATATCTCAACAGGGAGCCAGTCTGGCCCCGCTGCTTTGCCCCTGCTCATTTTTTTTTTGAGTTGTTCTCGGACCTCCCCCTCTTAAATACTAGTAGCTAGATATGTCCTGTCACCCTCAGACAGATGAGGAAGATCTCTCTTATTCAACCATGTTTTTACAGCATCAGGTCTATAATCTATTTCTTCCTTATATAGATCGTACATAAAAGATCTGGCCTCCGCCCTGATCTCATCCTCTTCCTGCAACAGTAGTCCAGACCCTCTTTAGAACAAGTTCTTTATATTTTTCAAGACTCGGTCCGTCCTAGATTTCCAAGCAAGAAGAGAACCACGTTTTTCACCATAGGCGAAATGCTGCAATTTGCTGGCATCCCATCTGTCCTTTACGATTTTATCCATCCTAGCTTGGAGATCAGCTTGCAAAGAGACCAACTCTCTCTCTAGCTGTGGCATAAGGCTTTTAGACGTAAGAGCTGCCTGTTGCAGTTCCTTCTCCTTTTCCTTAATTCTCCTAGAACTATCTGCATCCGCTTCCTTAGCTGATCTGCTTTCAATGATCATTAAGGAGCTCAAGAGTCCCCTCACATATGCTTGAAGGTCTCCCATACTATGTGATCACTGGTGGAGGCGATAGTAAACAGAAAGAACTCTTCTATTTTCCCATCGAGCTCAGTCCTAACCCTCCCCTCTAATAGTAAAGTCCTATCCAAAGTCCATCTCCTTTGGCACCCGTCTGATTTAAGGTTAAGCCTCAGCTCTACTGCGGAGTGATCTGGGTAGATCGAGATAGATTCATATGGTCAGCCTCTCTAGTTCATGGGCTCATGTTTCTTTTGCAGCAGGGTTTGTAGAGTTTGAGGCCTACAGTGTATGAGTTGGAATTATAGGGGAAAGTAAAAGTGATAAGAGGTGATATGAGTGAGATGTAAAAAGAAATATAAAAAAAAAGATCGTACTCTTTTATTAAAAAAATATAAAAAATAAAGGAGAAGGGGCAGGGTAGGTATTCTGTGAATGTTTGAATCTTGCATGATCACCACGCTAGATCACCACGCCATGTTTAATAGGCACTGGGTACCTAATAGAGGTGAGATGTATTTGTCGGTGGAAGAATATAATAGAATAGTGAGATGCCGGTTCACTCCTTGGAGGGTCCCATCTGGCGCTTTTGTCACTATATCACCTTGTAAGCCGACTTACTTCAGTAGACCTGTTGATACATTCACAGTGTAATGTTAAAATTTTTCGATGACACATTTTCTCCTCCTTCTATATCTCTCCTGGTAATGGCTGAAGTAGACCTCATCTAATTCTTCGACAACAAACGTAAAGAATTGAGCAGATCCGCCAATTCGTGCTCTCACATTAGTTTTTGGCTGTTCCTCTTACACATTTTTCTCTTCCATTTTTGTATTGGTTCTTTTGGATTTCGGTATATTTTGGAACTCGCACGAGGTGCGGTTTGCTCTACAGCTGGCTCTCTGTGATCAATATCGCACATCGGTTTTGTTCATTTCTATGCTTGCATAAACTCTATATTTTTTTGTACACCATGCTCTTTGGAGTGTCATCAATGTAGCTGTGTGAGGGTGTTTTTCTTCATTTGAATATAATGAGATGCTATACTCGCACATCAGTAGTTTCTTAAATAGGGGGCACCATAGCTTTACTCACTCGATGTCCTTCGAGCGATGGCCATACGTTTAACCATATTATCTTACACTCGCTTACAAGGCGGGTACATGTTCTAGTCTTCTTCCGCTATACCCGAAGAGAGTATGCGGGACACTAGTGAGGAATTAGCGCTACCGGAAGCTTCTCATCTCACTTCCGGGTTATGGGAGCAAATATCTTCCGCGCCCCTTTTGGGCTCGGTTTTCACATCGCTCCAGCTAATCTGGCAGTGGATAGCACACCGGACACGGCTCCTGACCCTCAATAAGATATTGCGACTCAGAGTTATGTTGGACTCGATGAACTGCTAACTGGGAATTATGGTTCAAGCCGCGCAACTACGAGGTTGGTGTCCTTTGGTTTATGGGCTATTTGTTCCGGCATACTGGTATTTTAAATGTAACCTTGGGGATAGCGCAGCACTATGCCGCATCGTGCTAGAGGGGGCATGTCAATCACGTGCATTTGATCCGCATGTCTTTTCTATGTCGTAACTGATATGACCTCATAGGCTACATTAAGCCTTAAGCATTTGAGCATAATTGGCTGAGTATTTACTGCCCCAATTTTCTTGTTATTAATCAGGGAACTACTCCCTAAGCAAACGCCTCCATCCTTTCGTATTAGGAAAAAGTTTGCGCAACGCACAGTCAGGACCCGATGTGGCTCCAGGGTCACCTGACTGTTTTCCACCACTGTTAGGTTGGGCATATAAGGTCTTTTTCTATGAACCAGCTCTATTGGGAGAAAATTAGCTATTATTCTTTGGCCAGGTTATGGAGTTTGACAATGTTTGTTAAAGCGCTGATGCTATAGTACTTTTTCCTTCTGCCTGTATGTAACTTTTTGAAACTTGTCAGGGTACTTACAGATCCCCCGTTCTATTTTCAGGTCCTCCTACTTTCTTACCTTGAGTATTCCTTTATCTGGGATTCTCTCCACTTCGATTAAGGTATGTAATTTGTCAATAGGGTCACCTTCACCAGGAATATTCTTTCAGATGTGTAGTTTATTTGAAAAACCGTAACTTTCTTGCAGAATTGACCATTGACGCTTTTCGTAATAGGACTGAAGACAACGTTGTCTATTTGATTGCTTTCTGGTAAGCTACTACAGCATTTCACTGCTGGGTAGTTTGGATGGTAGCATGGGCTTTAATGCACTTTACTAAGTCCTGTGACCAAATCACTCACGGTTTCCACTAACACCTGCCGTTTAGATGGGTGCTGTTCACTTTTAGTGCTTTAGGTGTTTGGTAATCATTCAATTTAGCATTTGCACGGTTGTTTCTAAAACTTCTCTGTTCTTCACTATCCTTGGGGATTCTAGCTATGTTCTTCTTTTTCACTACAAATTTTTCCTCAGAACCAACGCGTCAGTGTCTTACTTTCTAAAGCCGCCGCGTCTGGGGTACGCACCTTTCACTCCTCTAAACTATGGTCACTTATTTTCTCATCATGTTCACACTCTTTAAACCAGAATGCTTTTGCATTTCTGTTTTTACCCTCTCTTTTTCTTTTTCTCTCCCTCTTCACGTTTTTAATCTAAGTAGTTATGGACTTCTTTTATTTATCTTATGAAATATACTGATGTATACCTACAAATTGTATGCCATTACAGCCCTGAAGAAGCCCTCTGTCTGGGCGAAACGCGTTGGCTGGTTTTGTTCCGGTGCATACTTCGAATACATCTCAATAAAAGAAAGATTTCAACACAAGAAGAAATTTGTGAATCTGAATATGTACATATGATATGTTCACTTTATGTTGCCTCTCATCCACATATTGCTGCTATTATTTTTATGATCTACTGGTAGCAGATCATTTGAGGTGGGCAATATAGACCAATAAGAGTGTTACTTAGTCCGCTAGTGCTGTCATCTAGAACCCAGCTACCCCTCCTATACTAATACAGCCCTTTGAATTTGTTCAAGAAATTGCTATGACCTCCATGCTTAACCTTAACCCAATCACCCACATCAATAAAACATCTGTCATTTTCTTTACTAGCACTCTTATTTAAACCTCCTAAAAGTGATTTCTCACGCATCCATGACGGAACTAATTTGATACCAGCTTCTCTTCCACGCATCATCACAAATTGACTTTTCCCCAAAATACTGTTAGCATTTCGCTGACAGATCTATGCACCAACAAATCTGCACTGTGTGCCAATTGCATAGTGCCTTTCACCATTCGATTTACTCGCTCAACCAATCCATTTCCCTGTGGATTATACAAAGAACAATATTAGTGTTTCACTCGTACAGAATCCAAAAAATCCTTCATCTCAGATGAAGTCAATTGCGTACCATTATCAGTAAGAAGTATAGAAGGAAATCCTTCCCTCTTAAACACCTAATGCAAGACAGCAATGGTAGCAGCAGTGGTAATGCCACTCATAAAGGCAACTTCAACCCACTTTGACTTTGCATCAACCAAAACAACAGCATATCTCTCATTGTCTGGTAGAAAAGAAAAAGTACCAATAAAATCTAAACACACCTTCTCCCAAACCTTATCTGCAGCGCATTCGAGTGGCAGCACGAATTCTGATGTGAATTGAGGCTCTAAACAAAGACTACTGTTCCCATAAGACACTTGTGGTTATTCAGTGAGGCCGCACCTGGGGCCAATAAAGATATGGATGTTATTTAGCAGTCGTCTATGTGCCTCCTATTTGACTGCCGCCCGCTGCCTGTGATCAAGGACAAAGGAATTGTTTAAAACGCGTAAGGCTGGTGAATATGCCGATGAAGTGTTGTATGCGCTGCTGCCCTATATAATGAAGTTGCCGATGGTGAGTGCGTCCTGAAGGCCGGACACTTGTGGAATTTGATATTAATCACGGCAGTCCAGCTGTGGGGACTGCACCTCCACATGAAAAGCGGGCCGGTGGCTCGGTGAAATTCAAGCCGTTAACGGACCATTGGCAGGGCAATGATGGATTTGGCAACGCACTTCACACTCCATGGGGAGCCCATTTATGGCTGTATTGTGTGTATTAATTTCAAGTGGCAGCACGAATTCTGATGTGAATTGAGGCTCTAAACAAAGACTACTGTTCCCATAAGACACTTGTGGTTATTCAGTGAGGCTGCACCTGGGGCCACTAAAGATATGGATGTTATTTAGCAGTCGTCTCTGTGCCTCCTATTTGACTGCCGCCCGCTACATGTGATCAAGGACAAAGGAATTGTTTGAAACGCGTAAGGCTGGTGAATATGCCGATGAAGTGTTGTCGAATTTGATATATATATATATATATATATATATATATATATATATATATATATATATATATGTATATGTATATATATATATATATGTAAAATAACGTCCTCCATATTACCATGCCTCTCTCGCTAAAACAAGTAACAACATCTTGTGTGATGAACTTGTACAGAATATTCAAGGTTTTTTGATAGACTGCCTACAAAGTGGTGGTGTAAGCGAAACCGAGTTTGAAGAATATTATCATTCAAATGCAAGCAAATGAATGTGTGTCAAATGTAATTGCGTTTAGGGAGACAAGGCAACTTAAGAACGTGAGCATGTAAAATTGTATTTCTAGAGCGAGCCTAGTATACCCACATGTCATGCACTCCTTGGACGTGAGACAACTAAAAACAAAGCTATCTAAATACAATGCTAAACCTGTATGTAAAAGCATAAAAACACTAAAAAGCATAAAAACACTAAAAAGTATAATAAGGTACTATGATGGTTAGAAGGTAAAAGCACACAGAAAGCCAAATAAAAAAATATAAAAAGCTCATTTAAAAGTAAGTTAAAAACTGTTTGATTCTTAATTTATTCCAGGCCCTACCCATAGAGCTAGAAATAGACTTCTTACGCCGAGTTAAGACTATGATCCTACATTTTATATGGCAAGGGGGATGTGCCAGTTTCACCTTCTCCCTGCTGCGTCGCCCCCGCTCGGAGGGTGGAGTGGGCCTCCCTGATATCCAGTTATATTACAAGGCACCGCAGGTCAGCGCCTTTGCCGAGTGGTCGAAAAGGGAATCCGACAATCATTGGCTTCACATGGACCGTAGCGTGACTGGGAGAACCGTTTGGGTCTTGATCTGGTGCCCTAAAAAAGATAGACCCCAAAACATATACATCGCTACACCCACGTGCACCACACTGAAAGTATGGGACACAGTAGGGGAGACGAAAGGTGGACCTCTTTCCCTTCCCCATTTACACCGCTCCACTTTAATCCAGAATTCCCGCTGGGTACTCAAGAGGGGCCTTTGATGCCTGGAGGGAGGGGGGCTGTCTTGCTCTGATCCACCTTTTTCATAATTATGACCCTCTCACCTTCAACAATTGCCAGCGGGACTATAAATTGGGAAGCACAGAACGATACCACTACTCCCAATTGATACACTGGTCCCTCACACCATAAATATGAGACGCAGCTACCCGGCCCCTCACACGATTCGAATCCTTCCTTAGCAAGACCACAACTATGAAGGGAGCGATCTCATTCATATACAAATTTCTTCTCGCCACTACAGTTTCCCCGAGACCGCGATACATGTCCACGTGGGAGGACACTCTACAACGTCCCATCTCGGATATTGAATGGGGACACCTATGGACAGACATTACACGATTCAATCACTCTTCTGATCTACGGGAAGCCCACCTTAAGACCATAATGGACTGGTACCTCCACCCCTCTAGGCTCAAACAGATCTTTCCCAACGCTTCTGATAGATGCTGGAGAAGGTGTGGGTTACTGGGAGAATTTAAACATATCCGGTGGGATTGCCCCTTCTGGGAGGAAATACTTGTGCACATTAAGGATATGTTGGGGTACCCTATCCCAACCACCATGGCGGGGGTCCTTCTGGGTCTTCGTGATCCTGCACTAGAACACCAGACTCGAACAGACAAAACAATCATGTGGCTATGTATAGGCACAGCGAAAGTTACCCTGACAGCCGCCTTGAAAAGGAGGGAAGCACCAGAGATCTCCCTGTGGCATTCTAGATTGTTTAAACTTCTCAGTATGGAATGAATTTCTGATGTCTTTCGAGACGACTTTAAGAACTTTGAATTCAAATGGGGACCTTTGGTGGCCTTCCTTTCACGAGGCCTACCTTCTGCGGTATGCCCTTCGTCTATTAGAGTTCTTCATCTTTTTCAACTATAATCTGCCTTACACTGCCATAGTCAGACTGGATGTTTGTACACCGCCGTCACCATTGTTGGGGAGGGAGGGAAGGATTGGTTTTATTCTTTTCCTTTTTTCACTTGTTGTTCCCGTTTTCCCACTGGTTGTGGATTGTTACTACATAAATATGAGCTGTTCAAGTGCCTCCCTCTGAAGAGGGATTCAATGTTCTTCCCATCGCAAAAGAAATATTGGACGCATACTGTTACACTGATTATCATTAAAAGTTGTTAAATGCTTCTCCTACACCCCATCAATACAAGGAACTGTAACTCTATTTTAGCAATCCAGTGATAACGGGGTTGGACTGATATGAAACTTTAAGTGTTATTAGCCACTTACACTCATTGAATCTAGAGATACCCTGCGAGGGGTGACTTGATAGTTCTGTCGTATAATGTAAGTTGTACAAAAAACAAATAAAATATGTTTGACAAAAACTGTTTGATACTTAAAAATAATTTGGAATGTTAAAATATGTCTGAATTAAAATGTCAAAACTGCCAGATTGTGTATGTGGTCTGAGTGTTAAACGAAACACTGCTGTTCCCAGAAACCACAGATGATGTTCCAAGAGGCACTGAACGAATCCAGTCCATAGAACAAATATGTTCCAGTCCATCCCCTCAGTGACTGCCAAGGGAGGAACAGCCACAGCTGGTTCCACAGAGGACGATAGAAAATCCAGATCACCAGGAGTCAAAGCATCACAGGAGGGCTCATAATATGCATTTACGAGCAATTGCAAGTGCGAAAGACAACAGTACAAGTGAGCTGTTACAGGACCCGCCAGTAGGTCAATGTCCAGAGAGTGAACTAATTGCGATCCCAAGCAAATGTATAGGCAACACTCAAAAGTGGACAGCATACAGCAGAAATTGCGCTGCATACAGTGCAGCCAGAGAGGCCGAAAGGACAAGAACTAGTGGTCATTAAATTCCTAAAGCAAGTGTGTGCCAAAGTACAGGAGCACATGTGGTAAAGTTATCCCCATTTGGCCTCATGATGGGACATCCATTGGAGAGCAGAACAATTAAAAGCACAGTCCAGACACCTAGAAACAGAACAGGCAGTAAGCCTCCAAAAATGCTTCCAAGCACTAAATGTATGAATGATGGAATAACTGAAGACAATCTGGAAGGTGCTAGCCAACCCGAGGTCAATTGTCTTAAAAGTGTGCTACCCCCACAGTATTAGACGTGTTAATAATGCAGCGCACAAGCTCCCCAAAAAGGTGTGGGAAATTAGTGTGAAGTAGCGACTCTATCTCAGAAGAGGACCTGCAAACTTGAAGATCAAAAGCCTCCCTTGCAGATGGTAATGCAACATCTTTCTGGAACAATAAGGCATTCAATCTGCTACAAGCATCAAAGCACACACATGTAAGCTTTATCGCAGGCCAAAGCATTGCATCCCTAACTGTGTGGGCAGGTGGAAACTTTACTTGCGTACAACAGATCACAACCTTAGAGACCATTAGCAGATAGGCAATGCCTGGTTCTAACCCACAGCAGCCTTGATCATTAAGCATCAAATAACTCCCTTTCAAGAGTAATCTGAAGCTGGACGGATAGCAAGAGCTGGAGAACTCTTCAAATAACATAACAAGTTTGCCATAGAGGCATTACGTGCTCCATGAAGCAAACCTTCCCTGAAAACTAAGGAATGTCCCACGGTATCCTCTCAGTCAGTCCCCCTAAGAAAAACCTCAGTCTCTGCATTCTGACATCGGTATTTGAAAGGCAAAATCCAGGACTCATGTGTATACCCCTTTCCTAGTTCCTCATATCTGCCCACTTGATGGTATTGTAAGCAGTATTGGAAGCGAAATGTTGAATTTGGCAGATAAATCAACTCATGGATTATTCAATCCTCTGAAGGTGTTTCACCAACAGTGAATAGCAATTTCACTAACTTCTTTATGTGTAACATGGTATATGTTGCATCCATTATGGCTGTTAGATCTGGGGGTCTCTAGTTGGCAATGGTATTCACCTTTGTCCAAATAGGGACCCTTACTTCTAAGTCAGGATAAGGGGACTACACTCCTTAATAACCCATGCTCAATCCCCTTGGTAGCTTGCCACAAGCAGACAGGCTTATCTCAGAGGCAGTGTGTTAAGCATTTGTGAATATACACAGTAATACAGTAAAAACACTACAGATGGACACAACACAGGTTTTATAAAAATAAGTATTCCTTATATAGACTTAACACAAGACAACAGATAACAAAAATCTACAATACAACACTTAAGATTGCTTAAAAGAAGATTAAAGTCTCTGAGTTCCAGTTGTTGGAAAATGCGACAAAGTTCTCAACAAAGTTCCTGGATGCGTAACGCAAAGTGAACAAAAGGCTCGCAAAAGGGGAGATGCGTCGGTTCCGTGACCCAGGGGAATGGTTGCGTCCTTTCTCAATGCTTGCGCAGAGTAGGGGGACTCGTCATGAGCCTTACTGGTGCTGAGGTGATGCGTAGATTCTAGGCCTGCGGGCCCGTTGCGGTGCGCAGGATGGCGCCTTGATGCGCTGCGATGATCCGGTTGCGACGCAAGAAGATGGTGCCCTTGATGCGGCGATGCGACTTTCACGATGGCGTCATGCTTCTCCGGTGATGCAACAGCAGACAGCTTCAATGAACACATGCATCCAGGGAGATGCGACGAAGGCTTGCTTCTCTGGCGTTGCGATGATTTCAGCTGCGGCGGCGACGTGCTTCCTTTCGATGCGTCGCGCTTCCAGCTCCCAGAGGCACGCAAGTGTCTGGAGTCAGAATTCACAGCAAGGAAATTCAGGAGGGAGCTGGAGGTGATGTCTTTTGTCCCTCATACTTCAGCAGGAGGCAAGCACAGTTCAAGCCCTTGGAGAATATTCTGTAGATGAAAGTCTCTACAAAGTTCCTTCTCCTTTCCCTTGGCTATGAAGCAACCACAGCAGGTCAATCTAGCAAACAGCACACTGGCAGAGGGGCAGTACAACTCCTGCAGCTTCCTTGGTTCTTCTCCTTGGCAGAAAGGTTTCTTGTTTCAGAAGTGATCTCATTTCTTTGGATCAAGGGTCCCAATATTTATACCCCAAAATCCTTTGTTCTCTGAAGGCAGAGAGGCCTCTGCCTAGTCCAAACCAGTTCCTGAGCACTTTGTTTACATGACTCTCTTCTTCCTTTCACTGTGCAGGGCAGAGACATCAGCCACCCCACAGGAGGTGGAGCCAGCACAGAGGACGGAAGATACAGCTCTGGAGCACTCTGTTGACATGATTCCTCCTCTCTTTTCACAGTGCAGGGCAGAGACATCAGACTAGCCACAGGGGGTGGAGCCAGCATTGTAGAGGGAAGGCCCAGCCCTATTCAGGTCCCAGGTGCAACTCCTTCCTCCCATCTAGATGCAGATCATTCTATTCACCACTGGGCTGCCCCAGCCTGTCTCCTGGAATCCCCCAGCCCTGTCACTCACAAACCCAGACAAGGAATACACAACCCAGCAGAGGCAGGCTCAAATGGTTAGGCAAGCAAATACCTACTTTCTAAAAGTGGTATTTGCAAACACAGAATATTAAAATAAAGTTTACTAAGGCATACTAAATTCGAATTTCTACCATGTTCCCTGAGTTAGTTAGGATTATAAGAATGTAATAATCTAACTGCCCATTCCGGCCTATGAGAACAGGTAGCCTTCAATAGTGAAAAACGAAAATGGCTGTAATTCACTACTAGAACATGCTACACACATCAGAGCATGTCCTACCTTATATTTACAATGCACCCTGCCCTTGGACCTACCATAGGGATGTCTAATATGAAGCAAAGGGAAGGTTTAGGGACTGGCAAGTGGGTGCACTTGGCCAAGTCGACATGGCAGTGCTAGACTGCACACATGCGTTGCAATGGCAGGCCTGAGCCACCCTTTACAAGCTGCTTCTGTGGGTGGCACTACTAGTGCTGCAAGCCCACTAGCAGCATTTGATTTACAAGCCCTGGGCATACTTGGTGCACTGTACTAGGGCTGACAGATAAATCAAATAATCCAATCATGGAATTACCAATTAGTACCTTAATTTAACATAGGGAGCACTTGCACTGTGGCACTGAGGCACTGATTAGCAGTGGCACAGTGCCCAAAGCATAAATCCAGCAAACACATATCAAAACAGAGGAGGCAATCCATCAAAAATGGAAGGGAGATTCAAGCCAATGATGGCAGGTCTAACAATGGCCATGACGGTTTGTTGTGTCATGGGGTTATATTGCAGAAACAAGCTAATGGAATTGAGGTGATTCCATGGAACGCTACCTGCCTGAAGTGTCTGCAAAGTCCAACTCAGTAATAATATAGCCCTAAGCTGTGACTGCCCATGTTAGTAAGAAGACATGTCATTCTGTATAATGTAAATTGCAGAAATTGTAGAAGACACAATGTCACCCCAAGCGTAAATCCTGGTTGTCATACCATTATCTACTAGTGCCAGGGCCCTTTTTAAACTTGCCCTGTCAATTTTGCGCAATCTCTCAGCAGAATCCTGCTGTGAAATCTTCCACACTTCATTGTATATTGCATGCAGAAAGCGCTTTTGATGTGGTCTCCGAGGACCTAATAATAAGTTCTATAATCCCATGTCATCAGAAAAAAGCGACAAATGTTGTTTCACCTGTGACAATGTTGAGGTTTTTAGCCGGTTTAGGCATAACTTCTCAACGCTGTAATTAGATACCACCCTGAGTGTTGTGTCTGCGCATATCGTGGGTCGGGCCTATTAATCCTAAACCAGTAGGTGTCACCCTGAAAAGGAGCCTGACATCCGTTAGTGTCTAACGGCCAAATTAACGATCCCTTTTTATTGGTACCTGAAGAATTGTATGAGGAATTGTGAAGCATGGTATCTAATGTTTCGTCAGTATAATTTGTGAGTTGTTGCCAGTTCACAAACCGTGCAAATGTTGGTGTGTTTAAATCTTTTACCTTGGCCATGCCGAGACCAGAAATTTGCTGCACAGTTTTGTTCAGGAAAATCGTTTGTTGGGGTATAATGCATGATCTAACCAAAGCCTAAATTTCCTGAACCTGCCAATCCTTAGTTCCCCAAATGTATTTCAATTCAACATTGTCATTTGAAGTTTTTTCATCTATCCACCCGTTGCAGTGTGGAATCCCACTGGGCTCCACAGTGAGTGCCACATTTGTTTACTTGTAAGTACTCCCCCTTGCTAAAATTGTACAGCCTTATGGTACCACTCTAGTGTCCAATGCAGATGATCCTCAAATCATCATGGCCCTTACAACCACTGTCAGCTGAACCTCCACCTAACTTCACTCATGTCTTAGGAAGTTCACAGACTGGATGTCTGCAAGCAGTCTGAAACTTAATGACAACAATACAGAGGTACTAGTGGTAGATAATAATACCTCAAGGTGGAAGGAAATTTCTTGGCCAGACCAACCAGGCGAGCTGCCAGAGCCAGTAAAAAGTCTAGGCGTCTGTTAGACAACAAGCTCATGATGGGGACTTAGGCCATAACACTGTCCGGTTCCTGTTTTGGCAACCTGAGATCTCTCAGGAAGTCTTACAGATGTTACCAGTTTCCACGAGGAGCATAGTGGTCTAGAGACTAATAATTCAAGTCTAGGCTATGGTAACTCCCTCTATTTAGGGAGTCCTAAATATGTGATAAAAAGGCTCGAAGTGATGCAGAATGCTGCTGTTAGAATCCTGTTCAAAATACCCAAACACCATTCTGCAAGACCAGCCCTCTCTGCCTTTCACTGGCTGCCAGTTCAGAGAAAAATTCACTTTACGACTATGTGTATGGTCCATCGGGACATCCATGGAAACATTTCACTTATCAGCCGGATATTACTCACCTCATAAATTCCAGGGAGGACCCTGCAATCTTGTAGTCAGGGACGCCCGTCGGTACCCAAGACCCCAAGAATGAGTAGCAGTAGCCATTCCTTTGTGTACCATGTATCCAAGCTGTGGAACACCCTTCCAGCCTCGCTTGGAATTTCAGCAGTTGGAAATATGCATCAGAAAATCTTTAAAAGCACTTCTTTTTTGAAGACTGGATGCTTGTCAATTGGTTCTTCATGGTAGCCTTTTGATGTTGGTGCAACAGTGCTGAGAGGCCCGGTCAGGTAGCAATGCACTATATAAAAGTTACTGAATTGTATTGTAATGAAAACCCTTGTACAGAAAACTGGGAAATGAAAGATGCAAAATAAATCAGCTTGGTGTCAGTGAGTATAGTTTTCTGAGACAGTCAGTGTGTGAGTTTCTAATAATAAGGCTCTGGGTCAGCTGCATTGTAACCACAAAAATATGCAAACGTCTGTGAAAATGCTTTTGATCTACCCCGTGGTGATGTAGGGTAGTGTTCCTATTATGTATAATGAATTAAATACAGCACGTGGAGTACTTGCTTTATGCACACAATGGTGATGATTATGGTGAAAACAGAATGTTTCATCAAAATTAGCCATGCCCTCTTCCATCTCATTTCAATTAAAAAACAGCTGAATGCTGCAGATCATCTAGCATGTCATGCACTGTATCAATGTCCCAAATATTCAGAGGTAGTAATATGGGTGATACAGTCATGCAAAGAAATTTTAAACACATATAGAATTTGAATTAATTCAGTTGGTCCGAGTGTATCATATGATACCTCATTCCAAACAATTTCATCAAGAATCTGATTAGCAGAAATGTTCACCAGAGAAAGGTCTCTTTTCAATTTGTGTGTTGAAGTATGGGGTGTTAAAACCAAGTTCGACAGCAGAGAGTTCTGGGAGATGATGTCCTTTCAGGATCAAGAAAAAGACTGTCACAAAACAAATCCAAATGCAGAGGAAAAGTAACAAAATTGTAATCCAAATGTATATCCGAGGAGGCATAAAGTCTGTCTTTTTCAGCCAAAAGTAGAATTCATTCTGGCTACCTCTGGGCACTAGTAGTGGTGGGTCAGAAGAATCCTGAGAGAAGTTATCATAGTCAATAAAGTAGCCGGTAGCTGTTTGTTCTATTTTTGGCAGCTCTGGAGGCTGAATAAAACTAGGTGTGGACTCATGTCGTAGACGTTTTCCCTAGATACCATCTTTGTTTGTTTGCCAAATAGAAATCTGTGTTTCTGTGGACGATGTTTGTAAGGAATTTGTTGATATAACAGAAAGAAGTGATACTTCAGTGTTTGCTGTCCCCTGGAGGGGAGAGGAGTCTTCGCCATAAATCAAAGCTTCCATAGGGACTTCCTGTAGGGTAGAGAAAGGAGGCAGGTAAGTACCTAATACCCCTCTTGGCATGTTGTGTAGAACTGGGTATAAAATGTAGTTTCATTAGATCTAGTGACCCAAATCTCTTGTTTTTGCAACGAGCAAGGGGTGGTAGAAGTACAGTTCTCGTTCCTTCAATGGCATGGACAGGTACAGGCACTCTGTAAGATGGCCTGCAGGATAACACTTCTGCTGGAAGTTGCTATGAGCATCTAGAAAGTTGCTAAGATCCTGTAAAACATCCAAACATTCATTGATGTAAAATGGTGTTTCAGCCACCACTCTACTGGAACTTTTGAGGTCGGGAACACAAATCTTAACCTCAAACAGGATCTCATAAGGAGTCTGACCACCCAGGGATTACTTAAGCAGATTGTTTAGGGCTCTCTGGACCCCGTATAGGTGATGGGCCCAACTGTGAACTGAACCTAATACCCTAGCTGTTAAAGATTGCTTTAAGTCCCAGTATTTCTCACCACTACTGCATTTCCCTTGGGATGATAAGTGCAAAGTCACACCCATTTTTCCATGGTGTCTCTGTAAGCCCTGGAGACAAACAATAGACCATGGTCAGAATGGAATGTGGCTACTGCACATGTCCCGAAAAAGACTGCAGATCTTTTATAACAGTTCAGGCATGAGCCGATGGCTGTGGCCAAGCCCATAGGAATTGAAAGCAGGAATTCACTGCTAGTAAGATGTATTTGTAAGCCCCATTGGATTGCAGAGGGCCACAGTGGTCCAAGTAAACACAAGTAAGAGGCTTGTCTGGGATCAATAGAGGTGTCTGTGGTGGACACACTACAGTTGAAACCTTCATCTGATGGCAGATGTCACATTTGAGGCCAAAGTCCTTGGTCTGTTTATATAGACCTGACCACCAATAGTGTTGCTGCGATATTTAAATTTTAGCTGCCACCCTTGCGTGTGCAGATGCTAGACACTCATGTGCTGCAAGGATAAATCATAGCCTTAGATCTGAATTTGGGGTCACTCGACCCCCCACTACAAAAAATCTGAGCAAATGGAATGTTTTGCGCACTTAACTGGTAGGAGTATTTTGCAGGTAAGCCTTTTGGCAGATGGGTGCTGCCACATGCAGCATGAACAGCCACCATGCAGCGACTGCAGCAGTTCGTGCTCTTGCTTTTGTAGCTTCGTCAGCCATGGAATTCTCTACAACATGTATTCCCACACACTGATGACTTAGTGTATATATCACATGAGTCTGTGGCAAACACTCTAAGTTTTACCTCCTGCCCCAAAAACGTTTTGTACTTTGTAGTGTACCCTTTGGAATATCTAAATTCATTTTGGCTATAGTAGTGTAAGTATTCATTGTAAGACTGAACACAATAATATGAATCACACACTATGTATGGGGAATCCGGGATCCATATTCTCTAGTGCCAGAATTAGAGCCCTGACTTCTACAAGCTGAGCTGTGCAATCACCAGGCCTGTGCGTAGTTCGTGGAGTTTTACTATGCGAAACACTGCGAAGTTACAAAAAACCTCTGCGACGTTCCTCGAGTGGCGGAGTGCAGTATAAACTGCAGTTTGTGCTGGTATTCTTCCCGCTCGTGTAGAAATTCTCCCTGTGCAGCAGCTTGCGTTTGTGAACTTACCGGTCGGAATCGCTAATTTACTGTTCGCGATCGCGAGCGGGTAAAAAACACTGCTGCACATCGCAAAGCCTAAAATTCTGCACTCCGTGAGCTTCGCAGAGTGCGGAAAACTCTGCAAACTCCACGAACAGAGCGAAGTTCACCACCCAGGCTTAGCAATCACCCGTGACTGTGTGTAGGTCTTGAGAGGGTGGAATTCACAATCCTCCAACTACTCTTAACAGCAGCAAACACTGCAGAGTATTATTGTTTTGCCCCATTGGCAGGCTGTGCTGAACCATCAGTATAAATGAAGTAATAATACTGATCAAGAAGCCTGACTTCATTAAGGAGAGGATATTCACATTCGTATTGCAGGTATGCTTGCGTTTGTAGTGGAGAGTCAAATCTGTAGTCTATATGTGTCGCAGTGATTAAGTTGGCCCACTCTATCCATCTTAGATGTAAAACCTTAGTGTTAGGAATGCTGACTTTTGTGTCAACCTCCAGGACTAGGACTGTAGTCAAGACAATAATGTGATTCCCCAGAGCCAAAGAGCTTTCTCTCACTACAGTAGTCTGTACCGCCATCAGAATCTTTTCTGTTGGTGCAAAAATCATCTCAGCATTAGTGTATATACACATATGTGATTTCTATGCAATTGGTAAAGTTTCCCCTTCAGTGAATGCAAAGTAGGTATACCCAGAGCTTTAAGTGGGATGAAAAAACTAGGGAGTCTCTCAAAGGAGCGTGACCAGTGTGATTATGGACGTGGCTTAAAAAACACATAAGCTAAAAATCTGTGCTTAGCATAGTGTGCCGCTCGACTTGTATTTTGCTGTTTCTGTCATATCATCCAGCTATATGAAACAACAGTTAACATCATACCTATAACAAGTCAGGACTATTGGCTTTGTCAATGTTTCTTAGTTGCATAAGATAAATAAGCAGCAACTGTGGCTTGTAAATAATATTAAAAAAGCTTCCACTTAAAGACCTGGTGACACCACAACAATGATGCTGATTCTGAGTTTCAAAAAGAGAAGGGAAATCCAAAGAGAAAATTACTTTCTTTAAAGGATTTCCCTTCTCCTACAACACTCACCTGGCATGACATCATGCTGTAACTTCTCCACTAGTGTGAAGTGAGCAGTGTGAGTAGGCGCACATCAATGTGCCTGCTGTCACTGCAGTCCAGAAAAAACAGACTGCCTGTGCCAGGGCACAAACAGAGCCGATAGAGACTTGTTTTGAGGCCCCCTTTAAAAAACTGCCAGTGCTCAGGACCGGTGAGACCTGGCCCACTTAAAGCCCTGCATAAACCCTGATATACCTGCCAATTAAGCGGATCACCACTTTGGTGGTGTTTACACATGTGTGTAAGGGTTTTGAATCTAGCATGTCATCTTGTTCTGAAGGTAGTATGTGTGTGTGTTCAGTTGTCTAATGTATACTTGAAAAGTCTGGATATATCAAGTTGCTGAATGGTTTTACCCATTCTGCGTAATCTGGAATATATGTTCTGCCAAAATTCAGGAAAGCCAATATTGATTGGAGTTTCTTCAAGGAGCTTGGTGGTTGTAGAAGCGCACACTTCTTGAAGAATTGTGTTGCCATTATTTGCTTGACTTTACTTTACAACGCATATCTTAAAAATAGGACATTTAGGTGAGCTATTTTTTTTTACTGAATTTATACTCGATGTGAGCAAATCATAACACTCTGTGATCTACTTTAGGCAAGTGTGTTGAAAGGTTATTATCTGTTAGGTGTATATATCACCAACGTAGGACATTACCTGGTTATCATATTCTTGCAAAAGGTCTGTAACCAAGGCTGAAAACAGCCATGGGCTACTCTTATACACCTTGGGTAATTGACAACACAGCTTTTGAGACCTGAGTGTGCTAAATGTGGTCAAGTACCTATTTTCAGGTGCTAAGTATTGGCAAAAAAATCTATTCGAAATATCCAAAGTTTTTGTTTTGTATCATGTTTTTCATTAGTGCTGCGCTGTGTTCTTTCTGTACTGTGAATGTGCATGTAGCTGTGTTCAGGTGTCTATAATCTAATACTAGACAATGTGAATAGTCAGGTGTCATTACTGGAAACAAAGGATTATTCGTAGGGGAGGTGCAACATTCCATTGCACCTTGGTGTTCAAGTTGTGTCAGTATCTCTCTAACTAGTTTTATAGTCTCATTTTAATGGGGTATTGTCTTTGAGGTTGTAAGGTTGACCTCAGTGGTATAACGTGATATGAGGCACCATCATCCCACCCCACATGTTTGTGGTATAACGCAGGAGCTAGCGCTAAAGCCCACTCTTTGGAGTATGAATGTTTAACTGAGTCTGGAATAAGGTTAGAAAATTCAGGTAAAATTTGTGTTTCTCCCTCAGGGCAAATCATCATAAATTCTGTTGGTCAATCATTTTTGGCCAAGAGGATATCATAGCCAAATGACAAGTACTCTCAAAAGAGAACATTAATGTATCTTGGTATGTCCCCCTCCAGTTGGAGTTGCATCTCGTTTAATCAATGCAAGACCCTCACGCTTAGGTCTGGTGTTTCCATTTGGACATAGTCACTCTACGCTACTGCTGCCAGACAATCCATTAAGGTCCAGCACATTGTTGTTACTTCTGCCACTCTGTCCAGCATGGGCAGAGCCCACTTCCCACTCAGAAGCAGGGTTCTCAATATCCTTGGCATGCTTTCTTTTAATGCCAGTCAGCTTCTTCTTTTTGAATTAAGGCTTGGACCTATTTTAAGATGTTGTCCGAAAAGCGCTGTAAGTCCTTCTTCGGTTTCACGTACTCCTCTGATCTGTGCTCTGATCATCCACCACTCTCTGAGGTTTTTTCAGATGACTTCTGAAAGAAATTAGATGCACGTGTATCAGAATGCTGATATCTGTCAGGCATTTTAATATTATCATACTTATGCAGATTATAGTGCTTTTTGGTGACCTGCTGTTGAGGACATCTGCCCCGCGATTTACTTTTTTCTTCATGTGTCTTATTATTCCACATTGCCTTAGAAGAGTATGATGTCTGCTTTGAGTTATCCTTTTCAGAATTACTTTTAATTTGTGGTTTACTAGGTCAGGCTCCCAAATTATCTCTACCAAGAGTTTCCTCAATAATATTTGGTAACTAGCACCCCTGTTCTCTTGGAGCTGCTGCTTTCCTTTAATGTTACTTAACATAATGGTAGATGCTGCGGTGAAGTTGCCCATCAGTTTCATTCCCAAATCCAGCACAGGGGCTGCCCGTACTCATTTTGATTCTGTTTAAGCACCTCTGGCAAAATAACTAATGATGGTGTGCTGTGTGGTATGGCATAGACTGGAGCAAACACCGTACCCCAAGTGGTACAGTCTTCTACTTGGGGAGCCATCCCCTATGGCAAGCATATTGTGAGAATCCTCTGGTTATCCTGAAGTCCCATAGGGGGAAACACTGCTTCAAGCTGGTTTGTTTTTTGTGCAATCCAGAATGGAATTTCCTCCTGTCTGATGGGAATTTTACCCATGACTGCATTGGTGGTTTGTGGACTAATTCCAGGTGTAGTCAATTGTGGTAGTGCAGCTTGAGCAGCCCTTGTAGGATTTATTGGCATTGTCCACATGACAAATTGTGTTAAACATCTATGTTTTAATCAGATCTGTATATAGCATCTGGAGCCGTCAGATTGTCTATTTCTGGATATGTGTAACCGACTAAAACTATCCAAGTTGCTCCCTCATTGCTAAGGAGACCTAGTATAACATTATTGTTTCTATGTGGTAGGGCACCTTCAACACAATTTTGATGTTCTTGGTAAGTTACTGGTATTTCTAGTGTTTCATAAGCTATGTAATTGTTAGGATGTGTATCTGCATTGTATGTGTGAAACAGTCTTGTAGTTATATTAGCTGCTGTGATTATAACCCATGAATAGAATATCTCAGTCCTGGATGCCTGGTGTGACTTGACAATGAAGGTAACGTCTTCACCCGTCTGGGGCAGACCACGTTCTAACCACATTTGTGGAACCGCATGTCTGTAGTTAGCTGGTATGTTAATTGCTTGTTCGTCCTCGAACATTTGAATATGTGCAATCAGAGAGGCTACCACTATGGGAGATCTTTGAAAGGTTCAAGCATGTACAACCCACAGCTGAAACATAGGGTTTACCTACTTAGCTGAGGAGGATATTTTCCCTAACACCAAAGATGTCTTCAGTTAGTAGGTGAGTAGGGGTCTTCGAGTATACAAACGAAAGTTACTCTGGCAATCCATTAAATAAGAACCCAAGCTAGAACGTTGGTAGCACCATGTTGTACGGCTTATACTTCCCAAGTAATACTGTGCATTTGTTGGACAACATAACCATCAAAACTCTGTGGGACTGATTGGGCATACACAGTCCTTATATGTTGACCAAGGTCCTACTAGCTCACAGTGCGCCATTTGTACCCCTAACCTTACAGGGAAACAAATGGATGTGTAACCACCCTGACTCCCAAAGGAAATTGTGGTATAAGATCTAGAACTTAGTTACTTATACATACTCAAAGAGATACAAAAGAACTACACAGTAAAACAGAATAATATTTATTAAAGCATTGTGATCCTTGAGTAAAAAACTTGTGCTGTAATAATCAATCAATAGAAGGAAATAGAATAATGTGATTAGCATTACATGAATGGTGAAAAAGATAAACAATTCACCCATTTTGCAAATTACAGAGAATATATGCTTGCATACAAGCACTGTAATATAGTGTACTCCTACCTAGAGCAACCTAACCTATCATGTCTGAGGCAGGTGAATCTGCCAAATCCATGTAGGGTGATCTAACTCCTGTTACCTGTGGGTTAGTGTCAAGAAGCTGCCTGTCTTGGGTGTAAAGCCGCACAGCATCCCTTGAGGTACACAGGAATCTGATGAGTTGGAATTCCGGCATGGATCGACCTCTCAGTGCCAGTGAAATGCTCCTCTGTCTAAACAGAGGCTTGATGTCATATATATAATAACATCCTCGATATTATCATGTCAAGCCTTCATCCAGGCCGCTATTGTTTATCCTATTTTGATAGCTCTGTCACCGAGTGGCCAAAACAAATGACAACATCTTGCATGGACTTAGCCATTGTACAGAATGTTCAAGGTGTTTTGATATGGTGTATACAAAGTTGTGGTATAAGCAAAGCGAAATTCGAGGAATGTTATCTGACATGCGCATGCAAATGAATGTGTGTCAAATCACATCGTGTTTAGAGAGAGAAGGCAGCTTAAGAACGTGTTAATGGTGTTTCTTAACTGAGCCTAGTACACCCAGGTGACAGCACCATAGCTCAACAGGCCAAAGTCAATAATGCAGTGGAAGCACACAATGCCTTCCAGTCGGCACTAGGCTGAACCTACCCAATACTATATAATTTCATAGAAGTTTTCCAGAAAGACCAAAGCTACCAAAATGTAGGGATAGAGCAATCAGTAAACCAAAGTAAAGCTAATATTACTAAATAAACCAAGAAACTACGAAATACAAGTCCAGACTCTTTGTAAACAACAAAGGAGAAGATTATCTATAAAAAAATTCTAAATCACTATTATAAACAACATACCTACCAATATGCTCTGAACTAAAATGTAAGAAAAAACAACACCACTATAACATAAAACATTTTACAATAAACATTATAATTATTATCTTTACAAATTAGTCTATAACAAAAATATTCATAAAGCACTAAATAAGACTAAGGACCGGATTTTGGGTTCAGCTGCCCATCTGACCGCCAAACTCGTGGTGGCCGTCCCTAGTCTGCCAGACTGGTGGTCCACCCGCTGTATAACAGATACTGTGGTGGGACCACCACAGGCCCACTGCAACTGACAGGGGTCGTGGATCTTGCGGTGGTGGCGAGAGGCTCTAATATGCAGGTGGTGTCACTGCAGCATATCCGCTATGAGAAGCAAAAGGACTGCTCACCAGACCACAAGATTACTTGTAAGCTGGTGGGTGGCCGGCAGTCGTGTTTGGCAATCCTGGGGTGTGGTGCTGCTGTGGCAGCCCACAACTGGTCAGCCAAACTCGCAATCAGGCCCTAAATCTGAAAAATATACAAAACAGCTCACAAATTAAAGCACACACTTATCAATAAAACTTTTAAATTGCAGTAAAGCCAAAATGCATACATATATTAAAATATCATATTCCCAACTAAAAATTAATTAAAGCATTTTACTTAAAGTTGTGTAGCTGTTTTCTTGATCCACTTCCTTTTCCCAAAAGTCCAGTCCAGAAAAAAGTAAAAAATAAAACTTAAGAATCCGAAATAAATTCAAAAATGAAATCACCAAATTAAATATGCCAAAGTAATCCACAGTCGTCGGAAGCTATTACAAAAACTCAAAGTAAAAACTCACACAGGAAATTGAAATACCAAAGGAATTTTAATAAACACCGTTGGTTTAAATCTAATCAAGTTCATTTAAATTTTTACAAAATTCCTTAAAAATAGCTGAAAATGTTGGACACTGACGTCCTATTGTGTAAAAAAAAATAGCTCAACCTTTCCAATACATACGTCCCAAATGAAATAAAAAGTAACTCTACAACTGTTGAAACATAGTACAAAACATGACCGTATATACTGTAACACATTACTATTAACAAAGTATAGTTAGACCTACAATTCTACACTACATAATAAAGAAACACAAACTATCAGTAAGCAACCTTACAAATAAAATTAACACCATTACTATGTACACCTACCTATATCTCCTCTATTCCAAAAATCCCTAAATAGAAACCTATAAAAGCTCCTTCCCTGTCCGCCAAACAGCAACAGGGAGCTATATGACACAGAACTCCATCTCAAAATGACACAAAGGGAGTAAAAATACAGGTACCAGCAAAGAAAATGTTCAATTAAATGAGAATAAAAAGAGACTACTTTCTTATATCAATAGAAATGTTAGAAACAATTATTAAAAAGTGTTAGAAATGTATGTAAAAATGTTTTAAAACCAAAATTTACGAATACTATATTTACCATTAAAAATATTAAATAAATAATACATATAAACACAAACATTTTAAAGATCTCATACCATAGTTCCCTATAAACGCAACATCCCACTATAAAATATTATTCTTTTTTTAATTAAAATACAGTTACAAAATTTAAGAAAAAAACTGAATTTAAAACGTACGTTCAGAAGTTAAGTTACATAAAGATTAAACAATTTACCATTTTAAAAAACAAAAACTATTTTAACCTTCACATATACATTTTTAAATTTAAATCGCCTAAACTATGAAATTACTAATTCAAAAAATGGAAACTTAAATTTTTCAAAATGAATTAATTATATACAGAACTAAAATATAAAAATGTCCATAACCTTTTCCCGTAGCAATCCAACATACTGCTTCTAAACATTTTCGAATACAATTATTTTTTATTTTGAAACTTTAGTAAATACAATGTAAAATAAAATACAATAAACATTACAATTACATTTTTTAATTATTATACACATCAACCTATTTTCAAATTAACTTAAAATAAATGTAAAAACAAACACTACAATGTAACAAAAATGACATTCTATACAATGATATTTTGGTAAACCAAATATTTTTCAACAATATGATAAACAAGACTAAAAACAATATCCTTACTTTCCATATTGATGCTCCCAATATTTTTGACATCATGATGTTCCTGAAACAACATTTTTGCATCCGAATATTTTTTGGAGGATTTTGTCGGGTTTAAACATCTGCAAGCCAAATCTATCTGAGTGGTGCACTAGTAAGCCTAAGCCTGCCACCTTCATCTGCTGAAGAGAGAAAATCTGTTGCATCTCTGAAGAGGAAGAACAGAATTGAACCAGGACCCCTGCTGAACCACATAGAGCACCCTCACATGAACATTCCTTGGGTGGCTGACAAAGGCGACGGCTGAGGAAGCCTAGGGAGTGGCAGAGCATACAGTGGAGTACGCTGGAGGAGAGAAGAAACAGTTAAAAAGAATGTCAGCCATTGATGGGGTGAGAACCCAGTTGCCGTGAGTACTGTGGAGTGATCCCAGCAAGGCAGGGATAGCGGACTGTGTGACTGCCAAGAGATGTGGAAAGGCCGACCCAACATGGTGATTGGCGCCCCGTGATGGCAGACGAGTACCCTGAGATCAGAGCAGTCGAGGCTTACTTGACAGCTGTGGAGACAGGATGCCTAGTCTGATCATCAGCCCACTGAAAACTGCACAGGCATCGGCTGGGAGATGGTGGAACCCTGTAGTTCATGGTTGGCTGAGACAGGGTAAGTGAACTGGGGCAAAGCAGCAACATAGGGGCTGGGCAAGATAGGTATTGTGGCCACAGGCATTGACCCCCTGGGGTGGGAGACCACAGTAAACTGCACCTCATGACCCATTAAAATTTCCCACACCCCGCAAAAAAATCAAAGAAGTGGACCCACTCTGGTAAGCCAGCGGCCATTCTTGACCCCCACATCAGGGTCTGCAGCGACAAAAAAATAAAATGGTTTACAACAAGGAACCCAAGGCAACTCTGTTTGGAACAGAATGCCTTCCAATCAGAGAAACAAAGTAGGAAACCAAGACCAACAGCAAACAACGGAGATGACAGAGCCATCTATGAGAGAGATTCTCCAGGTGGTGTGAGATACAAAAGCAAAGGTGGAACAGAAAATGGACATTGTCGTTCTTGACATCAATTTCCTGCATACTGACCTACACAAAATCTCGGCCAAGGTGAAAACAGTAGAATTCACACTGGAAGAGCACACTGGAGCCAGCAAACAATTTCAAACAGAGATGGGCCACCTCAGGGAGGCTACTACCCACTTCTATGCACGGACAGAGAATGCTGAGGGGCATTTCCAAAGGAACGACATATGCGTGATGGGCATACCAGAGAAGCTGGAAGGCGGAATGTTGAACAATACATGAAGGGATTACTCACAATATTCTTGCTCCCACAACAACTCTAAGCCCTTTTCGTAGTGGAGAGAACACACCAGGGTTACGGCTAGGCTGAGGGCACAACCCAGACAGGTGATTGCGAGACCCTTAATTAAAGGGATCAGGGCGTAGTCATGAGAGCCATGAGACAACAAGGTCTGACCAGGATCAAAACCAAGAGATCAATATTAATCCCTAGCGGTGAGGGATTCCAACTGGTATGCACAGGACAGGATTACTGCTGTATCAATTCAATGTTATATATCCAATCAATAACGCTCAACCTTCTGCAGCCCTCTGCTGCAGGACCCCCTCCAATGAAAAATACCACAATGAAGGAAACGCCATATTCAGTAATCAGTATTTGCAAATGCTAATTTGTTCCCAACTGATTCAATCAAAAAGACAGATTTCCTTGAATCCACAGATCCACAATTTATTGCACGTCACGTTAGGATAGTGTTTCCATAACAATTATGACAGTTCATCAATATTAATTGACAAGATTGTAGCAGTTCATCAACAGAAGTTCCTAATAAAATCAGCCAACGCATTTCGTCCAATGTAGGACGTCATCAGGGCTATAGTTCAGTGTTCTTTCTGTGTAACCTCTACCTATCACGCAAAAGGTTCTGATTTTGATTTAGATTTTTCTTCTAAAATAATGGTTTCCAAAATGTCATGAGCACCTTCTTTCATTAGGTCATCCATGCCTACTAAATTCCCAATCAGCAGTTCTTACATATATCCACATCCAAATTCAACAGCGATTTCCTTGTAAACAGCAATTACAGTGGTCTTGGAAAAGCATCTTACTTATTTGCAGCGGGATTTATAGGGCCGGCTGCGAGGAATGAGTTTATCTTAGCTGAATGGGCTTTAATTGAAGGGATTGGACTGCAAATAAGTAAGATGCTTTTACAAATCGAGAGTTCAGCAAGAAGCAGCTCAAGTGACCCAACATGGCCACCACACAGGGTCACGCAGTGCAAAGTCTCAATGCTGGTGCATATGCACATCATTGCATCAAAGAAATGCAGAATGATGCATAATTTGAAACTCCGGAGCTGTGAAGATGACGGCACATGTACAATAACAGCATTGCAAGGCACCTCAAAGGTCAGAGAATACACCGGGAAAACAATCCAAAAAGGCCTCTGCAAATCCAGAACACTGCACCAGGATCAAAGAGAAATGACCCAGGCTGACTGTACTGCTGCAGCACTTAGACAAGTCAAAAAGAATGGAGTTGAAAATCCCATTGGAGTGGACAAAGTTGAAAATTCCTTTGGAGTGGCAGAAAAACATCCATCCACAAAAGAGCAAGGCAAGGCAACTTTTAACCCCTTGCATGCTCAGGAAGGCCCCGGCCATCATGAGTCACGGTGGGCGTGTGCTCATGACAGCCGGGTCCGTCAGAATCCCGCCCACTATGTAAATGCCCCTCACAGCGCGAAAATTCGCCGCGCATGCATGGGGTTAAAAATCCTTCCTCTCAATAAATATAATATAGAGTCCACAGTTGCAAAGGTTTTCCATAGTTATTCTTTAAAAAAGAGTTCAATGAACAAAGTTGCATGAATATTGTAGGAAATTGGGTTACTGGTTGATGGAAGTGACACCCAGCTCAAACAGAAACCACAATTTCTATCAGTGAAAAGTCACAAGCAACCCCAAATTAACCTGTGCTTAACCCTGCAGTAGATTTGCACAAAAGCGGGTAACAGTAATAACAATGACGGCCAAATCACACATTGCAAACACGGTTGGAACAACTAATGCGCCTTAGCCACTCATTCCTCTACCAGGCATGTTGTTACAACGACATGACCTAGGGAAAGCAGCATTGGACTTTAAAGTTCAGCGCTTTTCCTACTGGAGTTGCAATAGTAAATTATAATGTTCCAAAGTACAGCGCTTTCCCTAAGCCAAATCGTTGTAAAGACTTGCGTGCAGTAGCGGTCGTGGTGGGAGTGCTGCTGAGCGGTGATGTGGGGTGGGGGAGGGGCATGGTGGGGGGGTAGTAAACTATGAAATACGGTCAAATTCAGGTAAGTAAACATATAAATAAATAAAACTAATTTTGTTGCACGCACTGCATCGCATTTGGGGATGCAGTGCGCGCAATGAAATTAATTATTTTTATTTATATGTTTACTTACCTGTATTTGGCCATATTCCGTAATTTACTACCCCTCACCGTGTCCCTCCCCCACCCCACGTCACCGCCCTGCAGCACTCCCACCACCGACCGCTACTGCTTGCTTGGTAAAGGAATGCATGGTTAAGAGGCATTTGTTGTTTCGACTGCCAAGGCGCACATGGTTTAGCCATGCATGGTTCTGTCAAACAACCCACAAAAGCAGTTAGGCTTAACTTAGAGGCAAAGTGTGAAGTATTTATACAGCACTTCAAACAAATCCCAATTTATAACAATAGAGTAAAATGTAATTAATTTAATTTAATGAAGACCAAAATATAAAAAATCCAAACAGTAGAACCGCAGATATGTAACTTTAAAGATTTGAGTAAAAATAATGCATTTAAGCGTAACACGTCATCTGTGGTTATCTGGTTGTGCTGGACTGGGACACAGTCACAAGTTCAGGCCAACCGCGATGATGCATGGGTCAGATACAGGGACCAAGGGATGGGATATCCATCACCGCTGTGACGGAGTAACCCATCCGCCGAGATCTCAATCAAGCCCCAAGTTAGGCTCACTGAACAAAATGCCTCAAATCCGGCGTTGAGGATGTGTCGCGCAGCAGCATTTTTTAGGAAGCAGTGTCCTGCAGTGCAAGGTCCTGCATGGGTGTTATGTTGCACTGTGATGGTTCCACACTGACTGTTAGGTGCTGGGCCAGCTCTGCTCACAGAACCACATCTAGGCTGGCAGAGCACCTTCATGCCCACCTCCAATGGTCCAGGACTGGGGTGACACCACTTTGGGGGTAGTACTCGCAGCAGACAGAGTGCAGGTGCTGGGTTAAGGTGGTTGGAGCCTTTTCTGTCCCTGAGGCTCTGATCAGGAGGCAAGTCTCCTAGCCCTGGGTGGTCCTTGGTTCAAGATGCAGGTCCAATCTTTTTCACTGAGGCAGCAGAGCAGCAATGCAGCAGGGCAATAGAATAACAGTACTTCTTGCAGAGCAGCACAGCAATCCTTTTGAGTCTTCCACAGGTCCAGAGGTTAACTGAAAGGTTGGGTCTGTGGGTCCATTATTTATACCTGGTGCCCAATTTGAAGTAGTAGAAGGTCATGGAGGTTTCTACCCCCAGAAGTGCTTGGAATTTCTTGCCTCCCTGCCCTAGCTTGTCTGGGGTCTCAAAAGACTTGTGTCAAATTCTTTTTTGAGTGTGCCTAGGCAGAGACTTCATGGTGTGCATGTGTGGTAGGTGACAGCCCCTTTCCCCTATCAAGTCAGTGATGGCACATCCTGCCAATACCTACTGCCCCTTGGTCACACTGTCTGGGAACAATAAACAAAGACCAACTGCCAGCTGCACCTAGTCATGTGACCCAGGATACAGGCTACAAGCACTAAATAGAACACAAAAGCCAAATTTCTAAAAGTGATACTTTCAGAATTGTGACTTAAAATCCGATTTTACCATTAAAGAGGATTTTAAATGTCAATTCTTTGGACACCAAACTCAACATTCCTACCTGATGTGTGCAAATGGGGTAGGTGACAGCCCCTTTCCCCTATCAAATACAGTGGTCTCTAACCGTTACTTTTACTGAAATTGAATAAATCAATACATATTAAGTTTTGTGCTTAGTCACAGGATATGTCTCATAGATCAATCCTATACATTCAATGTATTGTAGCTAATCAAGAGCCAAGAACACAGAGTGCAACAGCAGTAATTACAAATTCAAGAGCATGTTTAATTGGAGACATTGCTTCCAAAATCATTTTTGCACAAGAAAGTGTGTCACACTATCCAGGTATTCAGAGAAAAGAGCGTCGACGTTTCGACTCGTCTTAAAGCCTAAAGGTAAGTTGGACCGTGGCAATGCGAGTCTTCATCAGGACTGAGAATATTGGACAACCAAAAGAGTAGTTAAGCCCTGAAACGAAGTAAATATATACATCAACCTGTTGCACTCAAATTACGGCCAGAATTACAGTCGCAATTAAATTAGGGCAAGAAAGCATTTTAACTTACCCTTCTGAAATGAAGGACCAGGTGGAAATCTTCACTCTGTGTCCAAAAGTTACTGAATGTCGCCTAAAAACATAATAGGGTGGTCATATGACACACTCTCTATTGGTTCAGAAAGAAAGCTCCAATCAAACAGATAATTCTGGACATGTCATTACCTTGTCCAGACGGCAACGATATGGAGCTGTTATCTTGGTATAGCAGGCTGGTTGTCTCTGCCTACTGAATTCTTTTCCAGTGGAAGTTTGCGTGGATGGCCCTATAATTGGGTAAACAACCAATTCACTATATGGTTGGTATTAATATTACAGTTATAAAGCAACGTCTAATGTCGTTCCTGCTATCCAAAACCTACCCAATTCCATCTTACCCCCCCTTTTTTTTTACAATAAACATGTATATGTTTCTTACCTGTTAATTCGGGTATGGCGAGTCATAAATAGCTCAACATCGAGGGTTCAAAGTCGGAAATCAATCCGCTGTGGAGAATGATAAATTGCACATCAGTCCAGGTTTACACTGACTTCAAATATAACTTGACCTCCAATTGAAATCCCTAGGGACTTACCCAAGTAGGTCCGCTCATTATTCTGAAAAAAATCAGCATTCAACAGCAACCGGTGCTCTCACGCCGTGTTGCTGGTACTTAGTGATCGTAGATTGTTTATTTATAAAGGGAATCAATCCGCTAGAAGAAACGATAACACACACATAAGTCCAAAAGTTCACGGACTATGTAGCTGACTTAATCAAATAAACATCTCGGAGGACTCACCAAGCTCCGTCCTCTCGATTCCAAGGAAGTCGGCGTTCTGCCCCAGCGGGAGTTCGTACGCCGTATGGCTTGCTGGGTGCATAGTTATAGAAAGCGGACTTTCAGATGTTTAGATCATGGGGCATTTACTCTACATGTACAGTATGCGCTCAATAATGCGTGTTTGAAATAATATGTCAGAACAATTAATCACACGCATTTCGAGTGTTTTGCTGAAATACCATCAACGCTCGATATTTCAAGACCGCCATTTTGGAATGGGCATTAACAAATTAATTAACAGCGAAAATACTCAAAACAATACACACCGGTGTTTGCTGCATCATAGACCAAATGATTAGTTAATCATGCAGGTTCAAAGAGGTTCATTATATGTATTAAATTTGTAACCTTAGCTCCCAAGTTCATATTACACTTAAAATCCAAAGCATTCATATGTAATGCAGGATACCATAAGGAGCTTGTACTGGGAGAACAGATCCACTACCAGCATCTAGTGAAATCAGTGACCATAATAACCGACAAAGGCATTGGTAGCTGCAAGATATGCGATCAGATGACTCTGTATGAATGGAAGGAGTATATCATCAATGCCACATATAATTGTTGTACAGTCGATTTAACTTGTAATTGTTCTACAAAAGGACTCATCTGTGTAACATATGATTTTTCTACAGTCGATTTGACATGTAATTGTTATGCAAAGGACTCATCCGTATAACATATAGTTGTTGTACAAAACACTCAAACAGATGAAAGTTACACGAGGGTACCCCCTGTACACAAGGCTGACATAGTTCATCTAAATTCTTAGAAGAGCTACCTGTCTGTTAATTTTTTCCTGTTCATTTAATCCTTTATTCACTGTATTGAGAGAAAAGATCCATTTGCATTCCCTCAGGCTGAGTAAATTCCCTAAGTCACCCCCTCGTGAGTGAATTTCAACTTTCTCTATCACCCACCATCGGAGGCTGTTACAGTCATGTCCAAACGTGGTGAAATGTTCCACCAGTGGTGCACCGGTTGTTTTACAACAAATTCGACTGCAATGCTGCAAGATTCTACATTTATTTCTCTGTGTAGTTTGTCCTACATACAGGAACCCACACGGACATGCAATGGCATAAATGACACCTGCGGTGTTACAATTACTGTGTTGTGCCAGGGTGTATGTTTTGTTATTATGGTTAAATGTTGTACATTCATTCGTTAGGGGACATGCCCGACATGTGCCACATTTGGTGTGTCCCTTGATAGGGGGCAAATCCCAGAGTGTGGTCTGACTCATGATCTGGTTTATAGACAGAAGCGATCGAACCAAGTGATCCCTGACATTCATTCCTTTGCGAAACTATGGAGGAGGTAAGCCTCCCAATTCATCACTGACTAAATGACAATGGCGATTAATCGATTTCTTTATTGCGTTACTTTTAGTATTGAATGTGGTTACACACACAAGACGTTCTTCATTGTCTTTCTTGGGTTTGGCCATCAATAAGTTCTCCCGATGGTTATGCCAGGCCCTCTTACGGGCTTTTTTAAAAGTCGCATAGGGTAACCTCGCTCATTTAGTCTAACAATGAGTAATGATGATATTCAATTTACTTTGGAATATGACAGGGCTTCTATTAATTTCCTCGATATTCAGATTAAGTCAGACTCAGGTAAACTGTACACTACCCTGTACCGGAAAAGCAGTGAGAGAAATACACTGTTGAGGTACACGAGTCATCATCCCCGCAATCTCAGAGATAATTTGCCATTTGGCCAATTTCTGAGATTGCGGAGGAATTGTACCAAAAAAAGAGGACTATTTTGATGAGTCTTCAAGAAAGACAATGAAGAACGTCTTGTGTATGTAACCACATTCAATACTAAAAGTAACGCAATAAAGAAATCGATTAATCACCATTGGCATTTAGTCAGTGATGAGTTGGGAGGCTTACCTCCTCCATTACATGCGTTTCGCAAAGGAATGAATGTCAGGGATCACTTGGTTCGATCGCTTCTGTCTATAAACCAGACCATGAGTCAGACCACACTCTGGGATTTGCCCCCTATCAAGGGACACACCAAATGTGGCACTTGTCGGGCATGTCCCCTAACGAATGAATGTACAACATTTAACCATAACAACAAAACATACACTCTGGCACAACACAGTAATTGTAACACCGCAGGTGTCATTTATGCCATTGCATGTCCGTGTGGGTTCCTGTATGTAGAACAAACTACACAGAGAGTTAAATGTAGAATCTTGCAGCATTGCAGTCGAATTCGTTGTAAAACACCCGGTGCACCACTGGTGGAACATTTCACCACGTTTGGACATGACTGTAACGGCCTACGATGGTGGGTGATAGAGAAAGTTGAAATTCACTCACGAGGGGGTGACTTTGGGAATTTACTCAGCCTGAGGGAATGCAAATGGATCTTTTCTCTCAATACAGAGAATAAAGGATTAAATGAACAGGAAGAAATTAACAGACAGGTAGCTCTTCTAAGAATTTAGATGAACTATGTCAGCCTTGTGTACAGGGAGTACCCTCGTGTAACTTTCATCTGTTTGAGTGTTTTGTACAACAACTATATGTTATACGGACGAGTCCTTTGCATAAGAATTACATGTCAAATCGAATGTAGAAAAATTATATGTTACACGGATGAGTCCTTTTGTAGAACAATTACGAACTCCCGCTGGGGCAGAACGCCGACTTCCTTGGAATCGAGAGGACGGAGCTTGGTGAGTCCTCCGAGATGTTTATTTGATTAAGTCAGCTACATAGTCCGTGAACTTTTGGACTTATGTGCGTGTTATCGTTTCTTCTAGCAGATTGATTCCCTTTATAAATAAACAATCTACGATCACTAAGTACCAGCAACACGGCGTGAGAGCACCGGTTGCTGTCGAATGCTGATTTTTTTCAGAATAATGAGCGGACCTACTTGGGTAAGTCCCTAGGGATTTCAATTGGAGGTCAAGTTATATTTGAAGTCCGTGTAAACCTGAACTGATGTGCAATTTATCATTCTCCACAGCGGATTGATTTCCGACTTTGAACCCTCGATGTTGAGCTATTTATGACTCGCCATACTCGAATTAACGGGTAAGAAACATATACATGTTTATTGTAAAAAAAAAGGGGGGTAAGATGGAATTGTGTAGGTTTTGGATAGCAGGAACGACATTAGACGTTCCTTTATAACTGTAATATTAATACCAACCATATAGTGAATTGGTTGTTTACCCAATTATAGGGCCATCCACGCAAACTTCCACTGGAAAAGAATTCAGTAGGCAGAGACAACCAGCCTGCTATACCAAGATAACATAGCTCCGTATCGTCGCCGTTTGGACAAGGTAATGACATGTCCAGAATTATCTGTTTGATTGGAGCTTTCTTTCTGAACCAATAGAGAGTGTGTCATATGACCGCCCTATTATGTTTTTAGGCGACATTCAGCAACTTTTGGACACAGAGTGAAGATTTCCACCTGGTCCTTCATTTCAGAAGGGTAAGTTACAATGCGTTCTTGCCCTAATTTAATTGCGACTGTAATTCTGGCCGTAATTTGAGTGCAACAGGTTGATGTATATATTTACTTCGTTTCAGGGCTTAACTACTCTTTTGGTTGTCCAATATTCTCAGTCCTGATGAAGACTCGCATTGCCACGGTCCAACTTACCTTTAGGCTTTAAGACGAGTCGAAACGTCGACGCTCTTTTCTCTGAATACCTGGATAGTGTGACACACTTTCTTGTGCAAAATGATTTTGGAAGCAATGTCTCCAATTAATGTATAGAATTTATATTGTCACCCAGGTTACTGAAAATGATGTATCATGTTGATTGATTCATTCTAAATTTGAATTTGTAAATACACTTAAATTTTTTTTTCTTCTTTTTCTTCTTTTAAACACACGATATTTCTTTATCTTATGCATGCTCGCTTGGGCAACCTCAAATCCTTTTATATTGAGATAGTTATGAATGCATTGAATTAAACATGCTCTTGAATTTGTAATTACTGCTGTTGCACTCTGTGTTCTTGGCTCTTGATTAGCTACAATACACTGAATGTATAGTATTGATCTATGAGACACATCCTGTGACTAAGCACAAAACTTAATATGTATTGATTTATTCAATTTCAGTAAAAGTAACGGTTAGAGACCACTGTATTTGAATAGCGTTAAACACCCAGGTCTTTGACTCCTTAGGGTTACCCCATTTTTTATAATGGTTACCTTTCCCCTATCAAGTCAGTGATGGCACATCCTGCCAATACCTACTGCCCCTTTGTCACACTGTCTGGGAACAATACACAAAGACCAACTGCCAGCTGCACCTAGTCTTGTGACGCACGATACAGGCTACAAGCACTAAATATTTGGAACAAAAATATGCCAAATTTCTAAAAGTGGTACTATCAGAATTGCGACTTAAAATCTGATTTTACCATTAAAGATGATTTTAAATTTCAATTCTTTAGACACCAAACTCGACATTCCTACCTGATCCCAAATGAAGGTTATCACTTACCAAATGTAATAAGTTAACCCAATGTTATCCTCTGTGAGAGGCAGGCTTTGTAGTAGTAAAAAGATACATTTAAGAGTTTTTCACTACCTGGACATGTAAAAGTTAAAAGTACATGTCCAACATTTTAATTACACAGCACCCTGCCCTATGGGGTATTTAGGGTCTAACCTAGACGTGACTACTGTGTATTAAAAATTAAGGGTTAGGCCTGGCAAAAGGTTTATTTTGTCAGGTCAAAATGGCAATTTAAACTGCACACACATGTTTAAAAAGGCTATTTAAGTGTGTGGCACAATACGTGCTGCAGGCCCACTTGTAGCATTACATTTGCAAACCCTGGGTAAAGGTAGTACCACTTTGCTAGGGACTTACAAGTAAATTAAATGTGCTGATTGGGTGTAAACCAGTTTCACTGTGGTTAAATAGGAGAGGACAAACACTTTAGCATTGGTTAGCAGTAAAAATGTGTTTAGAGCCATAAGGCCAACAAAAACAAAATCAGCAAAAATGGAGGCATAAGGTAAAGTGTTTGGGGAAGACCACCTTAAGGCTGGCAGGTCTAACCAACATCTCCAAATCTCAAGGTTCAACTGGGAACGTCAAACGTCTGCGCTGCTGCAGATGCGGTAGCAAAGATAATCTTGTCTGAGACAAAACTTACCCTGCGATCAGTCAAATGTTTTTTTTGTGGGGGTCGCTGGTCATTACACCAAGGTGTATCACAAAAAGGGTAAAATTATTAAATACATAGTGCATGCATCTAGATCTAAAATTTCAGATGGTGAAGAATTTTATTTTCAAATATTGATAGAGTACTGTGTATTGGTGGAAATATTTTAAGCATAAACACTTGGAACAAACCGTTTGCCATATGTTAGCTGGAGTTGTGGAAATACAATTTGTAGCAGATTCCAGATCTCCATTTACCATTGTTGATAAATTAGTTGCGGATGGGAATTTGGGAGTAAACTGGGTAAAGGATTAATTTCTGCTGTTGTGCATCCAGAAAGTTTTATTGGTAAAAATATACTCATGATAGGCCATAGACTTTTGTCTTTTGAATTTAAAGGGAGAAAAGCTGGAGGAAAATGATATGTGTCAGGAAAGGCCCTTCTACTCTGGGATGGATTGACCATAGGTTGTTGGGTATTACTTTAGATCCTATCAGCAAGCAACAAGTTTTATCATTACATAATGAGGGTGATGATGTAGGAGACAAAATACAGAAGATGTTTCCAAATGTGTTTCTGGTAAAACTGGAAAGCTGAGAGGCTTTACACATCAAACTGTGTTGAATGACATTGTGTTCCAATGTGTCACAAAGCCAGAAATATAACTTTCAGTGTTAAGAAAGAGGTTAGCAAGGAAATCCATATGCTGGTATATAGTACAATTATTGAACCAGTCAAATGCACTGAATGGTTGGCCGCTTTGGTCGTGGCACACAAGGCTAGTGGCCAAATGAGGCTTTGCAATATTCTCAGGGATCTAAACAGAAATTTTGTCATCTATAAGTTACCACTACCTAAGATCAGTGAGTTACTGGCTAAGACCAAAGGTGTCAAGACTTTTTCTACCTTTAATCTTGCGTCTTCCTATCACCAAGGGGCCGATTCTGATCCTGGATTTTTATTTTCCATACAAATAGGATTTGTATTTTTTTCCATACAAATTGTAAAAGTCCCTTCCAACCCGTGTAGTACGATTCGTACGGGAAAAATACATACAGATCGGCCCGATCCTTACAAATCGGATCGGGAAAAGCTGTACGACACGGACTTGTAAAAAAGACCATACAATTTGTAAAAAGGCTGTCCAACCCGTCAAGTACGATTCGTACCGGGTTGTCAGCATACAATTTGTATGGAAAATGGCCTGTATATGGGGAATGACACGTACCGGGCAACGAAGCGAACCCCTATACGCCTCGTACCCTGGTATGGCTCGTTCTGGGGGTATGACTAATACCGGTGTACGGGTCGTATAGGGGTATGAGGCATACAGGGGTCCCCCCACATGCGAGGCGTGTGTATGGTGCGTACCCCAACATCGCGCATGTACGCACCGTACGTACGCGATTTTGGGGTACGGTGCGTACGTATGCGATTTTGGGGTACGGTGCGTACATACCTGATTTTGGGGTACATACGCAATTTTGGGGTACAGTGCATAGGTACGGGATTTTGGGTTACATACGCGATTTGGGGGTACGGTGCGTATGTATGCGATTTTGGGGTACATACGTGATTTTGGGGTACGGTGCGTACATACGCAATTTTCGGGTACGGTGCTTGTACCGTACATACGCACCGTACCCCTGTATTCATGGGGTGTACGACGCGTACATGAGGGGGGTCTGTCTCGTACTGTTTTCGGGGCGTACAAGGTTTTTCCTGCACTTTTTGGCTCTTGTAAAAAAAGAGACATTCCGAGTGCCGTTTGTACGAATCGTACTTGCCGGGTTGTAAACTGCTGCCGGGAATACATGGGAACGTCGCGTACAGAGCAATCCGAATCGGAATCGCTTGTATATACGAGTTGTTGGTCTTTTTTACAATTTGTATGGAGTGCGTCTATTTGTACGGATCGTACTTCCTAGGTTGTAGAGGCCTCCTTACAAGTACGAGTTGTATGGGGAAAACGCTCCATACGACGATTTGTACAGCATTTTTCCAGGATCGGAATCGGCCCCCAAGTGTCTCTTCATCCTGGTAATAGAAACTACACCACCTTAATCACTTCTTTGGGGAATTTAGACTCATTCAGACACTGTTTGGACTAGTTTCGGGGTAGCCAAAGTCTAAGGATCGATGTGTAAGTTACTCAGACAGATCAAAAAAGTCATTTTTTTAAGAATCACATTTTAATTATGGGCAGAAACAAATTAGACCCAAATCGCTTTTAAGGGAAGTGTTGAGAATATTGAGCTACAATGGTTCTCCCCTCTGAATTACAGAAATTCAAATTTGCGGAGAAATCAGTCACTTATCTGGGTCTTGAAGTAAGTAAACTGGGTACAACACCCAAGAAGGATATTACAGGTTCTGTCAAGGATGCCCTGTCAACCACATGCAAGGATGAAGTAAGATTATTTCTGGGTCTAACCAAGTTCTATTCGAATTTGGCAAAAACTTTGCCAGCAAAACTCATGGGTTGAGATAGTTTCTGAAGAACTGACATAAGTTAATCTAGACGGATTCTCAGCAAAAACATTTCCTAAATATAAATAAGGATATTTGTAAAGAAGTTTCCCTTCATGGCTTTGACCCATCTGCTCATTCTATAATTACTAGTGGAAAGGGTTTAATTGTGGTTCTTTTCCAAACAAAGGATAACCAAACATACACCTTGTCCTTTGTCTCAAGTTTTCTTTATTCCACTAAAGAGAAGTTTTCTGCCATTGAAAGTGAAATGACAGCCAGTGTGTGGGGCATGGAGAAATGTTACCAATATGTTTGGGGTTTACCTTTACTTACGTACAGATCACAAGACTCAAGCTAAATTTTAATGCCTTCTGGTACTCTCAAAGCCACACTACGCATCATCCAGATGTTACTTAGACTGCTGGATTTAAATTTCCATGTAGAATATCTTCCTGGCATCCATAGCAAGAAAGCAAATTTCTTAAGTAGATCACCCTTGCCGATTGAAGAATAATGTTCTTCAGAAGTTTGGAATTATCAATATGTAGCTTCTTTAGTTAATGTGGATTGCACTGGCGAAGGGTACAAACATATTTGAGAACTGAATATTGAAATGACCAGGTAATTATGGACATAAAATAATTGGTTTCATAGAGTGTTGTAGGAAATTCTGAGAGGTGATGAATGAGTTGTTCATTGATGATAAGGGATTCTTACTCAGACAAGAATGGGTAATTTTGTCTTCTCCATGAAGGAATGAAGTGTTGACTATCATTCATGAAGTCATCTAGGAATAATGAAGTCTACAGAAAGCGTTAAGTCTTCATACTTGTGGCCTGGAATTGATTAGACATATAAAGATTTGCCAGAGAGTGTACTCAATGTGCCAGCTAGGACAAATCTCAAGTACCTTTCAGACCATCTCTAGTTTGCATAGTGTGTACTTAATGCTCTTGGGAAGATCTTGCTATAGATATCTTAGATCCCATTGCGGATTTAAGAATACAGATTTAGATATTTGTTTTGAATTTATGAGTTGTATTTTTTAAATGGCCAGAGGTGAAGTTCCAAAGTTGATAAGCACACTGTCATAATGTTTTTAGAGAAGGTTTTTCTCTGAGATGAGAATCCCAAACTTTTGCTGAGTGAAAATGGACTGCAGTTTACATGCAAGAAAAAAATGATGAGTTTCTTACATAGGAATGGTATCAAACCCAAGCATACTTCCTGTTATCACCCTGCAGGCCCTGATGCCATTAGGCACTTTAACAGAGTAATAAAAGGCAACATTCAAATTGCCAGTAGTGGTGGTAAAAATTGGAAAAGGCACTTAAAGAAAATAATCTGGGCATACAGGCTTATCCCTACTGTAGCTTGGTATAGTCCCTTCAGGATCCTGAGAGGTGGAGAACATTTTATCAAGTATTATAGTACCTGGTTGTCAGGTGATCGTAAGTTAGATTGGTCATCAGCGGTGGCGAAGGAGAATTAAAAAAAAGGTACAAAATGTATACGAGGAAGACTGCGATCAAAAACATGGAGTCAAAGACATAACCCTTGAACTTGGTGATTGCGTTTGTGTGAAGATGTTAACTAAGCCTAAGAAGAGTACAGCAAGTTTAGCAAACCATGTCAAGATTTTTACCAGTGCTGCCAAAATGAGTGAGGGCAAGGTGTGGCATTTCGATAAATTGGCTTGATGCAACAAATTGCTGAACTGAAGAGAATTGAGACAATCTGTCACCTTCAATGATTGGTTGTGGGAGGCGGATGTCTGTGAGGGTGGTATTAATGACCTTTAGAGTAGTTCTTTGGAAGATGTCCCAGTGGAGATCTCTACTGAGGAGAATTATGCTGTTAACCAGGATTGTGAGGAAGCCTGACGAGAAGATGCCAAGCACATTGAGAATGTCTCTAGGTACGGTAGACTATTTACCCTGCTTAACTTTCTCAAGGATTGTGTGGTGGAATAATGTGATGTGCTGTATAACCTTTAATGCATATTTATAATAAAAAGGTAAATGCAAATGTTTGTCAATTTATGCGGTTTATATGGTTATTGATTTTGTTTTTTGTGTGTTTTTGGGTCCTATTGGAGGAGATGTGTGGTGTTTTATCTGTGTTGGCTTGAGTAATGTTCTTCCTTGATTGAGCCTGAGGATGGTTTCCTAGGTGATGGAAGGAACGGATTTCATTATTTACCAAGACTTGAAGCAAATGCGAGCGTGGAATAAACCTACTTACTCTGGTCCTCTGTATCTTTACATAATGCTCATTTCTTTTAAATCATAAAATAATCTGTCCTCATTCACACTTTCAGTTAATTTTGGCAAATATAAATGCAGGTTACTGTAGTGCAAACAATGCACTGCCAGAAAAATCTTAAACAGAAACTACCCATGTTATGACTCTCATTATAAGTGGCTCATTAATCACGATTGGGCTGGTAATGCACGTAATCAACCTTGTAGAGTTTACAGGTCCTGCAGAAGCACCCTGGCAATGGCTAAACTTTGCCACCCAGAGACGTTGTAAGTTGAAAGCAGGCAACTTCTATGGGTGAAAATTAGACAGACAACGGGGTGAAACATTTGGGAATCACAGGAGACACACATATTTCCACACCAGGAGTATTTTCAGCCTCTGAAATTACTGATGCCTGTGGTATTGGTAAATCCTGAGAAGGGGGATATACCATGCAGTTTCCCCACACACTCCTAATAGGTTGGAATGTATGCCATAAATTCTAGTAGTAGAAAGATCTATTTAAAAGTAATCTATTTCCTCTGACGTAGCTCAAAGTAGATGCAGTTGGTTACTTTCTTGAACCTAAATTGCATTGTTGTTTTCAAGTACAAATAAGTCAATGATGTGTATAGTATAATGCACAACTGAAGAGTTTCAAAACTGGCCCTTTTACAGGGTCACCGCAGATTTTTGCCTTTTATTGCTGAACATGTTTTTGTTGGCCATAAGACTCACTGTACTTTACCCCTGCTAACCAGTGGTAAAGTGCTTGTGCGCTTTCTTTTACGCATGGTATATTGGCATACGCATAATCGGCACCTTTAAATTACTTGTAAGTCCCTCGCCTACAGTACTGCAGGTACGCAGGGGCTGTAAATTAAATGCTAAAAGTGAGCTGCATCACTGAATTGACAGCCTACTAAAGTAGCACTGTAAAACACCTCAGGCCTACCAATGCAACCTATGTGTGCAGTTTGAAACTGGCAAAATATACCTTTTGCAAAGCCTGAACCATCTTTTTTAATTCTTATGCATCACTCCTAAGGTAGGCCTTAAAAGCCAATCAGGCAGGTTATTTAAAAATTAGGAGATGCAAATTTAATGTTTTAACAGGCAGTGAAGTATCTTCCTTTTTTACTGCACACTGGGGGTCTAGTGGGAGTAGGGAACCCAACACAAGACCTACTTCTCCCTATTAAAGTAGAACTCACACAAAAGTATGTCTGGTCTAAGTAGAAAGACTGGGATAGATCTTTTAAAGCAAGACAAGAACCCTCACGCACCCTTGGGTGGCATGCTTCATCATTGGGTACCATCCTCACACCAGTTCCTGCAAGGTACCCGGTGTGGGCTACATTTTTACGACATGGAGGAGTAGAGGTGTTTGTAGGAGGGGAATGGATGAGCATGAGATATAGAAGTGAGGCGCAGAGTGCTAGAAGCTATCTCGTTATTTAACGGAAAATAGTGAGGGAATGATTAGGGTAAAACTGTCTCCTGGTAGGTGAAAAACTCAATTTTATTCTGGTTCCTCCAGTGGATGGGATTAACAAGCAAAATAAATAGAAGTCTGGAAAGAATACTCCCTATAGAGTAAAGGTCAACATGTTTCTGCACTACAGGGACCCCGAACGGGCTTCGGGGGGCATTCATCAGGACCAAAGAAGACTATGATGTCAGTCTGCAAATAGTTCTGTGTGAAAAAAGCAACATATACTGGCCTCTTCACAGTAAGTAAGATGATACAGGTAAATGGCCCAAAGAGTTTCAATCATTGGATCCACTGCTGTATGGAGAAACAAAAACAGATATTAGATAATAGGTGTTTAATGCGACCTTCGACCTCCCATTCCAATCCCACTCTCCCCAACCCCCCCACCAACGTAATGTAGCAATCAGACCACCCATGGCTTGATTGATGGCTCCCATGTGCATCTTCAGTGGGCTCTCCCCTGATTCCCGTGCCCATCTTCAACAGAAATGACTGCAATAAGTGGAAAAGCAGGAGAGAATTCCCAAAAGACATCCATGCTAACAAAGGAGAAAAAGGATCCCCATTACCAGTGTTGGAACAAAAAAAACAAGGCTGACAAAAATGTACAAGAACCCCAAACTCAGGAGCCAGAGGGTGTAATAAAGCTCTACTCTAGAGCCATTTGTTTTACACAAAGAGGCATAATGGCCCCTTCACCTCCACAAACAGACCCCAGTCCAAACCCAAACTGTATTAAGTTCTCAGCTCTAGAGAGACTTCCTTGGCACCCTGGTACAAGTTCATTCAAATATTTCCTGGCCTGGACCTCGGAGGTGAATGTGCAGATTTTGCCTTTTAAGATGGTTTACAAAAAGACGGGCCGATTAGGAATGCTTCCCCCCAAGCATCATGGACTGGCTTAATGAGCTGCCTTAGTTGCCATCTGCACTCCACTGTGACATGGCAGAGTTGAGGTGCACAAAGAATGATTGACCAATGTGGCACTGCTAGGAATCTGGACGGGCTTTCTCAAATATAGCTTATCTTAAAAAGAAGTTCCCAAAATAGACCACGACACCTCTGTTTCGACTATCCTTTTCTCCGGCCTGGCGACCCTTCCTCTTGAGCATTAACGGGAATCTAAGAACTCTTTGCATCTACATCACTCATTTCCGTGAAGAGCGCTCAGGAAAGGCACCCTTCAGAAGATCCAGCATGTAAGTCCTAATTTCATTGCCTTCAGCCCCCTCCTCTATCCTGAGAAACCTCAAGTTATTCCGTCTTTGACGGTTTTCAAAATCCTCAATTTTTCACATAATATCAGATATATGCCCCTCCTGGGATTCCTCATGGCCTTTGAGGACTCCTAAATCAGTTTTCACTACAGCCATTCTCTCTTCAACTACCTTGATGTTTTCCCAAAGTCCACTCACGTTTTAGTAATTTTCTTTAATGCTCCTTGCAGAGCGAGTTTCCGCCTGATGTTCTTTTATAGAGCCAAGATAAGCTTTAATGTGGGTTCTTCAGCATCATTGGTGGTAGATGATAACTCTTTTCTATGACTGCCAACACAACCTCACATTCATTGTCTGGGTGCATTTGCTGCATAGCCGAATAATCTCACTACAGTGTTTTGACCACCTGAGGCCCCTGCTCCACCACTCCTGCAGATGCGCCCAGCTTTTCATTTAATTTTGTTGCCATTTTTGCTGTTTTACCATCGACCCTGGTGCGTTAGAGAAGCTGCTTTCACTGGTTTTGGAAAGAGAAGAGCTGGAATCATCCTCATCAGAGCTGACGCTAACACTAGTAGATTCTGAACCCTATGTGATGGAGTAAAACGTATCCTCCCATCTCAATAGTTGTCTAGTCTTTTATTCAGTCCGGAGCCAACTGCCCTGATATAGCCTTTAACAAAGTCCTTGGTGCTAGTGGCAGTTGATCTGCCCTCTTGGGTCACACCAGTACTTTCCTCAGAAAAGATATCCTTGAGATTGAGGTTGAGCCCAATGCTAATTGACTTCCTTTAAGTCGGTGGCTTGGGGGGCCTAAACTATCTGTGACCGGATTCGCGTCTCTCAGATCGAGAAGATTGCCCACAAGCACCTCGGTTGCCCTCTCTCTATCAGCCAGGTGTGCGCCTGAATCTACTTCCAGAGTGCTGTGCTCTCAGGTCTTTAGTCAATAGAGCCTGCAAATGACAAATGTGTTCCCCGTCCGGGCCAGATCATATTCAGCAGCTCCAGCACTAACAATAGAGAAGGGCCCAAGGACCCATCCTTTTACACAGTTGGCACGGCGCCTGATAGTTCCGCTGCAGTTAGGTGGACCGATTTGGAGAAGGAGCACTTGTGTGAAAGAACTTGGGAATGGCGTCCCATGGATTCTCCTGCTGCTGTTCTGTAGTTCCTATATAACCTATCCAGGATCTGCACGTTTGGATAACATAAACTGTGGGATTGGTGGCAGACTGATTCCGTGCACCCCCACTGGGTATGTTAGCCTGTCTGTATCAGCTAGCTCACAGTGCCACTATAATCTCCTCGTACCAAGGAGAGACTAGATTTCTGGCAACCTCAGAACATGACAACCCTGATCCCCCAAAATCATGGAAACAATAAACGACCTTTCGCTCAGTCACTCGTGCTCACTTAGTTTGTCTCAGCAATACACAGGATAAACATACTGGGTGTTTGTCAATAAGAATTTACTGAACAGTTGTTATTCTAGTGTAGAATAGATGAGCTGCAACAACCATTAGACAGTAGCAGAGATATATGATTAGAAGTACTATGAAAGTAAAAGGATGGTACTGTTCTAACATCTTGCTGTAGTCATGAATATATATAAGTACATAAAATACATGATAAAAGGTGCGTACTCCTACAATGCCTCCCTAACTAGATGTACCTGAATGTACCTAGCATCTGTGTAGGTGTTATGCCAAGAATCCCTCTAGGATCTAGTCAGCCCCATTACCTGGGAATGAGAGAATATGGGACCCTGTCCTGGTCTCGAGTAGGACACCACGCGAGGGATGTTAGACCACTACCAGCCGGAGCGTCTGCATGTAGGAACCTCTGCATGCAGGAACCTCAGCTTCTCTGGCCAGTGTGTCAGCCGGGAAGTCTCGAGTCCACTCACCTTCTAAGCAAGATGTGATGTATATATACCCATAGGTCTCCCCAGGGGTCCTACCTTGCTGTGTTACTGTGTCAGCCCAAAGGATGACTTCAGGTCTGACCTTTATACAGAGATAATATACAGGAGATGGTAGTCCTGCTGTGCTTCCAAGAAACCTCATGCATATTGTATGAGATTTGAACTAGGGAAAAACCTGTATTCTGAATGCAGTGTTGTATCTAGGTAAAAGGTCAGTGAACCATTATTTATGTAATGTAGCGAAAAATATAGGTGAAAGTTTGCAATGGTACCTGCGCCTATATTGGGTACCTATATGGAATATAACACTGTGAATGTATTGCAGCATCTGGGCCAGCTGCCTTCTTCCCCGTTAATCCAGGTATGTCAATTGCGCTTTTACTTTGGCCTGCTTCAACTCTCCTACCTGCTGTCTCGCTGCTGGCACTGTCTTGTTTTGCACAGAGGTGTGCTGTATGATATCCAGGGGCCAATACATCTGCCTGGTCAGGGACATCTCTGGAGTTCTTCCACGCCATGACTGTTGCTGCACTGCGCCCGATGCTGACGGACTTCCACATGTGGGCCCCAGCTGCTCCCTTCAAGTGAGACACTTCAAAGGTTACGAGCAATACGGCTCGAATCACTACCACCAGGTGAGTCTGCTGAGTAATCTTAGAGCCAGTGACTAGCCTGGAGCAGCCTCACATGCTGCTCTACTTCCGTTAGCCCCACCTCGCTGCTCCAAAGCCCTAAATACAACTAGGAGTCGGGAGGGAGCCAGACAGCAACAATGCTACAAGTTCACCATCTTGGTGCTGAACCCCAACGTTTGTATCCCAGACGACTTTTTCATGCAAAGTATGTGGTCTTGTGAAAAAAACTCACAGAATATACTGGCAAACAACAGTTACCATTAAAAGCGATATTTTTTCAAGAGACTAATACAATTTGTGACACATTATAGGTTTGACAGAAATGAACTACTAAGGTCTTTATAATAGTCATTTGCCTAGGTGAACTTCTTTACTTCATTAGTATAATGAATTAATTAGGACTTAAGAATGATAGGAGAATACGTTTTTCTATGAATGTTTACATGTGTATTTCTTTATCTAGTCTCGTCAATTGTCACTAATAAGGTTTGAAGTTGGGTTATTGTTTCCCATTGAAATTTATGTTACCCTAATTAATTGGCAAGAGGCTTGTGTATGACAATTTCTGGAAGGACATCTTTTTTTCGATGTAAATCATTTAATGGGAGGGCGTTTACTTGAGAATTTTAAAATATTTAATATTGCGCTAATTTGGTAGTGACATAGCAGTGTCTCTTGGATTTATATGTATTTAGTTTTTATAGTGTCACTTTGATGAAACGTGTTGGCCCTGATGAAGTGATGTTGATCATGAAACAGTGTTGACCTTGTACAGATTCAACTATTAAAGATAGTTTAATTTTTTGAAAATTTCTTGTCCCCCTCATTTATTTCTTGTGTGTACATTCAAATTGTCGCACACTTGTTGCGCAAACAAATATACAAACAGATGGTGCAGTGTGCCAGTCAGAATAAGTGTTTTTCCCATTGTGTAGTTTATCTACCGGCATGCCTTAGACTCACAGATGAGAAAGAGTGGACCTGGTTTGATATCCAGGCTACAGGTAGATCCATGCGCAATTCAATTTCCTCCTCTCTAAGTCTACCTATCTTTCCTGCTCTGACAAATAGGTGGTAGCATGTCACACTGTGACCACTTACCCAACCATATTACTCAACAGCCATCCGACCACAGGATGCCCATGATATGCATGGAAATGTGGTTTATTTAGGCTTGTTGGTCTACAGTCACACAATCTAGCAAATACTGTGTTCAATTCCTGGTTTCTTGCTGACACAAATTCTTGCAATTGGTTGCGCCTCTCTGCCTCTGTTCTAGCTATATGAAGAGGATCTATTTAATTTGCATGATCTTGCATTCTCATTGTTCATGCCAATGCTAGCATATATGGCTGTGGTTTTAGTGGCAATTAATTTATAGTTGTTTGTTTTCTAAATCTCATATTGCATCCACTGGTGTTTGTGTCAGCACCTGAAGTTGGGACAAGATTTAATTTTCAATCAAGTATTTATTTGTTGTTTTCACTCCCTGGTTCGTTTTTAAAGGATGGGTACAAAAAGAGTCTCAGCCTCTGGATAGATTACAATATTGTTGCATTTGATTCGTGAGCTTTTTCTAAGTAAAGTTGACTGGTTTTACGTGTTCAAGTTCTACTCATTTCTACACAGTATTCCCTGTTATTATATTGAAGTCCTAAATGAAAGTCATCCATTGACAAACACAACAATCTATAAGAGGGGCCCGGGTCTTATGGCTGAGTGGCTTGCATTGAACGCATGAGATAAGAGAAACAGTTTAGCATTTCAGCGGAAAGATGCTTGTGTAAAAGAAAGAGTTCCACTGCAGAAGGGGAATTGGCAATGTGTGCCCCACTTATTAATATATGCTGTATTAAGGTGAGTGGTGTGTTATGCCGTCGGATGTGTGATATTATTGCTGTTTTATGATGCCTTATGTTGAGCTTTTATGTAATAAACTATATTTTGCTGTGTTATGATATGTGATTTGCAATATACATAATGGTGTGTTGTGGGCTAAAGTATACCGTGGTGTCATTAAGTGGACGAGGTAAGATGTAGTATGATATGCATTGTGTAATGTTGATGTGTTATAGGGTGCAGTGATGTATTATGCTGCTGCATGACGTATGATGTGGTGTGATAAGAGCCATCGAATGCTGTGCACTGATGCCTGGTGTGTAGTGTTGTGGTATGATGCTGTGCTATGTTGTACAGCCAGAGGCCGCCATTGTTGCGCTCTATTCAGAATTTTGAGTCCTCGCGGTCATCAGTAGACACATTGACAAGTGATCAGTTGCTCTGCTTTTTCTTTGCTGCTTCCTCTGTCAGCCAGATGCTTTTCACTCTCAGAGGGGCATTTCTGTTCCTTTTCATATATCTTGTACGATACGAATTCAAAATGTCAAATCGCTTCTATCAGAGAAAATATAAAAATACCTCCCTGGTGCCTTTATGCTGGCAATGCTAGTTGCACGGTGTGACCTCTGACCCCACTCAAGGACAAAGATAGAATCCTAATGGGGACCTCCAGCGATTGGGGGCGAGAGGTAAAAGGCCATGCCCTTTCTATCTTGCATTATATAATTGTGGTTATTTTCCTTCAGGGCATTTATCTACACCCACCAACCAATGCATTAAAAAACACTGAAATATCTCTTCCTTTGTCACTACAGAGAAAGCCACTGAGCGGCTGCTGGGGGCTTAGCATTCATTAACCCTCGGGATTTGATGGTTGTTTGGGGTGAATGTGTCTGTGCGTGCGTGCGTGCGTGTGTCTGTCTGTGCGTCTGTGTAAGAGGGGAGCGCTCAGGAAGTGTCCCTTGCAATGTTTCCTCTGCTCTGCTTCCCTGCGCCCTGTGTGTCTGTGAGTGTGCTATAGTTAACAATCGAACCATCCTATTCATGGCACTTTTTGCATGCCTGACCATTCTGCTTTCGAGCCAAATAGCAAAAATTGTGCATGTTCAGGTGTGCTGCAGAATATCAGACAGGTTGATGAAAAGGGGGAAATCAGTATGTGCATGTTATCCATCTAGCCACCATTGCAACCAGTCTGAAGGTCACATGCTGATAGCAATTGTAGATTTCTGGTGACAACAGTGCTTATATTGTTTTAAAAAATAAATCCAAGAGTCCAAAGATGTTCTTAGTAGCCAGGCAGCGGAACTGCCAAAGTCTAGTCTATATTCCACCTCATGCCTCTATCTTCCAACACCCTACCCTACCTGTCTCTTTATTTCACTTGGGCATACTCTTTTTTCACCCTGTTTCTTCTCTTTGTCAACGTTGTACTTTCTCTTTCTCCACAGTTATTCTATTTCTAAATGTCTCTCTCTGGCTCTGGGCCATACACTAAAGATAAACAATAGGATCTGGTCCCTAAAAGGAGTGCTGGTGCCCACTACCTGTACCCACCAGCACACATGAATTAGAGAATGACACAATAAAGGTTTAGATGGAGTAATTCGGTCTGTGAGCACTTCTTTTCAATCAGAAAATCAGAAGAGTGCACCGAAGCTCTAAATCTCAGAAGTAAGTAAACTTCACAGCTAATTTTAATTTTAGCATTATTGATGCAAAATGGACAGAGAGCTACTACATTTTTGGGGGGTAACTAGTAAATCAATGACGCAATGCAGGTATTTTTCAATACCCTGATGCAATAATTCCTGATCAGTCTATTGCACGAATATCATCGACATTTTGTGGCTGGGCATGGAATGTTTTAATCAATGATGCCCACGTGGACACGCCTGCAGTGCAGTACATCAGGAAAATTAAGTCCCTCATTCACTTTCACACCTAAAAGAATACCCAATCACGAGAAAAGACAATGAAGAGAAAAATATAAATAAAGGCTGCCATTTTAGGGGGCTGACTTTCTAGAGTTGCTGTGAATACCATCGTTTAAGAGTATTTCACCTCATGTTGCTTTTTAATGCCTCTGGCAGGGAAAGAGTCTACAACGACAACATCTAAATAACTGGTATGGTCTGCTGGAAATAGAGTGAAGGAAAGGGCTTCCTGCCTGATTACAGGTTTAATTTACTTTGCATCTCAAAATTGTCCAGTATGACAGAGCCAATTTGTATTGAACCCACACAAGTGTTGCGGAGAAGGCACCTTCTCTGCACGGCTAATGAAATCCCAGTGCTTTTAGAGCCGGGAGCATGAGGCGCTCTGCCCACTGGATGCATTGGTGCCCCGCTGCTGCTTCAACCAGAGCATTACCCCAATGATACATGGGCAAGCATCACATCGGCCTTGCAGACCTTTGCCAGAAGTGAAAATATTGGAGGTGGGTGAGAGCAAAGAAGAAAAAAAATTAAAGATCCGGTTTCCATCATGATCCTTGCTAATATGTCTTGAGTTCTCATCGTATGGTGAAATCATTCTGTATCGTGTTTGCATTCAGGATGGGTGGTGGTGGGATGTTCTGTTAATCTTTACCAGTGCGCACTAAGGTCAGATGAGTTTGCTCCTTGAGGTCACTGACATCAATGTATGATCAAAAGTGGAGATGAATGGAGGAATATTGCAGCATTTCAGAAAATGTTGCTGCCCTTTTGCTCAGAGTGTGAAACTGCAAGCTCCACCCACTGATTTGAAAGCATCCAAAAGGATCACTACATATACGTCAGGAAGAGCCCAGAAGATTTAAATGTTCATGTATGCTCTTGTAAGCGCATTCCACTCATTGCCAAATCAAGAGCTCTCGATCATTTCCAGTCTTTGAAGAGTGTTTCTGATTATAGCTTCTGCTAAAATTTGCATTAACTCCAGAGTTAATTGTATCTCTGAAAAATAAGTCAGAAGCCAAAAAGAAAAATTATTTTATCAGCAGTGCAGAATTTGTACTCATCACAGAGAGGTTTCTGTACCATCACTCTCCCAAAAGATCATGATGTCAGAATACTCAACTTTTTCTACTCCTGCAGGGTGTCACACAACTGCAATGCAAGGAGAAGTTGTTCAAGTTCACAAAACAAACCTATATCTATTGCAATTTGATTATGTTTCGACAAGTGACCAGCATTCAAAAAAGGAAAAACAGCATCCACAATAATCAGTAAAATTGGAAAAATTCCCTTTTTAGGAAAAGCCATCTATCTACGCATCCCAAGTCCTAGTTAATTATATATTGGATAAAGTAACCGCTGTTATACATCAGCATGATATTGCAAGTTACTGAAGAGGTCATGCAACTCTGAGGTGACTTCAACTATCCTTGTAATGTATGGTTGGGTTCTTTCTTACTTATAATCCATGGTCACACAACCACCCTTCCCACAAACTGCTTAAATTCTTAGAGGCCTATTTATAAGCCCTTTGCACCGCCGCTACGTTACTTTTTGCTATATTAAAAGTGACACACCAATGGTGCAAGGGGGCTGGAAATAAGCCCTTCAGTGCATTGCTCTTTCCTATGAAAGGGATAGGAAGTTTGTAGACATGAAGGGTCTGTACTGCAAAATTAAATTCACTTAAAAGCAGTTAGACGTTGTTACAAAATGATAATAAAATCAGTTGAATGTCAGACAGAGTAACAACAAATGCTGTAGCTCAGAGTGTGTAAAAAAGTCACAGTGTCTCGCTGTTGTATAATTACCTAAAGCATGCAAAAAACAAGCATATTGCAATAAACATCTTATTTCTGCTGATTACAAGCGAATAGAGACTTCACAGGTCGCTTGTAATAAGAAATCATGGTGGTATCACTACAGAAATCTGTTATCGCTGCTTCTTGTTTAAAATAGATAGATGCTATGTACAAGACTGCAGTGTGCACTTTACCAAAAATCATTTTGGTTTCACTATGGAATTTTGTTGTTCCTGCTCCTTGTTCAAAATTGAAAAATGATATCGTCATATACTATTGATTGGATAAGCAGAAATGGTAGTCGTCTGAATTTTATGTCATCCTTAGGACGCACTGGATTAACTTTATTTGTTTTTACTTTTTTTATTTTTCATAGATGATTAGCTAAAATCTGTTAAACGTTCTCAAAAATGTTAGTAGCTTGTGTTTTCTATTATTTTCAAGACATACAGCATTGCTAATTTCTTCTTTTAATATATTAATTGAGTATTACAATTGTAAGTAACGTTTGTTTTGCCTAGTCGACATAATATCAAATATATAAAATAAACATGAAACTTAAATATTCACCAGAGTGCCTGTAATAAGGAAATTACAAGCAGGCTTGTATAGAGGGATTGGAGGCTCCGCTGTCTTATATTTAGTATAATGTACAGTACGAGGTTTTTGATCATAAAACCTAATTTCGGAGAGTTTATGTTCACGGAGATGCATGCATTTAATGTAACAGACGCTGAAATATGTGATTGCTCCCTTTGTATGACGAGCCAGGTCTGAGTACCAGGAAGTCCCGCTAGCAGTGCTTTGGAATATTTTCCAGAACACCTATGTGTCTAAAATTGTTTCACCGACCCCCTCGGGTTGCAGTCCACTGTGAAAATTCTGAAAACTCCCGGTTTGAAAATATTCGAGCGTGTTCTTCCTCTTTCACTTTAAAAGGAGCTCGATATTGAAAGTTGAAAGCAACCAACATTTAATGGAACAACTGTATGTGGTAACAAATCTAAAGATAAAAAGTGTCCAATCTCATTCTGGGAGCTATCAATTGAAGTCGCTCTAGTTTTATCAAATGCTTATAATATCTTTATTTTTAGCCGTTCAACTAAATACAAAAGAGTATGTGAAAAGGGTATATAAAAATATGAGAATGTCTACTCAAAACAGTATATGGCCAGAAAGCCTCATGGGTTGATTGCCCCCTGTACAGCAGCCTCTATTGACACAGTTTGAGTCCGGCGAAGCGAATAGAGGAAAGGAAACGTCATTTTCCAGGAAGAATATGCATTAGTTTGTATCTTGTTTTCTGACTCCCGACTTCTCTAACACCTCTGATATTTTGACTGGTTCGTGTTCTTGGGAAATAGCTAGAGTCGTAGTGCATTGTAAAAAAAAAAAGGGGGGGGGCAGTATGCGCCATTATTTCGCCAAGTGAGGCGGAATGCAAAGCCCTCTGGCCCGCGGAGGACCAGCTGTTTGTCATCTTCAGCGGCCGCCCCCAGCGTCCCGATGCGGGCCCGCCACCCCTGCACCTTACACCCCCACAAAGGGATTCCACAGCGGGGTCTCGTCGGCCTGCTGCCATGGAAATGCAGCTCGGCGCGCGGCGCCGCCGCGTGGACCAAGCCTGGCACCTAGCGGCGGGAAAGGCCCCTGCTCGCGCGGGTGCATCCGCCTTCGGCTCGCGCGCCTGCCTCTGGTTCATTCCCACCCACCGACCTGAAGCGCCGCAGACGCCGCGAGAGGACGGCACAGCTCGCGGGGTCAGAGCGGTGGGTGTGCGCGTTTTCACATCCCCGGAGCAGGGCTGTGTGTTGTGTACGCTGCACGGTTTATCGTGTGCTGTGAATTGCCTTTAATGCTAAAAGGAAGGATGTGCAAAGTTGTAATTATGCAAACAAGGTTTTGTGAAATTTCAATCAAGTTATGGCCTTGAAGTCGTTTGCAGACTTCAGTTTTCCTTTGACTTTGTCCCAAACAATTTAACTATGCACATGAAAGGTAAGGTTACAACATACGAATTCAGCGCAGTCTGCATTTCCAATCGGAGGCAAATGTTTGCTTTCCTCTTGATACATTAAACCTATCCCTTCTTCCGAAAAGTTTAGGCATTATCGCACAATTCCGTGGCTGAGGCGTAGCCTACTTCATGTTCCTTTTTTCCGGTGGGGGGAGGGGGTTGGCCTCAAAAGTAATGACTGATGAGAACGGAGGGATGCAGCAGGGGTAAAGAATAAAGTCCCTCGCGGCGCTAACTAACGAGAATGCCCCTCTAGCTGGTGAAACTTGCTCACTTTTTGCACAGTTACCTGCCCACCTGTTGCTGCTGGAACATGGCTCCCATGTCTCGACATGTCATGGAAAACTGGAATTTGTATTAACTAACAGTCAATCTGGATGTGAAAATAAGAAGTGGCCGTTGGAAGACGAACATGCCCATCCTTGTACAAAAAAGTTGTTTTCTAGGTGGGAAAAGAATAAAAACAAGGTGCTCTCTCTGAACTCTATATACGGTAAGTTTTGGTGTAGACAGTAAATCACCTCTGCTTTGAACTTGAATCATCTAGGATTGTAACAAGAAATTGTAAATCCTCCTTTGCTACAGTGCTCAGTTGCTTTGTAGCAGAGTCTGCGCTGCATGCGTCACATACATACAAACAACGGATTCAGGAGTCTCGGTTTTAATCCATTCCCTGTTTCAGTTCAGTTTTGCGTAAAGTTAGAAACACCGTCTATATGTCTGCCCAATAAACATTAACATTGGGTCCGTCCAATTAACTGTCATTGACATAATTTATTTAGAATGCTAGTGCATTGCAGTGATGGGGCAGAAAGCTCTATGTTCAGTGCATGACAGAAACGAGGAACAGCAAGACAAAATAATTTGCCTAGGAACGCACAACTGTATCAAATAATGGAGAGCCCAGGATTCGGACTCTGGTGTCCTAGCTCAACATATTTCACTTTGGGAAATAGCACAACAACAACTTTAGAACAAATGCATTAATATTTATGTAATCGTATAGAGTTTTTTCTTCTCACTCGTGTAGGTTCCAGGGGTTAAATTCATGACACAGGATAGTTATCTAATTAGGCATGAACATATTACTTTAAAAAGAGAACTAGCATATATTTGCTGGTATTATTGAGAATGTGTGGATTTGTACAATCATGCCACACCATTATTTCACCACATTCTTGTCATGGATTGAGGATAATTGAGGATTACAGTGCAGAAACTCTGGAAAGAATTACAGAGAGCAGTCAGTATCTCCACAAGGATTTCTTGCACTTCTGATTTAGAACAAACATAATGAGAAATAACTGTGCAGGACAAATGTTTCCAGACAGTATTCGGGGTTTAATACAGGCAGTTCCCACATACTCTAAACAGGTGGTATATGTTTATGTTGGATCGTGTGTGTTTCAAAGTGGGATGGTGGGGAAGGGGAAGTTGTTGCCTGGCAGCTCCCCACGTGCCTTGGCCGAGAGAAAAGCCATGCAGTCCTTACCCAGAGTAATTTTACTGGCCAACATTTACGGTCAGTAAAATCAGGGTCAGTGTTCCTTCATCTGGAAAAAAATCCGAGTATGGGAACACCAGAACATGATTTTATGCAGCAGAATTCCACACCTGAATTCCACTCTGCACTATTCTCAGGTGGTGCCTAAATAAAGCAATCTTTGTTTCTGTTTTGACGACTGATGATGGAATGATAAGGATACAGATTGAACTCTGCACTATCTCCACCTACACCTTCAAGCAGTGTCAAGAAGGACTTTTGAATAGTTAATATATGGCAAAGAGCAGAAAAACAGCAAACATGCATTGGCAATGGCAGGCCTGGCTTTGACCGCTTCCGTGCGGCAGGAATTCCAGCCCTGTGCTGGACATTCCAATTGCGGGCGTGGTCGTGACGGAACCATTCCGTCATCAGCACAACCCAACCATGACTCATGACGGAATGGTTCCGTCACGAGCATGGAAGGGGTTAATGGAATGTTGTATGGTAATATGAAGCACTACAAGTAAATAGCATATGCCTTTGTACGGAAGGAAAAAACTGTAGGATAACGTTGGTGTAGGTTAAAAGGTCAGGTGAGAGTTGCACTGTCAAGCCAGACCCAAAAAATCCATGTAAGTTAACAACAGTTCTCCTCCCATCTGGCCTGCTGCCAGAGAAAGACAAGCACTATAAATGATCTAGTTACCTAAGAAATTAACGAGGCACTACAATGCCATGTGTGTTCTCCTGAAAATTCAAGCTCAGCCAGCTGGGTAAATAAAATTATCACAGCTGGTGGCAACCACTTTTTTTGTGGATCAAACAACTTTTGCCTAATCAAAACATGTACTCCTGTCTCCCAACATGCGGGTGGTGCCAGAGCCCCTCTCTAGTGGTACTCACATAATTCTCTGACATAATTGTCTGAGGGAGATCCTTCTCTTACCTCGCTATGAAGACATGGAACTCCCTTCCTCTGCATCTCAGGCAATCACTGTCACTCCCTCAATTCAGGAAGGACCTCAAGACCTGGATCTTCGACTGAACTGCAGATTCCCTCCCCGCCCGCCCACAGTGCCTTGAGACCCTTATGGGGAAGTAGCCGCGCTTTACAATAAATCTGCTTGATCGATTAATTGTCTGACTACAGCTGCACTGTCGAGCCAGACCATAAAAACCTACAGTGATAGTTTGGAAGGTACCACCTGCATTCAATTTCTAATTAATGTGTTATGGTAGCAAATGGACAAGCAGGAGCACCAGTTTGGCAGTGGTGTTTGAAGTCAACTATACTCTAGGCCAGGGGAAAATGTAATTTAAGCCAGCATAATCTGGCATAATTTCTTGCATTTCACGTTAAGATTGTTACATGAAATTCCTGAGATTGCACAATAAATTTACGTTGCGTAATTGATACTTCGTTCGGGTAAAAATCCTGTTGCGGGAGCACAGGAAGTGCATTATCAAACCAAATGAGAGGAGTCATTGTTCACTTCATATGCAATTGTGTGCTTTTTTTTAAAAAAAAAGCTTCATCACACAAAAAATTGACATGAGGGCACATTTTAGACTAAAACATTGTGAAACACCACAGCTTGTTTGCATTATTAATTATATTGCAAAATGATTCCAACAGAAATGCACACAGACACACAATAACCTTGTAATCTCCTTTTTGACACTCCTACTCACATATTAAAATTGCACTCATATGCAACATATACACTCAACATGCACGCAACACAGGCATCAAAACACCACATGGCACACACATTCCCTCTCCATGCATACATGAGCTAGAATACACTTCCACTTTCTCTACTTGCACACTATATATGCCAGGGGTCTCTAACCTTTTCTGTAATGAGAGCTACTTCTGGTCAGTGAAAATCATTATGTGCTACGTAAGGCAATGTAACTCGTGCAGTGTTACCAGACACCCCTTCGCCTAGCTTCATTGACTTTAAACCTAATGTCGATGGAGCCCGATACTATCCTTTGAACAGAAAACTGTGACTAGTGGTGCTATGATAGGGCTGCCATGTGCATCAGTGAGTGCATGGTCTGTGGGGATGTATGAACTGTAACTAGACAAAATATCCCCCAAAAAATATAGAATGAACAAAATATCGAATTCAAAATATAGAGTGGATATAATATCGAATGGACATAATATAGTGGTTAATAATATCAAACTGAAGGTAAGTAATATGGATTGTCAAAATATCGAAGTACATAATATAGGCATTAAACTATATCGAATTTTTAATGATATTGCATTTATTTTAAAGTGTTTTGTATGTTAGTATTTGTGTTAAAAGTGTATATTATTTTTGTAATGTATGTTTAATTTTTTTAAAGTAATGAATTTTATGTTATTTAATTTTTGCATAATTTAATTCCGTAGCGGGTTGTGGGTTTATAGGAGAATAGGGTGGGAAGTAATTTAATTATAGTAAATTAAATAATAATTTTTAGGAATTATTCATTATTTTTATTTTTATTTTGCGTTTTAGTTCTGTAGCGGGTTGTAGGTTTATAGGGGAATAGGATGGGAAGTAATTTAATTGTAATTAAGTAAATATTTATTTTTATTTATTTGTATTGATAATTAATTCATTGTTAATTATTAATTGGTAATACATTTTTATTAAATGGTAATGAATTTGTATTGTTTGGTTAATTGATAATTATGTTAATTGTATTAATTTATTATTGGAGCGGGTTGTGGGTTTATAGGGGACTAGGGTGGGAAGTAATTTAATTGCAATTAAGTAATTACTGAAATTATTTTTGTGTATTGATAATTAATTTATTGTTAATTAATTATTATTTAGTAATTTTTCTATTACTTATTACATTTTTGGTATTGAAAATTAATTTGTTGGTAATTATTAACAGGTAATTAATTTTTAATAAATATTATTTATTGGTATTTATAATTAATTATTATTCAGATATTTTGTAATTGGTAATTAATTTTAATTATGTTTTTTATTGGTATTGATAATTAATTTATTTTTATTTAAATATTAAGTCATTACTTTCCCTACTATTGCCCTCACGGGAGTGGGAATAGTAATTTTTACCCCTACGCTATCCAATACTTTCCCTACATTTGCACTCACTGGAGTGGGAATAGTAATTTTTACCCCTACGCTATCCAACGCTTTCCCTACTGTTGCACTCTCTGGAGTGGGAATAGTAATTTTTACCCTCCCGCTATCCACCACTTTCCCTACTGTTGCACTCTCTGGAGTGGGAATAGTAATTTTTACCCCTACTCTATCCAACGCGTTTCCTACTATTGAACTCTCTGGAGTGGGAATAGTAATTTAAGTTTCATGTTTATTTTATATGTTTGATATTATGTCGACTAGGCAAAACAAACGTTTCTTACATCTGATGTCTCCTCAACCGCTGTGAAACAGCAGCCCTGATCCTCCTCGACCTCTCAGCAGCATTCAACTCCATATCCCATGACACCCTCATTAACAGACTCAACCACATCAGCACCCAGGAAAACACCCTCAAATGGATTATATCCTTCCTCACAGAATAAACTCATGGAATCTGCCAGCCTCCCTTCACCTGTTCAACACCTAAGTGACACTCCTTGCAGACATCGTCAGAACCCACAGACTCAGAAACATATCCTATGCAGATGGCACATAACCTATGCTCTCCAAACACCCCTCCACTAGCAGACCAAACTTCCATAACACCATGACCAGCATCGCCGACTGGAGGAGGACTTCCTGAAGCTCAACACAGAGAAGAAGGAAGTGCTGATGTTCAGGAAGAACACCCCTCCGTGGGACAACTGTGGGTCTCCAAGCTCGGACCCACCCCACACCCACAGACCTCACCCGCAACCTCAGCATAATCCTCAACAGCCAATTGACCATGAAGCGCCAAGTCGATGCAGTCGACTCCTCATGCTTCCGCACCCTCCGCCTGCTCCAAAAAAGCTTCAGATGGATCTCCGTCAACACCAGGAAAACCATCACCTCGTCACCCGTCAGCTCGATTATGGGAACGCTCTCTACTCCGAAATCACCTCCCAACTCCTCAAGAGACTCCAGACCATACAGAATGCATCAGCCAGACTCATGCTCAACCTCCCCAAATGCATCCACATCCCCCACCTCAAGAACCTCCACTGGCTTCTTGTCCAGATGTGATGCCAGTTCAAGCTTCTGATCCATTCTAACAAAGCCCTACACAACCAGGGAGGAGCATACATCAACCACTGCGTGAACTTCCACCAACCCACCAGACACCTGCTCTCCACCTCTCTGGTCCTCGCTCACACTCCCTGCATCTGCCACAGCCACAGTGGAGGTCACGCCTTCTCCTACCTCACCATGAAGGCCTCAAACGACCTCCCCCTCCATCTACGAACATCACCCTCCCTGGTGGGATTCAGAAGAGTACTCAATACCTGGCTTTTTGACCTAGCCCAGCGATACCTCAGTACCCAGATACCCTCAGGAGTGAGGAGCAGTGCTTTATAAAACTGATTGATTGATAGCCTTTCCTTAACTTTAAAAGGTAAACATAACACTTAGTTATTGTAGTTCTTAGTTAAAAATGAACTCAAGGCTGGCAGCTACTCTGAAGGTTTCAGCGAACTACTGGTACCTCACGATCGACTGGTTGGAGACATCTGATATATGCACATCATACCAGCACATAACTTACACACATGAAGTATATTCCAGCACCCTGGATTTCTTTCACAATTTGCACAGCAAGTGAGTCAATCTGTCACAAAATAGAAGTAGAGACGACAAGCCATCATGTCACTTGCAGATGCAGAGTACGAAAAGTGAGACAGAAGCCATTTTGTTGTTCAGTCATCCGCACTCACACCAAGAAGTCTAAATTCAAAGTAGCCCCATAATTACAAGATTCAATTGTGTCATGAGAAGGGAAAGAGCATAATTGTTTTCCCTGGTCTGGGAAAAAATACTTTGGTTGTGTATTTGCAGCTTTTTTCAAGGTAATAAGAAAAATGTGAGTCCTTTTATTATTGCATTCGACGGTTGCTCGGCAAGCTGCCATCTATCCAGTTTTGCCAATGTCCTGGCAGATGGTTGTGGTACAGGAAGTCCCAATTCGAACATGAGTAAAGTGGATGGTGCGGCAAAGCTGCTGTGCATTAAAGCATGTGCACAGCAGCCACCACTCAATAGAACATGAGCAGGGGATGTGCTAAACACATGGCAATCAGTAGAAGCACTGAGGAGGACCACATGCGCAGTAGAGATTCTGTGCATTTGACCCTCTTAAAGTGATAGGCATACATGCATGAACGGCACATAGCAGAGTATGTATTGCTCAATAGAGCATGCGCTGTGGATATCCAACTGAATGGCGAGCACAGGGGAGAAATAACCAGGAGAAGGAGAAAGCCATACAGATGGACTCCCTTGCCTCTTGTGGTCATGCAAACAGGCCAAAATTCCACCATTCACAGCACGTTTCATACCTTACACTAAGGAGTAGGAGGAACTCGCAGTTTTACTCCACAGAATTCCACGAACAACTTTTGAGATTCTGTGGAGTTTCATGAGTGGCAGAATTCCTGTTTGTCACGCTGCTTGCTGTGATTTTTAGCACCAGGAGCTTGTCTTTCTTACAGCACAATCAACATCACGTGACATGCCAGAGGGCACTGCTTCTTTCTACCACTCAAGTAGATTTTCTACTCAAGCAGCAGCTTTCGCAATGCGAGCACCACCTTTCTCAAAGCAAGTGGTAGCAACCAGCCACGACCGCCTGCATTGAGAAATCTCGCCAGGAGGCGGTATACTGCTCGTTTTTTCTCACTCACCAACTTAAGGTTGGTGAGCCAAGCAGAAGAAAAATTCTGCAACGTGGCGGTTGATGGAGAATATTCTGAACCCTGGGCTCCAAGCAATAGCGTAGAGTGGGCAAAACTCTGCCGGATGAGCAGAGTTTACCACTCACCCCTACCTAACACCTAATAGCCGTCCTGTATGCTGACCCAAGATGCGAATTACAGCCAGTGGTTGAAAGTGGGGGAGCCATTCCCCTACTAGAGTCTGTCTTGGGGGCTGATTCACATTGTGAATGACAGCTCATCAAAGCATGTATTAATTTTAAATGGATTACAATATGTTTGTCATGAATGGTGCATGCACCATTACATGTCAAACCGAAAAAGCATAATAGACCACACTCAAACAAATCAGCCTGCATTACATTTGTAGGGCTCGACCTCTGGCAATGCGCAAGCCTTGCAGATGTCGAGACATATTGGGGCTTAACGAGAGCTTAACTAAACTGGCGATTTGATGCTGTGCCCGTGAAAAAAGTGCGTGCACGCATCAAAGCCATCAGCCTCCCTCCCACAAGCTTCCCCCAGCGTGCTCTCTGGCATTTCTCCTCCCCTAATTATTCACTGCCCACGACCGGCCGGCACATCAAAGGCTGCTGCTCCCCTTGCGTCTCGTCACCCTTACTCTCCCCTATTCTTCCCTTCTTGCCTCTCCCCGCCCCCCTCCCCACCACAGCAATGCCGAGGGCTTGTTTCTAACGTAATTGGAATTCTGCTCCAAATCTCGGCTGGCTTGTCTAGACCAAAGCACAGCTCATGTGGCTTCATTAGTGAAGTACATACGATCATAGCCGCCTCAGCGTTTCCTGTCTTTTGCTGCGTAACCATGTTTAACCTTATCGCGTGATTACCACAGAGATGTATTATAATTCAGCAAACTCAGGCTAGATGCTTCTGGGTCGTGCGATAATCAGAGGCTGTCATTCCACGTCTGGAAGGATCTCTGCAGGCCTCGGGCTGGAGCGAATCTTGTCAGTGATGACACAGCTCTGTGCACATGGCGGCATCTTAAATCCCTATCAGCAGCACCTGGGCAGCTCGCGACACATAAACAAGCAGTCCCTTGAGATTTGCGCGTGGACAGTACTACACCTCCCGCTCAACAGGCGCATTAGAATTCATTTAACTAATCTATGCATACTTAAAGATCTTCTTGTGGAAGCACGCACGGCTACATTTGTTTGTTTATACAACACTTGTATTATTTTATTGGGCATTTATTTAACTTAACATGGCTGTACAAATTTGTTTGCATACTTTTGCTCATTTTTGCTGTTTGACCAGCAATGTATGACTGTATAAACTTGTTTATTACAGGCAACAGGAGCATTTTTTCTGGATAAATGTAACCCCCAAAGAACAGACCCCCACCATGCGAGGAGCTTTCAATCAAACAGCAAGCATAGCAGCTGTTTTACCGGTCGCTTTTCCCCCAATAGCTTTTACTTTAATACACACTTTAGCTCCTTCTTCTTATCTCTTTTCCCCTCCCCCTCTCGCCAGCCACATTTCTTTGCTTCCCTCTCTACCCCTCCCTCGACCGGCTTTCCTTCTTTGTCTTTCCTCCCACATCTCTCCATCCCATTCCCTCCCCCTGCTGCTCTCTGTCTTATCTCCACCCTCTTCCTTTATCTCCTCTTCCTCCCCGGCACAGAAAGCTCTCGTGACCCGCAGTCCCTTCCCTCGCGCCCTCTCCCTCCTGTAGCCCTGATATCTATCACCAGTCCCCGCGCTCACATCATTCTCCTGTCTCTGCCCGCCTTTTCTTCTCACGGTCTCCTCTTTCTGTCTCCATCTTTTACGAACAGCCGCCTCCCTCCCTGCCCTCTTCCCGCAGTCTGCCTCTTCCTCCCCCGCCCTCCTCCCGCAGTCTGCCTCTCCCTCCCCCGCCATGATAAACTGTTGTTTTCCATGATGTGCAGAGCAGCACCGCCCGGCCCAGCCCCACTCCCAATCTCGTGTCTAGTTTCACCGGTGCAAAGTGTGTCTGTACTTCTCTCACATTAAGCTTTAACTGCGTTTCTGCACAGTGGCCCATGCTGTGTCCGTCCGGTTTTCAGAGCACAATTTTCACAATCGCATGTCCACTGTTGGTGCTGACGGTTAATAATTCCTACCTTCGTTCTGTGCTCACCCGACCCCTCTAGCTCTCCATTTCATCATACTCTTGTCTCTTATTTTCTTGCCCTTTGTTTCAACCTTTTTTTAAAGTTTTGTTTTCATTCTTCTGTCCTTTTCCTGTTTTGCATTTTCTCTTCATACCCGTTTCTTCTTTTGTTGGTCCATTTTTCTTTCTTTTTTTCCTTATTTGTAATATCAATACATCTAAGTCGGATGTACGTTGTTACAACGCATGCGTTTACCACGAATGCTGTTACAACGCAAGTTTTACAACGCAAGCGTTTACAACGCATTGCTTTGGGGGGTGCTGGATAGTGAATAGTTTAATTTACTATTCCAACTCCAGTCCCCGTGGATAGTAGGGAAGGTGTTGGATAGTAAACTAAAACTATTCCCTATCCTAGAGTGCCCCCAAGTGCAATGCATTGTAATGGTTTTCGTTGTAAAACCTGCGTTGTAAAAGCACTGCGTGGTAAAGGATGTTTCCCATCTAAGTCACGTAAATACAAAACATGTTGCATTACAAATGCTATAGGTGTCACATTTGCGAAAGTTATAACTATTGGCATTGTAAATGACAAAGTTATTAATTTAGCTATTTTAAAAAATAACACATAAATAAAAAAAAATAATTTATAAGACCAATAGCTCAAACTTTCCTAATGCGAGCCCTATTGCATTTCCAATGCTTGTTAGTTCTGGGTTTTGACAGATGTGAAACAGACCTATTGCTTACAGTATACATTGAGTGGGATTTGAGCCTGTCTTTTCAACTATTGGATTTCTTCACCTAGCCTCTTTCAGTCAGTGGCTAAGAATTACTCTTAGCTCAGCCCAGTTGCATATTCATTTCTCACCTAATGCTACTGATGTTTGAGTATATCCTTCCACCTCCTCTCCTGTGCTTGCATTGACTTCATGATGGACTACTTTACAAGTATAGCTTTCTCTGTCTGATCATGCAGGCTTCTTCTTAAGTGTATCACTTTAATGAATGAAAGGATGAAAGATCAAATCTTTAGAGTGCAGCAACTAATCAAATAGGGGCACACCAGAGCTATATAACTAGAGGAGTATACAGATATTGGATATCCATGCTTAAGTGGGTTAAAAGCCCACGTTTTCAACTGTTTCTTAAAGCAGGATTCTGAAGAGTAAAGTTAGTGGAAGCTCATTCCACATCTTAACTGAGAGAAAAGAAAGAGAACAGCCTTCCTTCCTGGCCCTTTGAAAATTCAGGATATTCAAAATAAGCAATTTGGAGGAGAGGATGTAGCCTTAAGGCTAGAAGGCTAGAGCGGTCGAAGCTGGCGAACCGAGTTTGAGTCTAGGGAATGACGCTCAAAATCTTGTGATTCTGGCCAAATCACTTAATCTCCCTGTGCCTAACAAAAATGAATGTGTCCTCGTGTAATGAAACTGGTGCTATGTAAAGCGCTCTGATAGTGGAGTGGTGTGGCTCACTGGTTAGAGGCGGCAGACCCGGGAGCAAAGAACGGCCCGGGACCAGGGTTCAATTCCCGACGCGGCAGGGTCTTGGACCAGGGTCAACGGACTTGATAATTCTTGCCTCGGTGCCTACTCTAACTAGGGATCACACTCGGCAACTCTGGGCATTAGCTTGCCTCATCTCCACAACGGCCCCCCACATATGCCGGGGATGCCTGGTTTCACCTTGGAGATACCCAGTAGGGACCATCTCACAGGGAAAGCCAGGACGGGTTCCCCAGCGGTCTACAGCGCAGAGATACTCCTTCGGGAGTCGATTCTAGCGCTTTAGAAACCCTCAATCAATCAATCAATCAACCTGATATCTTCGGGTCTAATTTGCGCTATATAAAACCCTAAAAAAAATAAAAAATGTCAGGGTTCCCATTGGGCAGTAACGAATTAATCTGTCAATCAGATATTTTGGCCCTTTCTTATAGCATGACCTATGTGTCATCACCAGACTTTTAAAACAGATTCTCTTCTGTACTGGGATGCAGTGAAGTAATTTAAGATGTAATGTTATTGCCTGCTGGTGTGGAATTTTAAGGATATGCCTGGCTGCTGCATTTTGTACAACTCAAAGCTGATGCACTAGGTATTGGAGCAATTGCAAGCTAAAGGGTGCTAGCATGGACAATGGTGTTGTGTGTAATTGCCGGAAGCATGTTTTTTTAAGGAACCTATGTTGCAACCACTGAAATAATGTGGGGTGAAAGGAGGGTTCAGAGTCAAATTTAACCCCTAGATTTCTTAAGCAGTACGAGGGAACAAGGAGTTCACCTAAATTGCCAGATAGATTGCGATCCTCTAAAAATTAATCTTTTGCTCTTGTCAGAATTAAGCTTACGGCAGCTCATTTTCATTCAATCAGCAACCCTAGCAATAATGACTGCTACCAAATCCGGGTGGCTGGGCGAGGGTGGGGGCAAGGGCAGGGGGCTGGAATGGGACGAAATTATTATAAAAAAAAAAAACACTTACCAGTGACTGCCGCCCGGCGGCTTCAGCTCTTCCATCCTCTTCTTCCTGACTCTAGTCCCGCAGCAGGATGCAGGCAGCAGCAGGAAGCACTGGGCTCGCAGTCTCCTGATAGCCAATGACAACACTTCAATGCAGCATTGTGATTGGTCTGAGCACCGTGGATTGGCGCTCAGCCAGGGAATGGAGGCCTGGGCATGTTCTCCACGCAGGGTTTAATACAGCCTGGATGGAGAAGATGCGAAATGCGCATGAATGTTGGTCGCCCCAGAGGGCTGACCAAACAGTCATGTGCACTTAGGGATAGGAGTGGGAAAACCACTCCTCCCCTGCTCCTCTGTCGTCGGAGCAGCCCCACCCCAGACAAAAAGCTGCAGCTGAAGGAAACATAAAATGATAATAATGCGAGTTATTATCATTTTATGTTTCCTTTACTTCACTGCTGCGAAGCAGTGCGGCGTCACTCCTTCGCCTTAGTGCAGGAGCCGCCACTGAACCCTAGTATGATAGGCTTTTCATTGTGTGTCATTAGCATAGGAAACCACACTTACGCCGAAAGACTGAAGGATTGCTCAAGGGGAACCATATAGACGATAAATAATGTAACACTCAATGGAGAGCCCCGTGGGTCTCTTTGTATAGTTACTTTAATAGCTGAAGACAATAGTGAAAGAGAAACATTAAATGTGCTAATGTCTTATATGTTAGCATATTAAACTCAGAACTGTTGGCTTTGTCAATGGTTGTTTAAAGTATATGCAGTCTTCAAGGCTACATAGTATTGGTCTCTAATTAATTTCACCCTTACTCATGAAAGAGGCTAATACACATTTTTAAACCATCTATTGAGATCTTTAGACTACATTTTCTTGCCCAAAGTGGCTCTATGCTTCATCGGCTCGGGAGGTATGCTTTCCTGTGGTTTTTACCATCCCTAACTCTCTGGAGGAGGTGCTTGTACATATCATTGATGTTAATAGGCCACCCCTTCTCTACCTAAATCAGTCTCATGCAATCATCTGTTGGCTGGATAAGGGCGTAAGGTACCCTCTTTAGCCATCAGTCGGATGATTTGTTCTGCTGTTGCTCTAGCGTATTTGTTGGGGAGTTCTACTTGGAGTTGGTTGCTTCCTCAATTGAAGTGATGAGGATCTCTCTTCCAAAGCTCTTTAGAGAGGGTACCATGTCTTGTTCTCATGCATTTGTGTGGTATTACCACCTTCAGGGGTTGGAAGAATGAATTATGGTCAGTTCCAGTCTTACATGAGTTACGTTGGTACATGGGTACTTAGGGCTCGATTTGTATGTCAAGTGGAGAGCCTCCGACCTTCGGTCAGAGGGTCTCCCCTGACATCCCGAGCTTTCCCTCTGACCGCTGTATTTTGATTATGGCGATCAGAGGGAAAACCGCAAGGGGTTTCCGCTCCTCTTCTGGCAAGCTTTGTGAGCCCGTCGGAAGTGGTGGGAAATAGTAATCCCTTCAGTGACGGTGGAGCCAGGCTCAGCTCCGCCTTTGGAATTATGATGTCGGTTTACGACAGCCTTTCCGTGTCGGCCTTTCTGACATGGAAAGACTGTCAGAAAGCGACATTGGGGGAACCTAGCAGGGCCCCTTTCCTCCATGACCTTCCACTTAGGGACTTGGGGGGCACCTAATGTGCCCCCTGAAAATCAAAGCACCGTGTAGCAGGGATTTTCACAAACTCCAATTTCTCAATGGGATCTTGTGTTGCGGGCAGATTCCATCTGCCGTTCAAGTTCCCATAGAGAAATTAGTGTTTGCGACTGCAACATGCGTGGTCGCATTGTAATCAGGTGTGCAGAACCACCGACCTATGGTTGGGCGGTTCCCTCACCGAAACGGTGTCGGTCGGAGGCAACTCTGGCCAACAACGTAATAAGGGCCTTTGTCTTCCCATAACTTTGTGCTATTACAACCTTTATGGGTTAGATATTGAAGGAATGGACTTCCATTACTTCCATTCTGATGTGAGTTATATTTGTATACTATAAACTCACTTAGGGTTGTAGAAATGCTCGGATTGCTGAGTGTATTTTTTAAGGGTTTACCAAAACTAGTTATTTGTTCCCTAAATTATTCAATTGCATGGAATTATGAGTAAATTGTACAAAATGCACTTTGGGTATCAAGTTAAAATTGAACATTCAAAAGTCATTCGAGACACCAGCAAAGGGAATGGTTCGCAAAGAAAAACATTTCGGCAACACTTTTCCTGCTGGAAACTGTCTTCTGCGGGACATTTTCTCCCAGAGCCAGTCCTTAGCAGCAGAAAATGGAGTGAAATTTCACACTGGCATAATGATTCTTAGTTCTACTCTTCCTCATCCCAGTCATTAAGACACGCATGTCCCCCCCAGCCTGTGGAGATGGATATGAAATGTCAGGAGGATGCTGAGAAGTGCCAGTCCTGGTGTGATACCCAATATGGTGGTTTGGGCCTCTCTTCATATCATACTTTTTTAGTTTTTTTCTGTCAAGAGGTGGCAATCACCTCCAAAGTAATTACTAATTGGAAGGGTGGGACTAGGAGAAATGAAGATAACATATATGCAATCGGGATAATAGCCAAACAAAATAAGGACTGGGGTAAAGATGGCTAAATGACCATTTAAAATCTACCCGGACTCGGGGTCTATAAAATCAATTGTTAAATTAAGAACGACTAAAAAATGTTAGGGTGAAATCTAAATCCCTTTAAATGGCTGATCCTAGTGTGAAGGATTCATTCTTTGGCAAAAAACAAACATTGCTAACTCAAAGACCTGCCCGTTGTGGCCCGCTTTTGCGACACGTACAACTGACAGAAAAGCCACTTTCAATCTCAGGCTTCCGTGTTTCAATCAAACCGAGTCCCCGAGCCTTGACGGCATGTGAATATTTCCTGTCTGTTTGCTTTGCCTCTCGAATCATTATTAATCTTTTTGCGGCCTGTGTATATTCATTAGGTAAACCCTCGAAGCCCGGTGTTGTTTATTGTCTGCTGGGCGCACATCATAACAGCGAAAAGACAAGACGAATGTGACAGCTAATGGAGGAATTACAGCAGGCCATACATCTCTGGGATGGGGCGAAACGCGGAGGTGAGAGTTAATCAATAGAATCCTAACTTAGGTATTGTACGGAATGGCACTCCATCCATTATTGGAAGGCGGGTGTAATACAGGATTTACCACCGTGATGTATGGGCCTTTCGCCCCAGGGACCACGCACCGAATCCACTTGAGCCCAAAATGGCTAAAGATCCTTCTAGCTTGACAGCCCCGAAGAGATATTTTAGCAGCGAATGTCTGTGCTCCAGTTTAAGATGCAGGTTAAGGATCACGGTGGCAACACCACCATAGGGACTGGCAAAGCCGACCCACCGGTGAACCGTGCCCATCGATGAGTGCCACATGAAGAGCAATTCAAATTAGTGCCCAGGCATTCATGCAGGTTTGCCTTTTTTGTTAAAAAAAAAACAACACTAACAGCAGTCCTTGTCTCGTTTTACTTTATTTTATTTTGTGTTTTAATTTATTTCGGTTTTCTTGTTTGTTCTGCTCCTCTGTCATATCAAACAGAAACCAATATCACGTTACGCTGCGTAAAATCGATATCTTATAGTCTCTGCTGTTTTCCTCGCTGGAAGAAAAGCGGCATGGCTCGGTGGGCAGTGGGAAGTCCTAGTGAATTTGCAGGGCGTGTGGAGAGTTACAAGATGCTCGGCTGGGCAGAAAACATTGTTCACCGGTCTCTCATTCCCCTCTGAAGCAAAATATTGAAAAGTCAAACATAGGTGCAATTATCCCCTATCAGAATGGCTTCCATCTAACTTTATTCGCGCAGGAAGGTTGGAATGTTGAATCAAGACCAAGGCCTGCAGTGTAAGCACCATGTATGCAGCAGGTGCATTAACTTAATGAGCTAGATTTGATTATCGTGTAACGTAAACAGATAGGATTTGGCGCAAAGTTACAGGGTAGAGAAAATGCGAAATTAGATAATCCTGTGGATGAGATAGAACAATATCTATGTTTGTGATAACTAGTGTGTGAAGTTTTTTTTTTTAAATGTTATATGAAGGGGGGGGCGTATTGCCTTTCTTGTGCAACAACGAAGGAGAGCGACTGGTGGCATTTTTTTTAGGGCATCCTTGTGTTGCAACTGCTGCCTTCTGGTTCTGTCCGCCCTGGTGTGGAATGCTCGATAACCCTGTCACTTTATCTATTTGGTGATTGATCTTTTAGGTTTTTCTTGATTTCATATCTGCATGTGCACTGTTTATTACATCTGTACAGTGCATCGTGCTGCTACAAGCTGCCCCAGGGAGCTCTGGGAGTACATAAGAGAGTATGGGCAGGCAGGAGTAGGATGATGAGACCAGAGGTATCCACCTTGCTCCAGGGTGTTGGTATTGTTCCAGCTGGCCCCTGTAAATAGATTGGCTGGAAAACCATATTTGGGAATAGAGTGATGAGACACCAGCCACTCTGAAGGCAGATGGCACGTCTGGTCTCCGGCATCTGTTATCAATCGCTGTTCATTAACGTAGTACTCCCTATAGAGAACGTAAAACATATATGCAGCTGCTCATCATCTGGGGCAGTGGTTGTGTGAAGTCATTTTCTGTGATCTCATCAGAGGGGAACTTCAAAGGGAACGTGATGTCATTTCTGCTTGTGTAGTTCATAGGAGGATTACAAATCTACTGCTTGCAAAGGAATTACTGTTTTAGCAGGAGAAATGCAGATATGCTCCCAGACAGTAGGAAGAGTAATTTCAACAAGTTCATACGCTCTGTATTCAGCAAAGGCCTGTGGGACACTTTATTCATGGAAACTTTTACTGGTGGCATCCACAGATGGAAATGTGACCCAGGAATTAAAACAAAAAAGTGTTATGCAGCGTCCCCTTTTTACTACAAAGAGTACAGGGGCTCACACATTAGGGACGCTGTGCTAAATGTGCATAGAGTGCTGGTCGGCAGTTGGCCGCAATATTTCCAGGTTGCACCATACAAAAACTGAAATCAATTCAAATTGTAACACAAACTTGCTACAGATTGAGGATCCTGTCGGTTCTTTGGAACTTGTAACTTGGGCTGCCAATAAATAGTTTCCTGCAGAGTCTGACTCCTTTTTTGAGTCCCTGGCTTTTGAGATTGCGAGTCACATCAGGCATTACTTCACAGCACCATAATTTGACTATTTTTCTAAATTGACAATTAATTTTGTAGATCATTTATTTTCCAATATCATTGTATGAATTGTGCTTGGAGTTTGTATATTTTTCATTTATTCTAGTTTTTTTAGTGCTTTATTGTGCTATTATCCTGACCAAAGGCTGGGTGTTGTGTGGTTTTCACATGGCCCATTGTCATTTTCCCTATGTTAGCCTTATTATGCACATTGTAGGGCCTCATTAGGATTTTGGTGGGACCACCACTGACAGGTCATCAGTGGCAGTCTCACCGACATTCAGGATAGCTGTCTGACCACAGCATTACGATGCGGTCAGTTGGACCTCAGTGGTTGGAGGGATAGGCCGCCACCTCCGAAAGGCTCAATGAGCCTGTCGGGATGGCATTTGGATTCCTAATCCCTACAATATGGTGGCGCCTGTGCAGGCACCACCATAGGGATTAGGATATCCCTTTTCGACTGACTGTTCATGGTGGGCCTACTGCCATGAACAGGCATCTGGAAAGGGACTTTGGGGGGCCCCAAGCAGGAACCCTGTTTCCCTTGTGCCACTGGAATGTGGCCAGGGGGCACATGTGGTGCTCCCCAAATATCCATGCACATGTGACAGGCACCACATGGTGCCTGGCACACTGTGCATAGATGTTTAAAAGCATCCCTTTTTTCAATTGCGGCTTGTGCTGCAGCCCTTTTCCAGGCCATAGCACAAGCCGAAATTGAAAAAAGGATGTTTCCGACCGCCTACTCGGCAGCCACTTCCTAATCTGGTGGGTGGAACCGCTGATTACTTGTCAGCCGGTCCCAGTCCCGCAATGATGGCGGTCAGACACCATCATAATGACGCCCTTACTAACCTCCATCGTATTTGGTTGATTGACAAACTTATTCTTCATCCATTGAGAAAAATGATCCAGGAGCACTAACCCTTACTTCGCACCAATGCCTCTCACATGAAAAAGACCACAAATATTCACCCTAAGCTTTTCTCACACTCTTGTAGACCTATTAACAACTTCTTTGGGGTGCACAGACATTCTCTGTGACTTGTCATTACAAGCAGAATGTATTTTTCTTTCTGCATTCTGTCTACACCTGGCCACCAGAAGTCCTCTTTTAATCTGCATTTCGTCCTACTCATACCAGGATTATCCTTGTGAACTAAATCCATCTACTCAAAACATCTGAAACTACTAATAACTCACCGCTTTATAACAACCTTTTGTTAACATACAGGTAATTTTTATGACACTGACATATTTTCCACCCTCTTGATCCAAACACCTCTTACTTGGCCACCTTTGAGCAGCATAACCCATCATACGTTTAATGATTTCAGCCCTATTTACCTCTAACCACTCTCTCTCCTTAGTGATCCCTCATAGTGTAGCCTCCAACACATTGTCAACCACTTCATCCTTATGTAAAGCTCCACTTATCCCTTTTTCAACTGGCAACAGGGAAACAGAGTTAGCCATTACATTAATACAATTGGATAAGAAAGACAAGTCAAAATTGTAGTCTTGCATCTTGAATTGCCACTTCGTAATCATTGGAGTTGTTTTTTTACCTTGACTTCGTGAACAGCAAATCCATGCGAAATCTGTTATCCATACATCCAAAAAACAAAACTCCCCACACATACTGGCAATAACGTTTCATGCCCCAATAATCGTCCCTGGTCCCTTTTTCAATCATAAAATATTTAAGCTTCCCTCACCGATCTTGAAGCAAAACCTACTATTTTTAGACAACTTTCATGTTCTTGCAATAATTTAATCTCTGAACCAACGCATCGGACATTATCACAATTAAGGCAACTATCAAAAGGCTTTAAAACAGGTGTACACGCCATCACTTTATCTAGTGCCATGAATTAATTGTACCATGTTTCATTCAGCGTGAGCAGTTCATTTAAAAAAGAAAACAAACTTCATCATGGTTACCTTCTTATAAATACATTTGGATATCTCACATAATATTCAACTAACCCCATAAGGTATCTCAGTTGTTTGTCAATATGATTTGGGGCATATACTATTACCTCCACCAAACTTGTATTAGAGGCCACCTTTCTCCTCCAAAAGGGATACCACTTTATATGTGTTGTTGTATTCCTCCTTGTCTCTTGAAAGGATGCCACATTCATTGGGTCCTTAAATAACTGGTGCATTGCCTCTGTATTAAATCTGATGCTGAAATAAACTAAGAGGGCAAAATCTTGTATAGAAATGTGCCTTCGAGGTAATAAATGATGGTAAGCCTTTAGAATATTCATGTATGGTTGCTTGGTAGGATGTTTATGATATATCATATGTGCTAAATGGCACAGCTGTCCTCTCTAGCTTGGACCACATTGAACTAATATTTGTTAAGGGGTGGTGATCTACACAGACACACTTGTTTGGGACATGCAAATCAACACAGGGTCTGACTTTTCCACATGATTTACAGACCAACGCTATGGATTAAAGCCACTCTGAAGATTATTTCAAATTTATTACCCCTTCTTTGCACAATTTGTCTAATTCCTCCCTAAGACTTTCTGGCATGGATGGCATGGATAGGGAAACATATCTTACTTTGTGAACTTTAGGAATGGCTCTCTTTTTCAGGATGATCTTGTGTGAGCACATTTGAAAAAGCCTCATTGGTCTTTTCAGACATGCATAAGCTTCTTTTTTCCCAATATTTCATCTCCTTAGTTCCTGTATTCATTCTAAAATTGGCCTTACACATCAATACCTGTTTAAGACATCTGGGCTCAAGAACCATCACAAGATGTCCTTGCTGAGGAGAACCTAGGAAACATAAATTCTCTTTCACATTAGAATGAGCACTCTTTGCCTGATTCTTCAGAGTGGCATTGAAGTACCCTAATACATCAATCAGATTGTTCCCGTAACCTTTCCATCTTATAACCAGAGGCATAACACTTTGTATTTGAATAAATCCATGTACATGTCTCCTATTAGAATATATCTAGTTTCTGGATCCATTTATTTATTTATTGCCATTTATAAAGCGCAACGTATACCCGAAGGCGTCTTGGCGCTGGTTAATTTGCAGACTTCAGATTGTTATTAAATGCTCCGACAGGTTACCCACTTGTTTAGAGGTTATTGGGTGAACAACCACGTCTTAAGTCTCTTACGAAACTGGAGGAGTGTGGAACAGGTTCTGATGTCCTGGGGCAAAGTGTTCCAGAGTTTGGGGGCAGCGACCATAAAGCGACGATCACTCCATGACACTGTTTTAGCGCGAGGGATCACTAAGTAGTTGCAGTTGGAGGATCGAAGCTGACGGGAAGGTTGATATGGAAGCAATTGCTCTGTTAGGAAATGCGGACCTTGCCTGTTTAGTGCTTTGTAAACTATACATAGCGACTTAAATTTGATCCTATTCTGGATCGTCAACCAGTGGAGTCGTGTGATAGCGTCCGATATGGGCGCAAACTTTGGAATTCCAAAAAGCAGGCGTGCTGCCGCATTTTGTATCGACTGCATTTTTCTCATGACTCTAATTTGGGTGTTTAGGAAAAGCCCATTGCAATAATCCAATGATGTTAAAACCAATGAACTCACCAAGGTTTTAATGGCGGTCGCTGGAAGAAAGGGACTTATTTTCCGGATCATGCGAAGTTTATGGTGGGCTGTAGAGGCCACTTTATTGGCATGATCCATGAAATTTAGGCCATCATCAAAGGTGACTCCCAGATTTCTTACTTTGGTTACTGGCTTAGGGGGGGCCCCGAGTGTAGAAGGCCACCAGAAGGCAGACCAGTCCGGTGAGAGAGGTCCGAAAATCATCACCTCGGTTTTTTCTGAGTTGAGTTTCAGGCAGTTTATAGCCATCCACTCTCCTATCTCTGTCAATCCTTTTTGGAAGCGTTGGGCGATTTCCCCTCCGTCACCCCTGATGGCCATAACCAATTGCGTGTCGTCTGCATATGAGGTTAGGCTCATCCCATGTGCTTTGATGACATTAGCAAGGTCCGACACATAGATATTAAATAGTGTTGGACTCAGGGATGAGCCTTGAGGTACCCCACATGGCAGCGTCAACTTGGCAGATTGGTAAGGTCCAAGAGTGACGGCCTGGGTTCTATCGGAGACAAACGAGGTGAGAAGGTCTCTTGCCGTCAGGCAAATGCCCATCTTTTCGACACGATCGACCAGGATCTTGTGGTCGACCGTGTCGAAAGCGGCTGAGAGATCCAACAGAACCAAAACTGCTGTCCCACCCTGGTCTCTTATTCGTCGCACATCATCGGAGGCTTTAATTAAAGCGGTTTCGGTACCGTGATATTTCCGAAATCCGAACTGAGTATCGTCCAGCAGTCTATGTGTCTCAATGTACTGTGATAATTGCATATTCATAGCCTTTTCCACCACCTTGGCTATGAAAGGCAAACTGGCAATTGGCAGGTAGTTTTTTAACTCAGTCTTGTCCTGCCCAGGTTTCTTTAAAAGAGGTTTGAGCAGTGTGGATTTTAAAGACTGAGGATATGTCCCCGAACAAAAGATTGAATTACATACTTGCGTCAGAACAGGTATGATTGAATCCATCACCGGTGGGAGAGCCGAAAATGGACAAGGATCCAACATGGATCTTGTTTTAATTGTGGAGACGATATTTAGTATATGGTCTTCAGTTAGTGGTTTGAAACAAGTGAAAAATGCAGTTAAAGGTGTATTTGGGACATAAGGAATTGTTGTGACGGGCTTGATGGGAGTGGATTTAGATGTGAAGGCTTGGTAGATGTCATCAACTTTAGAAAAGAAAAAGTTAGCCAAAGCATCACACATAACTTGGGATGGGGGTGGGGTTAGGTCGGGGATATTGCCTGAGAGGGATTTAGTAATTTCATATAATTTTTTGCTGGAGTTCTTTGCCTGCTCAATTTGATCAGAATAGAAAGATTTTTTTGCCTTTATAATCATGGTTTTGTAAGCAGCCAATGAGTCTTTATAGCGGGTCTTGCTTACTTGGTCATACGTCTTTCTCCATTGTCTTTCACAATCCCTGTTTTGTTGTTTTTGTTGTTTTAATTCATCCTTATACCACGGTGCAGTTGGGGTAGACCTGTTCTTGGATATTGACTTAGTAGGGACCAGGAGATTCATGGCGTGGCCCAACCAATCCTGAAATAGTTGTGTGGCCATAGTCGAGTCGGGCGAGATCAATGGGCGTGTGCTGTCAAGCTGTTTTCTTAGGTCTGGCTGATTAATATTATGCCAAGCTTTAAAGGAACCCAGGCCGGAGGGAATGGTAGCCTTGTTCGAGGATTTGTTTATTGCCAGAGTGCAGAATACCACGTAGTGGTCTGTCCATGGCATTGGTAAAATATCCGATACCTGGAGCCCCTGAACATTGGAAAAGATGCCATCTAAGATATGTCCCGCCCGATGAGTGGCTGATGTAACCAGTTGTTGAAGCCCCAAGGTTTCCATGTCTGATATCAGAGTCAAGGTGTCTTTATGGTTGTTATCCTCTAGGTGAAAATTCATGTCGCCCAACACTGTGACGGAGTTCTCGAGCGCGAGTGACTCCAAAATTGTGCTTAAGCTGGCTAGAAAGCCAGTCTTGGCTCCTGGGGGTCGGTATAAAAGTAATCCCTTAAAATTGTAGAGAGGACTCAGTTTAATTGCAAACACCAGGGCCTCACATGAGGTATCCGGAGTTTGTGAAATTATAACCCCGAATCTTTCTCTGGCTATTATGGCGATCCCGACTCCTTTTTTTCCTGGGTCTGTCCTGTCTGTAGGCTTTATAACCGCTAGGTGTGGCAATCACGACATCCGGTTCTGACGATTCATCAGTCCACGTCTCCGTGATGAAAAGGATATCTAAATTAAAATCAGTTATGAGATCTGCGATTTCCTGACTATGTTTACATAGGGATCGTGCATTGATGAGGCCATAGTCATCGTGACATCCATGCCTTTAATATGCAGCTTTGTGGGACTTGTTTCACCGTTAGGTAATGCACCTTTGAGCTTCCTTTGCAGTACTGGTTAGGTCTAACAATGTACAGACCGGATGTATAGGCGATCTGAGACTGAGCAAGGAAGAGTGCGTGTAGACCAGCTGGTGATTTTTAGAAATAGGTCCAGGGGTCATGGCCCTCGGCCCGGTCCCGGCGCGGACGGGCGCAGACGGGCTTGCCTTTGGCGCGCCCGCTGCGCCCGCCCGCTGCGCGGACGGGATGGTCTGATGATTATATCCATGATTGGGCGGAGGAGGATGGGAGGGCTCGAGCAGCTACACCGCTGACCTTCTCTCTCCAAGATGGCGGCTGAGGAGGGTCAGGTGAAGTCCCAGCGCCTGATTGCAGCCGCGCTGTGACGGTCAGCTGAGTGGGCAGCCTCTGGGTGAAGCAAATCTCACCTCGAGGTAATACAACAATTTAAAAGTGTACTAATTAAAATATGTCACAGTTTTTAAAAACACGTAATTCTTCAATCAAAAGCGTGCTAATGCTGCAAGGATTAAGGTGGGTAAAGAGTAGAGCAAGGTTACCCCGGCTTCCGCCTCAGGGGAGAAAAGTGCAAATTACTCAAGAACAGACTGAGCCACCCTTAAATATCCTGGGAGGGCGGGAGGGCTCGAGCAGCTACACCGCTGACCTTCCCTCTCCAAGATGGCGGCTGAGGAGGGTCAGGTGAAGTCCCAGCGCCTGATTGCAGCCGCGCTGTGACGGTCAGCTGAGTGGGCAGCCTCTGGGTGAAGCAAATCTCACCTCGAGGTAATACAACAATTTAAAAATGTACTAATTAAAATATGTCACAGTTTTTAAAAACACGTAATTCTTCAATCAAAAGCGTGCTAATGCTGCAAGGATTAGGGTGGGTAAAGAGTAGAGCAAGGTTCCCCCGGCTTCCGCCTCAGGGGAGAAAAGTGCAAAGTCCATCACAATGGATACTACAACTCCATCTATACTTAAATTGGGAGCGTTCTATCCGCACATTGACAACATTTTAAAGAATTTTGTGCAGGGTTGCCTTGGTTTTAAAGGTTGTTTCCCACAGAAAGGATGTTGGCAGTAATAGCAATCAAATGAAACACTCATTAAAGTGTCCTTGTTTCACTTTTGACTAGTGTAAAATAAGTTCATGCAAGGCTCAATAACACTAATAAGCAATGCAGTTTAAAAAATAAATAGCATAGGGTTTGTCAGGATGGGAATGTCCCTGGCATTGGAATATGAGAGTGCCGTTCAGCATGTGAACAGGGTATACTGATTATAGTGAAGTCACACTAAGCTAGAGTGAGTGCAGAGGCTAGGCTTGCACCTGACTATGCGAGGTCCAAGGTTTGTCCAGTGAGCTACAGAGACGTGTGCTCTCATAGTTCACAGTGGACTGCTGTCCCTGTCCTTGGAGTAAACACAAAGTGGTGGTGGTAGGGTACTGTGTTCTCTGAATTTTTTGTGACCAGACCTTTGTATCGATGTAGGTAAGAGAATGTGACCCACTGACACCTCTCATGTAAAGTTCCCCTGTTATGTGAAATCCAGAAATTTGTACAGACTTTGTGTATGAGTGTCGAGTGTGTGTACACGTACAGTGTGCCTGTAGGTGGCTGTAAAACTCTCTGCATGTGTGATTGAACATGAAATGGTGGTGGCAGGGTTCCATTTTCTGTGTTTTTCAGTGTGACTAGACATTTGCATCTAGGTCAACCAGAGAGTGTGGCCTACTGACACCTCTCATGTAAAGTTCCACTGTTATGTGAAACTCAGAAGCTTGCACTGACTTTTGTGTGTGTATGTTGAGTGTGTGTATGGGCACTGTGTGCCTGTGACATGGGCTCAGTAGGACTGTCTGCATATGTGGGTCTGAGTACTGAAGCCAGTGGGATATATTTTGGATGCTCCTGTTTGTGGCTTGGCACAATAGAGAGGATAGCTAAAAAGATGCTCAATAGACACAGTTAGTCGAGAATATGTTCAGCCAGAGATCCCATGAGTCTACACCGGAGGAACCAGGGAAAAAACAACAACCACGGATGTCGGAACATCAGCCCTAGAAGATGGTAATAATCTTGTGAGTAACTGCTGCGGATAAAGGAAAGAACGGGCCATCAGCACCGGCAATCTGGAGGCAGCATGGAGGAGAGAAAATGGCGCCACAAGAACAAAACCAAAACCACTGAGAAAATCTTAATATCCTAACAAAGGGAGCTGGGCGCAGCACTCGAAAGCCAAGACAGACCCAGCCCCACAACCCTTGGCGAGCGACACAGCGAGGAACGGGTCAGAGTGCTGTGAGCAGCGAGAAGCCGTGCAAGCAAGGAAGATGAGCGTAAGGAAGACGCGCAAATATACAGGCAGAGCAACGACGGGCCAATGAAAGGGGGAAGAGTAAGAAACTGCCAGCGTGCTACAGCTAGCGAGGAGGGGTAATATGCTGGTTGGAAAAAACTTGCCAAGGTTAACGTCGGCAGAGCGGAAAACCCAAAACCGAAACTACAAGGGGGAGGTCAGCGAACAACAACCGCCATTTTAGGTGGGCGGAAGAGAACATAAAGACCAACCGATAAACGCAGTCGGTCCAGCGCAGCACATATAGATGCAGGGAGGCATCAAAGCAGTTGTAGAACATAGGGCTACAAAGCGCTCAGCTCCATCGCATGAAACAATGACATGTAGGATCGGGCGAAAGTAACGAGATCAGCTGTCTCACGAGAAAAGCCATAAAATCGACCGCAGGTGGCTCACCACGGGCTACAGTGGTTGCCTGACTGCAGAGGCACAAGCAGATTCAAGGGCAGGTCGGAAGGGTGCAGAGAGCCAAGAGAGCTGTGCCAAGGTGAGAGGCGTAGCGCAGAGGTGCACAAAGAGCGAGCTGAGAGAAGGCAAGAAAGGCGATCCTCTACAAGAACGAATCTCCCCTCAAAACCCCCAATTCCCCACAAACTATGACCAAGGTGCCGCAGCAGAATGGGAGCGCACTCTAACTCAGAGAAGCGCGCAGAGGGGCCACGTGCACCAGGGGAGAGCAGGGGGAAGAGGGGTGCACAACAAGCTGAACGAACTACGCGCAACACAGCGCTCAAGCGCTCAAGCAACAAAGAGGGGCCACACACTACTGGAACAAGAAAGCTTGCACTGAACGTACAGAACGGGTCTCAACAGAACATAGGCATGAAGGGATAAGGACATGAAACAAGGATATGCGCCAGCAAGTGCATAGTCAGGAATAGCTTTAAGCCTCTAACCAAAGAGGTCGAAGCGAGGCTGTGAAGAGTGGATACGAGGCAAACAAGCAAACCCAAACTCTACAAACAGCTGCTAACAAGGCGGACAGAGGATCTAGAACACCCCAACCCATATAAGACCTACAGAGGTGGCCTAACTGTGGAGCCCAAGCGATCACAACGTAAATCAGCTGAGGACCACATACCGCTGGACGCTGCACCTAGAAGAGGGAAAATATTTGACCTGCATCAGGTGAATAGAGGGCTGGCAAGCATGGCGGAAAGTGAAGCAAGACTGCCACAGCAATTAAAAAAGAACAATGGTGAACCCACAATACCAGACTAACCAATCAAACAGAAGCCTGACATGAATAGCACACTGGAGATGATCCTAAAAAAGCTAGAGGATGTTCACGACCTGGCCAAATCTACAAAACAGACTACTGACGCAATACAACTACAACTAGCAGCAGTAAGGGCTGATATACACGCGGCAAACAACATACTCACAGCTGCGGAGCAGAGAATAAGTGACATTAAAGATGCGGACCAGTAGGGAAAAAAAGACCGAAAGGCTCTAACCAAGGCTACAGCAGCACTCCAAAAACAAACAGCAGTGTTGGAAGATCGGAACAGAAGGGGAAACATAAGAATCCTAGGTGTGCTGGGAGAGAGGAAGATAAGGCAGGGTCCTGCTTGTCCTTCATCGAGGATATAGTACCAAAAATCACAAACCTGAAATTTGACCAACCCTTCGAACTAGACAGAGCATACAGAGTCCCCACATTCAGGTCGCCTACAAAGTCAGGGGCTCGCCCAATAATGTGCAAGCCACTAAGATCACAACATACAGATGCCATTTTTAACTACGCGCGGAAAAACCAGCACATCGAGTGGAATGGACAAAGGATAATACAAACTCACGACTATTCAAAGCCAACAGTGGACATCAGAAAGGGCTTCCTGGCCCTACGTGACAAGATGAGGAAGAAAAACATCCTCTTCTCATTCCCCGGCCCAGCAAGATTACGGATAAACGACAATGACCACACACAAATCTTCGAGGACTGGAGGGAACTAAGCAGATACCTGGATGGCGCAGCACAACAAGAAATGGAGACCTCCCAAGCAGGCACCAGCAAGAGAAGAGCGTCACCGGAACTGAGGGTGGAGTGAGCGAACTTTCAGCCCAATGCAGGGCAAAGTTGGTAACAGACTATACTAATAGTCGTCATAACTACCTCATAACCATAACTCCCTCATAAGCTTAACACATGGGAAAATTATATATCTACTGTAAATAAAATCATAGTAAGTACTGGAAGTGCAACCATAGATATCTCAGACTCCAAGTAGCCCTCATTAACTTACAATATACTACCTCATGGCAATACAAAGAACACAACATGTACAAGCTACAGTTGGATGCAGACAACCAAAGTACATACCACAAGGACATCCTACTCTTGGAGGCTCCAGAAGGAGCTGTCCGACGCCAGAATCCCAGAATAACCCAGACCAGCGAGAAGCCAGGGTGTAGGTGTGCTTGGACATGGCCCTACGCGGTTGCACCCGCCCCAGTCAACGATCGTCACGTGGGGGAACAACCCCAAGGCTAAACGGGTAGATGCCCTGAACAATTGACTACCGAAGTACCAAGCAGCAGCAACCAAGACGAACGCCATATCCTTTTTGCTTGTCCAGTTGGACATGCGCAGAGGGGCGGGGTTGTGTGGGTGGCCTATACAGACTTCTATTACCGTACATAAAAAGTTCGTAAAGACTGTAGAGGAATACTTGAGGGAATGACCAATCATAGAACAGTTATAGCTAACTCCTGGGGAGACGGAATGGCGATCCTGTCGTCGCACGTTCAGCAAACAATGTTTTTATGTAGGGGGGTGGGGACAGGGGGGGTTTCTCCTGTCTTCGCTTGTTTTCTTTTATATTTACGCTGTCTTCCATTTTTTTTCCACCTTCTTACCTATATATCTCTGCACAAGAAGCTACACTGTGACCAATGCAAGAACGATAAGGGGTAGACCTAACTCTGTGGCATGCAAGGGTCAGGCACCAGCAAGACACCAGGAAAGGAAGCATAGCGGGAGGGGGGATGCACAACACATGATAACTGGAGACACAGTGCAGACATACCAGTGCATCCCACCACATCCAATGACTCTCACCAACAAGCTTAACCTACCATCTGACCTAAAGATCGTCTCCCTAAATGTCAAGGGCCTCAACCACCCAGTCAAGAGAAAAAAGATACTCGACTACCTGGCTAAAAGCAAGGGGGATGTGGTTTTACAACAAATAAACAAAATTATATCTGGAGGATATCAGACTAGTGAAAGCCAACTGAATATCCCAGGTGGTGGGCTCACCGGCAGAAGGGAAAAAGTGAGGGGTAATTACACTGATAAATGAAAACTCCAATCTTTCAATAGAATCACATCTGCACGATGAGGCAGGCATATTACTAATAACACACTTGAGAAGGGGGAGGAGCTCATCCATGTTGCAAACATTTACGGCCCCAACACAGACGACACCGTGTTTTGGAAGGGGGTATCGCTCAGGCTAGATGATATACCGCACTACGACCTCACCGTGGTGGCAGGGGACTTCAACATAGCTCTTGACCACATACTCGACAGACAATCACACTGCCACTCCCAACCCTCAAGTACACACGCCACACTAAAGAACATTTGTGCCAGATTCAACCTCAACGATCCATGGTGACTGCAACACCCGGACACTAGAGATTACATCTTCTACTCCAAACCACACAACTCGTACAGCAGGATAGATTACATACTAATCACAGGTCCACACACACATTTAATTGAACACACAGACATAGCCCCCAGGCTACTCTCAGACCACTCGTGCATCAGCCTAAAGCTGAGCAGGTGCCACAATGAAGACATTCCCAGAAGGTGGCACTTTAACAGTGACGTCTTGACCGACCCAGTAAACAAAGCAAAGATAGAGGAGGCCCTAAAAGAGTACTGTAGATACAATGACACACAAAAGCTTGACCCCACTACATTATGGGATGCACTCAAGGCGACAGTCAGGGGCACAATAATCGACATCAAATCCAAAATCAACAAAAGTGCAAACCAGCGATTGGCCCAACTCAAACAGGACAACAAAAGACTAGAATCAGCCCACGCCAGTGCTAAACAGGCCACTAGGATCCTAACAGACCTCACTAGAAAAAAGTATGAGAATATCAAAATACTAAGCGAGAGGACCGGACTTTAGGTCAATAAGTACAAGGCAATCAATCTTTGCGAGGCTAATAGGGCAGGCAAACTCCTAGCTTCTTACCTAAAGTGCAAACATGGCCAGTTCACCATATCATCCATCATAGACACACAGAACAAAACCCACACAAGAGACAAAGAAATCCTACGTACATTCAAAGAGTTCTATCAAGAACTCTATAGAATTGATCATACCTTAAACCTGGAGGAGTGTATAAAATACCTGGACAGACTTGACCTGCCCAAACTAACAAACGAAGAAGCTACACAGCCACCTTTTATAAAGCTGTTCTTTCTCACCTGGAACCCACCATGAAAAAGGTATTCAACCACTGCACGGAGAATGGAATAGTATCCCACTCCATGTCTGAGGTCAACATAATTGTAATCCCAAAAGATGGTAAAGAAGCACTACTACCCAAAAACTACACCTCCATATCTTTAATTAATGTGGACTGTAAAATCTACGCAAAAATTCTGCCTGCAAGACTAAACCCCATCCTGCCCTAACTAATAAGCAATTCACAGGTAGGCTTCCTAAAGACCCGTATGTCCAACGACAACACTAGACTCCTTTTCCACACACTGGAACATACCAGCAAACTAACAGAACCGTTGGTGGCTATCACCCTAGATGCCGAGAAGGCCTTCTTGGAAAAATGTATGCACGCATTCAACCTTGGGGAAGCATACATACGGAAGGTTCTGGTGATGTACGGAGACCCCACAGCACGCATTGTCGTTAATGGGTCACTTTCCCATCCCTTCACATTACAACGCGGAACTAGGCAGGGATGTCCCTTATCCCCCTCACTATTCCTGCTGGCCTTGGAGCCCCTTATCAGAGATATCAAGTCTAACGAAGAAGTGAAGGGGATCAGAATTAACGACGTGGAAATCAAACTAGCCGCCTATGCGGACGACATCCTCATCGTGACAGAGCAACCTAGGACCTCCATTGAGGGACTGATATACACCATAGACACATATTCAACTCATTCAGGATACAAACTCAACAAGGAGAAATCAGAATGTGAACCCCTCAACATCCATACCACCAGAGACACCCTAGGGAGCTCGGGCCTTAGATCCACACTAGAACAAATATAGAAGCTAACGCTAGGAAAAACAAAGACTCTCTTGGAGTCCTGGTCCCCCAAGTTCATAAGCTAGTGGGGCAGAATAGAAACGATCAAGATGATGATCACCCCAATGATTAACTACCTGCTGAGCATGCTACCACTCCTACTCACTGACGATTTCCACCGCAAACTAGATAACCACATTAACAAATTCCTATGGCGAGGGAAAGAAGTGTGTATAAGTATTAAAAAACTAAGACTAGACAAAAAGCTGGGAGGGCTAAACTTACCAGACTACAGAACCTTTCAAACCACTTTCCTAGCAAAGCAGGGAGATTACTGGTTGTCACCCCCCAAGGGTACACACCAGTATGGCTAACAATCGAGCGGGTCATCATAAAAAACCTACACCCATTGATACTACTAACAGCTAATAAACATACGCACGCGTCCAGCCCAATATTCAAAAACACAAAAATCGCCCTACTCAAGAATAAGATAGACAAGAAAATGGAGGTCAGTGTAAAGAACTAGAGATGGGAGCCCCAGTGGGCCAACAGCAAGATTAAATACAGGGGGAAATGCCTATCCATGGACGCATGGAAAACAAAAGGCATCTCCCAGCCAGCAGAACTGGAGGAGGAGGGCAACCCCATTACCTTCACTACGCTAAAAGGCAGACATGGGCTACCAGACATTGAGTTCTACAATTTCCTAAAAATCTGAAGAAATCTCACAAAAGCCAAACTAACACACCACACTCCATCAATTATCCAATATATGATAAAACTTAACAGAATAGGCCATCAGTTGTCAAACCTGTATAAACTCCTACGGCCAAGTGTCACAAAAATTAACGACAAACCATTGCATTAATGGGCAAAACAACACAACGTCCCACTAAGCGAACAGGACCTTGCTCAACTCTGGGCCTCCCCCTATGTACATTTCCCATTTACGTACTGCCACAGAGAGTAGGAGGGGCTGTATTTGAAATGTTAGTTGGGTAGACAATTGTACTATTGATCATGTCGGAGTTCATATGTGTAATATTGCAACCCTCTGTAGCAGACTTGATATAGTATGTGTACATGAGAATGAAAATTTTACTACTTGTTAATTATTTTTGAAGGGGGGAGCGAGGTGAAGTCTGTTAAAACAAATAACTACTGAAATGCAATTATGACTAATGGCTCATTTTGATGATCTGTATCAGACTGGCTAGTTGGAATGTTCCGACATTGTTTGTTGAAAATCAATAAAGGAATTTATTTTTTTAACTCAGGGCCTCCCCCTTACGTAACAAAATCTCCCCAGTACTATCCCAAACTAAATTTTGGCTACTTCACAAGACATACTGGACCCCGGCACGGCTAGCCACACTGGTCCTCAGGGAAAATTACATTTGCTGGAACTGCGACAGCGATAAGGAAGACCTAGCCCACCTCATCATCTACTGCCCCCAAGTGAAAACCTTCTGGGAAAAAATCTACATTTTCTTTAAAAAAGCGTTGGTGTGCACAATGAAACCAGAGTTCTCTATCCTTACCACCGCATTTATTACCACAGCACTTGACTCACAACATGGCAGAGACCTGCTAGAGAGCACGAGGGCACGGCTGTCCGCAAAACAAAACGATACAACCCCAGCACAGGCCGCTAAGAAAGTAGTCTTCTTGGAGCTTTCCTCTCCCTCTCTTCCCTACTCTTTCCTTCTCTCTCAGCTGTCCTTAATCTTCTAACAAGACATTGAAATTTGGGTACAGTCTAACATGTATATCACCTGCCTGTAAACATCACAACATCACCCAAGCTTGACCAGGACCCTGAAACAGTAAAGCTAATGTACCTATATGGAAAATTCAATAAAAATAATTTGAAATCAAAAAGCAAATACTACATAAAGCAGAACTGGCATTAAATCACAAAAAATACAAACTATATGAACCATGAACTATAAAAATGTAAAAATCAAAGACCCAAAATGAAATCATGTTGATGACACTATTTCACCCAACCACATAACCTTTGAGATGCACAGGTACCAACACTTTGCTACATACAGTTTCCCAAGCATTCAAGCCTGTCCCATTAAATTTAACACATGTGAGACATCTGTCACCACAGTATCTTTTATAAAATCTTCGTTGCTACCACAACTCAACTTGGAATGTACAACAGAAGCTTTCTCAAAAGGAATTACAGAAATGTCATTTTTATTACATATCTTTCCACCTTTCAAAACCACAACATGGTTTTTCAGATCGCCCACTCGTATGGGTACAGAAAACTTTGCCCAACCCGTCTTGAGGAGGTTTCTTGATCCTAACCCAATCTCCAGATTTACTTTCAGACTTCTGCGTTTAACATTTGGTCTCTAGAATCATTTAACGATGCACATTTAGCACTTTACCAGTTGCATCACAATTTACTAACTTGCTATTCATTCACTCCCTGTTGAGGTCTGTACCAGCTACTATTTTCCTCATAAGGGTGAAAGGTGACAGACACGTCATACTATGTGGTGTAATTCTGAAAGCCCGTCAAAACAGGCATTCAATACATATTATTTGCCAAAGCTAGTTTTAAGTGTTCTTTCAAAATGCGATTGAACCTATCAACTAATTCATTACATCTGGGATGATAAAGAGAGGTCTTAATATGCCGAATCCCAGATAGCCTAAGAAACTGTCTTCTCCACTGACACCAATGTTATACCATTGTTGGTTACCAGCTTCTCAGGATATCCTTTTCTTGAAAATACTTCCTGCATGAACTCGATACCAGTGTGGGTAGAGACATTTTCACCCACTATCATGTCGGCCCATTTTGACAGATAATCAATTTACAACAAAGCATATTTAGGAGTACTATGTATGACTCCAAAAGGATGTGAAATATCCAGAGCAAGTTCATTACATGGCGTGGTCAGATTATACATATAACAGATATGATGGGAGAGGGCACAGTTACCTGAGCCTTGTTGATCATGACACATGCATTATAGTGCTTCACTAAACATTATGTTGCCTTGTCCAGACCCTAGCACCTCTCTTCTCTTATCCTGCGTTTCAAAGATCGAACACCACCAAGACGACTACGTGCAAGAAGTATTTTTCCTTGCATAAACTTAGGTACAACGAACAGTCCACAATGTCTCAAAATTCTATCAGCTATTCATTGGCAACTCTTGCAAATAGAATGAATTCAGCCTTCAAGCATTTATCATTAGGCCCCCAAATTCCACAAACTCCTTGACCTTACATAATGTCTCATGTTTGTGCAGACTGTAATCATTCATTCTAGCATAACACACCATTCAGCATTTCATTAGCTGCATTTCGCATGCAAACTATGTTCATTTCATTCATTTCAGAGTTATTCTGACTCCCTTCAATGTGCAACAGCCATTTAGATTAACAATTAACAGCAAAATGTGTTGCTCATTACACATCCTCAGGTCTTTATTGACAATCTTGCAGACGATATTGCCACATAGCAATTGAAGGTGTAACGTTTTCACCTCCATGAGTGCTTAATAAATTCACCAGTGATTTGTGATAAGTGAGTAAAATGAACTAATTACCCCACAGAAAGTTCTTAAAATACTCCACACCCCAACACATCGCAAAGGCTTCTTTTTCAAAAGTTGAGTATGTTGATTCTGTTTCACACAGTTTGCCTATACAGCCACAAAAAACCTTCATGATATCTATCAATCCATTTTACTGCAGCATATATCTTTTCTACTAACTTGTAGAAAGTAATCTATTTCTATTGATAACTAACTCAGGATGATTGGGATCAAGGATTAAATTGTGCTCTCTCTGTTCATCCCACCCAAACAAAATATTACATTTTCTTAGCAACATTTATTTCCCCTTGGGCACAATTGTCTGGAATTCAAACGGTGCCTTAAAGTTTCCTATGACTTTCACTTTCTTTCCCAACTTTGTAAGCAATTTGATATGTAACTCTTCTAACTTCACTCGAGGGAAATATTTGAATTGTGCTTCACTATCAAGGTAAATAGCAAACCAGAATCTGCCATGACGTTAATGTTGTGACTGCTAATACATTGCAATAAGGAGGTTTTCTTTTCCTTATTTGCTTCATCTTAATAATACCTGCCCCATTAACCTTATGTTCTTCGTCACTTACTTTTAAAACATAACCGTCACAATATTCTTCTGTTTCAAGCTCCAAAGCCTGTACTACTTGTGGTAGATTATATTTTTTAGTAGTGTTTGCCTTGTAAACCTGTGAATAATGCCCCTTCTTTTGCATTTGAAATGAACCTGATTCAAAGAAGGACATTGTAGTTACCAATATGTGTCCTACAACCACAGCGAAAACAAACATTGTAATTGCTCTCATGCTCAACGTTTGAAGATGAAACCACAAGTCTCTGAAGTTGCTAAAACCCACTACTCAGTGTTATGGGCTTGTTAGAATTATGCTTGTGAATACAATTGATCTCCTTATTACCAGTTCCAAAATTTGGCAACTCTTTCATGCATACTTCCGGCAATTTGATGCTTCTGGATAAATTTAAGGTAGTTTCTAAACCCGGATCTTAAGTACAGAAAAGGCTTTCTTAGATTTGTTTGTTATTGGCTCTCTCTATTAGTTGGTCACAGATTATTTTATCTTTTAAGTCAGGATAATTGGAGTTTGCAGCTAATGTTTACAAAGCTGCAACAAAATCATCAATGCATTCTTCCAGACCCTACTCGCAAGTCAAAAACTTGTGCCTATCAATCGGGACATTACATTTGGGACTAAACCTTTTATCTAGAATCTTCATCAGGGGAGTGTATTCATCCACTAGTTCCTCAGTATCACTTTCTTTAATTTCTTTAAAAATGTGCACACTGTGGGTGAGCTGCTGCACAAATTTACAATTCAATACAAATTAAAGTAGCAATTAAATTAAACATGTATCAGCAAAATATTTCTTTTTGACTGTATTAGCATAATCACTATTAACTGTGGTAAACAAGCCAAGCTGCAATTCATCCTTTTGGCCAGGAGCTGGCATGTGCATATAGATGATGTCACTGTATGTACTTTCTTATATTAAAATGTCCCAAAGCAAGACGGCACTGGCGTGTATATGCTAAAATATGTGTATGATGCGTGGCTTCAAAGTTGAAAAGAAGTCGCATGAGTTGAGTGACCCCCAGAGCAATAGTCTTCTAAAATTGGAACTAAAATAAACAGGGATCCTGTCCCCAGTCCTGCCTTACCATTTGGTCTCAAGCTCAGCAGGAGGCATGATAGATCAGCAGAAGTGCAATTTAATTGTGTTAAGGGAAAGTCTAGTGCACACTGTCCTGTCCCCTCCTGAAGACACAGCGTGGCATCATAGCAGGAATGGAAGAGTTGGTGGCACTCATCACCACTAGGAAAATGCCCCGGAGACACGGTGAGTGGAGACTATCTTTAGTCAGCCAGCAGTTCTCTGTCTAGGGCAACAACTGTTGACCCTGGAATCCAGGAGCTTCACATATATGATTCAATGTCATGGAACCTTACTATTGATAAAATCATCAAATAATTTTCCAAGACAGAGGAATTGTATTGCCTGCATTCTAGTGTCTGTAGGGTGGCAATCCAGATAGTGACATGAGGAGGATGGAGATAGGGATATCTGATACCTTTAGAAATTCAATAAAGACTTTGTTAACAAGAGGATGCTGATTAGTTCTTTCTGATCACTGCCATTTTGTATATGGTAGTGGTAAACTGTGGGACTTTAGATTTGTTTGTTGAAGATGAGGAAGTTTCTTGGCCAGATATGGCCTTTTTTCTGTCTCTGATTATTGCTTTGGAAATATTGATGACAGCCAGGTAAAGGAAATTCACACCCCACTGTGTCCATGTTGTGGGAGCCAGACCCAATGCTATCTGCTATGAGAAACATCACTTTACACAAAAACTGTGTCTGGAGACAGAAGTTGGATCCAAACCATTGTGCTTTGTTCCAGGTCTATGTTCTTCTTGACCAATGATGGCAGCACTCTGTAGACTACTCAAAGAGCTGGTTAGCAATGTAAGCTGGTATCTATCTGACAGTCAGTCTCACAGAAGTGAGGAGACATCACCTGAAGTCAACACTCCCTGCTGAAGGAGCTGAGCATCTACCTGAAGAGCATAGAAGCCAGCCTGCAGACAGAGGTATATAGTGTGCATTGCCCTGCAGAAGGAGATGCTATCCAGGCAGAGGAGCCAGTGCATATTCCCAGCGGGGGAACCGCAGAGAAAGCTAATGACCCAAGATAGTGTGTCAGGAGAGACCCATGCTGTGAGAGGGACTCCCAGATCTCTCTGCAGTGCATGGAGTGCATTGCGTCACGTTTATGCCAGGAGCATGTCATGTGGTAGATGGCTGCTGGCTTGATAATCTGTTCATGTTGATGCTGATGAACAGCGAAGAACTATGACATGGCACACTGGAGAGCCTGATTTGCCCAGTGGCTGGCACTTTCCAAGAGATCACCGTCAGAAGATTGAACTTAGAGGTCTCAATTATCCCTACGGAGACCCTGCCTGCAGCGACTTTGAGAGCTCCCACTGTGGACATGGGACCTACCTCAATTTGAGTCTGTCTTCTTTTGCCACTTTCAAAGACCACTGCTGCGCTTCCGCATTGAAGTATTCAAGTTGTGCAGAATGGATGGTGCGTTTACATTCCCCTCAAACTCTCACTGTCAAGAGAATAGAATTCTTGCAAACTTTGGGGCCTATCCTGATAGAGCACATGAGACACAAAGGACTGCAGGCCATTCCACACATGCACTTGAAACTATTATTTTGGTGCTAAAAAATAAACTGTTGAACTGAGCTGCCAACTGAAACCAGCGAGAACATTGGAGCTAACTGCACCGGAGCCTAACCCTGCCTAGACTCAAAAAAGGGCAGGGATGGTAGTAGTGGGGATCTTGTCTCTAGTGGGAAAAGAGGACCATTTCTGGGAAGAACAGGCATTGTAGTGCCTCATTATGGAATACAGAATTCTGCATCCCTGTATGTCGTATTAATTGCACTGTACAGTCTTGAATTTGGATGTAAGTTTTGAAGTAAATTCTATTACATAAAGACATGCACTGGGCTGCACAATACCTTTCTGTGTCTGTTGGGTGGTTTTTGAGGTCTGCGTAGGATGACGTGACATTTTTACTTCAGCGGAATAATCAACCAATGTGAGATACCCAACAAAGGGCTCATATAGATATTGAAAAGTGTAGGACTAAGTGATGAGCTTGTGGAACATCATATTTAACAGACCTAAACTCAGAGCAAAAAGGAGAAAGGGATACTTCCTGCTGTCTGTCCAACAGATTTGAATGCAACCATTTTGACACTGAGGCTTTGTGGAGAAGTGTGGCTCACTGGTTAGAGCGGCAGACTCTGACGCAGAGATCAGGCCCGGGACCAGGGTTCAAGTCCCGATGCGGCAGGGTCTTGAGCTCAATGTCCACGGACTCGATAATTCTCGCCTCGGTGCCTACTCTAATCAGGGGTCCCACGCTGCAACTCTGGGCAATAGCTTGCTTAATCTCCACAACGGCCCCTACAACACTGGGATGCCTGGGTTGCCCAGGTGGGGCTTCTCACAGGGAGAGCCAGGAAGGGTTCCACAGCGTTATACAGCGCCGGGACGCCCCGTTGGGGCAGCTGTGCGCTTTACAAAATACACTACATTTAGATTTACATTTGATTCCAATGGAGGAATGCCTGCCCAAAAGGGTGTTATGATTTAGGAATGCCTGCCCAAAAGGGTGTTATGATTTACCGTATCGGATGTGACGGAAAGGTCTAATGGGATGCATTCTAAGTTTGTCCATAACAGTAAGCAATGCTGTTTCAGTCCCATGGCCTGGGCAAAATCCAAATTGTTCTTTCTCTAAGACTCGATTAGCTTCCAGGTAATGGGATAGAGTTTTACTCACATAGCGTTCCAAAATTTTCATTGGGTATGGGAGAAGAGAAATAAGCTTGCAATTGCTGAAAATTCCAGGGTCCAGAGAGTCCTTTTTTTCAATGGTGTTATCAGAGCTCTTTTCTATGCTATTGGAACCTCCCCCTTATATACAGATTGGCTACAAATGTGGGAAAATGTAATCTGCCAGGAAAAGGCAGCAAGGAAAAGGGTCTAGAAGAGATCCGGAAGGAGTGGCCACAGCCAGTTCTTTAAAATGATCTTCTGTTAAGTAGTCAGTGTTCTAATTGACTTAACTGCTCTGAGTATATTCCATCCAAAGGGGATTGGACCACTTTAGTCTCTGGTTGAGGAGCACCAGTACACATAGAGGACAGGGTTAATAAACTGGAGCTTATATCATCAATAATATTAGTGATTTTCTCCTCGAAGAATACTTCCAGTTTATCGCAGAGATCTCGGGAGGCTGGTATAGACTAATTTACACAATCTGGATTAGACAATTCGTGCAGTATTTGAACACTGTTGGATGCTGCCAAGATAGCGCCAGCAAAGTGTTCCGCTTTTGCTTTCGATATTGCAGTCTTATGTTTCCATAAAACAGATTTTAGAGCTAACTTTTCCTCTTCTTCATAGGACCTTCAACACTACCTTTCTGCATTTTTACAAGCCAATTTCAGATCTATCAATTCGCATTGTACCAAGGAGCTGAGGTATTCCGCGAGGTTCTTGAATTTTTGATAGGGATGGTCTGGTTTATAATGTCTCCAATACTATTTTCGAAATTCTGGTAGTTTTCCTCTATTTTTCTATCCTCATTGAACTAGGAGGGTAAGTAAAACAAAGGCTTGCTTCTAGATGATTCCAGGATTTTTTCCACACTCTGCCATAGCAAACGGTGGGTTGCGAAACTTTTTGTAAGGCAACATTTTTAATTTGTAGATAGGATTTCACTAAGAAATAGTCTGTCCAGCACGTAGGGAAAATGTTCTCACCCTTAGCCAGGTCATGGGATGAAAAAATTAGGTCCAAAATATGGCTGTACTGGTGAGTTGGGCTCGGCACCAATTGTTGCAGGTCCAGGTTATCACTTGAGCCAAGGAGATCTCTTAGTACCTGTCCTGGCGCGTCACAACACTATAAATTAAAATCACCCAAAATGAGGAACCTTGGGTGGGTCAGAGTCATGTTGCCAAAAATGTTGATTAAGGATTGAAGGAATGGGTTTGATGGGCTAGGAGGACGGTAGCACAGTAGCACAGTATGCCTGAAAATACATGACCTTAACTGTTTTTTAGGGTGAAACCCAGAAGCTCAGGGCCCACAATGTCATCTAAGCTAAGTAGGACAAAGTCCCATTTTTCTTTATAGATCTAGCCTACTCCGCCTCCCTTTTTCTGCTCACGTGGTTTATGAAACATCTTGTACCCTAGTGGGCAAGCAAAACCTAGGTCAACTTCTGAGCCTGTGTTCGTCCAGGTCTCTGTCATAAACAGAGCATCCAGGCCTCTGGATTGTATCAGCAATTGAATCTCAATGGCGTGTCTCATCATTGACCTAACATTGAGAAGCCCAAAACGTATAGAGTAGCCCTAGTGGCCTCACTCCCCATAGACGACTCTGATTTTAACTGCAGGTTTAAAGATCTTGTCACCTGGCGGCACCCCCCCCCCCCCTCCCCAGCTTAAGTAATTGTTCTCATGTGTATATTAACCCAGTCTTTTCTGTGGACGACTGGAGCATATCCTGCAGCCTGGCTGGTGCTCTACGCAGATGGCCACAGACAGGCTTGCTTTTGGCACACCTGCGGTGCGTCTGCACCTGCATCAACTTTAAATACTAAAGTCTGTTATCCTCCTAATGAGGATGACTAGAATGCTAACCAAAATGGCAGTCGATCGTGGTCCGCTCTAAGAGGCTGATATGCAGCACAATACACTGGCTTTTTGTCCAGTAAGGAGTTTATCATACCACAGTAAGTTAAAAATTAAAAAGTTTTTTCTTTCAAAGCACCGTATTTTACAGTTAACAACAGTCAGATTCAAATACAGTTGGTACCAGAATGCCGCCTTTTGAAAACTTCGTTATTCACAACTGGCAGAAGTTAGTTCAGCATTAGTAATTTTAAAGTGTGGTGTGACAAAAAATGAACACACAATCCCCCAAGTTACTTGCGCATCCGCACCTGCATCGGCTTAAAATACTAAGGTGTTTTCTCCTCCTAATGAGGATGACTAGAATGCTAACCAAAATGGTGGCCGATGGTGCCCCGCTCTAACATAGGGGAGGCACAACAATACTCCGGTGTTTTGTCCAAAGAGGAGTTTATCTGAAATACAATGGCTCCAAAATCCTACCACAGTATGTTAAAAATTAAAAACGTTTTTCTTTAAAAAACTTCGTTTTAGCACCGTATTTTACAGTTAACAACAGTCAGATTCAAATACAGTTGGTTCTAGATATGCAGCGTTTTGAAAATTCACAACTAGCAGCAGTTAGTTCAACATTAGTCATTTTAAAGTGCGGAGTGACTACAAATTAAAACACAATTGCCCAAGTTACTTACAAATCCACCTGTTTCACCAATGTTCTGTCTTGGATGTCTCATGATTGCTTCGCCTTGCTATTGTAAATAACGGAAATGACGACATCATGTCTGTCTTCTCCATCCCTTCTCATCTTCAAAGGACTCGCACAACTGGGCACCAGCAAAGTAATGACGAATTCCTCAAAAAAACATCCCTAAGTTTTGCCAGGAATCCATCTCTTTAATGAATGCAGGCCATATAAGAGAAATGCCTTCTGTATAGGCCTTCCCCAAAACAACAGGACAACCCGCAGTGAGCTCAACAGGATGCAGCACTGATCCTTCAGGCTTTGGCCTAGGGTACCGGGAGCTCGCCTAACTCACTGTGATAACCTGATTGAATATTGGATCCAGATTACAAATATATGTTGCATCCATCACACTGAAATAACGTACTAAGATACTTACAAAGTAGCCAACGTTGATGTCCGATGCACTGCTCGAATCTGCCAACCTACATCTGCCTTTATCCCAATGTTATATGTACTCAGTAAATTGGAAGCAACATGTAATGTTCCGGAATTAGATCTAAAGAACCAGCTGGAGGCAAACCCACTGCCCTATTCCAACTCAAAGACTCTCAAACTAGAACGTAAGATATGTTCCAGAATTACGCTCCCTCATTAGCTGTTCCCTCCCCATCTTCCCATCTTGAGTTTTGTTTGTTTACCTTCTGAAGTACTCCATTTCTGCCGATGCGCTGCAAGGAGCACTGCGTGTATCACCAACAACATACGATTCTGTGCCCACGGCAAAAAAACGCTCGAAACATTCTGTTTAGTGCCACAAAAGTAGTCCTTTACAGCATACGTTTCAGTGGCAAAAAATAGACCTCATTTTCCACTTGTTCACGTTGTGAAGTGGATGTTTTCGCAAAAAATAACTATGCGCGTAAATGGTTCCAGGACATTGCCACTTAAACAATCCCAGAGTAAGGCAGAAAAATGCCTGCTGTTTATCCAGTGACAGCCTTTTATGAGGTTGGCGAGCAGAAACGATATAAAATATTTGAAATTATGAGTCAACGGGTACGGTGCGCATCCCTTAAAAGAAAATCAGCCTAGCAACAAAATTACAAATGGAAAAAAAACACAAACCATGCCCGTGTTTTTCAAAACCAAAGGGAGATACAACATAAAAGGGGACAGAAAGAAGACAATATTGATTTCCGATATGCATAGGTATTCCTTTCGCCCAATATTGAAAAAGTGAGCACGCGAACAATGATTTTTGGAACTATTGGACCGGCCCTGTGCGCAGTATAGGATCGAAAAGCCATCAGGCTGTATGCTGTCTGCTTTTTCCAAATGGTTATCTTTAAAAGGTACATACAACACGTCATGCCAATATCAATTAAGGACGTGTCTGTGTCGATAGCTATTGTCAGTTACGTTCTGTTGGACGCTCGCTGCAACCAATGGTGCAAAGCGTGGTTGCGACAGCTGGGAGAAATCATTCAACAGAAATGTAGAAAACTGGATTTCTGATTAACATGAGCCCCTTCAGAGTGCTGAGAAATGTTTAAAATTCAGCAAAATTGGAGTTCCTGCAAGAAAAAACACACATCGACTACTGAATGTTCGCTGTTTTCACACCACAGGTGGTAACTTTCTATGCCCAACAACAACATCCAATTTGGTAAATCTCCTAGATTGAAGAATCTTCGGCAATACCCACAATTGACGGATAAATGTCACAAAAATACCATTTCACAATGGACGCAATAAACATTTGCCAGACTCAGGAAAGTAAATAGAAAGGCCCCAAATTACAAACTGCCCACAACTAAGGCTACTCTTGGTTACTATTATAGCCCGTATTCCCTGAAGGAAGCACAAACATTGTGTCTTCAAATTTTTGTTGTTCTGCTAATATTATTATTACAGGTCCATTCAGGGTAATTTGTGCCCAGCTCTAGAGTTAGAGTGCTATACTAAACCCATGGTTAATGCTAAGATAACGTGGCAAAATGACATCAATTGAAAGGTGTGCTATTTCCCCGGGTCAAGGGTTTTATTTAATAAAAAGCGATTAACATTCGGTATTAATGTTATCAGAATTCACGTGCATTCATCTCATTGCCCAAATACAAGTGACCACGATGGGTTCGAGGTATTTGCCAGACCCAATAAATTCGACTACAACAGGGCCATGTATTGGCTAACTCACTTAAATACTCATAAATCTGATATGTATGGTAACAGAAAATTCTGATTACTAAACATTTCTATTATTTCCACTACTCTCAATATGAGGGCGAAAGTGTGTTAAACCGTACTATGCATGTTTAGTGCACTTTTTAGCCTGCCCTTGCTTTAAAATTTGATTTCAGGTTTATTACCACCAGTGGCTACTGCTGCAATATAAATATAAATAGGGCTCCCGGTTTTATGGTATTTTGTGTTTAAGATTTCTGTCTGCATTTGTCCATATTTTATTCTGTGGCCTATTCTGTGGCCATCCTATTGGTATTTATTCATATTTATTTTGTGTTTTGAAAAGAAATGGAGTCGTAAAATGGTATTTTTACGCATTTATTTAACTGGTATACATGCACTTAAACTTTGATGCCTGTCACGCTTTAGAAAATTAGGCAGCCAAATATAACATAACACTACACCCACAGGTAAATATTAGCATAATATACAAATATATGTTTACATATGTCTGTACTTAAGTTAATCTCATCTTGTTTTTTACCTCCCTATCCTGTCAATCTGCTTAGCCTGTAATTCATGAAGGACAGCATGGACAGTCACTCACACAAAGCACCATTTTCTGTATTTTTCCACTTTTATATAGAATACAAACCAGAAACACATTGTTTTCTGTCTGTATTGATCTGTAAAAATCTGTAAAAACTGAAAACTGGGAGCCTTACATATAAAGTGTGTGTGCGTGGGGGATGTGGGAATAGTAAGAATAAAATAAAAAAGACTTACCTGACTTTGCTGGCTGCCTCGGTGCTCCACAGTCACGCAGCACACAGAACAGGCTTCCAGTCTCCCTCCACCCCACACTGCTCTCATACTATACCATGCATGATAGAAGCTTCAGGATTGGCCTGACTGTGCTGGTCTGATGCTGGCTCAGGCACATGCAGTCTGTGCTGTTTCTCCACCCGGCTGTGGAGTACAGCTGCGTTGGAGAAACATAAGTGCGTATGTCGGTTTGGCCATACTAAGATGGCTGCCCAAACTGACATGGACACTTACAGTGCCCACCACTCTTCCTCCCTGCCATTGCCCGTCCTGCCCTAGACTGGCATCAGCTTAGTCAGTAAAAAATAATGATAATAAGTGTCTTTTATTATCATTTTATTTTTGTTGGCTCACAGTAGGGCGACGCTCTTCCACCATTATGGAGGAACCGCCACTGATTACCACATACCCTCTTCTCTGAAAAAGATAGCAATGTCAGCCCATTATTGCCAGGCTCACATGGCCCGCTTCTTAAATCATTTTTTGCCCATGAGGTGATTGGAGCATAAAAACATAATTCTCAAAGGTAAAATCCTATTTTGGAGATATGGAATCGGACATGACTGGAGTTTGCCTTCACAATTGTGATTCTATCAGTCTCTACAACTAGGGATCTAATCGTGAATATTCTTGGGTGGGTCCACCAGCGAAACTTTCATTTGTAAGTATTCAGCCATATTTTACAGGAACATTTCCACCTTGAATACTCTTGTAAATGTAATCATGTCATGTGGTTTATAGGTTGCGAATGGGAAGAGAACCTTTGTACTTGAAAGTGCACTTCGGTGTAACATTCAGAAATAGTTACGAATGTGAGTACATTAGAATCTTCGATCATTGTAGACTCCTGTAGTACTACTGAAATCTGTGCGAATTCCAAAAAGGGCCAAAATGTACTTAAAAAATAGGCAACATCATATGGCAGTAAATTTCGGTCTTTTTCTGGGATTTTTACCAATCATACCCTGGCCCTAAATTAACACATATGTCTGCATTTTGGGGAAGTTGCACTGGAATAATTATTACAATATATTGTATATGATTGGTTCCAAAATGACACACTCCTGAGATGTCTGTGCTAACACCCTTTTGTCTTACACAGATCTTTAATATGCGAAATCGCTGATTTTCCAGAAATATTTTTGTTTCTTTTGGGTGTTTCTAAGATATGAATCTTACTGAAGATAAGTCAGTTTGAATGGTAGCAAATGAGACAAAATATAACAATCTAAAAATCACGTTCTTTCCCCTTAGGGAGCCTTGGGAAGTCTGGCTTCTGAGAATGTATAAATGAATGAATTAGGATTTAATAGAGTACAACAGATGCCCTAAATAGGGAGTCCCAGCGTGGAATAAAATGGAAAGCTAGGTATCTCAAAAGCTAGTCTGGATTAAAGAGCCAGGTTTTCAGTTTTTTTTAAATGAGAGATAGACATTGAGGGAGTTGAGACCAAGTCACTGGGAAGAGAATTGCAATGTTGGACATTCTGGCAAGCAAAATAACATGCAGAGATTCAGTGCACCAGATTCTGAAGGGGTCTGCCCCACACAATTTTAAACTCTACCTGGAAAATACAATTGTAATAGTTTCCCCGGGTAGACTGGACCTTCATTCCTCTGTAAGTTAAGTTCATTAGCTTAGATAGCACTCTTTTATGAATGAAGAGACAGTATAGGTGGTGAATCTTGGAAGAGATGAAACAATGCCTAGGCAAATTCAAGAAAAAATGGTTAGCCACTTTCTGGACTGCTTGAAGCCAGGAAATAGAATATTTGGCCAGACCGAAATGAAGAGAATTTTGATAATCTAATCTTGAAGTGATCACAGCCTGAATGACCATTTTACAGCTAGTAGATGGTAGAAGTCCAGGATCTTTGATAGTGATTTCAGCAAAGAGAAGCAGGAGGCCGATAAATCTGACATCTGTGATTTGAGGGACACATGGTCAAAATATATTCTCATATATCTAGCATTTGATGAAGGAGTAGAAATATGGCTGAATTCAGGAGGTCACCAAGACGGAGACCAGATGGTATTAGGATGGCCAAAGATGAGAAAGTATTTTCCCAATTAAGCTGGAGACAGCTATTACGCATCTGGTTGGCTGTGGTCAATCATTGAAGACCTCTTGGGTATAGGAAATCTGCTGCAATATTGACACAACTGTGTGTCGTCAGCCTAAGATGCAGCTGAAAAGCCGAAAGACTGTACTATTTGTACCAAAGGAGTTAGACATTGAAAAATGTGAGACTGTGAGATGATCCCTGTGGCACACCTTATTTTATCTTAGAGCTAGCCAAGGTGAATGGGCCCAGCCTCATACTTTAAGACAGGTTAGCTACAAGGAGTGCATCCAATGCTATGACTGATTGGCCCCTATGAAAGATAGTAATCGAGTCATAATATGTGCGGGGTGCTTCAGGAAGTAGCGGAGACAAACTGCTGGTGCTGAAATTCTGTTCAGTATGCTGAACCACATAACAACTGGATGAGAATAGTATATGGGCAAACAGTGGGCAACTTGAGAAAGAGCTTGGCCATAGGTGGTAAGACTACTTTGAGATCGATCCAGGATCCTCACTGGAGAGAAGCCACAAAAGACCAAATTTGTAATCTATGAAATAATCAAACATTTTTCTCGGACAATTGCTTGATACGGAATCAACTGAGTGGCCATTCTGTAATAGTTACTGTCTTCCTTGAGATGGTAAAGATGGTAATCCAGAAAAAAAAAAATTAAAGGTATCCATTTTAGAAGAAGATGTATTATAGAGTAAACTATCAAAAAACCCTCCCCAGACACATACAAGCTGGCAAGATAACTAATGCATAATGCACTATGGGTTAACAAAAAGTAATCATGCATGTAGTATTTTAAATGGGAAGATGCATTTACAGGAGACAAATTAGTCACACTTTGCTCTACAACTGACTCAACTGGTAGAAGCATTAGGAATGTAGAACTTATGTTACTGAAATCAATGCTCAACAACTAGTAGTCTAGAACACATTATTTCACCCACAATTTACATCCAGTGGAATGTATTTATCTGGTTTTAAGGGTTGTTAACATGACTTCAGTGGGTTTCAAGCAAAATGAGTTCTTGGGAGAGCACACCACGTGACTGTTGATCTTTCTTTCATTGACCATGTGGGTTGGAACGGCATTCACTGCAGTCATTCGGCACAGACGACCACACAGTGCTTGCCTCAGACGAAGAAAGCAAGTCATCTTCAGAAGAGCACTCTCAAATGTAAATGCCTTCCAAAACAACAGGATGTCTTTGAACATTGATTTTCTCTAGGTAGAAACAACTTTGTCCTTCAGCATAAACTAACTTAACACTTTCCTATACTTTCTGTAAGGAGCTGAGCTCATTGGGTGATGACTATGCAAGACATTATATAAGCGTATGTGCAAACTGTCATAAGTCTCTTTGGACATTGGTAAGAGATTCATTAACGAAAATAGATTTATCCACAACATCTTATGCAAACAGTATCCTCAAGTGCATTTAGAGCTGCACACTCTGAAAACTGCACTGATTAGAAACCAACAAGTGCAAGGCATATCAAAATAAGATCATACCCCATATGGTCAATCTTTTTTAGGAGATGGTGCGTGGTTTTAGCAGATGGTGGGCGGTGACATGTTACTGATTACATTGCTTAAACCTGGCAAGTCAGCTGATCTTTGTTCTTCGTATCGGCCATTTTCACTCTTAAATATGTACACAAAATTGTTTTCAAAAGTACTAGCTAATAGACTGGCTCTCCTGCTACCAGGTATTGTGACAAGCCGGTCTTATACCTGGTTGATCTCTTATATATATCATTTGCAACTTCTTTGGTACAATTTCATGTATTGATCCTAATGTGCATGCTGTGTCTGTTCTTTTAGATGTCGAAAAAGCATTTGGTTCTGCTGAGTGGGAATGTATGCTTTCTGTGTTGCAGCGAGTGGGTGTCGGTGATGCCTATTTGAAACTAATATAGGTCCTATATAAGAACTCAACAACTCGGGTGTGAGTCAATGGTTTGGTATCCGACCTAATACATATTACTAAGGGCACACGTCCCCACTGCTATATGCTTTGGTGGCGGAGCCTTTGGCCTGTGCGCTGCAGGAGTATCATGCCCACTGAGTTATACAATTCTTGGAATACAACTTAATACTTTCTGCCTATGCAGATGATACACTATTAAATATCCGTGACCCTACCCAGAACCTAGCTACAGTTCTCACTCTGAGTTACAGATAAATTGGGACAACACTCTTATGTTTCCTCTTACTGATAATACAGAGCCACTAACGGCGGAAGTCCCCCTAAAATTGACTATAGATCTGATACATTATGTAGGCATAATGATACATACCGATTCAGAAGTGGCACTGTGTGAAAATTCTGGTTGGGCAATTCAGCGTCTCACTGAAGCTGTGAACCATTGGATATGTCTTCTACTTTCTCTTATTGTCCATATAGCCATTATGACAATGGTAGTACTCCCACATTTCTTTTTTATATTCGTCAATATACCGATTTTGGTAACAGGTGGGCTATTTCAGACTTTGCAGACTTTGATGCTACGTTTGGCATGGGCCGGCATACAGTCTCATGTATAATGGTCCACCCTTGCCCTTCCTTACTTGGCAGGTGGCCTGGGTGCTCCTGATTTTGAAGTATATTACCGAGTAGCACAGATAATGTTTTCCTTTTTTTGGAAACAATGTTAAATGGAATTGCCACATGTTCACTTAGAATGACATGGGGTATCGCCTCTATCACTTCCCTTTGCCTTACTAAGTAAACCAGTGTGCTGTCATAATGTTATAGAGTCAGTGGCTACCACACGATACCTCTTATAGAAATCAGCAGACGCACAAAATGCAACCTTGCTTTATTCTCCGAAGTTGCCATTAGAATGGTGTAGTTGATTTTCTCCTAGTGGGGATCGTGCTGTAACGGAGGCTATGTGAGTATTGGGTATACGGCTCATGGGGTACTTTTTTGAAGATAAGATGTTTCATGATTGGGACAGGTTAGCTCGCATGCTGAGACACCAACTTTGCTAACACAATTTCATCATTATCATGCCAGCCATGCATGGCGATCGTTGCTGAATGGTTCATCAACTGAGCCTTATGAGATTTTGTCTCTCACATACTTGCTGCAAACACAGACTTCACATCGGGCAATATCAGTACTATACACATTAATACAAGAGGTTGCGCGGTCTAAGACCTCTAAAGCTCACACTGCGTGGCAGGATGAACTAGGCATAGAAATCACTGACAAGCAATGGGCCTACAGTTTCTTAATTGGGTATATTATATCCTGGTCCGCTTACATTGGTATGGTTTGAGAAAGGAATCTAGATATCCTCGTTGTGGCACAATGGAAGCTGACTTTGTTCATATGACATGGTTCTGTTCCGGCATTTATCAATTCTTGGTTGAGATATTTAGAGTGTCGGGAGAAATCACTGGCAAAGTAGTGAGTTGCTCTCCTTTGTTGGCACTACTAGGATATGATCGTGATGTCTCGAAAACTAGTAGGAAATTTGTGGCACATTAACTTTTGGAGGTACGACGCAGGCTTGCAGTGCGCTGGATGAAAGGACCTCTGCCGACAATATCTGAATAGCTCACCGATATGACATATTGCAATATTCACTTTGATGATTACCATGCTCTTATGCCATCTTATGGTTGTCCGAAAGACATATGGACCCTGTATCAGGGATATTTGCTTTGCACGCACTCTGAACCCTGAACCCGATGAAGAAGGGAGTTGAGAAGACATCCCACAAATTTGTTGCATTAGCTGTGATTCTCCTCCCTTACTTTTTATTTTTTGCACATCACTGGGCTAAGGGATGCTGCCTTCTGAGTGATGTGACATACTGTATAACCTTGAGTAACTCTGGCAATATATGCACAGATGTCACTGCTATATGTCATGTCAAATGTATAATTTCTGCTGCTTGACAGTCTGACTATAGTGACTTCCTTTAACCCCTTGACCGCAGCGAAAATTTCGCCACGGTGCGGGTGATATATGGCGTGGGCGTGGTTCAGACGGCCCCCGGGCGTCCTCCGCACACGCCCACCGTGACGTCGTCCGACGCATGCAAGAGGTTAATTGTATGCTTTTTGTTTATCCAGCCACTACTATTTTACCTTGTACTGCTTATTGCTTGCTTGACACCACGATATGTCTGTTTACCACTCAACCTGAAATCACTGTTTACTTTACTTAATGCCACATTGTTAATAAACATAAAATAAAAATATAGTTAAAAAAAAAAAAGAAGCCAACCGGTGCTCGTTGGTATGTGATTGGAAATGTATATATACTCTTTCCACAGTTTTTTTTCCAAAAATGGCAGATGGATAAGATCTAATATTTGTATTTGGTAAATACTGAGTAAGAGAGTAGCTAAGAGAACGTGGGGAGAGGATGTGGCCTAATGGCTAGGGTGGTCAACCTCAAATCTGGAGATCCGGGTTTGAGTCTCAGCAATGACTCTCAACATCCTGTGGGTTTGGGCAATTCGATTAATCTCCCTGTGCCTACCAAAAATTAATGTGTCCTTGTGTAACGCAACTAATGCTCATGTAAATCACTCTGATACCCAATGCCTTCAGGTCAAGTTCGCGCTATTTAAAACTACCCCCCCCCCCCCCCAAAAAATGCAAGACCTAAACCATGCTTTTCCTTCTTAAGGCATCAGAGAAGGATCTTTGTTAGCCTAGATTTGTTTATAATGTTGAGTGACTGTCCGTTGATATGGAGTGGAAGACGTTTAGTAGTTTTCTGCCTTCATAGAGGAAGTTGAGGTCAATGGGATGCAGTAAGGTTTTTTCGCATATCGCATGTTCTTCTGAAATATACTGTGCATATGTGCGCATTTCTCATGAGAGACAGGGTGGTTACTTGTGGGAGTGGGTTTGATGTTTTACAAGTTCTCAGGAGGAGGGTTAAGCCTTGTTCCAGCCTTATTAAATTGCTTTTAGGCAAAAGGGTTCTTGTTGAGGCCGACCTTGAGTTTGAGGTTAAGCTTGAGGTTACACTTTAACTGCTTCTAATTTGTGAATAAGGTATGTCTTTACAATGTTCCCTTTTGTTATTGTTAGATTTGGTCTGGTGTTTGCACTTAGTAGCCCAAATTAATGATGTGGAAAAGTGGAAAAAAGGATAGGGTCTCAGTGCCATCAAGTAACTGAAGCATGGGGGTAGAATGCAGCAAAAAGAAACTTCTGCCTCTTCACTCTTTTATTTGGTTAAAGGGACCCATAATGATGAAAAAGTCCCATGAGCTCAAAGACCCACCTCAGTTATTCCTGGACAGCAACCATCATTCATAAAATGATGCTAGTGTTATTATACAACAGTATTGCTTGAATGTTTTATTTAACTTTGCAGAGTTGTATTGTGAAACTCAGCAGCCCCACTACTCCATTCAACCCATGCATGGTGTGGTGTGTGTTCACACATTCTCCGTTGGCGCTGCAGAGAAATATGGTTTAGGTGTCAACTGGCTAAGTACCCAGAAGGCCACTTTTCAACCTCCTCGCAGTAATGGCATTATTGTGTAATTGTGTTACCACCCGTGTTGTGACTTCATAGAACTTAAGGAAGCCCTGTGGGGTGAGGAGGTATTTAAACAGGAGAAGATGTATGTATGTATGTATGTTTGTATGTATGTATATATGTATGTATGTGTTTTTGTCTAGCGTGAAGGTAGCTGAAAAGTAGTGCATCTCTGTACAATAGCAAAGGTGAAGACACAGTGAACAAGTGATTGTAAGGGCTTGTTAGATCCTGAGAGTGGAAGTGGACCGTTACAGCATTGTGCTGTAGTGTTCTATAAAGAGTTGTGTCTTAAGCTCTTTCCTAAATTGAAGCAAGGGTAGGCGGGATCCTGTTGGATACAGAGAAGTTGTAACAGATCCTGGGAGTGTACATGGAGAAGGCCTATTACCTTGTTTGAATCTTGCTCTTATTTGTTCCCAGTCTGATAGTGTCCTGGCTGCTGGTGTGCTAAGAGCAGCTGGAGATGGCGAGCTGCACAGTCAAATAGACAGGGGTGTTAGTTGTTATAACTTTGTGCATGATTCAGCTATTTGCTGAGCAAAGGGAGCCAGTGGAGCACCATCAGGATGAGGGTCACATGGTCATATTCCCACAGGTCATTAATGAGGCATGCTGTGGAAGGTATCATGCCCTTAAGGGTAGGCCAGTATGGAGTTTGGGAGGTAAGGTAGCAGCGTATTGCCACCATCCAGATGCAGGAGTACAGAGACTCGAACAACTGTCCTAAAGTTGCTTTCTGGGAGAAATGGTCTCAGTTTCTATAGTAGAAAGAGCTGGTACCAGGACAACTTGCTTTTCTCGATGATGTGATCCATGAGGGTGATATTCAAGGTGAATCTGAGCTACTTGATTTGGGTTGAAGAGTGGGGTTTTAATGTGTCCACGTTTGTGTAATTGAGCCAGCTTTTGGACAAGTTGCAGACATTTTGTTTAGGTGAGGTTGAGCTTCCAGTGGGTGATGGATTCATGGATCTGGATGAGGTGCAGGCAGTGTTTGAGGTGTTGAATATGTTGAACCAATGAGTCTTTTGTGAATAGAGTTATGTGTCATCAGTGTTTTGGTTAATTTTGATGCTCTTATTGGAGACTAGAATCCTAAGGAGCCCCATAGGAATATCAGAGGTTCGTAGCAAAGTTTCAATTTCCAAAGGCAACTTCTGTTGTGAGACTAAGACCCATGATGTTCACACCAATTCTGCTACATTTTCACTACGACCACCAGCTGCACTGACCCCAGAAGCAAAACCCACCACCAAACCACAATAGAACCAAATAATGAATACTAGAACCATGTGAGTGCTGCCATATGCACACATCTCTACATTCAAACACTTGGCAGTGATAGAAAAATACCTCTCCTGATTGAATGAATAAGTGAACTGAATATTAGAGGTGAAAGATGTTTTGATCATTTTTGTAAACGAAGGAAGGTCCTTGTAGGTATTCAGTCCAGTAGCCAGGCCAGTAGCCAGTAGTGTAGATTACATAAGTAGACATATTCAGTTACAAGTAAGATGGTAAGATATGCATTAGAGTCACTACAGTAACCAATGAGCTACTATTAGAGGAACACATTAAAGTCACAACTGGGTTGAGCCCACAGTGCTACTTTCAGAATGCCTGCATACACATCACAGCAGCTGCATACCGTCATAGCAGGATCATGCAACGGGATTATGCCAACAGGGCTGCTGTCAGAACGGCCACACACACATCACAGCATGATCCTGCAGACATATTGTTGCGTTGAGGGACCCGTGAATGCATCCTTTAAATTTCAAAGGTACACAAGTGTCTCTTGCACCTGGGGCTCACACTAGATGAACTCCTAAAGAGACATATCCGCACTGCCAAGTCACTGCTTCTTTCCTCAGTTGTACCACCGCATAGCCCATATTGCCAAATGCTCACTGCCCACAACAGAAGCAGGATAAATCCTGACAACAACAGTGATCTAATCAGACCGTACACTGACCCCATTGGTCTTCTTATGCGATCATCTCTTGCTGGACATATTCACTTGCTGTTGGATTGCCAAACAGGTCACAGCACATAAAGCCTTTTACAGCCCCAGTGTTTCCCAACGTGCTGTAGTATTTATATACAGAAGCTGACTGCAAGCATCTCTGACTTCCAGCCAATAAAGTTAAATGCCCAAAACTTCAATTCTGCAGGCAGTCTGTCTTCAAGCCACACAGGTCAACCGTTTGTAGGCTGTCTGTCTTCAACCCACATATCTCAAACGCCATTTCTGTAGGCTGTCTGTTGCCATAAACACCAGTGAGGCATCCAGGGCATTGTTTAGGCTACTCTTCAGACTCCAGTATGCTTCTCCTAGGTTCTCATGCAGTTTCTTCCGTTTCTTAGCTTTTCACTCGTGGTTCTTTTTTCCAATTGTCGAAACTTTGTAAATGAAGTAAGGCCCTTTAGGTAACCAGTCCAGTAGCCAGTAGTGTAGATTATATAAGTAGTTATTCAGTTACAAGTAAGATGGTAAGTATAGCCTCATTGGGAGCAGCATCCTGCTGCTCAGCCACACTCATTCCAACTGACCACTCTTACAAACCATGCACTCATGAATTCTATTACATCACATTCACACCGGCTGAGCAGCAAGGAACGAAGAGATAACAGAATACAACAATCTTTCCTACTGAAGTGATGAGATGGTGGTGTAATACGGCACTTTGCTCATAGAGATGAAAGCAGAAACAAAAACGCATACCATTTTTGACTCAAACTTAAGTTGTTGGGGGCAGATTTATGATAACTGGCGCATCCCCAGGGATGCGCCAGTTATTTTGCGCCGCTGCTCCGCCACCCATGGTGCGCCGCATTTACAATGCGGCGCACCATGGGGCAAAAACGGCACAGATGCGTAACGCATCTGTGCTGTAAAGGTGATGCATTGCTGGAGTTGCGTCGCAAGCGCGACGCAGCTCCAGCAAGGCTCGGGGGTGCCCCATCTTTACAATGCTGCGTCAAGACCTACGCCTGCTTCAAGCAGGCGCAGGGTTTTTACGCAGCATTAGCCTGAAAGTGACTGAGTGAAATCTTATAGATTTCACTCAGCCACTTTTGCGAGGCGCACATGCCCCGGAACGCCCACCCTGCGCCGGAACGTCCACAAGTGGCGCAGGGCTTTACAACGTGACGCCTCTGCCTAGATGCGTCACATTGTAAATGGGTCGTAGGGATGCGCCATGTTTACGCCGCAGTTGCGTGACGCAAACGTGGCGCATTCCCGACATAAATCTGCCCCTTAGTCTTTAATAGTTGTATGTCAGAGTATTGATAACAGAGTGTCTGACATACATACTGTGGCCAAAATATTGCTCACAAAAATGCATTTTTATTGGCTGTTGATTTTCTGCCATTTACTCCATTGAGGCGCTATTTTTAAAACCTATAATTAAGATGCAGTATTTTTGTGATCCACGGTGTTCTGGTCCCAAACCACAACTGCTATGGCAATTCTGCACCATATGCTGTGAGCGGAAAGAGACTTTAATGTGCCTGAAGGGGAAAACCAGGAGCAAATACAACAATATGAATAAAGTGCTTATTGTATGCCTGGAACCTGCACATGAATACTAAAATCCACCAAGCAGAGGATCAGCAAGGATGTAGCCATCACAGCGAGTTTCCTGGCTTCACACTGAGTAAAAATCCATGGCCCAGTAGATCAATGGGACATAAACTCACACTGTGACCGCGAAGGCTGCATACTGGGATGAAAATGCATTCTTCGCTGGATCAACACCTGGAAGCTATAGTGATTACTGGGATACACCAATACCTTATTTCATTTCCTTACTGACACGCGCACACCCATGGCGGCAAACCACCACTTGATGCATCAGCAGATCAATGGCCAAGCAAGCGGGCTCACACTGTGCAGACAGACATAAGTCCATGAGTCATTCGATCAGTGGAGAGTCACTCAAACACCTCTTGCCATGATGGTGCAGTGAGATTTAAAGCATTGAGTCAGCATCCCCGGTGGGGACCAGTGTGCAGCAGTTCCCTTGGAGGCAGCACACTAGGGGACACTGTGGCTATGGAGGAAGAGGAGCCTCGTTCTTAAACTTGCTGATCTTTTCCAGCTCTAAACCTATAGGGCCTCCCCTTATTTAGAGGAGGGAAACTGCTTGCTTTAGCTGGTGACCCATCCACCACTAGGCCACTGGCTACAATGTGTAAAAAGGCCGAGGTCTACCAATGCATATGCTCTCTGTCCCAGTCCTCCACGCTACTGGGGCAGGAAAAAGCAGAAATGTTTCCAAAGGGCAGGAACAAAATATTTCTTGCTGTGTGTCAGGGACATATAATTTGTTTGCCAGAAAAAAAGCCATCGATTTTGGGCCCGTTTCTGAAAAACTAAACAGCAGTCTGTCCACTGCTTAATTTATGCTGGTGGTGGGCAAGGACACTAAATTGTGGGGATTTGTACAAATTTTTCATCATCAGACTTAAATCTAAGGCAAGATAGGGACAGGCAGAAAAAGAAGATGGGAGAAGGAAGAGAAAGAGCGAGGTACAGAGAGGGGAAGTGTATGATGGTCGAAGAAATAGGTAAGAGGCGGAATCAAAACTAAGCAACTTCGATTTTTGGCAAACTCAGCATTTGGCATCACTCCGGGTGAGCTCCTAAGCAAAACTTATGGCTTCTGGATTTTTTCCCACTAGTTAAACATTGACTGCTATTAGATGACATCATTGCTATTTCACGACAGTGAACTCAGCATATTGGTTTTTAGGTCTCGCTAGACGAAAGCAAAAGCGAAGCTTTTGCTGTCTATGCGAGACAACTTATGTAGTTACTTTTGGGGGAATGTGGACAGCAGACTGTCACGAGCTTTTTGTGGCCGAGATTTGACCTCGTGGGCGCGCACGCCCAGCACGGCGCCGTGCACGTCCCCTGGCACAGATTCCCTAAACACATACATGCACACGCAGGCAGGAAGGCACACACACGCGCGCACCCCCCCTACTTCCCCCCCGCCGCATACATCGAATCACTCATACCCCCCCCCGCCGCCGCCGCATACATACAAGAGCCCCCCCCACGGCCGCCGCCGCATACATACAAGGCCCCCCTCCCCCTCCAAGCCGCCGCATACATACAAGCACCCCCCCCATGCCCCACTTACGGTCATTCTAAAGTCTTGTTCTTTTAATGCGGGTCGTTTTAAATTGTGTACAGCATCTGCTTTCTGCCCGTTAAGTTTAATTTGATGCTGCACATCCCTTGGGTGCACCCTCCTCCCGGCCCCATCCCCGCTGCATGCCTCACATTCCCGCCCCTCATTCTCGAGCTGCTGCCGGTGCCCACCGGTTATGCACGCTGTGTAAAGGATCCCGGTGCACCATGTGCTGAGGACAAGTCGAGACTTGCAGTTCAGTTTCAGGCGGAGCTCCAGGGATCGCAGGCGGGACTGAGGGGTCTTCACACCTCCTCATACCCTGTCGGGCTGTGCACGGGCCCGACACGGACATCTCTCGTAGCCCCCTTGCCACAGAACCACAGACCCTCGCCCCCCTTGCCCCAACCACAGACCCCCGCCCTGCTGCCGTCGTGCCAGCCCCGTGCCGAGTTACGCCACTCTCATTGAGGGCAGAGGGTTCTGTCAGACACCCTCGCCACACACTGGGAGACTGCAAGGACCGGCCGACAGGTAAAGCGATGCTTTCATTTTTAAATCACAGTACTGCAGGGAAACATTACACATCTTGATGCATATTTCTTTTATATCCTGGAATGTAAAAGCTGGGCATTTTTCCCTTTCTAAATTTTTTTTATTTTTTATTACGGTGTCTCCATTGTAGGTGAATGTTTTCGCCCCTTTTGGTGCCACACGTGTCCTGTAGACACTTTCTAAACTATCCGTTTCTGGAGATGATTTTTCTGGCGAGGATGGCGCACGTATAATTTAAAGAGAGTGTGGGAAGGGTTTAAAACTCCAGCCCATTTGCAGTAACTTTTATGAGGCCTGCAGAGAGGCTTGGTCTTTTCCCAGGGACACACAAAATGTCCAGGGCTGACCCAGGAGACACTCTTGGGTTTCAGAAACTAGCTCCTGATGTCGCTGAATGTACTGGCACAGAACCAAATAAACTTTCCCCTCGTGCATTGGCATTTTGAATCAACATTTGCCCCTTCCGAGCAATACCTATATAAGACATGTTTCCATCAGTTGGTTGAAATGTAAATTGTTTTGGGAACGTTTTAGCAATTTTGGCAATTTGGCCCTTAGAGTCTGGTGGTGCATGCACGTCACTTGTCTCTCTCCTCGTCTCTCTTTTTAGAGGGCGCGAGGTGCAGAAAAACGGTACGAGAGACAGAAGGTGTTTCTTCTACAGCATGTTGTGGAAAAAAGTTAATTGAGGAAGCGTTTTGAAAATAGATTGTTTTCTCATGAATCGGTGGGAAATTTAAACATGTCAATATTTTGGAATGCTGAACTCTGTGCATTGCTAATATTATTTGTGTAGTGTTGCAGTCTTTTGTTACAAATAATTAGCTTTTTGGTTTTCCCTTTGGTGACTTGGTTTAACTTTTTTCAATTATTGTTTATTGGTGAAACTCCTGTACAGCCATTGGTTTCCTGTTTCCGTAGCCTTATTTCAAATGTGTGCTGCCTTCCAAAAGTAATTTAGTTGTTCATTTTGGGGGCAGAGTAAAAATGCTCTTTTGGGAACCTTTTAATGTCATTGAAGCAGGGCCGGACTGGGAACCAAAACTGGCCCTGGAAAAGTGCTCTGCTGGACCCCCAGGGGTTTGGGGGTTGTGGCCGAGCTGTTTGTCAGGGCCAGTTTCGGCCGATTTTGTCCCATGAGCCGATATTGCAGCTGTGCTGCACAAACGGCCTTGTGATAGAATTGGCCCCACAGGGGCCCAAAATAGGCCCCCAGCCAGGCGGCCCACCAGGACATGCCCGGTGCCCGCTACGGCCAGTCCGGCACTGCATTGCAGTCTCACATTTACACAAGTTTACGCTATTGGCATTGTAAATGTCAATGCCTTTTATTTATGTCTTAAAAACCAAAACAGAAATAAATGGCATTGTCATTTACAATGCCAATAGCTCAAACTTGCGTAAATGCGAGACCTATTGCATTGCAAATGCTTGTTTTTTTTGAAGATGGTTTGCAAAAATGGCTGTAGAGTCAAATGGCTGTTGGGGTGACACTGGGCAGGCAGAAGCTGGGCCATTGCTGCCTGAGCTGCTCAGGGACAAACAGTGAATTACTCTAATCCTTTTGCTTATACGCCTACACAATGCCCTCAATAGTACCGCGCAGCGGGCGGGCGCAGCGGGCGCGCCGATGGCGCGCCGAAGGCGCGCCAAAGGTGTGCCCGTCTGCGCCCGTCCGCGCCCAACCGGGCCCCGGGGCCAGAACCCCTGGTTCGTCTCCTGTGGCTCCTCGCCCTTATTCCAGGAAACAACTACTTGATTTAAAACCTCCCAACACACATACTATGCATTCTTTGGATATGCTCGACCGTTTTCCTCAGTACTGCCCTGATTGCCCATTTTTTCTAGACACTCCTCATCTATGCAAAAGTCACCAGCAATTAACTACTACTCCTTCTCCTCCTGGATTTGTATTTATTAGTCACAATTGTCGCTCACTGCCCAAACATAAACGCAACATTTTTGATTTGCTCATTGATGAGGCGCCGGATGCGTTATTCATCACTGAATCTTGGCTCCACAATAGCTCTGGCCCTGACATCGCCGAAGCGTTGCCTATTGATTATGCCATTGTCCGTAACGACCGTCCCAAAAGGACTGGAGGTGGTGTGGCGATCATTTTTAATAAAAAATACCAATGTCACTCAGATCCTATCACATTGAGTGGATGTGATGCTCTTCATTTTAAGCTCACTTTAAATCCTATTTATACTCTTACTGGGCTCCTTATGTACTGTCCCCCTGGCACTGTAAATTCTTGGTATACCCAATTTTTGGATTACATTGATTCAGCGCTTGTTTCTTCCAGTAATTTCTTTGTCATTGGTGACTTAAATTTACACTTGGATAACCGCAATGATAAGCCAGCAGGATATTGTATTACCGATCTTGCTGCTATGAACTTAATCTTACATAACAAGGGTCCCACCCATAAGGGCGGGCATCTTTTAGATCCCATTTTTTCAAACTCTCCGTTAATAACATGTTTTCCTGCTTTACCTGTTTCTTGGTCTGATCATTATCCAGTTAAATTTACTGTGACTACTAATAAAACACAGACCACACCCAAATTCTCTCTTAATTTTAAGAAGAGAGTCTGGAAAAATTTGGACATGGCAGCTCTCAACAAAAAACTGTTTGATCTCCTGCCTAAATATCTACCTAACTTAGACAATATGAACTCAGCTGCTAATTCGGTAGATTCCTGGCTCTCTGAAGCTATAAATACTTGTCTCCCTCTCACAAATAAAAAAACTGTTGTCCATAATTCTCCCGCCCCTTGGTACAACGAAACCCTCCGTCTACACAAAGCCCAATGTAAGAGACTAGAACGTATTTGGAGGAAGGAATATTCAACTGCTGCTGCACTTACGTACAAAGTCGAATTGAAACTTTACCACAAGGCCTGTGCTCACACCAGAGCCACTTATGTTACTAATCTGATTACAGAAGCCATGAATAAATCTAAAGTTCTATTTAAAGTAGTAAAAGACCTAGCTGGCTCGCAGACAGCTGCTATACCCCCTCCTCTTTCGAGCAAGAAATGTGACGAACTTGCCCAGTACTTCACATCTAAAATTGACAAAATCTACAAAGACATAATAACCCATGAGGAATCTAATGCCAGTCCTTGCTTATCCCCCACCATTTCTTGCCCTCCCTCGGTCTCACTGAAGTCTTGGCCTGATCTTGTTCCTACCACCCTTTTGGAAATTTTAAATAATATTAAATCTGGCTCACCCATGGACCCCCTACCCATCTCGGTTTTGCGTTGTCTTGAGTCTCCCCAACTCAATGTGATCTGCTCTTTACTTAATGCCTCTCTTGACTCAGCTACGGTCCCCCACAGCTGGAAGCATGCAATGGTTACCCCGCTCCTTAAGAAACCCACTGCAGATCCCAACGTAGCTGCCAATTTCCGGCCCATTTCATTGTTGCCGGTTTTTTCAAAAATTTTGGAAAGGCACATTCATTTTCATCTTTCACGCTTTGTCACTTCTAATAATCTCCTTCACCCCTCCCAATCTGGCTTTCGTCAAGGCTTCTCCACTGAAACCACGCTATTGGGAGTAACTGAGAACATTCGCCAATTATTAGATCAAGGTGAAACGGCTGCACTGATACTGCTCGATCTCAGTGCAGCCTTCGATACCGTCTCTCACAGTATCCTTCTCAGTAGCCTTGCCTCCTTCGGCATTTGTGACAAAGCCTTGCTCTGGTTCTCGTCTTTTCTCACTGATAGGACTTTTCAAATCTTTTCTAATACCTCCACTTCCAACACTTATCCTTCCCCACATGGTGTTCCCCAGGGTTCCATCCTTAGCCCTCTTCTCTTTAATCTTTATGTTGTTCCGCTAGCACTTGTCGCAAATCATTCTGGTCTTAATCTCTTTACTTACGCTGATGATTCTCAGATTGTGTTTTCTTTATCTCAAGCTGACCCTTCTTCACCCTCTTCTCTGCAATCTGGTCTTAGTAACATCTCCCGCTGGATGAGCCGTAATTTTCTTAAGCTCAACAGCGATAAGACGGAGGTTCTCGTCTTTGGTAACAAGCCTGACCTTTGGAGTTCTAGACACTGGCCGCCTACCATGGGCGACTTACCCATTCCATCGGAACGAGCAAGAAATCTAGGGGTTCTTATCGATAGGGATCTATCGATGAGAGACCAGGTCAATAAAGTTACAGCCACTTGTTTTACTATCCTTAGATGGCTGAGGAGAATCTTCTGGATTTTGCCATCCGACACCCAAAGATCAGTTGTGACGACCCTGGTGACCTCAAGATTAGACTACAGCAATGTGCTCTATCTGGGGGCTACCAGGGCAGTCATGCGTCGCCTCCAACTAGTCCAGAATGCAGCTGCCCGGCTTCTATGTGGATGCCGGAAATATGATCCTATTACGGAACATATCAAGCAACTTCATTGGCTTAATCTTGACAACCGGGTAAAATTTAAGGCACTATGCTTTATGCATAAGATTAAGATTGAAGCCGCTCCCAGCTATCTTCAATCACTTGTTAAACCTTATATACCCACACGTTCTCTTCGATCTTCTTCTCAACACCTGTTTTGCGTGCCTAAGTTCAGGCTTTCAAGAGTAGGTGGCCGTTCCTTTGCTGTACTGGGACCCAAACTCTGGAACTCTCTTCCCCTGGACCTACGTATGGAGCAGTGCCATCTTCGCTTCCGAAAAGCCTTAAAGACCTGGTTTTTTGCCTAGTAGTTTTTTCTTCAGGATCAATTATGCTGTTCATTGTCAATTAGCGCCGGGAAACCCTTACGGGTAGCTGTCGCGCTCTATAAGATTAATAAATAAATAAAAATAAATAAATACTGACATACATTCAGCTGGAGCACAGCAGCAAAAGTTGCACGCGCTTCATTATGCATGGCAACCCACATACTTACGCTCATAACACTATGTATCAACAAAGACCTTCAAAGCCGCACTCACCTGGATACATCCGACTTCGAATTTCACCCAAAACCTGTAAATAGAAGTACTAAAGTATCTGATACCCACTGACACTTCGCAGTGAATTTTCTTGACTAGAAAAAAGGGGGAGGAAGATGTGAGGAGTAATGAGATCCACTATACCTCCTCCTAGATTTGCAAAAGTTACGGCCCTAGGGTACTGTACGCCTATGACAGACCAGGCATATTTTCCAATCTGTGAAGCTGGTTCTAAAAACTCGAATAAATAATGGATGCTGGACCATCACACAGAAGGTGGAATGTTTCATCATAGGATCCTGCTCCTCGTCAAGGATACATTTTAAAAGGGGCTGACTGGTAGCACATGTTGTTTTTTTCCAATGTGGGAGGGAGCTGCTCTCTAGTCTGCCCGCAGAAATGCTAAAGGTCACTTTTATTGTTGTGGCAAACAGTTAAACTTGTGTAGGGGTAGGAACTAAACTTTTTTATTATAAAACCTCCTCTACATAAGATTAAAAACACTGGTGTAATTAGGACCTTTAGTGCCACAGCCTTATACTACTACAGGGTGCATCTGTTTAATTCACCCAGAAGCTGGGAAATATATGACAAACAAAAAATACATGGTATCTCTCTGATGACCTTTGAGATATACTTTAATGAGCTCTCGTTGATTGATTTTTTTGTCCTTGTTTGCTTACTCTTGTCTACTTTATTAAATGTACTATGCATGTAATATGTGTTTTGAGTGTGGTCATTAGTTTGCTAGTGTATGATTTGTCAGATTTATTTTTCTCATAATATTATATAAAGAGTGAATCCTGCCTCTTCTGTAATAGTGATGATGTCATAGAACAGGGATGTCAAACTCAGGAACAAAAAAGCCTGGCTAAGAGGTGAGAGGATGAGGTGTTATGGCCAGAGCAGCCAACTTTGGAACTAGGGAACATATTAACATGAAACAAATGTCCATGTCATTAATCTGAATGGATCACTTGTACATAGTCACTGGCTAACCTGAAAATCTCAGTTGGATCTAGCCTGCTTGGACATACGATGGGCACATGTGTCACAGAAGCTAAGCAGCCTAGAGACCCCAATGTTGGCTACCTTTCAAATGAAGGCATGCCAGTCTTTGCCACTTTGTAGTTATACCCTCGATTATTGTCTCCCTTTGTCCAAAGTAACAGTGGGCTAAGCAATGAGTAATATGGTTCTTATTACAATGCCCGTTGGACCGACCATCCCAATGCCGTAGTCACAATCTGATTGTGACCGCAGAGCCTGGGTAAGTTCCCCCCACCGTATTACGACGCATCTGTTGCTACCGCAGAGGTCTCATCTATGGCGATGCACATTTCCCCGAATATGTCGCTGAAAGTGCATGCAAACTCACAAGAAACCTCTGATATGTACACATATGCATGACATGTGGGGATATGCCTTGTGCACCATGTACCCCATTGCTGGAATGTGGCAATCTGTGCACAGTCTAGTCAATGGGGTTACCTGCCACCTACAGACTTACCTGCATTCCTGCACCCACTGGGTCATAATCTTTGGGTGGTTGCCTGTAGGGGGACCTGGATGAAGGGATCCTCCCTCGAGACTGTTGGGGAGAAGCTGATTTGGGTGAGTATGCACCCCAAATCCATTGTTTCCAATGACTCGAGGCAGGCATTTGGACCACCACGGTTAGGTAATTGGAAACCCACATCATAATCCCGACTGCGGTCGGAAATCCCTGTACTGCCTTGTGGATGCTGTTTTTCTCTGACCGCCATCATGGCGGTCGCAAAAAGGCTGCTGAGTCAGCAGTCTTTCAGGGTTCGGTGAGAGTACAGGAGGTGTGCATCATAATTCCGTAGTCTGACTGTCCGCTTCTGACGAGGCAACAGCGGTCGGCTCGCCTCAGACTGTACCGGGGAAGCTGGTCCGACCGGCATCGTAGCAAGGCCCTTTATTGCACAAAGTAGATTGTGCATGCCTCATTGGTAAACCAACAATAGCAGGTCATCATCTCACTGCCGATGAAATGTCTCTGCTACAACAGAATTTATCTTGTACCAAGAACAAGGGCCAGAACAAGAGCCAGTTGTAGTACACAATTAAAATCAAGTACATTTTCCAGCAGGGCTCTGTGCCGATAATGTGAACATGTACTATATTTGAGTCAAGCACAAACACGATAAACATACATTTGGAGGCAGATTTATTTACAGTGAGTATCTTTGCAACTCATAATGTAACAAGTAGGGTTTGAGTAAAGTTGAACTTCTTTTGCGATTCCAAAACAATCAAATTGGTACCCTCCTTTGAAAAATCATAGACTCCTGTGTCTATAGCTTAAACCAGTATATTTTAGGTGAGAGGACAATGTGGTTTATGGCTAGGGCGAAGGTGCAAATGCACCTTATTTTTATTTTGTTCTCTTCCTGGAAAGTCTTTCAGAGGTGGAGAAGTGCCTTCCCATAAAATATTGGGGATTTGTTGGTCTTTTCAAATTTGATCTGCATACTTTCTCCAGCCTTGTTTGGCAATATATGTGCATATGGCCCATAAAGAAACATTAGGGAAAATCCACCAAGTTACAATACACCAATTTACAAGTGGATTTTCTATGACTGTAAACTCTATCTGAGAGAATAAATGTAAACAGACCAATTCACAGATGGCAAATATGTTGAAATTAGGTGCTCGCAAAGGGCCTGATTTATAGTTTGGGAAGTGTTTCTCTATCCATCAGGAGGGCAGAAATAATGTCCTCCTCTGGCTAGACTACTGCTCATTTTATTAAGAAATCCCTGCCAACCCAAAGAGGGAGTTTGTTTTTAAAAAACAAAAAAATAAATACCCTTGATTCCCCAAGAGTTTTCTCTCATGGATGGGGGTAATTTTTCCTTATTTTTTTTTTCCATAGCGGTCTTGGACTGAAACAAAAATGCAGTAGACCATCCACTATAAATATGCTAGATGGTCTAATGCACCTATGCATTCAAGCTATTGGTATCAACTTTCCGGTGGTGGAGCTAGCAGGAGCAACTCCATCAGAAGCATGACAGTCTGCTAGACTAAAAATGAAGCAGGTGGACTGTCAGTTTGGCATAAAGGATACTCCACAATCACAAGACCCGTAGAAATATCCAAGGGAGGGAACTAGAGGCTACGGGGTTTTCGAGTGAGCTGGCCTCCAAATCTTCTATATACACACTGTAGAAGCTACCCCAAAGTTTAGTTACTTATGGGACGTAACCATATCCCTACTAGAACTATATAGATGGTGTGCTGGGCATCTCAAAAAATGTGAAGGACTGTCCTCACACACCACCAGGTGTCATGCTTCATTATAGGCAGTCCTTGCTCTCTAAAAATCCCGGTTTGATAGAGAGCGGGTCTACACCTGAAAACAGGGAGGCACTCCTAATCATTTAAGCGGGATCCCATGCAAAAAGTGATTTAAAAACCAAGGTACTTCCCCAAATCATACTTAATCATAGGGTATTACTTGGTATTAAAAGCTGGAATGTGGGGACTAGGTGAACTATTACCCCATCACCACTATTGTCGTCAACATATTTCTGCCAATGGCTCTAATGAGTCTGCTGCATTCTTCAGGGCGAGAATCAGACTCCTGTCTTGCCAATATAACTTTAGATATTGCCACTATGTTAGGGTGACCTTTGTCAACCTCTAACCTAACGCTGGTGTTCTCAAATACCCCAAAATAGGGTCCTCAATGCCCCATGGGAAGAGGGTTCAGGGACTCCTGTAGTCACATTTGCCTCAAGGTTGCCGTAAAACTACGAACGTTCACTACTTTAACCAAGGGTACTCTCCCATGTTTGTGTCACATCACCAAACTTTAAATCACACCCTCATTTTTTTTCTTGCTCCTTAGTCTGTAGGCTTCAGAAAGTCATGTGCAACTATCAATAAACAAAATAATTTATTACACATGTGGTGGGTGGGCAAGAGGCTGAACAGCCAGTTTTATAATCCAAAATCGCCCTATCCTAGCCATGTTTAGCATTCTCAAGGTCGTAAAAGGGCCAACACAGTTTGAGACGCAAAATCAGTTTTTGGGCCAGCGGCCAAAATGTCCAGTTGGCTTTGCAGCAGGAAGCATAGAAGGCAATCAATCATCTGTGCAAACGAGCCCCAAACATCAATAACAAATGAACGCTAACAAAGCAAGACTTAACAGGAACCAATATTGACTCGCACAAATCAATTAATTCGCCATTCACACCCAGCACTGATACAAGAGCGACAGACGTTTTAATGTTTCACTACTACACGCAGCACGCGGCTTGGGAAGCCGCCCAACTGAGACCGCGCCAGAATTTTATACTGCGGTTTAAATAAGGGTAAGGAAAATGTCCTATCAATTTTCTAAACCAGTCCTCAGCCCCTTTTGCAAATTGGCTGTAAAACATGTTTATCATCCCCTTTAGCTTGTGTTACTCACATTTTTCAATGAACCATAAATTCTCTAGACTAAACTCAAATTCGCCACAGTACTACGGAGTGTGCACATTAATATGCAGGCATGAATTTAAAAAGGTAGGCTTTGGCAAGCAGTCTAAGGGATCCGTTCCTTCTTCTTACATAAGGTCTTCGACTCCCAATCAAATGTGCCTGCTGAACACACAATGTTCAACAAAGTCAGACGATTTTTTGTATTATATTAAAGTAAATGTGCTTCCTTTAAACACCTTAATCTAAGTTATTATTATTATTATTATTATTATTTAATAACGTTTAGAATGTCCAGTTTTGCACAATACCAGTGATGTCCCGTGCACCCTGTCCAACTGCCATCCACTCGGCTCGTCTTCAGCGCAAAGGCTTAGCGACTTGTTGCCAGGAGCAAAGCTGTCTATTTAATTTGCTCCCAGGCCTCTCTGAAACGTTCACCTTACAAGGGATAACCAGATGATCTTCTAATACACCGAGGGACGTCGAACAGCTTAACCTTAACACGCCTGTAAAAACCCTGCCCAGACGGCGAACGCTGGCCGGAATCGCGCCCTGCATTATTACCTCAGAAATCCGTTAAAATTTCACACAATTTCCTGCACAGCAGTCTGCGCCATAACGCTGGGAGCCAATATGTTTCCATAATTGGCCCCGGAGAGGGGCAGAGTCCAATGGCAATTAATCCGCCCGCCCTCCTTGTTTGCGCCCGTATAAAGCTGACAGGGGTAGAGAGTAATTGGAACCGAGTGGCCTCTATCCTCCTTATTTTAAATTAATATTTTCCTGTTCTGATTTAATTTCGCCCGGTAACGGTGGCACAGAGACACGCTATCTCAAGCGCCAAGTAATCTGCCGGAGCGGCCTTAGGAGGAAAGTTTTATTCATTGTTAATATCCCGACCCGTATATCAGGGCGCGAGCGGCGCGCGCAGCTCCTGTCAGACAGGCAGGCACGTTCCACTCCGAAGAATCACCGGTGGGTGGAGCGGGGGACAGACTTAAACTCATGAAATATATTAATTTTCAGACGGTTGGGGAGGTGGGAGGATAGAGGGGGGAAAAAATACCATTACTGTATATAGTAATGACACACAGTGTTAATCATGCTACTTTCAAGGCGATAAAAAGACGCACTACAGAAGAGAGAGACCGAGCAATCAACTCTTAATAGCAAAATTCTGCCATATTTGTCACACTCGATTTATCGCAGTCAACAGGACTTTGAGGGAAAGTGAAGCTAGTGAGAATACAAATCTATATTCAATATTCATGTGTTAGAACATTTTCAATAATTGTAATCACTGACAAATGAGAGAATGCAGACATTACTTCAGTGTAGGTGCCTTGCGCTGGTGGCCTTCTTGTCTTTACTGAACATAAGGCTTAGTTCACACAGGGCAGGGTCCCAATGCCATTTGTGCCTTTGTTTATGACTTTTTAAAATATCAAATTTGCAAGCCATTTTCTGGTGCAATGAGGCCTATTTGTCGCAAAAGGGATAGGGTTAAAGGATGACTTGGAGTTAATGGTGGAGTGGTTTGGCTCACTGGTTAGAGGTGGCAGACCCGGAAGCAGAGAACGCCCGGGACCAGGGTTCAATTCCCGACGGGTTCCCGACGCGGCCGGGTCGTGGACCAGGGTCATCGGACTCGACAATTCTCGCCTCGGTGCCCACTCTAACCAGGGATCACACTCGGCAACTCTGGGCATTAAGCTTGCCTCATCTCTACAACGGCCCCCCACAGATGCCGGGGATGCCTGGTTTCACCTTGGAGATACCCAGAAGGGACCATCTCACAGGGAAAGCCAGGATGGGTTCCCCTGCGGTCTCCAGCGCCGGGATGCTTACGGGCAGCCGTGCGCTTTACAAGTCCAACATATTTACATTTACATGATATTGGTATTGTTATTCATACTTGTAAAGCGTACTGTAACCCTACGGGCATCCTGGCGCTGAGATACAGGTACACTACCACCAAATGTGCTGCAGAAGAGTCAAGCTATGTTGAAATGCTTATACTCTGGGAAAAAGCCACGTTTTTATTTTCTTACGAAACAGCAGCAGATCCTGCATCTGTCCCCGTTCAGTGGGAAGACCACCTCATAATCGTGCTAGGTTCTTAGAGTGATTTGGGGTGTAGTTTCCTCCTGGCCATGAGGCACGTTCACCAAGAGATGAGTAGCGCCATGCCTATAATGTTTATACATCTCCTTGCATGCTTCCTCGGCTACTATAGAAAGTCCAACTCTCTCTATGGCCTCTGTTCTGTTCCCACTTTTTTGTTTTATGTGACTGCAAAGGGTTTGAACAAAGTATGCACCTTCATCCTGTGGGTGCCAGTATGAAGGAAGTCAAGCTTTCATTTACGGATTGTAAGAAATTGGATTATTGATGAAGTGGGTGAGAACCCAGTTCAAATAATAATCGCAATCCTTTCAGGATGAACCACATAATTTACTAAATTAACCTGTGCTTAACCCTCTTGTAAGTTGTAGAGCCGGAGTTGGGAGATTTTTAAGTTTTAGGGTTAAATAGCACCAAACGGTGTGAAGTGCCAACTGCGGCTATCGTGTGTCACGCCAGACAAGGACAAAGTCACAAATTCCACCCACGGCGATGGAGAACATGCCCGGTAGAGGGCCAGGTTCAGCATACATGAACTCTTCCGTTCTAACTTTGGTGTGGAGTCCGCAAGGAACAGCTTTGTGGAGCTCTGTATCAATCGGTGTCAAATCCTGTGAAGCTTCAAGCTGTTCCACGAGGCTCTGCAGGGCTTTGCGTCCCTTGGTGTTGGATCAGGTGATGCTTTCAGATGCATAGCGGGGCTCAGTGGGGCTCTGCGTTGTTCAGTGTCTGATCCAGTGAATCTTTAATTCGGAATCTGCACGGTGTATCTGTATGTAGTGATGGATTCCATAGCCAGGTCAGTGTTTCAGGTAAGTATAATTCATATTACAGCACCCAAAACCAGGAACATCTGCAATCTACGAGGTCTGTCAGCATGGGCGTAGGAAGTGTGGGGGACGCGGGGGACATATCCCCCCCAGAATTTGGAGTGGGGGAGACATGGGGGACAAGGGTGGGGGGGGATGAGGGGACAAAAGAATTTCCCCTCTCCCTTCTGTTATTCGCAGGGCCATTAGCGCGCGAAAGCGCTACCTAATGGCCCTCTACTTGACCTGTGACCTTACCTGCCCGCAGTCAAAGAGGCCACCCTCTCTCTGCCCTTTGTTATTATGCAGTAAGGCTAGGCCAGTCTGGGAAGGGCAGAGAAGGAAAAAAAACTCTTTTCCGTCATGCCCAGAGAAGGCAAGGACAGTGTCCACTTCTCCTGCTCTGCTCGCTTCCCTCCTCTTTATTCCTACATCTCTTTCTGTCTCTGTCTCGCTTATCATTAAGTGCTGATTTCAAAAGACAGCTGTTACATACTCTCTTTTGCCTCTCCTTTTCTTTATGTGTTACCCCGTGAAATGGATCCAAAAACGAGCAGAACACTTTGGCTGGAAATGTCCTCATTTTCTGACAGGGTTCTATTCCAAAGTACAACCTCGGGACGGAGATAAAAAAGTATCAAAATAAGAAAAATAATTAAATAACCAAATAAAGCAATGCAGAGTGGTCAGCAGACAGGCCAGATTGTTATTTACACCCATGCACCTTAGCGCTGCTTTACAGAGTTTTCCAGTGAAGCGCTACTTTCTTTTTATCTTCTTTCTTTGAACAACATTGTTTTTCCAGGGTGGGGAATTACAACATTCATAAAGGGACTGCAATACCTGATTGAGGGGTGGAGTGGAAGATGTTTAATATGAGCGTTTTCATCTGTTTTAATTATTTTAGCCTATAAAATGTGTACCGCAGCTCTGTGTTGAGGGATTTGGTCTTTTTTAAACCAAATTGCTTACATGTTGTAGGGATATAAGCAATGGAAATTGGAACGGGTCCCTTCCTGGTCCTGTAGTCATGTCCTGGAATTTTCAGGCAAAATCATTTACTGATTTCTGAATAATGAGTTTAAAACCGTTAAGGTAACCATGTTGTTCCTGCTTACATTTCACATGCTTTGCTCATCCTTGCATTCAGTGTTTGCTTTGTACAGGGTGTTGTTACTTTTTTTCAGGAAGCATTTTACTCTTGTCCAATGCATACTTTGAATTGAGTCTCAGCACAATTGGGTTGTAGCTGAAGGCAGTGCCAGTTTCTCCCAGTGGGGCAGTATGGTGTTCAGTAGGGGAGAGGATGTGGCACTCTAGCCAGAGCTGCCAAATTTGGAACTGGAGCACCATTTTCAGCCTTCATGACCAGTCCACCAGACCACACTCCTGAAAGAGCTCATTCCGATGCTACACCCTAGAAGGCCTGATAGACCTTAGAAGCCCTGGTGTCTTAGCACCAGCAGGTGGACCCTAACGGTGGCAAGTGTGAGTTAACCTTGAAGGCCTGTCCACCACAATCCATGCAGTTCACCTCCAGTCTTGCGAGCAGGCATACGAAGAAGCACACACTAGAGCGACAGTGACTCTGACACTGAGGTAACAAGACCCTTGAGGCCAGTCCACCTCGTCCATTGGTACCTCCATTGGACTTTTTCCGCACTAGTAGTGCAACTTACCAGGGGTTGGTAATGTTGGATTTGCATGCACATTAAACTTAGGGGGTGATTATAATGGTGGTGGGACTGCAACATCACTGCGTCGTTGACAGTCCCACCGCCATTGATGACTGCATTACTGCCCGCCATATTACAATGGCGGGCGGTTCCCTGGCAGTCGGAGATACCGATCGCCATGCATACTTCTCCCTTCCATAGGGAAGGGAGATGGCTGGGATCCTTGTTTCTTGGAGAAAGGAGAGAACAAGGTGTATCTGCTCTTCAGGAAGGATATACAATGCAGAAAGGGCCAGAATAGCTTTACCCTCTAAAATAATAATTTGACCACCTGAAGTGTGTTGTCCCCCATCGCAGCCGATTAGGTGCTGCTCGCGGTGTATTACTCAGGCGCCATCTTGGGTCAGGCGAGGAGCAGGCGAGCGCTCTAGTGCTCAGCCCCTCCCGCCCCCACAGCCATAAAAACCCGACAGTAGCAGCGTTCACCGATTGACAGTTGAACGCGATGTCCTGAGGCGGAAGCCGGGACTTATATGTGAGCATGTGTTTGAGTTGTGGAAACATCCTCTTTGTTATACTTTTAACTTCACTTGCACTAGCGATCGCACCTAGCACCACTTGTTGATTTTAAAAACTTGGGGCTACTTGGGGCTACCGCGCTCCCTGCGCTAGCTTTACCCGCTAAAATAATAATTTGACCACCTGAAGTGTGTTGTCCCCCATCGCAGCTGATTAGGTGCTGCTCGGGGTGTATTACTCAGGTGCCATCTTGGGTGAGGCGAGGAGCAGGTGAGCGGTCTAGTGCTCGGCCCCTCCCACCCTCACAGCCATAAAGTGGTCCCCCTGCTCAGGAAGCGCAGCGGACGAGCGCAGCGGGCGTGCCGGCGGCGCGCCGAAGGCTCGGCAAAAGACGAGCCCGTCTGCGCCCGTCCGCGACCAAACGGGACCCGGGGCCAGGCATGCTGTCCGTTTGAGCCCGTACTCCCGTCATGATCTTTTGTCTTACAACAAGGGCCATGGTTACATATCAAAAGACACACACGATAGAGCTAAGAAATTAGGGATCTTGGTGGACTGCACGACCTCTGGTGAAATCCCTTTTACACCATGCACTGCCCGTTTCAGTCCGGTTAAGCCTGCTTTCCACCCTTGCCCCTGACTTTCTTTTATTTAAATACTCGTTCTCTTGTTAAACACCAGCAGGATATTTTCCTATTTTTGATCACCGAGCATCCTGACGTCCTTCTACTAACTGAGACCTGGCTGACCCCAGACTCCGCACCCGATATAATAGCTGCACTTCCTCCGAACTATTATATCATACATGCGGATCGTGCCCCAGGCAAGTCTGGCGGGGGTATGGCAGCAATTATTCACTCCTCCTTAAAAGTTACCACTCTTACCTGTATCAACTTGCCAGACATTGATAACTTAGTTTCTAACACTACCATTTTGTGTGTTCTCTTGTACAGACCCCCTAACTCTATGCCATCCTTTCCTTTTATGTTCAGTGAGCAAATTGCCAACCTAGCCATGGAACATACTAAGATTCTTTTGGTAGGTGATTTTAATTATTGGTTCAATGACCCTTCAGAAGGCCCCCAATCTAGTGAGCTCACCGAGCTCCTCACAAATCTGAATCTTTCTCAACAAGTCCTCTCCCCTACCCATTGTAAAGGACACATTCTGGACCAGATATGGTCCAACTTTCCTCTAACCACAGCCCCAGTAACTATCCCATGTCTTTGGTCAGACCACCTTCTCCTCAAGTTAAAACTTACCTGCTTTTCTACTAAGTCAACTACCACTCTGGTTAGCAGTAGAGCAAGGAAATGGAATTCACTCGAGAAATCAGAATTTCTAAAAACATTAAATAATACGGTACCACTTCCCCACCCTGATATTAACTCAGCCGAATCAGATCTAGCCGGTTGGCTTCAAGCCGCAAGTGACATCCATGCACCGTATAAAGAAATTAAACTGGCCCGGCGAGCTGACTCTCAACGTTGGTTCTCCCAAGATCTAAAAGCTAAGAAACTGTCCTTGCTCCAACTGGAGCGACAGTGGCGTCGCTGCTATTCCCCGACTTAAAATCTAATTTTATCACGGCCAGGAAAGAGTACATGAAGGCCATTCTTGCCACAAAAACTGCTTATTTCTCTTCCCGCATTCTTAATTCATCAGACAGACCCAAGGATATTTTCTCAATTCTAAATGAGCTGACTGACTTAGACAGTGTCCGCCCTAGTGTGACTCCAACCCAGACCTTTTGTGATGCACTCAATACCTATTTCATCGACAAAATTGTGGACATCAAAGAGAGTATTCCAATATCCTCTATCGATACTCCCTCTGCTACTCATACCACTACCAACAAGGTCACATTAAATAGGTTTCCCACTATTACCTCAGAGCAATTCTTGGAGCTTCTGGCAAGAGTTAAATCAGGAGCCCCTTCGGACAAATTCCCCCCTTACAATCTTAAAGAGTGTCTGGCCGCCGTTCCGACTCCGGCTTATACTCTGCTGAATGACTCTCTTACATCTGGCTTAGTACCCTCTGCATTTAAGGAAGCAACAGTCATCCCACTCTTGAAGAAACCCGGGGCGGACCCACCTGCAAGGCAAACTAACGGCCAATTTTCTTGCTCCCTTTCTTGGCCAAAGTTATGGAAGCTCATGTCGCGAAACACCTGTCCAACTTTTTGGAGGGTTCAAACGGTCTTGATCCCCACCAGGCAGGTTTTCGCCCTGCTCATTCAACAGAGGCAGTGGTAGTTGCGGTCCTAGACTCGCTCCGAGACTGTGCTGACAGACGTTCTCCCCAGGCCCTGGTGCTGCTGGATTTGTCGGCCGCGTTTAACACGGTCGACCATGGCATATTGATCGACCGTGTCAACCAGGCCGGCATCAGGGGCTTAGCTGCCTGTTGGCTGAGGTCCTTCTTAGAGAACCGATCCTAGTCGGTCCGTCTTGGCACCCTGGCCGGCTCTAAACAGTCCATCACCTGTGGAGTCCCTCAGGGCTCCTCGTTGTCACCCCACCTGTTTAACATTTACATTCTTCCTCTAATCAAGGCCTTAAGAGACAAGCAGGTGACGGTGTTCAACTATGCGGACGATCTGCAACTTCTTTTCACTGTTGACAACTCCACCTCCTCCATTTCCCATTTCCAGTCTACCATGAGGCTCATCCAAACCTGGATGAACCAAAACCACCTAAAATTAAACCCTGGAAAAACCGAGCTGGTGCTCACAGGAGACAGTGCTAAATACTGGGGCACCCACTACTGGCCATCAGACATTTACATTTACATTTACATATGGGTCAAGCCCCTACCCCCATCTCCTCTGCAAAAACACTTGGAGTAACCCTGAACAGTGATCTCTCTTTAAAAACACAAGTGGGTCAAGTGGTCTCCAAGTGTTTTTTCCAGCTCAGGAAAATTCGGAAGGTGCGACGCTTCTTCACTCCAGAGGCCATTATCCAGGTGGTGATCACCACGGTGCTCTCTCACCTGGATTATGCAAACTCCATATACCTAGGCCTACACTTATATCTGCTGAAGCACCTCCAGATGGTCCAGAACTACACGGCCAGACTTATCACTGCACAACCTAGATGGCATTCAGCATCCCCACTGCTTCGGAACCTTCACTGGTTCCCTTTGGCCCAACGCTGTTCCTTTAAAACCGGATGCATGATTTTTAAATCTCTCCACTGCAAAAGTCCCAAATTTATAGATAATCTCATCATCAGGCATATTCCCTCCCGAAATCTGCGCTCTGCCCACCTAGCCCTCCTCCAAACACCCACTTTCAAACGCAAGCGCTCTGGAGGTTGCAGATTTGCTGTTCTTGCATCTCGTCGGTGGAATACCTTCCCCTTCGAGATCAGGTCCTGCTCGGACCTCATGTCATTCAGGAAAGCTTTAAAAACATGGCTCTTCAGACAAGCATATCACTAATCCCAACATATTCACGATCTCAGGTTCCGTTTTCTGTCTATTTTAGCGTCAGGAAACCAATCGGTGGCAGTGCGCTCAACAAATATATTTTAACATAACATAACATAACAGAATAGCCACTCTGGCATTTCCTTTGTGGGCTGCAAGCTAATGATGCTTAATTTAGGTTGGTGTCTGCAGGTGAGACTTAACTGTATTCTTTGTTAGAGACCAGTACATTATTTAATCCATCAGAATGTAAAACCAAACAAGAGAAAAGCATCAAGCGGTGTTGGCAGAAGGAGGAAGGGAAATAAGGAAAACGGAGATAAAGGAGAAAGCAAAGATGAGAAAGAACTTGGAAGAGTGAGATAATGTGGAGGGAGAGTATGTTGGTGGATAAAGGAGGCAGGAAATGAAATCAGATAGACAGCCTTGGTATTCAACAACCCAGCTCCGCCACGGATTCCCTCACTACCACCCTTTAATAGTGTTGCTCAAGTCTCCATAACCACTCTCTCAGATGCATTTAATTAGTTATATAGCGCCAGTCATACCAGTGCAGGGTGTCAGCACTTTACATCATCCACACTACAAAGAGGCAGTCAATCATAGGTGTGTAAATCTGTGTATAGGAAATGTTAAATAAAACTACAGGGCGTAGGAGTCACCATGTCATCCATACTTGTAGACAGTATTGTTTAAGAGTGCTTGGTCTGGATGTTGGAAAGTGGGTTAATAGTAGGGGCAAATGTATATCTGTCACCGGAAATAAGGACACTACCTTAATATGTAGCTCCGTACCGGTCTTCAAAAATTATGCTCAACCCTTGGTAGCTTGGCTGTGAGCAGGTATGTAAAGCATTTAAAAACCCCAATTCAGTAAATATTTAAGACACAACACACAATAAAAATCCAACACCAATTTATATAAAAATACAAAATATTTTTCTCTTTAAAATGAAAAAAATCCAATGTAGGAAACTGGGAATATGACTTTTTAAAAATTTAGTACGATATAGCACATAGAACGTATATCCCCTTTTGGTACATCTGATCACGCTGGACCTGCTCAAAGTCAACGTTTCAGGCCGACCACGATGAAGCCCTGGGGGGGGTGGGGGGGATACTCCTTGCGGTAGGTTTCGGTCAAAGTTTTTACCTTCTGAGTTAGACACTTTTCTGGACGTTTTCTTCACGGGGTCCGTTGAAGCTCTCAGCCAGCCCTGATTTGGTGAGGGTTCGCCAGCTTGTCTTGCAACAAACTCCCGGTCAAACTTATGGAAGTCCAACCTCCGGAGCTTTCCAGCGGTACGAGCTAGGGATGCAGGCTGGCACACAGTTGATGGTGGGTGGCTTGGCTCTCATAGTTGGCCCCGGTCACCTTTTCTAAGTTCGGAATTAGAAATGTTTGCAGAGCTTTTTCTTGCAGGGTCCCTCAATGCTTTACACTAGGCCGGATTCGGTGACTGTTCGCCAGCTTGGGTTTCTGCCTACGCCCGATCAAACTCTGGAAGTCGGACCCCTGGAGCTTATCAGCGGGAGGAACCTGGACGGCAGGCCAACTCATGGTTGATGGTTGTCGACTTGGCTGGCCAGAGTCGGTCCACTTATGGAGCTTTTTACCACCCTTTAATAGTGCTGCTCAAGTCTCCATAACCACTCTCTCAGATGCATTTAATTAGTTATATAGCGCCACTCATACCAGTGCAGGGTGTCAGCACTTTACATCATTCACACTACACAGAGGCAGTCAATCATAGGTGTGTAAATCTGTGTATAGGAAATGTTAAATAAAACTACAGGGCGTAGGAGTCACATGTCATACATACTTGTAGACAGTATTGTTTAAGAGTGCTTGGTGTGGATGTTGGAAAGTGGGTTAATAGTAGGGGCAAATGTATATCTGTCACCGGAAATAAGGACACTACCTTAATATGCAGCTCCGTACTGGTCTTCGAAAATTATTCTCATGCTCAAACCTTGGTAGCTTGGCTGTGAGCAGGTATGTAAAGCATTTAAAAACACCAATTCAGTAAATATTTAAGACAAACTTCTCCAAACCTCTGGAACTTCTTCCTGAAGTTTTCCAAAGGGTCTCAAAGTGTCAAAAACTTACTCCAAGGGTCTGGAATCTCCAAGATGGTCATTGAAATGGACTTCAGTTACCACAATTTACTTGGATAAAACCCTTTCAAATTCACTGGTAGTTCTCCAGGCTGGGGATTCTTGGTGGTCTAGTTGTGCTCTGTTAACCTTCAGCTTGCAAGGAGTCCACTCTTTAGTCCTTTTGAAGCAAGGTAGTCCATAGGACTGTAATTCCAGATTGTGCAACAGGCACAGTCTTCAGTCCAGGGCCTGGTTGGTTCAAATCAAACTCCTCAGCAGGGACACTTCTTCTCCCAAGTTTGAAGCAGCATCATCTGAGAGGCTTTGTCCCTTTCAGATACTTATTCCAAGTTCTCTGGTTCATAAAGGAGGACAATCCCGTCCAATGAGGTGCAGAGCAATGCTCCAGGGTATGAACACATCCTCTAAAGTGTGGCATTATTTTCCCAAAGAGAGCAGAATTTCTCCAAAAATCATCATGGCTGATTTTCCAGCAGAGAGAGTAGAACTAAATAAACCAGCCTACAGGATGGCTACATCTACCTAGGTCCACTTCCCTTACATCTGGGAATTCCTCCTTAATCCCCCCATCCGGCTGTGTGAGAGGTGTAAATAAAAGTGATTTTTCCAGCTTGTCTCCTTCCCTTGAAGAGCATTGTTTACTACCCCTCCCCCTGGCTCTGGCATTCCTATGCCCAGCAACCCCTACTCCCAGTCAGGCCTCCTAACTCTAGGGGTCATTTCTCACCTCTTCAAACAGCCAGTCCATTCCACTTACCTCTGACAAATCAAGGCAGGGCACTAGAGGGCTGAATTGTGGCTTGCAGACAAGAAAGTCTTATAACTTCTTGTCTCTACATTTTAGAATAAATTCAACAATACCACATTGCTGCATTTATCATTAACATTCTTCTGAGTCCTTTAATCCTAGTTGTATGGCTTTCCTTTCTCCAGTTATTAATTAATAACCTCTTGCAATGTTAACCTATGGGCTGGGGATCTGCAATGGAAAAGTTAACTGGCCAACTTCTCCAATACCAGGGCCTATATAAGGATCCTCCTTATACCCACAGGAACCCCCACCCTAGAATACATAGGAAAGACCTTAGGGGTTCTGATTATATCAAAATATTGCAGATCCTCACTTCACAGTGCTCCTAGCACAAAAGGCGATTTTGGGAAGCACTATACTACAATGTAGGCAGTGAAATGTGCAATTTCACTAAACCCATGGCATATAACACTCATTTTATAAGGGTCCTCCTTGTAGATACCTGACCTCTAACCCCTTGGACACCTAGGGGAACCCATGTGGATACCTAATATGCCCCAACATTGTAGTTTATCAATTTGTTAGTGCCCCAAACTCAAAAGTCAAGATTGGGCACAAGTTGCATTTTAAAAGCAGTCCTCCAACGCGGGCCTGCTTTTAAACTTACCCATAGTGCACCCTATTGTATGTAGGTGTTTTTACTGTATTTGTAAGTGTCTCTTTCAACATAGCACTGGTCCTGGGCTTGGTTAGTCGGAGGCCAGGGTCAGTCAGAGTGAGGTACCACCAGTACAAGTCAGCAAAAAGTTGGGGAGTGCCCAGGGCACAGATGGCTTTGCAACACTAGGGAAGCACACACCCAGAAGTTAAAACATAACACCATGGTTGGGGGTTCTCTTTAATAATCAGAATTGATTTCCATCCTAATGAACTCATTTTCCAACCTCAGAATAATGAAAGACTGGGTAAAAATCATAACGTTCTAATCTGTACCTTGCAGTTTTCATGCAGCTCTTTGATGACAGTTAATAGCTCACTGTTCAATGTTAGTATTTTAACTAATAAACGGCAAATAGCAAATGAATCTCTCAGACAAAAGCAGTAACTCACTGACCTATTTACATGATATGCATTTTGTGATCTGCCTGGTGCACTTTCTTTGCAGCAGGCATATTAACACATTGTGGCTACCTTACCATGAGTCAAAACTTACAGTAGTCAGACCTCTGATCTCTCTCAATAAAGATCATTAATCACAGAAGTTATCTTCACATTTTTCTTGTTGCCTGAAAATTGCTGGAGACCAGGAATGCAGCAGCAGGTACATTTCAAACGGTAATGCACTTACAAACATAACGCCCTCACCCGAAGTCAGCAACCTTTTTTGCTTAGTGCATGAAAATGCAAGATTCATATACATGTTCTTTTAACATTTGGTCTGATTACTATGTGAATGTAAATAACAATAAAGCATACATGCAAACTGTGACTACATGCCTGCTTTTCACAATATTTTACTTCAAAACTATGCGACTGTATTTGTTTAACGGGCGATGATTTGTATAGGGTCAATGGAAAGTCCACAAGGTTGTCCTTGTCCCCCCCAGAATTTTAGTGTCTCTTACGCCCCTGTCAGTCAGCAACTGACTAAACGTCGCAGTCGACCTCGCAGATGCCATTCTACCCAGAACCATAATGCATATTAAACATAAACAAGGCGACCTCATGCACAAGAATGCATGAGGGCATACAACTAAGTTCCTCACTAGGACGCTCCATACTACACCATTTTTCTCATTTTTTTTTACATAAGGATCATATTGCAGTAACCGTAAACTAAAATAATAAAAACGCATATAAAGGAAACTTAAAGTAAAAACAACAATACTTCAAGCAAGCTATGTTCAAAATATATTAGAACAGCACATAGTCATGGAACTTGCTAAGTGTCTTTCTTTTGCGACACCAAACACTCCCCCCGAACCGTGGTACCAACGACAACCTGCATAAAAGCCTCCGCTGGCCAGGTGTCATCACTCCCCGAGAAGGGTGGGCCTAAAGATGCAATAGAAGAAAAGGAAGCGGCTGACCCTCCTGTGGATCATGTAACCACACAGACCAATCACATTGGTTTAATTTCCTCTGCGAAAACATCCACCAAGCAATCACTTGCATATCATAGAGGCGAATAAGGCTTCTCTTATTCCACCATCCCTTGTCACAGAGAAGACCCTTTGCTCACTCTTGTGACTAGTATAGAAGATGACAATCTTGACAAACCCTTCATTACCATACTAGATCCATGTTGTTAAAGCTCCAGCCTGCATCTACACCCTCTTTCATGACACTTTGTTTCTGCTGTATGTGGGCATTGACCACCACACATCCTAGTACACCATCACCTGGAGTGCTCTTGCACTGCAACCACTCAGGATACAAACGAGTATGAGCCTGCCTCCCTCTCAACAAAGTAAAAGGAGAAACATATGGTAGTATGTGGCGAAATTTTCTAACCCCAAAATGTATTCTTCACAAACTCTTCTACATCCAGCCCAGATGACAGTGCTGTCTGAATCCCTTCTTTCACTATTCTGTTCGCCCTCTCCACTAAACCATTCAAGGTTGGGGAGTACAGAGCGACTTTCAGATGATGAACATCATTAAGTTCCAGGAAAGCGCTCATCTTGTGAGATGAAAAGTGCGTTCCATTGTTTGTAACTATTGTTGTGGGTGAGCTCTCCACAGCAATCACTTGCTTCAGAACTTAACAGCATTCCTGGTACTAGGAGCATCACAAAACATGTGATATAGGGCCATATGTATCAAAGGGTTTACCCATTATGTGTCTATGAGAAAATGTGTTCCTACATATGGCCCTAATAACCATTTGGAATGGAAGTCTATAAGAAAAATCAAGTACCTGATGTTGCTAGGCGGAACTTCATATGACCCTGAGAAATCCATCTCAAACTTATTTTTCAGTCCTTCTAGAAAAGTAACAGGATAAAGGGACGTGTCTTTTACTTTCCATTTCTTGTCAGACAACAAACATTCCATACAAGAATGCAGAAAAAACCTAACTAGTGATGCCAATGAAGGTCACCAAAAGTGTAACTTGATTAGTCCACATGTCTTGGTTACACCTACGTGCCCGCAGTGTGCAACCACGATAATGTCTTTCCTTACACCTTTAGGTGGAATGAACAAATCGTGATGCATGATAAAATCATTAAGAACAGACAACTCATCTGGCACCTGAAAGAAGCACTTCAATTCCCCAGACAACATTTTACCTTCCAGTCATAATTCAGCTACAAATTTCCTGACCTGGCGATGCAAAGAGTCCTTCACATAAGCCTCCTGCCAAGTTTATTCATTGATGGGAGCACATTCTTTGCTGGTTACCAGAACGCTATCAGATAAGGACCGAGATTTACCGGCACATGATGTCCTGAGTACTTTGAACATAATCCGGTTGGAACCGTTGGTCATATAGGAACCAAACACAGTTAAACATCTGTGACTGGACTAAATCCTCAAACTTAACTAATGAAACCCTTGGAGGATACCAACTATACCTGAAACAATCGAGTGCTCAGATAAATATACTGACTACTTAATAAGACTCAGGGACTCTGTGCATTTTATCGACTACAAACATAGAAACTGGAATGACTCTCTAATCATGTCCAATTGAAACAATAGTGAAAGTTGAGACAGTGTCCTGATGAAGGCAACCTGCCGAAACGCGCGTACGTCCATCTGATAGAGCAAGATTTCGCATCGCGACTTGCTCGAGTCAAGAACCTCGAAAATCTATTATAATCTTCAATTGTTTGTTTTACTAATTTTATGTATTTTGAATGTGCGTGGGTATCATAGAGATGCTTGCTTATGTGTTCTACTAATACGATTAATTCTTGTTCCTAACATGGCCGCTGCTTGACTTTCCTCTTCTGCGCATGCGTCAGTCACACTCACGTGACTTTGCGTAGAGATAGTTTTGGAGGGAAAGGGTGCGCATGCGTAATCGCCATGAAATGGCAGCTTAATGTGATAATGAATTGAAGCTCGTGCTATTGCTTATCGTGTCGTTATGTGTAGCACTTACCCGTAATTGCATAGTATATTTTTACAATGATGAAACAAAAATATGAAATCATGACATGTAATACATTCATTTATTTCTATGTACTAATTTGTTTTCGCTTACTTTTCATGTATCCTCGGCACTGAGGGGTGATGGGGCTGGGGAGTCCATCTTGGAGGGCACTACTGCGCCGAATCAGTCGATGGTGCGGTGGCATTGAAACCAAGCTAAAGAAGGTTGCTGCCAGAGCCTGCATGGGAAAATGCACCTTCACCCAGCGAGAAAACCTAACTTGTACCCTATTTGTATACATTGTATTTCTTTCCATTGTATTCCCTGCGACTTCTCATGGGAACCCCAATCTTGCTAGGCGGCACCTTAGGATGCAAAATAGGCCTTAGAATAGTCTGTTCTGATTGGTGTGTTAACCAAATCCTACCTTAGGACCAATCGAAATTGGGGATTCTGACACTTTGCAACATTTGGGGGGTGGTACACTGTCCCAAAACAGTATATCTAGCCTAGGTTCACCTAGGGAATTTGTCCGACTTGTCTGAATAGCTGACCTGTCACTGACCCAACGCACTCAATAGGTGACTTGATACAGAGGTGCTGCGGAGCACTCTGTCCGAATTTGACCATAGACTAAGGTTTTACTAAACCTTAAGTGCTGGCGGAGCACTTTGCTGGGGAGTTCGCTAACCCAATCGGGGTTCTGATCGATAGCTGCAGAGAGGGTGGAGCGCAGGCGTTGCTTCCGAACTGCGGGTGCTGGTCGTGTCCTGGTGGTCCTGTCCTGATCCTAATCTGGGTTTCCTGTCCTGTCCTGAGGTGTCCATTCTGCACCTGCTGTCCCATTGATGACTGCTATTCCTTGGGGTATTTCCTGTCCTTAACTGACCCGTGGCCAGGGTTGGTTTTCACACCAGTCTAGGTAAATATCGCTCTGAGTTCTTAAAACTGCACCTTTCTATTTTCTGTCTTTGCTTCAATAAAGACATACCCTTTGCATTTGTTAATTTTCCATGTTTTTCTCTGCAAATCATTGCATCTCATTAAAGTCATTTACAGTTTGCATTTCATAGCGTGTTCCTATGTTCCCCTGACTTTTTCAGTATAAATCTTTCCATACTGTTTATGAATTAAATATGTTTTACAAATTTCTCTTAAATACTGAATTGAAGTAATAACGTTAGCAGTATAGCATGTTGCACTTTTCTACCCTTTGCTAGATGTATAGGTTTCCCAGTGTCTTTTCTCTCGAAATATGACCTAATGATAAAATCCTAAAACGTGCATAAAATTCCTAGCATTTAGTACCCTCCCTCGAATTTCATTTCCGTTATTTCGGGATTTTCCCTCATTATAGGGTTAGATGGTTAAATGTAAATGTAAATGTAAATGTAGTTGAGCTTATATAGCGCACAGCTACCCACAGGGGGTTTCCCGGCGCTTGCTTAGGGAACCCGTCCTGATATTCCCCCGTGAGATAGCAGGGTATCCACAAGGTGAAAGTCAGGCATCCCGCCGCGAGGGGCCGTTGTGGAGATTAAGCAAGCTATTGCCCAGAGTCGCAGAGTGTGAACCCGTGAGTCGAGGAGGCACCGGGGCGAGAATTATCAAGTCAGTGGAATTTTTAGCCCAAGACCCGCCGAGGCGGGGAATTGAACCCTGGTCCAGGACTGATCTCAGCTTCCGGGTCTGCTGCCTCTAACCCCTGAGCCACACTTCTCCACCTGGTTACCTGTATACTCTTCCTATATGGTTATGTGCTCTTCGTTATTCTGATTATAGATTGCCTCATTACTATAAACTGTATGATTGCAGAATCTGAAATCTAAGATAAACCTTTAAAACTTCTCAGTTTGTCCGTGGTCATTTCATGAAATAAAGTACAAAAAGTTGGGGTTTGTATCTTGCTGCCTTTCCTTTTACAGCTAGCTCCCTGACCCATCGTGGTCATAGGTACCCATAACGGTGGATGGTAAGTTGGGTACACTGGAAATAATCGAAAGGGAACTCACAATTATTGGTAGTAGATTGTGTGGTCATCTGATCAATGTATATGATAAAGTAAAGTATATGGGCCCGAAGCCAGAAGTGGCGAAATTATTGGTCGGGTGACCTGCGATCTCTAGCAGTAATTTTCTGGTAGCATCGAGGATGGTTAGGGAATAGCTAAAGGTTAGGTAGGACTAGTTAGTCTAGCTAAGTCGGATGCTGCTATAAGAGTAGGCGCTTCAAGGGAATTGATCACTCACTTGAAAATTGTTTACTTTGAAAAATTATGAAATGTTTTAAAATTGTTATACTTGTTATTATACTGGTATATGTATTAATTCATTCGTACGTAAAACGTCTTGTATGTTGTTAAGGAATCCCCGGGGAATTGAATAGCGAGTGGTGAATAAAATCCACTTGCTTTGAGGTCATTTGCTCTAAGGAAAGTTGGTGCAGGTTAGGCAGAACTGGAAGCACTAACTAGGGTTTTTTCTGAATGTATGATTGAATAAATGTTAGTAACGAGGTTCATTGGCAAAATTCCTACTGTGGCATAACCTAGTGAGGGTCACACCGGAAGAGTAGCAGGTTCATCGGAGCTTGAGTGAAAGCAAAAGGGCTCGCTGGTGAAACTTTAGACTTGGATATATCCCAGAAAAGTGGATGAGTCTAGGGGAGTAGCAGGTGCCCCAATGCTAGTGTGAAGGGTAGGCAGAAGAGATCTACCCGTAGAGTGTGAAAAGTAAATGGAAGTAGTTTACTTGCAGTGAAAAAAATTCTTTCCTGTCTAGACACTTGAGCACAGTGGCGAATGTGTATTCGTTGTTAAATAACCTAGCACTGAACACTTTAGAAAGAAAGAAAGTTTCCGTTACCTTGTGAAGGAGGGAGTCAGTCGCGAAGCTGCTCTGACGTCACTCCGTGCCGCGCTGGGATTGGTAGGCGTAGCGAGCTGGTAGCGGAGCTGAAATTGTAAAGGAGGGGTGAGCGCCGAAGCGTGAGAACTGTCTCGCGAAAGGCCGCGCACCCATTGGTCGAAATATTTGAACTCGTGCATTTCATTGGTCGCACGAAAATAAAAGACGCACTCGGATTGGAAGTGATTTGTAAACAAATCACTCGTAAAAATCGTATGTGGCATTCGTATAGACCGCATACCAGACCTGATCCACGGCATATGGGATTTGCGGACGATCAGTGGAAAGGCGTTAAAAACGACATTATGTACGGAAATAAGAGAAAAGTGTCTCTTGTAAACAAAGTGAAGAATTATTTCAAAAAGGACAAGCCGATTAAAACTAGAGAAGGTGTTGTGATTCCACCACCAAATACTCCCGCATCTTTCATGATGTTCGATAAAGGGTATAACACATGTGTATGGTTGGAAAATTGGGCAGAATACACGAAAGATGACAGAGTATTGGCTTTTCCGTTAGATGGAACATTTAACAGCAGAATTCTATTCAATTTGAGAACCCGAATGAATGATTTACATCCCAGACCTAGATTAACGCAGTATGAAGCCCTAGAGGAATGGGAAATCGAGGCTTTCGAAAGGGATAAGCCACGGATGGATAAAGGGTTAACTAAATTTTATCCAAAATTGAAGCAGGAAGCACGAGCTAAAAAGATGAAACAGTGGAGGCAGAACATGATAGTGGAAGGATTGTTTCCCATGATGCCAGCAGATGATCCTTCTGGGGGGAAGAAACGGTTGGAAAAATCTAAACATTGGGTACCCATCGGAGAGTCGGATGATGAATTATTAGATGACATGTGTATGAGAAGTCCGCCTCCTTATAATGAAGGACACCGACCTTCAAGTGCGGGAGATATTTCCCGAAGACCTCCACCACAAGAAGAAATCAGGTCCGCAAGCATAGGAGGGGGGTTCCAAATTCCTCCCTATATTGAGAGTTTAGGACCAGTGGATACCAGAAACATTTACCCCAGAATGTCAGCTAGTGGGGAGACAGGATATTCCCGTGAAGGAGATTTTTGTTCTCGACCTCCCTACGGAGGCGAGATGAGACCCTCAAGTTCAGGAATGCCGTTATTACAGCCACAGTATGAGGAAGAACGAAGATCCCTAGGTACAGGAAGTTTGTTCCCAAGACCAAATTATGGTGAAGGACCTAGTGAGACTCATCCCACTGCCCCAAGTTATGCTCCCACACTGACCCCGCAGGTGTTACATGACAAATCCATAGAGAGATTACTGGAAGAAAAGGAGCGGGAGGTTCTAGCAAAACAGAGAGCTGAGATCATTCAGAAAATGTCCCAGTTAAATACCAGTCCTGAAGCATTGACAATCCCAGTAACAATCGGACCCGTGGTTCCATTGTACGGGGATCGGCATGAAAGTCCAAAACCTCCAGTCATTACTCCCGTCATAGCACAGCCCAGACCAGAACCCTTAATTATAGATGAACAGACAAGTGAGTGTGAATCTGAAGTCTCACTAATGGATCTACCCCATAGAAATACAGGGAAAAGGATGCAGAAAAGGCATAACCCTTTCAATGCGAGGGAGATTCAAATGGAATCGACTTCAGGTACTAGAAGCGTTACTTTGGTTACACCTGAGGAAATTGAAAGATGGAGTCAAGAATTAGAGAAACAAACTTCGCCAACGAAACCTTTAGACCTCTACAAACTGAGAGTAGAAATAGAAGAATTAATGGCAGGAAATGTAGGATTAGACAGATTAAATACCTACTCTGAAGAAGAGCTGTTGTTTATGTGCAAAAGTCTTACCCGCAATGTCCGAGTACTTCATGAAAAATTGACAGATACTGCTGCTAGTATGGGAATCGACATTTCAAAATCGAAACCCTTGCAGAAACCATACCGAGCAGAATTTTCAGACAGAGATTTGGAAAACCTGACTGTGTCAGGGAAAAAGGCGCAGGTCAAGGAACTATTGACAGTGTTACAGAAATGGGGAGATATAGAAAGGTGGAAAGCCAGGTGGGCCCGAAAGAAAGATGAGGCCAGGTCTAAGCAAGTAACTCCCGAATTTGTCCTAAAGGAAGCAGACAAACCAGAACAGTTATGCCCTATGCGCGAAGTGCCAGGAGGAAAATATGTACATGTTCCATGGTCCCGACAGGATATTGTGTCCTTTACCAATGACTTCCCAAAATTACGAGAAAAGCCAGTCGATTGGTACCGGCAGGTAGAAAGATTCGTAAAAGTGCAGAAATGCCTATGGAAAGACCTGGATGGTTTCTTCGACATAGTGGTCCCTGTAGATCTGTGGACTGAGTGTAAGATAGCCATAGCCTGGCCTAGTGAGGAATACTCGAGAGACGAAAAACAGGGGAACCATCGAAGGAAGTGATGAGGAAGTATGAACAAGTAATTCAACATTTGAAATTAAAAGTGCCTGCAAAGGAAACTGATTGGACCAAGATAGATAGAACCACGCAGGAAAGGGACGAGACGGTGCACACCTTTTATGAAAGGCTGTTGCAGGTATTTAAGACATACAGTGGTATAGATAACATCGAGATGAAGGACATGACCCACTTCATTTACAGGTTTGTAAACGGTTTAAGACCAGAAATTTGTCAGTGGATAAAGGATAATAAAATCTGTTGGCATACCAAAAAGATGGATGAGGTCCTACGGTACGCAAAGTACTGTGAGGACGAAATGGCAGAAAAGAAAAAGGCCCTGAAGGAGAAGGTGATGTGGGCTCAAGTAAAGCTCGCAGAACAGCAGGAAAAGCAATTGAGTAAGAGAAACAAAACTACTCAGAACCAAGGCCCTGGGGGTGGGGGTGGAGGAAAACCCCGAGCTAAAATGAGTAGAGAGGAAGCGAAAAAGAAATTTCCCTGCCATCAGTGCGGAGAAATTGGACATTGGAGAGACGAGTGTCCCTATTTACAGTCTGATAATGCCCAAACACCTGATTTAATTCCACAGACGCAGAATGAAAAACAAAGAAAGACCCAGCAGCAGGTAAAAACGATTCAAGTGCCCCGAGCGCCAAAACCTATTTTTAAAGGGAAGTCACCACAGGGTGATGATGTAGAAATCTGGGGAGGCAATGAGGATAGAAATACAGCAACTTCGCAGTATTTGTTGAACGACACCTTTTTCTGTGATGACCAGTACTGACGGGGCCTGAGAGGGGAGGACGAGGAGTGCGTACTTGGCGCCTCTTTGCCGGTAGACCAGTCAGGGCCATACATTGAAGGAAAGGTTGATGGAAATGATGTCACCTTTCTATTGGACACTGGTGCTACCCGTTCTACTGTAAGAACAGTGGACGTTCCAAACCTACCCCTCTCGGGAGAAGCAATCCAAGTAGTAGGAGTATCTAATCAATTGATTAGTACACCTGTTACCGAACCCATGGAGATCTCCATTGGAAATTTTAAACAAATGCACAGATTTGTTGTCTGTGATACCAGTCCGGTAAATTTACTGGGACGTGATTTGCTGTGCAAAATGAATTGTACCATCTTTTGCACACCAAAGGGCGTCGAAATTCAAACCCCAGATGAAGACGGTATCTACAAGCTAATGTTAATTAGACCTGACTCAGAAATAAAACGAATGACTATACAGGACTTACCTGAAGAACTCCAGCAGACAGTGAAACAAGAAGTGTGGTACTTTACAGGAAAGGATGTGGGATTAATGAAAAACATAGACCCCATACAAATAGCCATGAGGGAAAATGCAATATACCCCAATACCAAGCCTTACAGAATGAGTGCAGAAGTGAGAGCAGGTGTTGCCATTGAAATACAGAAATTGCTAGAAGCAAACATCATACAGGAAGTAATGAGTAGCCCGTGCAACTCACCCATTATGGGCATAAAAAAGCCTAATGGCAAGTACAGAGTAGTGCAGGACCTGAGAAAGGTAAACAAGATAGTGGTCCCTTGCTGCCCTATTGTCCCGAACCCAGCAGTGATTCTGTATCAGATCCCCTGGGATGCTGAATGGTTCGCTGTGATAGACCTATGTCATGCTTTCTTTTCGATCCCATTGCATCCAGACAGCAAATTTCTTTTCTCATCTGCTTTCAACAGTAACGTGTATGTCTGGAACAGGGTCCCCCAGGGGTACACAGAAAGCCTCTCTATCTTTAATCAGATCTTGAAAAAATGCCTTGAAACTTTAGTCTTACCTGGAAAATCTGTTTTGGTACAGTACATTGACGACCTATTGGTGGCGTCTAAAAGCCATAGGGATTGCGTGGTTGACACCATTGCCCTACTGAATCACCTGAGTGAAAAGGGACATAAAGTGGCCCCTGAGAAATTACAGTTCTGTTCGAAATCAGTGAAATATCTGGGACACCAGATAGAAAAAGGTATCAGAAAAGTCACCTCAGAGAGAGTCAGAATAATTCAAAATATGCAGTTACCCCGTACTCAGAAAGAAATCAGAATGTTCCTCGGAGTTGTAGGTTACTGCAGGCAATGGATTGTGGGATTCGCAGTCCTTGCAAAGCCTTTGATACAAATGACAAAGAAAGGAGCAAAGGACCCAGTTGAATGGAATGACGAGAGCTTAACAGCTTTCACACAGTTGCGAAATTGCCTGTGTACAGCCCCTGCTCTGGGAATGCCTGACTACTCCAAGGAGTTTGGCTTATTCTGTGACACTCGTGACAATTGTGCATTGTCAGTCCTGACTCAGGAGCATGGTTTGACCAGAAGGCCTGTGGCATATTTTTCTGCCACTTTGGATCCAGTGGCTGCTGGACTACCTGGATGTCTAAAAGCAGTAGCTGCAACTTGCACCAGTTTAGAACAAAGTGAGTCAATTATTATGGGACATCCTGTAACTGTGTATGTTCCACATGCAGTTGTGATCCTATTGACTCGTACAAAAACTCAGTATCTCACCCCTAGTCGGCTGACTAAATATGAGAGGATTCTCATGGGTGCCGCAAATATAGTTATTACCCGATGTAACATTTTAAACCCTGCCACTCTACTCCCTGACTCAATGGTAATGGAAGATAAGGGAGATAATGAGCATGACTGCATTGACCTGACAGAGTTTAGTACTAAACCCCGCCCAGACATTAAAGAAACTCCTTTGCCTGTACATGATGAGGAATGGTTCGTGGATGGTTCATGCCTAAGGCATGAACTCGGAGGCCTAAGTGCTGCCTATGCTGTGGTCACGTTAAACAAAATTGAAGAAGCATCTTATCTATTTGGAGTAAAGTCTGCACAAGTAGCCGAATTGATCGCCCTGATAAGAGCTTGCAAATTGGGAAAAGACAAGAGAGTAACAGTGTATACTGATAGTCAGTACTGTTACGGGGTTGTGCATGACTTTGGCCAATTATGGCTACAAAGAGAATTCCTGACTTCCTCAGGTACCCCCATTCAGAATGGAAAAGTTGTCCAAGACCTTTTAGAGGCAATCCAATTACCAAAAGAATTGGCAGTGGTCAAATGTGTTGCTCATAAGAAGGGCCTTGACCCTGTATCTTTGGGAAATGATTTTGCTGATCGGGTGGCAAAACAATGTGCTATGGAACAAATGAGAATAAATCCCAGGCGGGGTGGGGTTGGAAACAGCTGCCAACTTAGAATGTTTGAAGAAGTGCCTACATGGGATGAAGTGAGAGAATGGCAGCATGTGACACCCTGGGAAGAGAAAGAGAAGTGGAAAGAACAAGGTTGTAAACCGAGACGTGAGGATGGTGTCATTGTGGGCCCAAATGGTATGCCTGTGTTACCCAGACACCTGCTTGCCCCAATGGCTCGATTGATACATGAGGGATCACACATTGGGAGGGACGCCATGGTTCTGGTATTTCAACAGACTTGGTACAACAAGAAATTCAGGAAAGTAGCAGAATCTCTCTGCCAGAGGTGCTTGACCTGTCAGCAGTTCAACGCTGGCAAAAGAACAGTAGTTGAACTGATGAAAATTGGGAGATCGGGGGGTCCTTTTGTAAGAATACAAATTGATTTCATTACCATGCCTCGTTGTGAGGGAAAAAGGTATGTCCTTGTCATTGTCTGCCTATTTTCAAAGTGGGTGGAAGCTTACCCTGCCACACAGAATGACGCCATAACAGTAGCTAAGCTCCTACTAAAAGAATTGATACCTAGATTCGGGGTTCCAGTCTTTATTGACTCAGATAGAGGCGGACATTTTCAGAATGAAATTTTGGCCCAGCTTTGCAAAGCATTCGGGATCACACAAAAGCTGCACTGTGCATATCATCCAGAGGCTTCTGGAGTGGTACAACAAATAAATGGCACTATAAAAAATAGATTGGCAAAAATGTGTGATTCTACTGGCTTGAACTGGATAAATGCCTTGCCTCTTGTTCTGATGGGACTCAGAAGCATTCCAGATCGAAGAACAGGCCTGAGCCCCCATGAGATATTGATGGGAAGAGTGATGAGACAAGCGTGGGTACCAGGATACAAACTGTTAAGCATTTCTGATGATTTGGTACTTGAATACTGCAAGCAACTGGGTGACCAAGTGCGTTCTATCTCTCGCCAGATTGGGGCAGACGCCGTCGCCAACCCGACAACCCCAGTTCACAAATTGGTTCCTGGTGACTGGGTTAAGATAAAGAAGCATACTCGTTCGAGTTGCCTTGAGCCAAGGTGGGGGAAAAGGCGCCAAGTAATCCTGGTAACAACAACAGCTGTGAAGTGCGCAGGCGTTCCCAAGTGGATCCATGCCAGCCATACCCAGAAGGTGATACCTGACGAGGAACCTGGAGCCGAAGGTCGTTCAGCTGAGGGGTCTACAGACGTTGGTCCTGAAGTAACTGATATCAACCGGCCGAGCACCAGTCCCGTTGAAGGTCCAATAGGCGTTGGTCCAGAGGTAGCTGATGACGTATGGCCAAGCACTAGTACTGCTGAGGATCCCACAGATGTTGGTCCGGAAGTAGCTGATGACGAGCTGCCGAGGATTTGGCCAGAAGATTGGATACCCATAATCGACCTTCCTGGAGACCCACTCAGAACAAGAGAGCGAATAAGAGAAGACAGAGAGTGGAATAGAGAGGTCGAGCAAGGCACAGGCGAAGACCCTCAGATCATTGAGATTCACATCAAAACTGAGGACGAAGAAGAAGGTCAGACAGGGACAGAACAAGTGATCGATACTCCTCCACTGACTCCTGATATCGAAAAGGGACAGACTAGACATAGTGTAATAGTTCGAGCAGAAGAAAATCAAGGGATCGAAGTGCTCAAGCAGGATCAGGCAGAACTAGGAGAACATGTTCAGGACTTAGAAACAGAGACATTTGAAAGCAAAACGCAAAATATACCTGAACAAGGCCAGCTTAGTAACCAGGCAGAAGAAATAGATACAAGACCTGGGACTAGTCAGACAGAGAGGGAAAAGACAGAAATTGAAGTGCCACAAACAAGTGAAAATAAAAGGACATTAGAAGAAAGCCAAATAACAGTGCCAGCTAAAAGACTCAAGAAAAAGAAGCACATTGAGCCAAGGTATATTAAGAGACTAAAATTAAGAATAAAAACAGTCCAAGAGAAACTTGCAGATATAAGAAGAAGTCCCCGAATTGCAGAAATACCTGAAGATAGCTCCAAGAGAAGGAGTGAGCGAATAAAAAGACAAAACGAAAAATACCAGGATCCGGAGTGGACCTACTTAATCTTGGAAAACTTTGAGGATCTTGATATTACTGACGAAAGCGACGGAGAACAGATTACTGATTACTCTGCAGAGGAAGAGGAAGAACCGCCGTGAAATTGCTCAGCATAAAAATACCTGGGCAAAGCCACAAAGAGGGGTTGAAATTTTCTTCTGAGCCAAAATGTCTGATTCAAACGTGAGTGGTAGACCTAGCCGCAGTTGTTGCAAAACATGCTGCAAGGTGTGTATATGTAGTATAGTTATAGTTATATTAATTTGGATAGGATTAACAGTTTTCATTCCTTTTATGGTAAGCAAAAATACTAATATTGACCCTACCCAGACTACTGACACTGAAGAACTGACAACACGAAGTGTAGAAAGACGTGAAAATAAATAAAATTGATACTTGTATAGCGCACTACTCACCCGCAAGGGTCTCAAGGCGCTTGTACGAATACCGCTGTGGAACCCATCCTGGCTTTCCCTGTGAGGTGTCCACTCCTGGGCACCCCCAAGGTGGAGGCCAGGCATCCAGGAAAAAGCACTCAGACAGACAAAACGAGACTTAGAAGCATCAGATGAGGAAGGACTACATTACCACGGAGTTAGAAACCAGACTCATTTAAATGTTTTCGCAAACCTGTTAGTGCATTATGTAGAAACTATGGAAATAGAAGATTGCTATGTCTGCATGAAGCTACCTACTTCTGTGGCTGAAGGCGTGACATATCATCACCTACCTCTGACCTATGGAATCTCCTGTAGTATTTTAGCAAGCTTATTTTACAAAAGAGGACCGTTACAGTACTATTACTCTAACAATGACGTGATTTTTTCTGAACTTCCCATACGAGGAAATCTGAATCCTGTACATACCAAAAGTGACGTTACACGTTATATGGGAGAATACTTTCTGACTATAGGTACAATAGATTTAAATGAAGCACACAGAGACAACTTGACCTGTTCATTACATGAACAAGAAAAGATATTTTTAAACATGGCAGAGAAAAGAAGGGAGAGTTTCCAAAGAAAGGCAAATGACAAAAGGCAGAAAACACCTAAATGGGCTGAGAACATGGAAAGCACCTCAAATGGCGGGGCAGGGCCTGCTTTGTTGCTGGATTTCGAAAAGAAAGGGAAACTCTGTCTTCATCGCGAGAAGACTAGTTATTATAATAACATTTTCATTGGTTCCAGTCAATGTGAGCACAATTACAAGGTAATTGGAGGTTGGGGATTCAAAAATGGGTCAGAGCCTGTGTTTCCTGGAATTTATTATATAAGCGGAGACAAGGCTTATTTCAAATTGCCGGATCACTGGTATGGAAGCTGCTACTTTGGCATTGTTTTCCCGAGAATATACCATGTGAATGAAATTGCTGGAAGCAGTGAAAACACTAATGGCTTAGTGCGTAGCAAAAGAGAAAGCGTAGGTGAAATAATGGGTAGTATTTTTAGTGCACTGATACCTGGAGTGGGAGTGGTTCTGAACACTCACAGAATTTGCAAATTGTCCACAATAGTGGATGTGTTGTCTACTGACACGGCTCATGGATTTCCGCTGGTCAATACCGAAATGGTTGCGATCAGATCAATGGTTTTGCAGAACAGACTTGCTCTTGACACCTTATTAGCAAAAGAGGGCGGAGTCTGCCGGATGCTGAAGGCGCAACATTGTTGCACTTACATTCCGGACAAAAGCGTACAGCTCAAAAGATATGTGAAAAACATTACTAATTTGGAAAAGGAATTCAAACCACTCGAGGTTGACAGTGCCTGGAAGAGACTGGTTGATGGTCTCTCCAATGTAGGTCATTGGTTTGCTAGTTTAGGTAAAAGCTTATTACTTAAGGTACTGATGCCAATTGGAGTGATAGGTCTTATCCTATTTCTCATATTCGTCTGTTGCAAATGTCGCAAACACACAAAGAAATACCAAGTGAATGCGAGAGGAGTGAAACGGAGTGCGGATGAACTTGAATTGGAAGAAATGAATAATCAGATTTATAAAAAGGTGAAAAATTCTCACCCTACCAAAACTGAGAAAGAAAAACTGAATCGCCTGTTGGAAGAGATAGAAATGTACAAGGTCTGAAAGAAAGTTGGCATCTGGTTCCATTTTTTGTGATGATAGTAAATATCATCAAAGAGGGGATTGATAGAGCAAGATTTCGCATCGCGACTTGCTCGAGTCAAGAACCTCGAAAATCTATTATAATCTCGTAACTTCAATTGTTTGTTTTACTAATTTTATGTATTTTGAATGTGCGTGGGTATCATAGAGATGCTTGCTTATGTGTTCTACTAATACGATTAATTCTTGTTCCTAACATGGCCGCTGCTTGACTTTCCTCTTCTGCGCATGCGTCAGTCACACTCACGTGACTTTGCGTAGAGATAGTTTTGGAGGGAAAGGGTCCGCATGCGTAATCGCCATGAAATGGCAGCTTAATGTGATAATGAATTGAAGCTCGTGCTATTGCTTATCGTGTCGTTATGTGTAGCACTTACCCGTAATTGCATAGTATATTTTTACAATGATGAAACAAAAATATGAAATCATGACATGTAATACATTCATTTATTTCTATGTACTAATTTGTTTTCGCTTACTTTTCATGTATCCTCGGCACTGAGGGGTGATGGGGCTGGGGAGTCCATCTTGGAGGGCACTACTGCGCCGAATCAGTCGATGGTGCGGTGGCATTGAAACCAAGCCAAAGAAGGTTGCTGCCAGAGCCTGCATGGGAAAATGCACCTTCACCCAGCGAGAAAACCTAACTTGTACCCTATTTGTATGCATTGTATTTCTTTCCATTGTATTCCCTGCGACTTCTCGTGGGAACCCCAATCTTGCTAGGCGGCACCTTAGGATGCAAAATAGGCCTTAGAATAGTCTGTTCTGATTGGTGTGTTAACCAAATCCTACCTTAGGACCAATCGAAATTGGGGATTCTGACACTTTGCAACATTTGGGGGGTGGTACACTGTCCCAAAACAGTATATCTAGCCTAGGGAATTTGTCCGACTTGTCTGAATAGCTGACCTGTCACTGACCCAACGCACTCAATAGGTGACTTGATACAGAGGTGCTGCGGAGCACTCTGTCCGAATTTGACCATAGACTAAGGTTTTACTAAACCTTAAGTGCTGGCGGAGCACTTTGCTGGGGAGTTCGCTAACCCAATCGGGGTTCTGATCGATAGCTGCAGAGAGGGTGGAGCGCAGGTGTTGCTTCCGAACTGCGGGTGCTGGTCGTGTCCTGGTGGTCCTGTCCTGATCCTAATCTGGGTTTCCTGTCCTGTCCTGAGGTGTCCATTCTGCACCTGCTGTCCCATTGATGACTGCTATTCCTTGGGGTATTTCCTGTCCTTAACTGACCCGTGGCCAGGGTTGGTTTTCACACCAGTCTAGGTAAATATCGCTCTGAGTTCTTAAAACTGCACCTTTCTATTTTCTGTCTTTGCTTCAATAAAGACATACCCTTTGCATATGTTAATTTTCCATGTTTTTCTCTGCAAATCATTGCATCTCATTAAAGTCATTTACAGTTTGCATTTCATAGCGTGTTCCTATGTTCCCCTGCCTTTTTCAGTATAAATCTTTCCATACTGTTTATGAATTAAATATGTTTTACAAATTTCTCTTAAATACTGAATTGAAGTAATAACGTTAGCAGTATAGCATGTTGCACTTTTCTACCCTTCGCTAGATGTATAGGTTTCCCAGTGTCTTTTCTCTCGAAATATGACCTAATGATAAAATCCTAAAACGTGCATAACATTCCTAGCATTTAGTACCCTCCCTCGAATTTCATTTCCGTTATTTCGGGATTTTCCCTCATTATAGGGTTAGATGGTTACCTGTATACTCTTCCTATATGGTTATGTGCTCTTCGTTATTCTGCTTATAGATTGCCTCATTACTATAAACTGTATGATTGCAGAATCTGAAATCTAAGATAAACCTTTAAAACTTCTCAGTTTGTCCGTGGTCATTTCATGAAATAAAGTACAAAAAGTTGGGGTTTGTATCTTGCTGCCTTTCCTTTTACAGCTAGCTCCCTGACCCATCGTGGTCATAGGTACCCATAACGGTGGATGGTAAGTTGGGTACACTGGAAATAATCGAAAGGGAACTCACAATTATTGGTAGTAGATTGTGTGGTCATCTGATCAATGTATATGATAAAGTAAAGTATATGGGCCCGAAGCCAGAAGTGGCGAAATTATTGGTCGGGTGACCCGCGATCTCTAGCACATCTACCTGCCGACCCTCTTTTCTGTCCATATTAATCTGGACCTTGTTGGAAATATAAGAGAAATGATATTGTACAATTTGAGAACAGTATCATGATTGTTCTAACCTTTAACTCATGTGATTACGTTTTATATGTTGTTGATGCATTGTGATTATAAAATATACATAATTATATATTTTTGATATTTGGAAAGAAAAAATTATAAAATAAGATGCAAAACAAAATAAAAAAAATATTTTTGATAATAATCAGGCACTATGTCGTTTGATCAGGTGTGAGATGTCCTGATACAATTTCATATATTCATGCTTGTTATTAGCTGGTCCTTTTTCCCTCTATAGGGAGCACATTTTTCTACAGCATCCACTGCAGCCACCACACACACTGTGTCTTCCATCTCACCTGAGTCCTCCTCACACACTGCCATGCGTGACAGGCAATCTGATCTGAGTTTCTTTCCATCTGGTAAATGCTGAATGCTGAAATGATACTCCTGCGACTTGGAATAACAGACATACTAGTCTAGCAGAGGCTTTACCCAATCTACTGCCAGTTAGGATATGCACAAGAGGTTTGTGATCGATGAAAACTTCAAATTCATGGCCCCACACATAAGTACTAAATTTGTCGATGGCCCAGAATCAGTCCAGAGCCTAACTTTCAATAGTACCATGGTGTGTTTCTGCAGTCCTCAGCACTCTAAACGTAAAAGCTACAGTGTGTTCCTTGCCTGAGACCCACTGACCAAGCACAGCTCCCAATGCAGTCAAACTAGCATCCACATTAATAAAACATTTGCAACTTTTCTGAAAAGGACATTACACTGGGACCCCCACAATCAGATCCTTAGCGCTCTCAAAAATCAACGACAGCTCCACAGACCATGCAAACCTTGCCCCCTCTCTAAACAGAGCACGTAAACCTTTCTACTACTTGTGCATAACCATGAACAAAGTGGGCATAATACTCTGCTGGACCCAGGAAAGATCGCAGTGCATCCCTGTTTCTCAGAAGAACAGCTTCTTGAATGGCCCTAATCGGGAACATTTGGGTTTAATGGCCTCAGGTGAAATCATTTGCCCCAAGTACTCTAGTTGTTATATACCAAAGCTGCACTTGCTTTACGAATAGTTATACCTGCTTTGGCCAACACAGACAATACCTTGAGTAGTGATGCACCTCCCAATCTTCAGCAAATACCAAAATATCATCTTGGTAGGCCTGTACCCCAGGATGCCATCCAACAGATTGTCCCTTAATTTCTGAAAGACACTATTTGCAGAAGCTAGCTCAAAGGGCAATTTGAGGTACTTGAACACCCCGAATGAGATGAAAAAGGTTGTGAACTCCTGTGAGTCAGCTTTGAGCAGACTGTGGTGATAAGCTGAGTGCAAGTCTATGATGTAAAAACACTTTGTTCCCCTTAACTTGGCAAGTAACTCATGTATTTTGGGGAGAGGGTTGCAATCAACCAACATGTACTTATTCAAGGAGTGCAAGTTAGCACAAAGCCTGACCTCTCCAGTATTTTTCTTTGCCATCACAATGGGGGAATCCAACTTGAAGAGGCACAGGTCGCTATCACCCCCTCAGAACGCAAATGCTTTAGAACAGACAAGCTCATTTCTCGCATTTAGTGGAAGTGGACGCTTCTTATGGATAACAGGTTGAGCATCAGACTTTAGGTCAATATGATGTTTAAAGTCTCTTACCAACCATAACTTGTCCGAAAACAACTCTGAAAATTGCTTCAGAAGGGTTTCAACCTCAAAAGCACCTGGGCTAACCTCCAAACATGAAGGTCTTCCTTCTGGTAGTCAGCAGGAATGTCACCAAAAACGATGGAGTTTTCAGTCACCGGCACCAGGTAAAGACCCATTTTTGCTAGATCCTGACAACCAATAATGTTGCACCCTTTAACCACTACAGATATTTTGGTGACTATATGTCTACCCAAGCATGCAAGACTTGAGAGAAAATACCCCACCATGTCTATGTCCGAGTCTCTGAAGCCTTTAGTACTTACATCAGTTTGCTGAAGTTTGATGTTGCCACCCCACTTATCAAGGAACAAGATTTCTGACAAAAAAGGGATGGTTGAACCTGAATTGGCCATGATTGGAATTTGGACACCCTCAATTACTGCAGTGCTCCATGGCTCTTTGACTCTGTTCGCCACTAGTATGACATTACACTCCGTAGTCAATATGACTTAGTCCAGTTTCTCAGTACACACCTATAGCAACACAAGTTTCCTTTTTTAAAAGGTTGTTTACCACTCTTGTTTGCATTCAGAATGCAAACAGAATCTGTTAAATCCTCTCCCTCCTTTAAAGCATTTACATTGGGCTCACTATGACTTGCCTTGCTCAAAACCATTGAACGTTCAATGCTCTTTGCAATGTCAATGGTTTCCACTAATGTAGGCTTCCTGCAGCTGAGGAGCTGTTTTTGATTTTTTTTTAGAAATGTATGCAAACACAAATTGATCCCTATTGTATATGTCGGTATTAGTCTCAAACTCACAGGTAGATGCCAAAACCCTCCAGGTCAAAATATACTATTTGACGCTTTGATCCACATGCTGCCTCCTCATGAAGAAATTATGCCTTTCAAGCATAATGCTCGGCTCCTCTTCCTACTGTTTACACATGCTTGCCAACACCTCATTATAACGGTCCCACAACTTGCTGTCACTAGAGTTCTCCTGCGGTGGCATAACAAACGGGAGGTTTTAAAAAACTTGCTGTGCCACCAGACCCATACAACTATAAAAAATTGCTTCTTTGCATTCGGGTGAATCCTTAACCGTATCTATGGCCACCAGATCGTTTTCTAAGATGTTCCCCCAGTAAGGCCATTTGATACTAGGTTTACCTGGCAGCTGAAGAAAGGGAGTTGGTAGCATAAACTGCCGAGCAGTGGCCATCACAATACGCCAAAATACGCAACTTAGTTGAGATGACAGTTAACTGAACAAAATCAGCCTGTGAGGATACGTATTGAAGAGAATAAAAATGATGAAAAGTGACAAGTAAATACAACAGTGATTAAAAAAAAATGCAAGCCTAAATTCACAGGTGTGCCTGTCACCTTGCGTGTGCAGGCAAACAAACCAACTCCTACTAACACTGATGAAAAACTTTTAATATGAGCCTTGAGGTTTGCCTGTCACCATGCATGTGCAGGCAAACAACATTTTGCTCAAATTCGTGGTTTGAAATCTTACATGAATATGAGCCAAGCTGTGTCTGTCACCGTGAACACAGGTGAGGCATACACACAAGTTGGACAGGTAATCTTCAAGGCTGTAGTGAAGCTGCCGCAGCACTGGGGTAGCTAGAAGCTCCGGGTGGCACGATTGACCAAATGACAGCAAGAGAATACAAAGCGCTACAAGCGGACGTTGGGCCTAGTAAAATGCCCAATCCAAGATGGACGCTGGGACATTACTTGCATACTGATGTCATGCAGGGCTAGGCTGGGACTAGGAAATGCAAAAGCTAAGATGGCCGCCAAGACGTTACTTGCGTGCCAACGTCATGCAGAGTCAGGCACTGAGCAGCCTGCACCTCAAACTCAGGAAAGTGCGCATCACTGACATAACACCCAGCAATGCAATTACCCCAAGAGGTCCCACCAGACATGCGAATGCTACTCACAGCTTGCCGACACCTCTCAGAAACGCCACCTCTCACAAACTGGCCAGGACCTCACGGACAATAAGGCTGTGGGACGTCACGAACAAAGAGGCCCAGACGATGAAGAGAAACAAGGGTGGGTGTGTCGTGTTAGAATCCACTTGTCGCAAAGTTGAAGGGATGCATTTTGTAGCTAGGTAAAGTTTAATTCATATTACAGCATCTACAACCAGGAGTGTCTGCCTCCCTCTAGCGCCTTGAGACCCTCTGGGTGAGTAGTGCGCTATATAAATGCCCGAACTTGAACTTGAACTATCTGTGTGGTCCATCAGTAACTGACTAAGCGTTGCAGTCAACCCCGCAGATGCCATTCTACCCCAGAACCAGAATGCTTAGTAAACATAAACAAGGTGACTTTCTGCACAAGATTGCACAAGGGCATACAATGCTGTGCCTCACCAGGATGCTCCATACTACACTGTGTAGGGTTCTGCATTTCTCGACTTTGGATCAAGAGACACCCTTGATCAGAACCTGCGCAGCTCTTCCAAGCTCTGTGACATTCTGTGTCGGATCCAGTGAAACCTTCCGTTAGGCAGGGAGAAGTACACTTTGACTCCAGCCAGAGGTCCAGGACCTTGAGGAAAGGAAAGGGCAGGGCTAGACCTCACTCCTACAGAGGTCAACAGACGGGACTAGGTTAGGTACAATTGGGTCTGGTCAGCTGGAAAATAGAAAAGGCCTCTGGAAGCATTTTGCCTCTCTGTAGCTCACCCAGGAGGTCAGCTAACTCACCCTTGGAGTCACTTCTGGGGTCCTGAGTTCAAGACAGTTAGATTTAAACTTTCTTCTTCACACAGCAGGATAGTTCTCTTTCAGAATCTTATCAGGTCCAGGAGTGTTCTGATTTCAGGCTCTGGGGATGCTACTTTTATACTCAGTGCCATCTTGTGGGTGGGGGAGACCCCAAAAATGGTGGTTCCAGTCAGTTCTTCTCTTTCCTATGGGTTTGGCTCCAGCCTGGCTAGTGAAACAAAGGGCAGGCAGGACCAGGTGTGAGCTGCATCTGCCAGTCACAGGGTATGATTCTTCTGGAGTCAGGATGAGCTGCGTGCAGTCCTCCGGCTGCCCGATGAAGTGCAATCAGTTCACGCACCCAGACCTTCTAGAGCCATGTTGTCAGGAAGACCCTTGCCTCTCGACACCTAGGCCCTTTGTCCACTGTCTGTGAAAAATAAACATGACACTACAGGAGAGCAATGAACAGTCCAGTGACCCTAGACATTGGCAGACAGGTATGCTTGCCTTGGGCAGGAAAACTGGCAACTTTCTAAATGTAATAAGCTCACTTTTGAAACATGTTTGACCTCACATGCCTTTGTTGAAGCCTGGATTGGCAACATTAGGCATTTGAAACTGTTGAATAAAGAATCATTATGCAAACATGCTGTCTCCGTGGTGGTGGAGTATACAGGAAGATGTATGACACAAGGATTTGGATTATGATTGACAAACTATGAAAGATTACGCAACTTTGGAGGAAGTGGTTCACCCAGGAACGATTTCCCTTTCAGCAGTGCGACAGTCGGGTGCAGGACGAAAGTGTCCTTTGGGAGATAACTTTCTAAATGTGGCATTTTCCGAAATAGTAATTTAAAATCTGACTTGACCATTAGGTTGGATGTTAAATTCTTGTTCCAATGAGTCCTGAGTCATTTCTCTAGCTCAACCCAAAATTAAGGTATGCATAATAAGGAGTTGGAATGTAACTCAGTGCTTATCTAAAGGAGAGCTAGCAATGCTAAAGTGAAAAACTACTTTGGTGGTTTTTTCACTACCAGACCGCATAAAACTTAAGAACAAATTTTGTATGTTTTTAAATAACATACACCCTGCCCTATGAGCATTAAGGGCCTAACTTATGGGTGACCTATACATATTAAAAAGAAGGTTTAGGCCTGGCAAAAGTTTTTTTTTGGCAGGTAAAGAATGGCAGTTTAAAACTGCACTAGAGGATGCAAAGGCAGGTCTGAGATAAGTTTTTCAGTGCTACTTTACTAGGTGTTACGAGTGCTACAGCCCCCTTATAGCATTTAATATACAGGCCGTGGGTACATATAGTACCACATAATAGGGACCTTTAAGTAAATTAAATATGGCAATTACTTGAATTTCAATTTTACCAGGTTTAAAAGGGAGAGCAAAAGGACTTTACCACTGGACAGCGGGGGCAAAGTGCTCAGAGTCTGAATATCAACAAAAACAGGTTCAGCTAAAGAAGGCAAAAATATGGTGAATACCATGCAAAAGATGGTATTTTCTAACACATATGAGCAATGGAAGAGCACAAATTTAGCAGCAGCCAAGATAGTGGTGTCATTCTTAAATGTCTATCATTGAATGTTGGGAATTGCTGATATTGTTCTTTACAAATCTATTTCTGTTCCATTCCATTACAGCTATCTCATCATCTATCTTTGCAAGAAGCAATACCACTGGATTTCCTATCATACATCTGCAAAGGAAGAGACATCACTGGATTTCCCATTATCTTTCCGCAGAGGAAGCAACATCACTGGTTTCCAGCCATAACCATTTTTAAAAGAAGGTGCCAAACAAGAGGGCTTCAGTTCCTATCATCCATCTGCACTGGAACTGACACCACTGGATTTCCAATCATCCTATTGCAAGGAGGTATGCCCATGGATTTCCTTCATACTTCTGCACAGGATCACTTGCGACCTTCTCCCTATTTCGAACAAATTCTCCAGGTGTTCCCATCAAAGGGTGGACACAGATAAGAGTATTATCAATTTTTGCCTGTTAGGGGCAGGAAGGGTCTTGGTCCGGTACACCTGTTCCACTGAAAAGTACAAAGTAAAATATAGTATGTGCCGCACCCAGCACCCATACTGTCAATCCCCACAGCCACACCTAGACCTACATGATCATACACACACACAGTATTGCCATAGCTTATAGACTCAAATTCATATACATTCCACTAACTTCCACACCCTCAGACGGGAAAAATCCATTACAATGCTGTCCTTACAACGACCTACCTTTACAATGCAACTGTTACAACGCAACTGCCTTTACATCGCATGCCATTACAATGCATGCCATTACAATGCATGCCACTACAACGCATGCCATTACAATGCATATCATTACTACGCAAGCCATTACAACGCATTATAAGGTAAGTAATGGATATTTTTTCGTATTAGGGTGGGTATGGGTTTTGGGGTACTTGGGAATAGTAATTTGTACCCCTACACTATCCAACACTTTTCCTAGTGTTGCACTCACTGGAGTGGGAATAGTAATTTTACCTCTATACTGCCCATCACTTACCCTACTGTTGTCCTAAAAGTATTATGGGTGGAATGGTATGCGTTGTAATGGTATGCGTTGTATTGGAATGACTTGTAATGGTAGTTTTAAAAAATGTGTTGTAATGGCATGCCTTGTAAAATCATGCAATGTAATGGTAGTTGCAATGTAAAGACTGTGTTGTAAAAGCATGCATTGTAATTGCATGCGTTGTAACGTCATATATTCCCTCAGACCATTCAACATGCATTCTAACTCATGCTCATTAATGCTTGCTGTGCAGTACACCACACACCAGACATCACAGACCTCATTGTCTTTCAGAAGCTTTACACCCTCACCATCACAGAAACATAGCTTATTTCTACATCCTCGCACATCCCATGCTTCTTCCCAAAGGTTACAGCATCCATTGTGTGAACAGTATAGATAAGAAGGGGGAGACCTTGTTGTCATCCATAAGTCTTCCTGGTCTGGCACCCTGGGCATGCAAGTAATACTGAACTCCATGGTGACGCTGTTATGGCTTTTTCCTTCTCTCTGCATCTCAGAATCCCACCTTCTATTTCATTTACAGGTCTCCTAGGCATAACAAGGACTTCACTGATGAATTTGCAGATCTCCTCACCACCTCGTCCATCCAACATGCCCAAACCAACCTCTTAGGCAACTTCAACCTCCCAGACAGCACAACCTAAAAAAAAAAAACAAGAGACAACCTCTTCAATCCCATCAATACTCTCAACATGGAACAGCATGTCCCAAAACCAGCATACTCCAAAAGCCACATCCTCAAACTTCTCTTCTCAGTATCACAAACAATCCAAGGCAAACCACAGTGTACTCGACTGTCCACTTTACCACCCCCTTCTTCCTGCTCAGCATTCTACCAACAAACCAAGATGAGCGCAAAAGAGGAAAACAAACCTTTAGACGTCTTCATAGACAATCGCATGTTTGAACTCATCTCTCACCCTATCAACTCCATGTCCAACACCAGCACCCTTCTAAATAACTTCAACAAATTTTTGGAAAATTATGTGAACATCCACGCCACAATTGGAACACATAAATACAAGCCAAAGCCTTCAGCACCCTGGCTAAAGAATTTGCTGCCAAAAACATGATCCAACAACTGACAGGAAAGAAACTAGAGACAAAATAGTACTCCAGTTGACCTCTGGATACTGAAGTTCCTCTAAGCAACATGCTTATAGCTCATCAAATCAGCCACACCAAAGTACTACAGAACCACAAAGCACTGTATCAACCTCCTGCCAGACCCACCTATTTCTCACTCCGCAGAAAATTGGAGAGCTATCAACCCCTTCTTCAGTAAAAAAATACAATGGATCTGACAGCACATTGATAACGCCAAGTCTACTTCATCTCTTCCCTTAGAATCCTGCAATGGTCAGCCTCCAAAGTCCTATCCTTCACAGATCTTGCTGACATACTGAAGTCCCTCAAAGTCCCTACTTATAAAGATAATGTCTTACCCTTGTCCATTATTAAATCTCTCTCTGGGGATGCTTTGTTATCAATACTTACTATTGTCAATGGCGCCCTCACCCTAGGCATCTTCTCAGATGCTCCCAAGACAGGCCACATCCCTCCACTCCTAAAGACACCTCATCAACTAACAACCCATCACTCACTTACCATTCATCGGTATGATCATTGAAAAAGTAGACTATGGTAAACTCCAAGATTACATCAATGATAATCACCACCTGCACAACTTCCAGTCTGGCTTCAGATCACAGTGCAGTAAGGACACTGCTACCTTACACATTCACCACTGCACCCAGGTTCTGGAACAACATCCATGTATTTATCAGTACTGCCCCAACGCTGCTCTAAATTAGGAAAGAGTTGAAGAATCATCTCTTTGAAGAACACTACATCACAATGCATGAACTGTCCACATTCCAGCTTCCTCTCCTATTACGCTTTAACATTATGCTTTTCTTTCACCATATACAGCACTGTTCTGCTTTTTGGCTAGTTTCCCACTATAGAAATACCAAATATATCCATGCATACATGAACACAACTAGTCTGTATCTGAGGAGAGTGTGCTCATAGAGATTCCTTTGAGGCTTAACCAAAATATGTGTTACGCCAAAGTGCCAGAGAGATAACAGAGGTTTTTTGCTGTCTAGATCAATAGTATTCTTTTCATCAACCTTGAAAGGTTGCAAAGATGAGTGGAGACACTAGGATTTGAACTTGAATCTATGGAATCATGCAGAATATGTAGTTCACCAATCCTCTAGACCACAGACATATAGGGAACTACAATGCCAGAATCATCCTCTTGAAAGAGCACATTAGTGAAAGGTGGACTGGCTGTTTGTAGTGGTCAGTCCACCTTAACTGTGTAGGTATGAAACCAGACCGAGATCCCGTGCAGGAGGGTTAATTCAGTGACTCAGTCAGTCTAGGCATTTTCCTTCTTCTAATGGGCATCTTTGGGAGCTGCCGGGCACTCTGGCTCTCAGTGTGCCACCTGATGTTCACTTTGCCTCTGCACCCATAACTGAAATATGGCACGAGGACATAGGCAAAGTGCTTCCTCAGAGCATGGGGTCAGGGCCCCATGCAAATAATGAAACTCTCTTTCCTTAATGCGCTGGTGCAAAATATATGCGAACACCTTCTAAATTATAGAAGGGGACCAGAAGCATCTTCAGCCCCTTCTATAATACCAAAGTGGCGGGGGTGCAAGAAGCTGGTGCCACTGCTATTTGTGCCCTCAGGGTATTTATGGTAATGTGGTCCCTGGACTGATTTTGTCAGGAGGAGAAGTACAGTAAAACTGTTGGGGTGAGTATGCATTTAGCTGTTGTGCTTATGTTGGCTAGACTCTGTTACAGTGCAGGATTAATGGTGCACGGTGCCACTGCCCTCATCCATTACTACTCAATACTTTGCCCAATGGATAGATAGAGGGTGCCTCCTCCATTCCTCCCAAAACCTTACATGGGTACTAAGACCACTTGTTAACGTACTTGTTAACGTACTGTATTGACTTAAGTGTGTGTGTGTCTCTTAACAGCACCGGCTTACTGCTGTGCTGATCTCCAAGCTAGGGGAGCCTACAATGTTTTCATCTGCACTCTCAGGTCAGAGTCTAGTGAGCGCAGTTGGCATCTGTGGAGAGGCAAGTGGAGAGGAGTGGTGCGGCCAGGGCAGCTGCCTTCGGAGCACAGGCGCCTTAAGACCCGTAAGCGTGAGTAGTTTGCGCTTTACAAATACGGATTTACGCATCTTGCATAACGCCAGCTTCCATTAAGGTGAGATCAAACCCACAGTATTCTGTACTGTGAATCCATTAGCCTCACAATTGTCTTCACTTTGTCTCTGGAGACGAGTCAGGATAACTGCTCAGTTTTTCCCTGTCCCACAAAAGAGACAGAAGAGCCATGAAATGGGCATGAGTGTGTTAGCTACATCATAGGACCAGGAAGGTTGGCCCCGTACAGTAGCACTCATTTGTTTAGTTTCTCTTAAGTGTGCAATAATAGCCTCATACTTCCTAGTGCTGCACAGAATGATTCTTGGAAGATCCAAATAAAGTTAAATGAAGAAGAGTGGAGAGGGAATAACCTCCTTCTGCAAAGTTTGTGATACAATTTGGTATTTTGTTCAACGACACTAAGTCTTAAAGGAAGAAGGACCATGTTTTAAAAAATGTATAGCATTATTTAGAGTATGGTAGGAGAGCTGACATCCCTCTTCCATGGTAGAATAGAGAAGACCACCAGGCTGGCACGTGAGCATCCAACGTACTTAGAGTATCACCAGTCAGGTCTCCAAATTTCCAGGGCAAATTAGCAGCTGTTGGGGTTTGTGCATATTTCTTCACAGTGTCAGGAGATGATTAGTCGCAGTTGGGACCAGCCAGGTCAGCAATAAGAGAGAGAAAGTCACACATAGAAAGTCACTGATCAGAATGCATAGGTGAAGACCAGGACTAGAACGAAGGAGTGTGCAACCTGAATCAAAGAACCAACCAGGAATTCCATTATAGTCAACAGGATATGGCAGGTGCTTCCCGGTGACTTTAACTACTGGCAGTGGATAATAATCTGTTTCTCTCAACTTGCTGTGTTGTACAGTTCCTGCTTGACTCAGTTCATTCACCATCAGCATTCCATCAACTCTGTTGTTTCCCCCTTTCCTTTTTGTGTTTCTATACTTTGGGGCTGTGACTTTACAAGTCCCCCAAAGTTGACATGTTACAATGGCAATACAAGTCTTCACCATACAATGCAGCACTCGTAATCTTAACTTTGTAGATCGCCATTACTGGCAAGATAGGATGGAAGGGGGCCTTTTGGCAAACCCAACTAATCAAATTATGTTACACTTCCTTTTGCTAAAGGATATACATGTCATTTTCGAATGGATAATTTCCAACCCATGCAGCTCACAAAACAGCGAGAATTTATTGATAAGCATCTGCAACCCTTTTGCAGTTTAGGAAATTAAAAGGGTGTGATCTGCGATTAATGATATGGGCACTTTTTGGCCTGCTAGAACTGGAGAATCATTATAGTAGTGCAAAAAATCCTATACAACTATTGATAAACAAGGGAACGTGTGTCTTGCCAGAGCACAACCCTGGCAAACTCCATTCTTAACATTGATTTTCTCAGTGAGTTCACCACTTGGTCCCCACTGTATCCAGGCATAATTTCCCTCGTAGAGGTGCTTTATAATGTTAAGAAGGTTACTAGGGGCACACATGCTAACCAGCACTTCCCAGAGCTTAGCGCTAGAGACCAGATCAAATGCAGCTCGAAGAATAATGAAGGCAATGAAGAGGTTTGCCTGATCGACGGACAACTCTAAATTTGGTGAGCGAAGATCCCTCAGGATGGCTGAGGTATTGTCCTCTTCCCTCCCAAAAGATTAAACTCCATCTGTCAAACTCTGAATCAGGACCTCTGATATTAAAATTTAACATAATAATAATAATTTTACAAATAAATGAGAGTAACATTTCAAAAAAGTAATATAAAATTACAATTAAACCATAAAACATTATTTAAATATTTAATAAAAATCGAATAAATTAAAATTATTAGAAATAAAATAATAATAAAAGATTGATAAAAATAGAAAGTTCAAAAACATATTGCAAAGTATGTAAAACTTAAAATAAAAAAGACTACGCAACCAAAAATATTAAAATATAAAATAAAAAAACTACAAATTATTTGATTTTATGAAAAAGATTGAAATATTTTAAAAACAATAGAAAACAAATACAAGAAATATGACCACTCCGAGCTATGCAATAATAGTGAAAGTTTTGGACTTTGCAGGGATCAGATTTACTATTCCCACTCTGTATGGAAAGTATTGGACGTTGAAGGGGTCAAATTTACTACTCCTACTCCACATAAGCAAAAGTATGGAAAGGGTTGGAATTTGGAGGGTTCCAATTTCCCATTCTCACTCCAATCTAACTAACAGTAGAGAAAATGTTGGACTTGGTCAGGGTCAGATTACTATTCCCACTACAATGTAAGTAACATTAAGTAAAGAGTTGCGCTTTGGAGGGATCAGATTTACCATTCTCACTCCAATCTTTGCAACAGTAGGGAAATGTTGGACTTGGTAGGGATCCTATTTATTACTCCCACTACAATGTAAGCAAAAGTAGGGCAACTGTTGGGCTTTGGAGGGGTCACATATCTGTTTCCATTCGAATCTAAGCAATAGGAGGGAACGTGTTGGACTTTGTAGGGAACAGATTTACTGTTTCTAATCCAATCTGAGCAAAAGTAACCAAAGTGTTGGAATATACATGGTTCAAAACTACTATTTCCATTCCACCTCAAGCAACTGTAGAGAAAGTGTTAGACTTTAGAAGGGTCAGATTTACCATTCCAACTCCTAGCATTTTCAAACATATACAAAAAAATCTTTAGAATAATAATGATATTCATTAAATACCAAACACAAAAAATTAAAAGCTATAAATACAAGTTTAATATTACAAAAAAAGAATAAATTATTTTAATAAATTAAACATATTTTCAATTAAAACACTTCCCACTATTCTACCCTAAAAAATGAACACTGACAAGTACAATGAATTAAAAAACTAAGCAAATTATAGATCAATCATATTACATTAGAAATTAAATAAACAATCAAAACAATGACAAATAATGCAATTAAAAATATTAAAATACATTTATGAAGCATTAGTTAGAAATAATTAAAATAACAATTACCTAAATCAATTAATTTGACCAATTGGTTATCAATGAAGGAACTATAGCAAATTAACATATACATTAAAATTCATAATTTACTTATTAAAAAACTTCCCACCCTACTCACCTACCAACAAAACAACTCACTACTAAATTAAAACAAATTAAATACACATTTTATTACAATACTTTTAAATTAAAAGGCAAAAATAACTACAATTATCAAATTAGAAAGAATATTATATACAACTTTATTTAAAAACGCTTAAAAAAATAAAAAATATGCTATTCCTATTAGGGGATTAGAAGCTGGGCATGGATTGGTGCATGTCAGCTGGGAAAGTGATACATGAAGATCCCCAAGAATGAGTGAAAATTGGGAAAATTTTATGAATACAAATACAAGGGCAATCTTTGCACTCCTCTCACTTACATTGGCTACCACCTACCGCTATCTAATCGATCTGCATTGGATGTTGATGTTTATGATGTCATGGGCGGGAGGGGAGGGGGACACAGGATGATTAACGTTGAGGGGGAATTGCAATTTATGGACTTGTCAATGTACAGTAGTGCATTGTTTTTGTACTTAACTGAATAATCAATAAAATGATTTTTTTTAAAAAGGTATTCCTACATTCTTTATTGTGTGCCACAATATTTTTGACAGGATATTTGTGTTTCATGGTATTATTTAAACAATATTTTGCAGACGATACCAAATGTGTGGTCTGCCTAACATTCATTAAAGCATTACATTAAAATCTTAGGGCAAAACTGAATTGTGCTCTGACTCCCACAGTTTGAGTGGCTATCCAAATCCACCACAGGTGACCGTCCTGTCCCGTCCCCAACCTGCCTACAGTGAAGAACCCAGTGTGTCCAGCAGCCAGCAGCCCCCAGAGCACCTGCCCTGCAACCATCTTACAGACTCTGTCTCCCATGAGCACCGGATTTGCTCAAAGCTAGGGGCTCACCCACAGAATTCGGATTCCGGTGTCTTCGCGATTCTGCACCCAATGCGCACAGCCTGAGTTTGAGTTGCCTAACACCACAGTGAGGTCTCTCTAATGATCCTGACATGGAATCTGGTGATCCCTGACCTCCCTGAAGCCTCGACATGACGACCTCAGCCTCATCCTCAAGGGTCCCCTGGACCAGAGCTGGTAAGAAAACCCAAAGCCAAACGACACCCCATGCACCCAATACCCCTCTGCCTTTGGTGGACCAAACAACGCTGTCCAGGCATCCTCCAAGAACCCAACTTACCGCTCCAGCCGGTGGTCGCCTTCAGGAAGCCTCCCTGACCGAGCTGGCAGCAACTTTGCCGAACCGAGATCTCCATTGAGAATCAGAAGTTCCTCGACATCTCCTTGGCACCATACACCAGGCCGTCCCTGTGCTGTTGCTGGTGCAGCTCCCATGCTGATTGCTAGCCCCTGCAGTGCTGACCTTAACCCCAGGAGTTTTGCTCCCACACCCGAGTGGTCTGCTCGTAAGTACCTAACCGAATGCCCCATCATTCCCATTGACTAACATTGGCCCTTGCACTCTGCACCCCGCCGCCCTAGTGCAGCTGGGGGTGCAACTTGAATGCCTACCTAGACCTTGGGGAACCTTGGATCTAACCCCCAAAACTTCCATTTGCGAGACGATTACTTACCTGTGAAACCGATAACCATTTTTCTCCCATGGGAACCCATGTTATGAGATTTTGGGCCTACAATGTTCTAAGTGTTGAACTTAATCAATATAATCTAAAAGTAATTGCAAAGTATTCTAAAAGTAATTACTGTGCAATTCAAACTGCTTTTTAAAGACACACTAACCTGTAACAATTGCAAATCCAGTCCCAATTGTATTTCGCTGTAAAGGATTACAATTGAAAGTACATTTTACCTACCTGTACCAAGTCCTGCTTCATTCTAGAAATAAAATATAAGTATACCTTTTTTAATCCTTACCCAATTGGCCTGGATTTTGTCTCTGATTGGGTGTAATCAGTCCTTGAGTGAATGAATACAATACATGCTTAACAAACCCTCTGGATAAGCCTAACTGCTTGCCCACACTACTACAAAGAGAGCTGTTAGTGCTTATCTAATTTAGCCACTGCTATACCTCTGGGGACTCCCTGGAGTCTGTGCACACTATACCTTACTTTGGTATAGTTTATACATAGTCAGCTTCATACACCACTCCTCCTTCAGGCACCTTTAAGACTGCAAACACGCTAAGAGGCCAAGTAACTGACCAACACTGGAGGATATTTTCAAGGAAATGGCGCAGTGCTGCACACAATTTAGCAGTGTTGCACGGCGTCATTTTAAAAACACAGGGATGCACCGTATTTGCAAGAATATAGCACACCCATGTGTTTTCCTTGTGCTGGCGGAAACATTTTTGCCTAGCGCCAACACAGACACCCGTGCTCCATAGTGCAAGAGTGCCTGCTTTGCAGGGAGGATTGTTTATGTGCAGGAAGGGACACCTTCCTGCACATTAACAATTTTTAAAGGTGATTTGCTCTTTCTATGTGTGCTGCAAAAAGCAGCACACATAAAAAGAGCAAAAACGAGGGGAAAAAAAGTATTTTTCCTCGTTGCGCCAATCTAACGCTTGCTATTCAGTGGTGTTGGCATTTGGCGCTGCCTCGATTTACACATCCTTGTAAATTTTGGGCTGCATCAAAAAGCAACGGGTGTTGCAGTGGAATGCCCACAGTAACACCCATTGCATGCCCCTTTCACGCAGATACGTGCTTCAAAAGGGACGATATTTACAATGCGGCGTTAAGCAACGCAAAGAAGCTTAACGCTGCTTTGTAAATAGAGAGCAGGGCATTGCACCACCAGAACGTCGGAAAAAGTGACGTTCCGGTGGCACAATACCCTTGTAAAAATGCCCCACTATGTTATGTATATACTCAGTAACATTCCACCCCATAACACACCAAGACACAATCCCACCCTACCAGTCCCACTCGTTCCCCCACATCGGAAATAAAGTTAACAGGGGTACAGAAGCTTGTATACAGAACATAGTACAGCTTCGCAATTACTTATAAAAGAACATAACTCGGTGAATTTATTATTCTAGATCCTCTGTTTTAGGGTCCCAGTCGAAGGGGCCCATTATGATCGTCCGCGATCACCGAGGAGGAGGGAACCTCCGCATGGGCATTCGGAGTTCCCTCCTGTCCAATTAGGATGCGACCGCCACCCTGGCGGTCACATCCTCTATTTGTAACATTTGTAACATTGCAGTGGGTGCGGCTTCAAGCTGCACCCGCCGCAATGTTACAAATGCATACATTGCATTTGTATGCAGAAAGCGGCAGGCACCGTGGGGTGCCTGACGATTTCTGCATACAAATGCAGGGGGTACCATAGGTACCCCCCATGTGCACCCCCCACCCCCTCCTCGAGGTGAAGATCCGCATGCTTTTCCTCGGCGGGGAAGCCGCCGCGGAAAAGCACGTTTTCTCAGCCATCCTAATATGTCTGGCGGTGTCTGAGAGACACCGCCACCATATTAGGCCTTTTCCGCCGCGGTTGTAAGCCAACCGCGGCGGAAAAGCGGCGGACTGAAACCAGGACCCACCAGCCATCCTAATGTGGCGGTGGGTCTTTGGTGGGTCCGCAGAGGATTTTCCGCATCTTCCTGGCCGGTGGTGGCTTCCGCCGGCCCGGAGGATGCGGAAAATCCTCCATCTTAATGAGCCCCCTAAGTATATTTTTCCCTTATTATACCATTCATGTGGGATATTTCTGCATGTCTAGCTGGTCTGGTCAAATATTTATCCAGGCAAATTGTTGTGGGTTGTTTTTTCTACTGCTGTAAACACATCCAAATAAAGTAAGCTGAATTTCATTCAGATTAGTTTAAAAAAATGCTTTTAGGATTTTATTTCAAGCAATTGTTAGTATTTTTGGTTATATAGATTTTTGTTTCAACCACTTCCATCTCTTTTTTCAAGCACTTTGTGCTGAAGTGTTTTAAAAGTGACAGAATAAATACAAACCAAACCACAGACTGACAGCTTCAAATGTGTTTCAAACATTGTCTCCTTCATTCTTCAGATTCGAGGTGTTTTTGGAGCTCTTTTTTTGCACTTAATCGGAGCTGTGAATCTCCAAAGCCAACACAGCCATTAAAATTCAGATCACCAGCCATGAACTTACAACACTGGTCTTGAGCTAGAGAACAAAAGAGAGAACAAAAGAGCCCTGTGCTCACCCTGACCCCCGGCTGCTCTGCGCGCCATGCAATACTCATCCAATCATCTTACAGGACCTGCTTCAAACCGAATTTCCGCTTCCTTTTTTCTTCCTTCTTCTTTGGTCGTTGTTGACTGTGTTTCCAATTCTTTCCACAACATTTCCATTTCATCACAGAATATGTGAGGGGTCTTTGTAATGCTTTACACCGTCGGAATGCAACAGCATCTGGAATATAAGAGGAAACAGCAAAACCCAACACGAGGAGCTACGTGTCATGAACAAAAGTGTGGTGCTGTTTTCTGATTGGATAACAAGCAAGACAGCATCTACTGGAAACTGCACAGGGAGCATGGCATGTCTCATGCCCCTCAGTAGTATGACACTATAATGTGGGCGATAATATCGACCCATCGATTATTTTACTATTATTATTATTATTGCTACTCTTATTGTTGTTATTATTATTGTTATTATTATTATTGGTTTTTTTATTAATATTATTTCCTCCCTATCATAAACTTAGCCCAATGAATTTGTCTATTATACTTACCTGCTGATGCAATGGCTAGGTTGATGCAACAGAGCGATATAAGTTTCATTTAGTATAAAGCGTGCAATACAGTGGGTGTACACCCCTCAGTCAGGCAGTGTGGATGCAATTCACTGCCCCTGCCACTCATTCCCTTTAGGTGTTGTGCAGGGAAATGCATACTCCCCACTACGGCTTGCACCTTTCCTGCTGTCAAAGGGAGGCTCTTGTCCTACCACGGAGGAAGCTGATTCTATTCCACAGATTCAGGGAAGTCTGCTCCCTCGCTCCTGTCCTTAGGGAAGCTGCTGCTCTTCAGCTCTTGGTCTTCTCCTTGTCTGCTGGAAGTGCCTTCTGGCCTCCTAGCAAGAGTGAGGGGGAGGGTGGAATCATCACAACTGCTGCGAGGCAGGGTTTGTTCTCGCGCCTTTCTTAACCCAAGTGTAGCATACCATCCCTCCAGGGCACAAGTCGTAAAAAAAGAAGTGGGGGGACGCTGTCACCAGAAGTGACGTCACGACAGAAAGTGATGTCACGAAATGTGCGGAGCTCCTCGTCCCAGAGAGGCCAAAAAGTGAAGTCCAGCTGTTTGGCAGGGGGGATGGTGTCCCCCCGGTAAAATATGTGGGGGGACGCCGTCCACTCACGTGGTACCCCGACTCGAGCCCGGCATCCCTCTCTTCTGGTCGCCAGCGTCTTGCTTTCCAATCCAGAACCCTCTGCATTCTCCTTTTGAGAAGAAATATTTCTTGCACCATTCTTAGCATAGACCAAATCCTGTTATTCTCCCATGGAGGGACATTTCAAGGAGATTTCAAGGGCTGGTCTGAGTGACGCTTTGGCACTTCTCCTAGCTGAGCAAAAGCTCTTCTGACACATTATAATCTCCACATTCTCTTCTTGAATTGGGGAATTTTGCCCATTCTACCCTGGGTAAGATCAAAGCCTTTCTTAGATCTTGGTGAGCTTTCCCTGGAAGCTGACCCTTGCCTAGCTCCAAAATTGAGGATCCTCCCTCCAGATCAAAAACAGACTCCTCTCACACCCCAAATGAGATGCTTCTCCTTTCCTCCTCACAATGGAAGATCCTAATTCTCTCCAAGACTGTGACATTTTTATCTGGCTTGAAGCAGGAGAAGCCTTGTGCTATGTACTGTTGCTTACCCTGTACTGCAAGCCCCTAGTGATTTTCCTTTCTACTATTTTTTGCTCTGGGTTTGGATTGGAATAGAGAGCAGCGGTCGTTGCATTGCTGTGTGCAAAGCCATGCTCCTCTTGTGTGGTAGAATAAATTACCTTTTACTTTTCCTGACAACAAGCATCTACCACTCTACAAATGAGCCTATGTGTCTAGCAAGACTGGAATAACTTCCTCACCTGTGGAGGAGAGGTGGACAGATCATCAGGGCACTTGTGGCAGACAATGACAACTCAGTTTGGACTAGCAGGAAACGCTGGGTTCAATATAGGTCTCAGTAGCAGTCTGGTGTGGCACCGAGTATGAGTCTGGGGAATTTCAGTGAAATCAGCAAGGATTGTGTGGTGTGGCTGTGAAGCATTGCGGTACAGCACAAAGAGTAGGCTGATATTAGTGAAGATGCTCAAGACAGGTAGCCTACCAACGGCGGAGGCGTCTTGCAGGTCAGAATCAATCATATCACAAAGGAGGTAAAGAATTGAAAGCCAAACAGCGTCCTGTCAGCGTGAAAACTGTCTTAAGTCCTGATTTATAATTTGATGGAGGGTACTCAGTCTGTTAGGGTAGTGGAGAAGATTATGTCCACCATCCTGAAGCTCTACTGTCTATCAAATTTTGAGAAGAGGTCCGGTCCATCGGTCACTTCTGTATATTGAAACAACTGCCATCACAGTGGTTTATTTCAATGTACAAAAAGTTTAGTCGACTGCTGCTGTAAGTTTCAACAGCTGTTCACCACACGTTTTACATTTAATAGTTTTTAGAAACAAACTCGCAAAGTGGGAGTTTGTTTTAGAAAAGCAAAAAGTAATGACCCCCAACTCCTTGGTAGTTTCCTCCCAGGGTATGAGGGCTCATTATATATTTCCTGTCCCTCACTTCAGGGGTTTTCCTGGTGGTGATAGACTGGAAAACAGGCATTTCACCTCCCACCCTAAATATAGCAGACAGTATAATGTTCTTTCTCGGACTGATCTCTAGTCCGTTAGGCCATCGGAGGAAATCTTCAGTCTATAGAGCCAACAGGGGGTGCTTCATAGATAACTTAAGGTTCACTGTCTTTAAATGAGGTGTGCGGACCAGAGGTTTAATGGAGAGGGTACTCTGTCACGTTTGCAGTGGGTTTGTAAACTCTAAATCGTGTCCTTAGTGTACAATGTGTATTTAGTGGTTTGGTGGCTCCAAGTACACAGCACTTGTCGGAATTCATGCATTTTCAGGAAAAATAGATGGTGGTGGCACTGTTTTGTTCTAAACTCTTGGTAGACTGTTAATCCTGCATGGTGCAGTTGTATTAATTGTGCTAAAGGAAGATCCATTGAATGTTGGAAAAGTGGAAACTATACTTTATGGCATACTTGAAATTGGAATTATTCTAAAATCATTTAATCACATGTAAATACAGCAAGAATATCGAGTACCATTTTACTAATCATTTTATTGAATTTGAAATGGCATTACTCTTGCTACTCCTGCTGTTCCTTTTGGAATTGAGACTGTTTAATGCAATCAGTTAACCTATCTCAACTTTCCCTGCAATCACCCGTAGAAACCCCAATAAACTAGTTGCAGTGTATAGGGCCTTCGATGTTTATTCAGGTTCCATAGGTGGGTTGAAATTCAAGGCTGGTGTTCAACAAAAACTGTTGAAGCATTTATTTGGCATGAAAGGTCAAACTCCTCCAGGAGTGTCTGCTCTGATTGGCTGCCAGCACCATGAGAAAAATGTTCCTGGCAGCCATTACAGAACTCTAGGTGTTAGTCCCTTGTCCTAAAGTAAAATAAGAAAATAGTATTAGATAGCAGGGTAAGGACAAATAGAAATAAAATTGGCAAAAATGCTGTGATCCTGCAGGACTCCAGCGGGACTCCCGCGGGTTCAAAACAACAAAATGACAGCCAGTCTGCACTTATTAAATGTATGCCCCAGGGAACTCACCCCCAGGGCTGCATTCTTCAAGGGGAGGGGGCTATATGGCCCCACCCCCCGAGCCACTTAAGGCCCTGGGGAGGCCACCCCAGGCCAAAATTTGCAACGGAAGGGGGGCCATGCGGCCCCTGTACCCTAATCTCTAAGTGCCTCAGGTAGCCCACAACTGGGACCAAAATGTAACAACTCACAGCCCCCTAATGAAAAAACCTCTGAAGGCCCCTGGAGCCAACCCCCATGCCGAAATTACTTAAAATGGGGAGGGGGTTCCCCACCCCATGTCATAAAAGGCCCTGAGGAGCCCACTCCTGTGGCTGATTATTTAAGAGAGAGGGCCATGTGGCTTCACTCCCAGAGCTACTAAATGGCTCCGGGGATCCCAATCCCCGGGGCCAGCTCACATCAGAGCGCCCAGGGAAACTTTTGTTTGCTCTTGCTTGGTGGAAATGGTTATGAATTTCCACACCCAGTCAATCAGAACACTCCATTTTTAAATTGGCACACCTGCAAGAGTCTCTCGAGACCCTCGCGAACCCAGCAGTCCAGATATACAGTTATTTTTTAACCTTAGTTTCTCACAAACTACTGTAAGGATTTACACCAAATCACAAAAAGCACAATCTACGGACCACGTCCTAGCTCCCTGTCAAATTTGGTGTGATTCCGTTCAGCAGTTGTTGCAGTAGCCCATCTTGAAGGAGTCTAAGGAAAATGCATTGGGATTTTGTGTTTTGGACTCCCTCTTGACGGATCACCCTGAAACTTTCCATGCACAAATTAACCAAGAAGTAACACCGTTCTGGAAAGTTTCATGGAGATTCGTCTAATGGTACCAAAGTTATCAGCAACACAAAAACACTTGTCCAATGGAAAAGAAATCCTAACTATAAACACCTAGGGGTCGATTCCGATCCGGTAAAAAGCGCTCCGAATTGCCGTTCGGAGCGTTTTTCTCCGTACGAATCGTACCCGTAAGCGTCCCCGTACGAATCAGCAAGTACGATCCCAACCAAAAGCGCCACTCCGTACACCTCGTAAAAAAACGCCATACAAATTGAAAGTCCATACGATTTGTAGTCGGCTGACGCTCCATGCTACGTCCGAACGTAAATAGACCGCGTCTTCCGAACCAGGAAGTACGATCCGTGTTGAACACACTCCGTACGGCTCTTTTGCTACGAGAGCTCAAAACTACCGTAAAACCAGAGTCCGGCACGAACCGCACCCCGGTACGTGACAAGCAAGACATGAACGCCATCGTCCGTGTCATCCCAATGCTGTACGGCCACCACCTTGTACATAGAAACCGACGACGGCGCAGACGGTGAGTACAACGAAGTCCAACATACCTGTACGTGGTGCCACACGTGCACATCTCCATTGCACGACTGTAATGTCTGGGTACGTTGCGCCACACACTCCCGCATATCACCTGTGTAATACAGAGACATGCCGCACCTACGTCATCGACCTCGGGGTACGGTATGTCACCGCACATCACCAGTGCAATACGGAGATGTGCCGCACCTACGTCATCGACCTCGTGGTACGGTACGTCAGCGCACATCACCAGTGTAATATGGAGACGTGGCACACCTACGTCATCGACCTCGGGGTACGGTACGCTACCGCATATCACCTGTGTAACAGTGAGACGTGTGGGACATACGTCTGCTATGTCAGTGTAAGTGTAAGAGGTGTGTAGAAAACACACCCAGCACTGCCCAGCAGCATAGGGTGTGTGTGGCTAAGACCCCCAGCAGTGCCCAGCAGTGCCCAGCATTAGAGTGTGTGTGTGGCTAAGACCCCCACCAGTGCCCAGCAGTGCCCAGCATTAGAGTGTGTGTGTGTGGCTAAGACCCCCACCAGTGCCCAGCATTAGAGTGTGTGTGTGGCTAAGACCCCCACCAGTGCCCAGCATTAGAGTGTGTGTGGCTAAGACCCCCAGCAGTGCCCAGCAGTGCCCAGCATTAGAGTGTGTGTGTGGCTAAGACCCCACCAGTGCCCAGCATTAGAGTGTGTGTGTGGCTAAGACCACCACCAGTGCCCAGCATTAGAGTGTGCGTGTGGCTAAGACCCCCATCAGTGCCCAGCAGTGCCCAGCATTAGAGTGTGTGTGGCTAAGAACCCTAGCAGTGCCCAGCATTAGAGTGTGTGTGGCTAAGACCCCCACCAGTTCCCAGCAGTGCCCAGCATTAGAGTGTGTGTGTGGCTAAGACCCCCACCAGTGCCCAGCATTAGAGTGTGTGTGTGTCTAAGACCCCCACCAGTGCCCAGCATTAGAGTGTGTGTGTGGCTAAGACCCCCACCAGTGCCCAGCATTAGAGTGTGTGTGGCTAAGACCCCCACCAGTGCCCAGCATTAGAGTGTGTGTGTGGCTAAGACCCCCACCAGTGCCCAGCATTAGAGTGTGTGTGGCTAAGACCCACAGCAAGGCCCAGCATTAGAGTGTGTGTGCAGCTAAGACCCCCACCAGTGCCCAGCATTAGAGTGTGTGTGTGGCTAAGACCCCCACCAGTGCCCAGCAGTACCCAGCATTAGAGTGTGTATGTGGCTAAGACCCCCACCAGTGCCCAGCAGTGCCCAGCATTAGAGTGTGTGTGTGGCTAAGACCCCCACCAGTGCCCAGCATTAGAGTGTGTGTGTGGCTAAGACCCCCTCCAGTGCCCAGCATTAGAGTGTGTGTGGCTAAGACCCCCAGCAGTGCCCAGCATTAGAGTGTGTGTGTGGCTAAGACCCCCACCAGTGCCCAGCATTAGAGTGTGTGTGTGGCTAAGACCATCACCAGTGCCCAGCATTAGAGTGTGTGTGTGGCTAAGACCCCCACCAGTGCTCAGCAGTGCCCAGCATTAGAGTGTGTGTGTGGCTAAGACCCCCACCAGTGCCCAGCATTGGAGTGTGTGTGTGGCTAAGACCCCCACCAGTGCCCAGCAGTGCCCAGCATTAGAGTGTGTGTGTGGCTAAGACCCCCACCAGTGCCCAGCAGTGCCCAGCAGTGCCCAGCAGTTAAAGCAAAAACATACCATTGTTAACCTCATTACCATCAGGAAATAGACACATGTTACAATACCCAAATTTGAACATCACACTAGCTCCCAGGCACACGGCAGTCACAGACATTATCAGACAAACTAAAGTACAGAAACTGGAAAAAATAGCTTTATTCAGCTGGTTCAAAAATGAAAACGCAAATAAGAGTCCTTGCTCACAGAAGGCCAATGGCCAGTCCAAACAAGTCAGAAAAACAGTTTGTGCCTTCATGGATGTTCTCACACCCAAACTTGCCTGCACATGGAGTTCAATCCGCTGTGGAAACTTTGGTGGCATCATCTTTGGAATCCTCCGGCACCGCATGGACAGGAGAGGGAAGGACAGGTGGAGTGGGTGCAGTTGTCGTGGATTCATCCACACTGGCAGGTGCATCGCAGAAAGTAGCAAGATAAACTTGGCTGCACACTTCAGCCAGTTCGGAAATACTACCACCTGAACCCGGGGACACATTGGGGGTGGAGGTAGAGGGCTGTGAGTCTGTTGTCCTGGGTCTGTGGATGCGTGTGTGAGGTGTGTCCCCTCTCCCTGTGGGTGTGCCTACATCCCCTTGAGATTGGGTGCGTGGAGATTTGAGCTTTTTCGGCCGTGTGGGTGTGCTGGGTGTGTCTGTTGTTGTGTCTGACCTGTGGTGTCTGCGTGTATGTTGGGTAGGTATGGGAGAGGCTGAGGTGGATGGGTCTGAAGGATGGGGGACAGATGCTGCTGGGTGTACAGAGCTGCCGTCAGTGTTGACTCTATGGCAGCCACACTTCGACGTAGATCAGACATGGCAGATGACATGCCCTCCATGAACGACAACAACTGTGTAATGAGTCGTGTATGTCCATGGAGGACAGTCAACATGGATGTCTGACCTACCACAATCTGCCGGAGTAGGTCCACAGACTCAGCACTGAGGGCAGCAGGGGACACAGGGGCAGGTGCGGCGGTGCCGGGAACAGAGGAGACACGGGGGCTAGCACGGACCCTAGGGAGCCTAACAACTGGGAGGGTGGAGATTGTACTGGAGGAGGAGAGGCCAGCCAAAGATGAAGAAGAGACCATTGCTGCATATTCCCCCTCCTCCTGAGTCTGATTCCGAGCCGTCCGCATGGTAGGATGTGTCAGTCACATGGGGTCCGGCCTGCAGACTCTCCTCACCCTCCGTGCCACTGCCTCCCTCTGACTCCTCAAAGCAGGTGGCACTGTCTCTGGGTCCCTCTGCCTGGTCCGCGCCTGTGTCTCCTCCAGATTCTGGTGATGATGCTGTTGGCAAGGAGAATAAGAAGACATATCAGTCACCTGTACACATCAGACATATCAGCTACAAATCAATTGGCCACATTTCTAAACATGGCATGCATCATGAGTCACATGCCACTGAACTCTGCACAATGCCAAGCCTAGTCTTGGGCAATTGTAAGAGACACAACGCTCAATGTATAGTAGGATACAAGTAACAGGCAAGGCAAAAACTTGTATGAGAGACACAATGATGAGCCACTGCCTGACAACAGGATAGCTGATGATGAATCACAGTTCATTTGCCCACCCTGCCACCCAAATCCAGACCTGGTCATGTTTGATTCGCTTTGACCTTGTGCCACATGGGAAAAGTCCTGCCTGAACTGCCATGTGATGCCATCCTGGGACCTGAACCAAGTGTTCAATCACCTCACACTGGCATCACAGCTGTCTACACCCAAAGTCACATTGTGTGGCTGACCATCAATATTATTTACAAACAACATGCAACATATTTTAAGAATATGCACACACGCACTGCCCAGTATGAGTATGCACAAGCCAAAATTAGTGCACATGTACAGTGTGCACCTGTAGCTAACACATGACAATTAGAAAGTGTACCATGGACAAAGGCCACTGAGGCTGACTCGTGCAGAAAACACATGTTAAGACTCAAGATAAGTGCTAAAATATAAAGAAGGGCAGACACAGTGCACATGTGGTGCTACATGTAAGGTATCAACAGGTGTCACAGACCCCCCTCCAACATGATGATGTGCAAAGGAAGATGCATACTAAGACATTGCACCATAGGAGTACATGTGAAAAACAATCATTAGCCAAAGCGCTGGTCAAATGTGGAGTAGGGCAATGCATGTAAAGAAGCATCTGCTGAAACTGGGCCATTCTTATGCCAATGCATAAAGTGCCTGTCTGACCACACCACTCCAACTATGGGAGTGTTACCATGCCTCGGAGCACTGCAGGTAGCATGTGACACACATGACAACAAACAGACATGTACCTACCCCCTTCTTGCTGCTGTCCCTCCTGCAACTGCCTATGGAGGTCTGGGAACACCACTTACAGGACCCGGAGCATGTTGGGGGTGAGGTGGCGGGTGCCGCCATGCCGGCGTGGAGCTTCCAGCTTCAGCTGTACCCTGGCGATGCGGCGGGTCCAGCACCGGATGTCCTGCCACCTCTTCTTGATGTTACTGAGCCTCCTGCGAGGCCCCCCCTCACTCCTGACAGCCCTGGCGATGGCCTGCCAGATTTCACCCTTCTCATAGGCAGATACCTGTCACGAATGTAAAGTTAAAGAACATCAGTACACCTGGTCCATGTTCCAAAGACACACATATGTGCACAAAATACTTGAGGACAACAGGGCATCGGATGCTCCACACATTTGCATCATTGTCCAGGAGTATGTGGCCTGTGAGCAAACACAACTGCACTACATGCCATTTAAAGGCTACAGATGACATATGGGGTGCAAACCACTCTTTGAGCATGGCACTCACTGAGCAATACATGCTACATCTGGGTGCACTGCAGCACGTGACATGCTGTCACACACCCCACTACAACAAAAACCCTCTTCACACAACACTGTACACCCTGGCACTCACTCCCAACAACATAGCATCTATCCACTATACATACACAGTGGCTATAGTGTCACACACACAACAGGTGCACACTCCAAGGTAGTGCACACATCACTCACCTGCTCCTCTGGTCTCCCATACAGCTTGCTGTAGTTAGGCAGGAGGGCATCCAGCAGGGCCTTGTTCTCACCGTCACTGAATGCAGGTGCCCTCTCCATGCTCAGCTAATCAGGGTCCAGAGGATACAGAGACAGCAGCTGTGTTTTCCACTTCAATGTTGTGCAGGCAAGTGCCCTTCCACAGCCACATGCTGCCTTATATTTGTGCTGCAGAGGGTCTGTGAGTCCAAGGAGTAGTGTGTGATAGGCCACCATAGTTTGCATCCTATGTTTCATCCAATCCCGTCACACATAAGGCCATGACACACATATACATGGTTTGGAAACTGAGCCAGAGCTGAACAACAACTTTTGCAACATTGTATACTTTTGCCCAACTGAATTTTCTAGAACACCTGTAGGAGGCTCAAAACTCTCTGTATCTATGACAACCTGGCTGCATTCTGATCATTCCACTGTTCCCCTAGATGTTCCCTATGTATTTATTTGATTACCCACACAAGTACGGTGCGATTGCCGTTGAAAATGCAACCCATTCAATGGTGAAACGAGGCATACACATGCACGTACCATTGGGGTACGCTGTGCTCGCGTATGGCTACAATGCAATAGGGAAACGAGGCCTACACACGCACGTACCATTGGGGTACGCTGTGCTCGCGTATGGCTACAATGCAATAGGGAAATGAGGCATACACACGCACGTACCATTGGGGTACGCTGTGCTCGCGTATGGCTACAATGCAATAGGGAAACGAGGCGTACACACGCACGTACCATTGGGGTACGCTGTGCTCGCGTATGGCTACAATGCAATAGGGAAACGAGGCGTACACACGCAAGTACCATTGGGGTACGCTGTGCTCACGTATGGCTACAATGCAATAGGGAAACGAGGCCTACACACGCACGTACCATTGGGGTACGCTGTGCTCGCGTATGGCTACAATGCAATAGGGAAACGAGGCGCACACACGCACGTACCATTGGGGTACGCTGTGCTCGCGTATGGCTACAATGCAATAGGGAAACGAGGCCTACACACGCACGTACCATTGGGGTACGCTGTGCTCGCGTATGGCTACAGTGCAATAGGGAAACGAGGCGTACACACGCACGTACCATTGGGGTACGCTGTGCTCGCGTATGGCTACAATGCAATAGGGAAACGAGGCCTACACACGCACGTACCATTGGGGTAAAGAGCGTCAGACATGCTCAAGTGAATGCTTGTGTAGGCTGCGTTCCTGACCTCCTTCATGTCACTATTGGGAGAGTGACCCCAGGAAATCACATTGCAGGGATGTAGTCTAGACTCATGTTGACGATGTGGATGCATGCATCAGCATGGCATCCTTACAACAGCAGGCCCCAGGTGTGGCAGACATTGAAGAAGCAGAGGGACTGTGACCTTGTGGTTCAGTTGATGTGTGAAGAGCTGTTGAGACATGTCATTAATCATTGTGCACATGTGTATCACATACATTCAACACTTCGCACCTGAGTAACGTCTGCAACATATTGTGATGCACATCAACACTGGAATGGCACACCATTCAGTACAGGGAACTGTCACATGATGACAGCAACATGCCCACTGTCACAGATGTTGAATTGACGCACAGCATGACCCTGTGTGACCACGTCATGTGTGTGCCATGTGCGACATTGTGCATGCTGTTTGCATATGAAAGAAACAGGTCAGTATTATATTCCTCACCTTAGAATATCCCCAGGTGTCAGACTGGATCTGCCAATTTCGGCTTAGCAGTACCCTTGTGTGTCGGTAGGCATCGTCTGCGGCTCCGCGTGTGTCGTTGGCGCTCTGTTCGCTGTGATGTTGTCTGAGTACTCATACGTCGCCTCCGCGTGCTCACGTCAGGTCCTCTTCTTTCACACCAGCAGCGCAGTTCCCGTATAAGTGTAACCTTACTAATTTTGTTTCAAATCATAGTACGATCACTTCTGATCATTTAACTTGGATTGTCCGACTCAGGACGGTGCCAATAGGGATCGCCGTTTCCAAGCCTGTGAGGATTGCGACCGACTGATGTCGGTGACTTACCCTCACCGTCGGTGTCTCCACTGTTTCGACGTCAAGCACGACAACAAGAGCTGCTCCGACTGCCGGGCCCAGACATATGAAGCTAGGTGGGAGTGGTCCCGCAAGCGGCTCGGACTCCAGCAGTTGACCCAGCACCGCAATAGCTCATGGTCTGGACGTAGGTCGAGTGCCCGGGCATGGGGTTAGAGCCATCAGAGCCCCGGGATTTGACATCACTCCTCCAGGGCAAAGTCGTCAGGTAACCACAAGAAGTCAAAGAGACGTCATTGCACTCCAAACTCACCACAATGCACGTGCAATGCTGCACGGGATTTGGGTGACACCGCCCACGCGGCTCCGTCAGATTTGCAGCCATCGTAGCCTGCACCACGACCTCCGGTCCCTGGCCAGCATGCGATGCAGGAGGAGTTAGTGCGCTTCCTCATGGCCATGATGTCCCTCACTCCACCGACAGGCTACGCCGCGGCTTAGGGCCCAGCGGACCCGTCTGGGGGCACTAGCGGGTCTGGTGCTCTGGCCCCGATGCCGTCTCTTGCTTTGGCTCTGACGCTGGCGGCGCCTTCGTCCCGGCACCGCTGGGCCACAGTGGATCCGATTGGTGATCCTGGTCCTCGCTGGTTCACCTCACGACCTCACCGGCAACAGTCCCCCAGGTGTCACCCTCGGCGCCGTCCTCGGGTGGTGATGTCCCCTATACCACACACTATACGGCTCCGGCGTGGGAACCGCACCGCAGAACGGCGCTTTTAATGCTGCATGGGGAGTTTAACTTCAACGAGCCGGGCACATCTTTTGACAACCCTGATTATCAGGGAATGGGTGATAAGGAGTATTGGGAGGGTTCTGAAGACCCACTGACACGTGAGTGTCAGTCCCAAGACGAATGGACAGGTGGACTGGGGGATGCGAGTGGTCTGGACACCTCGCCAGACACTGGTAATGTCTCTAATCCAACCGTGTCTTTGGAGGAGCGGGCAATGTACAGTGTTGTGTTCATGTGGGCAGCCAAAGCCTTGCCCCTTCATCTCCCCGTTGTGCCCGTGAGGACCAACCTCCTCACTGAGGTCCTTAAACTGCAGTCAAGCTCGGCTGAGCCTCTGCAGCCGTTTCATGAGGCATTGACTGACGCTATTTTGGCCACTATGTCCTGGCCCGCTGCAGGTTTGGCTGTAGATAGGCACGTTGCCAGTCGCCCACACCCGTCCCCGGACGACCCATGTTTCCTGTCCTCACACCCCACCCCAGAGAGCATGGGCATCCAGGCCTCCAAATCACAGACCGCATTCCCGTTTGCTCCGCTGGACAGGGTATCCAAGAGGTATGAGCAGTACGGAAAGATGGTATCATCCTCCCTGAGTCTGGGACTGAGGTCTTCCAACATCACATGCCTCTTTGTCCGCTACACACACTCTCTGTGGGACACGGTTGTGGAACTGCTGCCAGAGTGCCCGTTGTAGGTACGGGCAATACTTGGCCAAGCCCTTGTAGAATGCTGATCTGCGGCACGGTAATCGATCCGGTGTGGGCTGAATAGCACCGACTCACTGGGCAGAGCGATGGCATCCACGGAGGCGATTTGTTGCAAAGCCTGGTATGTATACCAAGGTAGGAATATGGTACTAACTACTGTTCCTTACAGATATTTTGTTACAAAAGGTAAGTAACTTGTTCATACTGTTCTGTATATCTGCTGTAGGAGCATCTATGATGGGTCCTTGCCGTGATGACAGGGTTTCACATGTACGCACACCAGGCCACTTGTGCAAATGAACCGCTCATATGTATGATGGCATCACAGACCATTTGTCACAAATCAAACATTTCTGCTGTCTGATGATGTCCATGTATTAGTATTGGAAATATCACACCGCAATAGAAATATGTCAGATCTGTGCAAATGATGGCACATGTGATGTGGGTGTGTGTATTGCTGTCAGCTGTCTGGATGTGCAGACAACCTCCTAATGCAATTCACGTGACGTGTGTCACTGACGTGATACATTGTCATGCTCACTCAGACCTTTCCATCAGATCATTTGTATGCATGTCATATCCATTCCACAGACCACAGGTCTTTTACTTTTCACGGAGGAGTGGCTGGCAGCTGGCACATGTTTCCTCAGTGTGTATCCCACGTCACACTCAAAATTGTCTAGATTTGTTGAAGCAGTGTTGCTTGTGCCATGTACATTGTTATTGTCTTTGTCTGACAGTTGTACACATTTTCTACTAAATATGGTTTGCAGGGCACTCCCTCTGGAAAGGCCGTTGCCAGACTTGGAAGCCATGAGGGAACGTAATTGCATACGGCGTTACCGCTTCCCCAGACAGTTGATCAAGGACCTGACGGACAGGCTGGAACAACACCTGCAACCACGACACAGGTATCCAACTGCGCTGACACCCAAGGTAAAAGTGATGGCAGCCCTACATTTCTTTGCCACAGGTACATTCCAATTTACCATAGCTGATGTGGGAGGGATGTCACAAACAATGTTTAGCCGGGTATTAAGCGATGTATTGGCAGCTATGTTGCTGCACATATATGAATTCATTACATTCCCTACTCCAGAACAGTTGACACATGTCAAGGGGGAATTCTATGCCCTGGGAAGCATGCCACATGTAACTGGTGCAATTGATGGTACACATGTTACTCTGGTGCCACCACAGGCTCAGGAGCAAGCGTACCGCAGCAGGAAACACTACCACTCGATAAATGCCCTGGTGGTGTGTCTTGTCAACATGCTTATCTCACATGTTTGTGCACGTTTTCCAGGATTGTGCCACGATGCATTCATCATGAGGCGTAGCAGTGTACCACAGATGATGCTGCAGCTGTACAACCATCGGGCATGTCTTGTTGGTGGGTAAACTCTGTTAGCCATGTATGTCAGTATGTCAAAACGTCATGAACTGCAGCATATTACACACTCATTTCCATGATGTCAATTTGCGGGAGACGCAGGATATCCAAACATGCCGTGGCTAATGACTCCGCTACGCAACCCCAGGACAGCTGCAGACCAGCGGTACAACAATGCTCATGGGAAGACCAGGCGGGTGATCGAGCGAACATTTGGACTCCTGAAGAGCCGGTTCAGGTACCTGGACAAGACAGGCGGAGCCCTCCAATACACCCCACTCAAGGTGTGTGACATCTTCACCGTGTGCTGCATGCTACACAACATGGCAGTGGAGGAGGCCGTGCCACTCATCCTTGATCCTGATGAGCTGGAACATCCGCCCATTGAGGATGAAGGCCTTGCCCAGGATACCAGTGAAGAAGGAGGATGAAGATGATATCCGGAGTCATAGGTGCATTTTGGTAACACATGTACTATAGAGTTGCATGGGTAGCATGCTGTGTATGCAACTGACTGTACGCAATGTCACTTGGATGTTTGTTGTGCAGTGTCACACAGGTGCAGATGTAATGCAACACACATACGTGCTATGTGTGTACTTGGAATGTACAGGTGTACTACAACATCAGGCTATTCAACAGGACAATGTCAGAATGACATTATACGGAACGTGACCCCTTGTGTGCCTCTCATCCCCAGCTCGCCCTGCCTGTTGTCCGTTCGTGTCATTGTGGTCAGCCTGCTATTGCTCATTATGATTGCAACATCAGCCGAATCAACGGAGCATGCATGGACATGTGGAAAAGTCAATTTGGGTAAGGACTCATATGAGGCTGTTTAGCGTTGGTATGGTTTCAATTGTGTGGTACATGTTCATGCACATGTTGTTAGAACATGCATACATGCAACAACATCATGTTTCTCATTGCATGTAGGCCCACTCCCATGACAAGATAGTCACCCCATCTGACAGTCATCTGTCGTAGTTCTAGACTCTGATGAATGCATCAATGCGTGTAGACATTGACACTGCAACATTGCATACACCATGGTTTGACATTGTGTTAGAGGTCACAACCACAGACTCTGTGGGGGATTGCAGCCTCACTGTGTGCATTAGAATGTGTCTGTATCCTCACCTCAACCTTGTGGGCCAGTCCAGTTTGTTTACCAAAAAACCATGTCGTGTAGGTGTGGCCCAGTGTATGTTCCACATGTTAAGACAACTGTCCTGTGATTCTGTTCACATGGATGCATTGCCCCTTGTTGCAGTATGTCATGTCACTGTCATGTCGTTACCTCAGTGCAGGTTTAGAATACTGCTATGCCAGCCTTCACAGTGAGTTGCAGTTCTGTTTTCATTCACATGATGCCATGTATGTTTAGCAGTAGACATGACAATGGTGGGATGATGCATATGTGAATTATTGTGTTGCACCAGTGGAGTGCGGTCATTCACTTGATTCTCTTGTCCCGTGCAGTATTTCTGTGCGACGGCAGGGTTCATTATGTGGCTTGGATCAACATCACTTGCTGTTGAGTTATTTTCAACCTGCTTGTCATGTTTAGCATAGTGATGCAAAGTTGATAGAGCAAAAGACTGGCTACAGAGTGCCTTCATTGCATGTAGGTCATTAGCTTCCTCATCATATGTGATTCTTACAGCTGTTGTGGGTGATGTCAAGTTTGCCTACATGGCCCTTACGGGTACACATAAACAAATACAGATATTACACTTTGCGTAAGTAGCACTGCCATTTATTTTAATTTGTTTGTGGGTCCACATCATCAGACAAGGTGAATTTGTTTTTGTCCACATAGATCTCATTGCATAGTAGCAGACTTGTGAGCGTTACACAAGACTCAAATAGGTGACAGACTGTCCTAGGTTTTCTGTGTCCGTGTTACAGCATCGGATCTCATGTGATAGCATAATGAGTGATCTCAAATTGGCTACAGTCGTTACACTTCACAGGTGTGACTGGTACAGTGTATCTCATGAGGTATTTGTAGTGTCAGTGACATGAGAAAGTACTCCTAATGATTATTTGCCTCTGTTTCATGTCTCCCTCCCTGTAGTTCCCATCCTCTCCTTCCCTCGCCTGATCACCCTTTTGTGTCTGTCATTTGTACTCAGACCAAGGGGCTATTTGGTGGTGGAACCCTTTGAGCATCACACCACTCTGATGATGAAAGGTACGGCCAGTCCCTGGCAGGATTGTAGCGATGCATTCTGCTGCATTACAGGTGACATCATTCATAGACTTTTTTTGTCTCCTTGCCAATGCCAATGACCATGTATGTTTGATAATGCTCCATGGGCTCCCAAGGTAAATCATCATGTTGTGCATGACGTGTGATTTCAACTGAATTTTGTGCCTCCTTGATGTCAACGCACATGTCCTTCTAATGTGCATGTATACTATATGGCATGAAGTAAGCTTATTCTTGTTAAGTGTTTACGTGTACAGTGACAACATGCATGGTGTTGGTTAAGGCTAAAGTACTATATTGTGTGTGAGGTAGATGGCTGTGTAGCTGCTGTTTAGCTTGGAACACACTACCTGTAGACTACACCTGCTGACGCTGTGTGTCCTGTGCCCCACTTGTCCCTAAGGGGCCTGATCCGGTGACCGTGATATTTGGTGATTACTGTGCCATTTTATTTACAGTGACCCTGAGTGAAGCAGACACTCCTGCATTCACATACACAAGTCACTTTGTGGCTTGCCAATGCCCTTGGGGTATTGTGCTTGTTTTGCAAGTTGTCACACTCCTCCTGCCGTCATGTCTTCACTCATTCCTGCTGCTGCATACACAGCCACAATGCAGCACACACTATCCAGGACCACACACGCCTACAGGATACCCCTCCTTCCATCCATTTGTAGAGCATGCTCCAGCCACCCTACACACAGAGAACACCAGACAATCATCCTCCTGGTATCACGATGCCTCAAACTCACCCATTACAGCTTCTATGCCTGTGTGTGCAACACATACTGGCAAGACTATGCAGAGCCACATGACAGTGTGTCGACGTACCACCAGGTCATGTGCCTTGTACAGCACACACACACCTTCCATAGGCACAATATTGTACAGTGTTACCTTGTCAACACCACAGCAGCAAAACTCGCCTTCCTTACAGTCACGTGGCAGTACACGACCTGGTCACACCACTTCAACATAGCCGTCACAGTCAGTCAAGTAGCCACAGGGGACACACACCATGACCACGTCTCTTGGGTGTGGTGTGATTTGGCCGTTCTGGTGTAGATAATTGTCAGACGTGGCTAGTTGTTCTGGATGCGTTGCACCCATCACAGGAGTTTAGTACTTGTAGCTCCATAGGGGGAGGTCACGTAATCAGGTGAGCTTGGGTAGAGTGCTACAGCCCATTGCCCACAGTCTGTCCTGCCACATTTGTCCTGTGCGCCATTCATCACATCCACAGTACAGCAGCATGCTGATGATAGTTCACATACCTGAGGACACAGATGTAGGTACTCCCTACGTGGACAACTAGCTTTTTAACACTGATCTATACACCTCCAAGTGACTCTCCTGTGCCTGTCTGTAATTGCAGTTTTGTGATACAATCCCCCTCCAGCATTTACTATCCATCACAGGTGTGTGTTTCCATCCATGTATCTAGTTGTTAGAAATTTGTGACCTATGTGTGTCCTCACCCGGACTCAGATCCAAGTGTGTGGATGGCTGCAGTTTGTTGAATACTCTTGCATTTCATATATTTGCACACACATATTCTTTTATGCTGTGGGTACAAGATAACTCAACAAATGCGTATGATGTTTCTCATATTTATTGGGTGATCTTGTGCAGGAAACGTGAGTAGGTGCTGTACAGAAAGGGGGGAATCCAAAGTTTACTGCTGGAGATGAGATGCCTTACAGTTTGAGTCAACAGAGTCCAGGACACAGTGCTTGGCATCATTGGGCAGACTGCGACCAGCAAGTCCATGTGGGAGAGTATCATAGGTGATGCTGTTGCACCCAAGGGCAATATGCCAGGTCAGGTGTCTTGGGAGTTGTGCATGCCCCACTGACTCTCAACGTCTTAGCCGTGGAGGACCCTTCTTCCTTGGGGGACCCTCACGTGCAGGCATGGACGATGCATGGGATGCTACATCAGACAGTTCCACCTCCTCCTCCTCCTCCCTCCCTGTGGCTAGTGTTGCACTTTGCCTTGATGTAGCTGGCCTGGTGACACAGGGAGGGTGCTGCATGTTGGCAGCAATCTGATGTAGTGATTGGCTCATTTCCCGATGCACCGCCAAGAGCTCAGCCAGACTTGCCTCCACCCGTCCATAATGTTGTTCTTGCCTGACATTTTGCTCAGCCTGCTGTTCTTTCACCTGGTTGAGGGCCTCCGCTACCTGGCTTACCTCCCTGGTGTCCCGCCGGTATGCCTCCAGGATGTTAGTCAGTTCAGGCATACCGGGCCCTGCAGCTGACTGGCCAGAATCTCGCCTCTGCCTTGCGCCACTCCCACCACCCTGACCCACACGAGCACGGCCTGCGCTTGTGGGCACATCCGATCGACGGGCCCCCGAGTGCTGGCAGGGTGGATGTTGTCTGCCACCTCAGGGGTGCCCGACAATGGGTGTCCCTCATTTTCAGACAGGCTCTCTGGTGGATCATGGGCAGGGCTCTGACCTGTCTGCTGGGATGTGGTGGAAATGGTTCCGGTGGTTGGCACAGATATAGCTGGTACAGTTGCTGCAGGGGTTTGGGATCCAGAGGAGCCAGGTTGGTTGGGGTCATCCACAGTGCGTTGAGTCGCGTTTCTGTCGTTGGGGTCTGGGTCCTGCTGAGCCTGGACTGGGATCCTCCTCTCCCCTGGTTGGGGGTGGTCTCCACACGTTGCCCTATGTGTGGGAGAGACAGACACTGTTAATGCACTATCAAGTGACATCTTAATTTGTTAACCATTATCAGCATCACTGTTCCACCAGCTTTACATTGTTGTCATTGTTCAGTTGTGTATGTAGTGGTAGCAAATTGACATGTACTCAGGTGTATTTTCCTTCTTCCATTCTCTTGACAATGACTGACACAGCCATTGCTGTGTCTTGTCTTGCCGGCACAACACATATACAGCAGTGCTCTGTTTCACGCAACATCCAGGATACAGTGTAAATCCTTATGCCTGCGTCAAGCATGCACAGAGTTTAGATGCAGCATGTTCATGTAAGAGACAGAGCATTATTTATTAGGATACATTCTTGTACTTTGGATAGGTGTTGCTGTTCTGTGATGGCCAACCAATGCCAACACCCCTGGACCTGTACACCCACTTCTAGATCATGGCTTTAGAACGTGGCACTTCTCCAAGACGCATCACCTTGTCAATACCCATGTCCATGTTGGTACTTAAGTGCATCCACAACGTTCATAAGATGGGGCACGTGCATTGTGTGAGAGGCAAAATGGACTGGAGCATCTGCAATGTGCATGTTAAAGTTGTATGCGTATTCATATGAGTGAGTGTTTAGTTGTGGTACATGACAATTGTGACAGTGTTGCACTTCATTGCCTGTCCCCAGGGGATAAGTTTCTGTAAGGGGGGTGTGTGACAGGCCATGCTAGTAGTTTGAGTGTGATTTGCAAGTGTCCATCCTTCGTGATTTGGCTGTGCCCTCATGTAGCATGCTGGCATAATCGTGGTTGTGGGTTCCTGCACAGGATGTCTGACCTTGTCCTGGTGTTTGTGTTTGCAATGTTCACAGGAGGGACTTGTGCTGCCTACACCTGGGCCCATTGTGTACTACAGAGATTTCCAAACTGTGTGTCCTGACACAGTACTGCGTCGCATGCAAATGGTGGGTGTGTCCCAGGCACTTAGTACATGACTGCTGGTAATTAGGAGACATCCCTAGACAATCTGCTCTATGGTCTTTATGAGGCCTGTGCAGTGCTCGGGTGCAACTGTGTCTGTGCCCAGGAAGCTGGGGTGAGGTGACAGAGGGAGGAAAACTGAGGGAGGGATACAGAGGGAGGAGGGTGACAGAGGGAGGGAGACAGAGGGAGAGGGTGACAGAGGGAGAGGGAGACAGAGGGAGAGGGAGACATGGGGAGAGGGAGACATGGGGAGAGGGAGACATGGGGAGAGGGAGGGAGGGAGACATGGGGAGAGGGAGACAGAGGGAGAGGGAGACATGGGGAGAGGGAGACATGGGGAGAGGGAGACAGAGGGAGCGAGACATGGAGAGAGTGACAGAGGGAGTGGGAGACATGGGGAGAGGGAGACAGAGGGAGAGGGAAACATGGGGAGAGGGAGACAGAGGGAGGGAAACAGAGGGAGGGAGACATGGAGAGAGGGAGACAGGGAGAGGGAGACAGAGAGGGGGAGACAGAGGGAGAGGGAGACATGGGGAGAGGGTGACAGAGGGAGAGGGCGACAGGGATAGAGGGAGTCAGAGGGAGGGAGGGAGACAGAGGAAGGGAGACAGAGGGAGGGAGACATGGAGAGGGTGACAGAGGGAGAGGGAGACAGAGGGAGAGGGAGACATGGGGAGAGGGAGACATGGGGAGAGGGAGACAGAGGGAGAGGGAGACATGGGGAGAGGGAGACATGGGGAGAGGGAGACAGGGAGAGGGAGACAGAGAGGGGGAGACAGAGGGAGAGGGAGACACGGGGAGAGGGTGACAGAAGGAGAGGGCGACAGGGATAGAGGGAGTCAGAGGGAGGGAGGGAGACAGAGGGAGGGAGACAGAGGGAGGGAGACAGAGGGTGACAGACAGAGGGAGACAGACAGACAGAGGGAGGAGGGAAACAGAGGGATGGAGACAGGTTGTTTGTGCTTGCTCGCTTGCTACACTGCCTTACTGTGTCACAAAATGATGCATCTCCGAAAAGTGTGTCAGCAACATGAAATTGTTTTGAAGCTGTGGTCTACTATCTTGTGTGAAATTTCCATATCCCTGTGCATTGGGCATGGTGCTTGGGTGTGTACCTGGGACATATGGGATGAGAGCAGCCTCCTACCCTACACCATCCACCCTTTGTGCCTCCCCCTTGCAACTACCCCCATTCTGTTGTGTACTGCTGGGACTCATGGCCACCCACCCCCATGCTGCTGGACACTGTTGTAAGTCCACCCATGTAACATGTGTTTTTGTACACTCACCAGGCTCAACGGCTCCTTCAATTCCGTGTACTCCCACCGGCGACAGCAGGGCCATGACTTTCTCCTCCCAGGGATGGTATACTGGAGATCTGCGGGGACCACCACCTCCAGTGTAGTGTGCATTGGCGTAGTCCTGGTCCATTTTCTTCTTGACCATCCTCCGCAGATCATACCACCTGGCCTGGCAATCCTGTCTGGTGAGCATGATGGGTGCAACAGCATTTACCCGGTCTATGATCCTCTCCCACAGGCGTGTTTTTTCAGCCATGCTGGTCTGTCTGACCAATGCGCCAAATAGCTGTGGCTCGACTCTGATGATTTCATCTGTAAGTATCTCATTCTCCGGGTTAGTGAACTTTGGATTCTTGGGTGTGGTCATGGTGTGGGGTATATGTGATTGAGGGGGTTATGGTGTGTATGGATGAGGGTGTGTGGGTCTGATTGTGAAGGGGTGGTGTGGGTGTAGATGAGATAGGGTGTATGTGTGAAGGTGTGTGGCTGCAATTGTTGGTGTGATGTCTGTGTCTTAGCAAGAATAGGTATGTTGCAAAGGATGATGGGTTGTATGTGTGGACCCTTTTACTGGTCAATTTGTGGGTGTGGCTTATTTTGAATTGGTGGTGTGTGTGTTATATGGGGTGGGTGTTAGAGTTGACCTCTGTTTGCCTGTTTGGTTGTGACCAGGACATTGTTTCTCAATGGTGTGTACACAGGAGACATGTTCAGTGTTGTTGTGCGACTCGTTAGCAAAGTCCTTGTGCTGGCTTAGGTATTGGCGTTATGTGTGCGTGTCGTACTTGTGCGTGCGGCTGACTTGTACGGGCCGTTGGCGGGTGGAGGGGTTCGCATAGGCTTGATCGGGGGGGTGGGCGTGTCGTACTTGTGCGTGCGGTTGACTTGTACGGGCCGTTGGCAGGTGGGGGTTCGCGTAGGCTTGATCGGGGGTGTGCGTGTCGTACTTGTGCGTGCGGGTGACTTGTACGGGCCGTTGGCGGGTGGGGGGGTTCGCGTAGGCTTGATCGGGGGGGTGCGTGTCGTACTTGTGCGTGCGGGTGACTTGTACGGGCCGTTGGCGGGTGGGGTGGGTTCTTGGTCGCTTGAGGGGGATGTGCGTGTCGTACTTGTGCGCGGGGCTGACTTGTACGGGCCATTGGTGGGTGGGGGGTTCGCGTAGGCTTGATCGGGGGGTGTGCGTGTCGTACTTGTGCGTGTGGTTGACTTGTATGGGCCGTTGGCGGGTGGGGGGTTCGCGTGGGCTTGATCGGGGGGGTGTGCGTGTCGTACTTGTGCATGCGGGTGACTTGTATGGGCCGCTGGCGGGTGGGGGGGTTCGCGTTGGCTTGATGGGGGTGTGCGTGTCGTACCTGTGCGTGCGGTTGACTTGTACGGGCCGTTGGCGGGTGGGGGGTTCGCGTAGGCTTGATGGGGGGGTGCGTGTCGTACTTGTGCGTGCGGTTGACTTGTACGGGCCGTTGGCGGGTGGGGGGGTTCGCATAGGCTTGATCGGGGGGGTGTGCGTGTCATACTTGTGCATGCGGTTGACTTGTACGGGCCGTTGGCGGGTGGGGGGGTTCGCGTAGGCTTGATGGGGGGTGCGTGTCATACTTGTGCGTGCGGGTGACTTGTACGGGCTGTTGGCGGGTGGGGGGGTTCTTGGTCACTTGAGGGGGGTGTGCGTGTTGTACTTGTGCATGCAGTTGACTTGTACGGGCCGTTGGTGGGTGGGGGGTTCGCGTAGGCTTGATCAGGGGGTGTGCGTGTCGTACTTGTGCGTGCGGTTGACTTGTACGGGCCGTTGGCGGGTGGGGGTTTCGCGTAGGCTTGATCGGGGGTGTGCGTGTCGTACTTGTGCATGCGGGTGACTTGTATGGGCCGTTGGCGGGTGGGGGGCTCGTGTAGGCTTGATGGGGGGTGTGCGTGTCGTACTTGTGCGTGCGGTTGACTTGTACGGGCCGTTGGCGGGTGGGGGGTTCGCGTAGGCTTGATGGGGGGGTGTGCGTGTCATACTTGTGCGTGCAGTTGACTTGTACGGGCCGTTGGCGGGTGGGGGATTCGCGTAGGCTTGATCGGGGGGGTGCGTGTCGTACTTGTGCGTGCGGTTGACTTGTACGGGCCGTTGGCGGGTGGGGGGTTCGCGTAGGCTTGATAGGGGGTGTGCGTGTCGTACTTGTGCGTGCGGGTGACTTGTATGGGCCGTTGGCGGTAGGGGGGGTTCGCGTATGCTTCATCGAGGGGTACACGGGTGGTATGTGTTGATGCCGCTTGTTGTGAGGCAAAAAATCCCGTATGAATCATTCTTCCTGCGTGAATACTTTGGCCCGTACGAATCGCGGACAGGCTTTCCGTACATGATCGTACTAGTGTGGTTGTACGGCATGTTTACAAATTGTACAGTAGGATTTCCGATGCTAAATCGTACGGGTCATCGACTGTGGTTCGTACGGTTCGCTGATATTCGTGCGGCACTCGACGGAAATGGATCGTACTACGCAGGTCGGACGGTAGTTTCCCATTCGTACGGATTCGGCTACGAATACCAATCGTACGGCGGATTTTTTTACCGGATCGGAATCGACCCCCTAGTGGCGACCACAAACACATAAAAAAAGACAACATAAAATATATTAGCTATTCAATCGCAATATCTATGTATTCATTTTGCCAATATATAAAACAAAAAAATATTAATACCCCAAACAAAATACTTACTAAAATAATATACCTGTAGCAAAGCCTGTTTGTATTCCAAAAACATGACATGCCTTGATATACGGTTCCAAGAAACCTAGGGTAATTTCACCATTTATAACTTGTTGCACTTATTTTGTGATCCATGGTCTACAATGCTTATGTGGTCTCAAATATGTGGGGTGTGCAATCTAACTGGTATGCAAAAGGGTACTGGAACACAAGCGTGCAATAGAGAATCACAGCAAACATTACCCAATCGCAAGAGACTTTGAACAGTTCCATTTTAGCAATAGGAACCTTTTTAGCTTTTATGGTATACAAGAACTTGCAGTGGTTCCCCGTAGAGGGGACAGATCTCTTAAATTAAGAAGAAGATAATCCTGCTTGTTATAGATATGAATATCAAATACCCTTTCAGTTCATTTGGGATGAGTCTGTGGTGCAGTGTTTTAGGCTACTATAGAATAATCTCATCTGTGCATGGAATCACAATACTAATATCTTAGTGCTGCCAACTAATGGTGCCCTTTCAGCTTTCAAGTGTTGAACACGTTTTAATTGGAGTTTTCAAATTTGTTTTCTTTTTTCGCAGTCTGGAGAAGTAGAACCTGTCTACACCTGGCTTTGCTTGGGTTTTGAGAGATGGTCCCAGCTGAGGTCCCCTATCCTACTTTGCCATCTACAACTTTCTTTGGGACACTGTGATGTATTATTTTTGTTATTTGGTATATATGTTAAAAGGGCGATATCATTCCGAACTGTTGCCCATTTGGTCTTTAGGTAAGTGAAAACTTTAATTTGTGTGTTTGTTGTGTCCAAAGCCCACTTAGGTTTTATGTGATGATTATAGCCAGTTGTGATGAAATTTCTACCAAACACAACCACTGAATAAATTCGTTTTCGTGATATACACTGGAATATTTTGCTAATTGACTGTATATTATTGTTTAGTCATTGTTAGCCGTATGCTGGACATGACGACATTTATTGTAGTGAGTATGCCATTAGACTGTTTACGCCACATACTTAGGATGATTATGAAACTTTTCTAATATGACACCCATGGTAGACTGTACTAATAGTCCTCTTTTGATTTTTATTATGCACATTTATGGAGGTATTTATTACTTGAGGCAGTTAGCATGAGTAAGGCCGTCTGACCGAAATGCGTTGCAGAGCAATGCTGACATTCTGTTAATAAACACAGTGTATTTGCAGTTCTGAGTGTGTTTGGTAATCCTGATATCCTGTGTTGCAGTGGGAGATAATTTTCAGTTGGGTACTACGCCCGACACAGCACAACACTACTATTGGGCAGGGCATCTTGAGAAAAAAGGAGTTAACATATTAATATATAATACGAAATACATGCACAAATATAAACCAAAATAAAATATATAACAATTGATAACAAAATCTACTAACTATTTTGCCAATATCTAAAAGTAAACTATTAATACCCTAAACATCATATTTACTAATATAATATAAACATTTAAAAATAATTAAAAATACACAATAAACAAATTCTATTTCACATATATTAGGAAAAGTATTGGACTACATCGAGATGTACTATTCCCACTCCAGTTTACACAATAGTAAAGAAAGTGTTGGAATTCAGATAGGATACATTTAATATTTCTACTCAAATTTAAACAACAGTAGGGAAAGTGTTGGACTTTAAAGGGGTTACATTTATTATTCCCATTCCAGCGTAATTAATAATGGAAAAGTGTTGAATTACCGAGGGTTTAGATGAACTATTCCCACCCAATCTAAGCGACTATAGGGAAAACGTTGCATTTCGGAGAAGCTAGATTTACTATTTCCACAGCAGTCTAAACAACAGTACAGAAAGTGTTGGACTTGGGAGGAGTTAGATTTACTATTCCTACTCCAGGCTAAGAAACAGTAGGTAAACTGTTGGACTTCAAAGAGGTTAGATTTACTTTTCCCACTATAGTTGAAACAACAGTAGTGAAAGTGTTTGACTTCAAAAGGATTACACATATAAAAATCAAGTCCTAATATTTTAATAAATGCTTTTGAATAGTTAACGTAAAACATTCAGAAATCACATTATACTGAAATAAATATATATATATTTTAACAAAGACAGATATATACAAATTAAAAAGGAGAATAATAATAATAACATCAACCTCTCTTTCTACAGAATCAGATAACACTATTATGAAATAAGTACTTATTTATTTAATTTCAACTAATAAATAAAAAAAAATACAATTTAATTAAGAAATACAATTACAAAACACTCCCAGACAAAGTCATTAAGATCACAAAATCCTATCTGAAATGTGAGCCACATAACTACAGACCCGCAGTCAAGCATGGCACTGATCTAGCCAAAACAATTCTAACTCATCAGCTTTACATTCCTAATGGAAACATGGCTCACTAACCTCCCTGCACCACTAGTAGACCTACTCGTACCTCCAGATTTCTCGATTAAACATCTAAATTAAGGAAGACGAGAATGTTTAAGAACATGCTCTCTTTCCCCTCTTATATGCCAAGCTCATTCTAATATTATTTAAAACCTTGAGGCAGGGGTTACACACTACCTGTTGATCCTTTCCAGAAAAGGTAATAGCATATGCCATGTGACCTCACCTTCAGTTATTGTAATGGTCCCACTGTTGTCTCTCCTCTCATTCTGGGCCACTCTTCGTTAAGGTACAACTTCACATTTATTTGGTGTAACAGTTCCACTGTTGTTTCTCCTATTGTGTTGGGCCACCATCCATTAATATACCACTTCACCTTCATTCATAGTATGGCCCCACGTCGTGGTCGATAGGCTGATCGCTTCACATAGTCATGGTCTCCTGTCTGGTCTAGTCATTCCAAAGTTGGGGCTTTTCCTACTAGATAGCTTGGACAGAGCTTTGCAGTACTCTTATTCTGCCCCTGTAGTAGTGGACTTTTAATGTGTACTCTGCTCTCATGGCACCTGGACCTCGTCTCTTCTCTGGTCAGTGATGGCACCCTGGAACCGGGTAAGATAAAATGGTGGTTACCTTATATTTCTCCAAGGCAAGTTGCCAATCCTTTCTTTTAAGGTTCTAGTGATGTTTATCTTCCTAGGAGTCTTGGTTCAATATGTGTGGCCCATGTGCTGTGGTGATCTGTGGATCCATTGACTTAGTGTGCCGTCTTTGTGGTGCATATATTATCATCAGGCTGTGCTCCACAATTGGCCCATTCATCAGGTCCGGCCAGCAGAGTGGGTCTCTTAGGACCTAAAATGCCATGAAGGGTTCCCTACCTCCTGTAATGTGTTCCCAGTGAGTTATGGGAGGCAGCAATGGCCTGGATGGTTGTGGGCTTTCATGGATTTCCACAGATTATGCTCCTATGCCTGGAAGCTCGCTGGAGAACATACTGTCCATCCTCCATCTTGTGTGTCCAGAAAGTATAATGAAACCTGGGGCCTTTATCAACTGTTATAGCTGGAGGCAGTAGCGCGGTAAGGCCATTAGAACATTTCACCTGCTGATTGTAGAATGTTATAAATTATATAGGGAGAAACAAAAACAAAACAAACATTAGAAAGTTGGAGCAGAAAGTCTATACAGCCCTGATATGCTCTGAACCACTCTATGTTAGTGAGAAATGTGGGTATTGGTTGAATAGGGTGTGGCCCTGGTCAAGCATCGACCACAATCCCTGCAAGGTGAGCCACAAAAAGCCACGAAATTACCCTGTGATTAACCCTGGGACGCTTGCACAAAAAGCAGTCAGGCTTACCTTAGAGGCAATGTGTAAAGTATTTATGCACTACACAAAGAGAAATAAGGTGAAAACACAACACAAGAAAAATACCACACCAATTTAGAAAAAAAGAGTAAATTATAATATATCATTCAACACCAAAATTACTAAAGTTAAATCAGTAGAACCAGAGATGTTTAAGTTTAAAGTTCTCAGTAAATATAGCACCAAAAAGCACAAAGCACCAAGTGTGGATAGCTGGTCGCGCCAGAACGGGACAAAGTCACAAGTTCAGGCCGACCACAATGGAGCATGGGCTGTCTACAAGGACTCAATTAGGCCTGCTGTACATTAAGTCCTGGCTTGTGGAGCATTGCCAGGATGCAAATCGAAGGTGCATTGTGCAGCTGAAGCGGTGCTTCTGTTTGAGGTGCAGCGAGGCTGTGATGCGAGGTCCCATGTCATCCTCTAGGATCCTGTCAATGAGGGCTTGCGAAGTGAAGTCCAGAGTCAAGGATGCATTGCGCAGTCGAGGCGATGCATCAGTTCTGAGGAATTGCGATGCACAGCCGACGTCATCATCAAAGCTACCGATGACAAGGGATGCAAGGGTCTACACTGAGGATTTGTTGTGCTGAGGTGGTTCTGAAGAGGCCGTGGACTGCGATGCAATGGGGGGCTTTGGGGCAGGTTCGATCCACGCAGCAGCAGTGATACATTGGTTCTACTCTGAGTTGTGCCATGCAGCAGAGGAGATGCGTCATTTCTATTGGACTTACAGAGGTTGGCAGACTACCTTAGCCCCACTTCCTAGGGTCCAGGACTTGGGTGGTACCACTGGGCATGGGAAACTCACAGATGTCAGAGTCCTAGTGAAGGTGCAAGAGTGTTGGAAGCCCATTTTGTCCCTGAGGCTTAAGATCAGGAGGGCAGCCAAATAGTCCTTGGAGTCATTCTGGGGTTCTGGGTTCAAGAGTTGCAAGTCCAGTGCTTCTCATTAAGTCAAGGGAAAAGCAGGCATCAGATCTGCATAGCAGGGCAGCAGTCCTTCAGAGTGGCAGTCCTTTCAGCATCACAGCAGTCCTTCTTCCTCGCAGAGTATCCATAGGTCCAGAAGTTTACCGAAGAGTTGTTGTCTGAGGCCATATTTTTATACCCTGGTGCCCTGCTTCTGGAAGGTGAAGAAGAATCTAGACTCTAGACAGTGGCTCCTGACTCCCATGCCCCGGATCCAAGCTGGTTGCAGTGACAATGTGGAGATGATAGGTCCTTTGTGTAAAGACAAAGCACGCCCTACTCAGTTGGAAGTGGGGCTGTGCTCAGTTTCAACCCCCATCCTACCAGCAGATGGTCCATTCAGGCATATCGAACCCCCTCTATGGTGTGACTTTCTGGTAGGAATTCCCTAAAGCTGCCGGTTACACCCAGTCATGTGACCCAGGACAGGCTGCAGGCACAAAAAGGCTAAGGGCAGGAACATGCCAACTTTCTATAAGTGGCATTTTCTAAATTGTATTAAAAAATCTGATTTTGCCATTTAAGAGGATTTCCCATTACACTTTCATTGACACAACACATTACATAGCTACCTGCTCCCAGTTGGAAATTAGAGATAATTAAATGTAATAAGGAATCCCCAAAAGTTATCCTATGGGAGGCGTATTACAAAATCATTTAGGAGGTTTTCACTACCAGGACATGTAAAATGTAAAAGTACATGCCCAACCGTTTAATTGCACAGCACCCAGCCCTGTGGGCTACCTAGTGTCTTCTTTAGATTTAACTTCTATGTAATAAACTGGGAGTTTAAGGCTTGGCAAGGGGGTTTTAATGCCAAGTCGACTTGGCAGTTTAAAACCTCATTGGGGCTGCAGTAGCCGGTGTGGTACATATTTTAAGGTGCTGTTTAAGTGGGTGGCACTATAAGTGCTGCAGGCTCAATGTTAGCATTTCATTTACATACCCTGGGTATATCGTTTACCATGCTACAAGGAGCTTATAAGTAAATTAAATATGCCAATTGGGTATACGTTTTAAGGGAGTCCACACAAGTCGTTTAGCACTGGTTAGCAGTGATAAATTGCACAGCCCTAAGGCCACCAAAAACAACTTCAGCAAAATGGAGGAGGAGAGGCAAAAGGGTGGAAAGATCACCCCAAGGCTGATAGATCTAACAATATTCTACAGTGGAGCTCTTAGCATTCAATTGTTCTGATATGTTTAAGAGTAACTGAACCAGCAAACTTGAGTCAGTCAGCGAAATTACTCATAGATAACGTTTTTACTGGTAATTTATCCTTTAAAGTGTATACAAAAAGAGATCTTATGGAAGTTAGGAAATTAATGGTTTTTTCAGAAAAGGTGTATTTTTGGTTAGATGATCATGGCTGAACACCAATTGAGTGTGGATGATTCTATGGTAAACTTACAGTATGTTCCAGTGATCTATACTACGCTTTAAAGGACTGCTCAATTGTCAAGTTAGAGGGCTCATAACAAGCAAATAGGACTTTCATACCACTTATAAACTGCTGTGGAGTTATATGGTTTTTAAAATAACCTGTCCTGTGAGCAGAAGGTACAATGCTGCTATGGTTCTTATGCACACCTCTCCCTTGGCTCATATTAGCGGTAAATGACAGCTGCTGACAAATCTGCAAACACTGGAGTGCGCTGCCCCGGACACAAATGACATTCATTGACAGAGGGGTCCCTGAAAAATGAGAGGATGAAACCACCACAACACGTGCCTCTGCCTCTGTTCTGTCTGAGTATTTTTCTCCTGTCATCTGACAGAAGAGCCTCTTCCTTCCCACAACCAAAGCCTTGTCCTTAACTAGAAGAAGCAAGGGCCGAACATCAGGGACTGAAATAAAGATGGTAGTGGCCATGAACAGGTGTTTATAGCCTGCTTCCACTTCATTTACTTCAATGGAGGAGGATCTCAATGTTCTAATTCAGGACATTACACTGAATAACAAGCATTGAAAATGCAATAGGTCTCGCAATAGAAGAGTTTAACTTTTTTCGTTTTGCAAATGGATGAGTGGCGTTGCGTGGATGAGTGGCGTTGCGTGGATGAGTGGCGTTGCGTGGATGAGTGGCGTTGCGTGGATGAGTGGAGTGTGAGTGGCGTTGCGTGTGTGAGTGGCGTTGCGTGTGTGAGTGGCGTTGCGTGTGTGAGTGGCGTTGCGTGTGTGAGTGGCGTTGCGTGTGTGAGTGGCGTTGCGTGGGTGAGTGGGGTTGGAATGCAATAGGTTTCGCATTAGAAAAGTTGTAGTTATTGGTCTTGTAAATGACATAATTTATTTATTTTTTCGTTGTTAAAATTGCTAAATTGATGGCTTTGTCATTTACAATGCCAATAGTTATAACTTTTGCGAATGTGACACCTATAGCATTTGGAATGCAACATGTTTTGTATTTACGTGACTTATATGGCAGCTCTGGTCGTTATGCTACATCTCTAGATAGTTTTATCTTTCGCAAATGTGACACCTATTGTAACACAATATGTGTTGTGAGGGTGAGTGAGGGTGAGGGGTTGAGGGTGAGGGGTTGAGGGTGAGGGGTTGAGGGTGAGGGGTTGAGGGTGAGTGAGGGTGAGGGTGAGTGAGGGTGAGGGGTTGAGGGTGGGTGAGGGGTTGAGGGTGAGTGAGGGTGAGGGGTTGAGGGTGAGTGAGGGTGAGGTGTTGAGGGTGAGTGAGGGTGAGGTGTTGAGGGTGAGTGAGGGTGAGGGGTTGAGGGAGGGTGAGGGGTTGAGGGTGGGTGAGGGGTTGAGGGTGAGTGAGGGTGAAGGGTTGAGGGTGAGTGAGGGTGGGTGAGGGTGGGTGAGGGTGGGTGAGGGTGGGTGAGGGGTTGAGGGTGAGTGAGGGTGAGTGAGGGTGAGGGGTTGAGGGTGAGTGAGGGTGGGTGAGGGTGAGGGGTTGATGGTGAGTGAGGGTGAGGGTGAGTGAGGGTGAGTGAGGGTGAGTGCGGGTGAGTGAGGGTGAGTGAGTGAGGGTGAGTGAGTGAGGGTGAGTGAGGGTGAGTGAGGGTGAGGGGTTGAGGGTGAGTGAGTGTGAGGGGTTGAGGGTGAGTGAGGGTGAGGGGTTGAGGGTGAGGGGTGAGGGTGAGGCTGAGGGGTTGAGGGTGAGTGAGGGTGAGTGAGAGTGAGGGTGAGTGGTGGGTTGAGGGTGAAGGGTTGAGGGTGGGTGAGGGTGAGGGGTTGAGGGTGAGTGAGGGTGAGGGGTTGAGGGTGAGTGAGGGTGAGGGGTTGAGGGTGAGTGAGGGTGACGCACTGTGCACCCAGTAAATGCACATTACAAGGGAGCTCGATCTTGAACCAGTATTACCTTGACGACCAGGATAAGGGCCTAAGGGATCTAATGCCTTACTTACCAACACTTCACTCGCCTATGCCTCATGTACAAACACCTACATAGATAAAAGGGTGCTTGCCCTAAATGTATTTAGTTGTGCCCTGGAGGTTTCAGCGCCGTGTTGCGGCGCCTGCGGGCCTGGTTAGAAAGAAGCTGAAAAGTTGAGCCGCTAACTCCCCTTTTGTTTTTTGGAACAACTTCTGCATTGTTTCATTCCATCTCTTTGTGAGTTGTGCTCTGGTGCGCACGCAGCTCGTGAACAGACTTCATTTAATAAATACTGCGTGACAGTGTTTAATCCAGTCACCTAATAAGGGAGTTTACGGAACACACAGTCTTCCGGAAATTAAACAAGTGTGATAGAAAGTATGATGCAAGCCTCAAGCCCTTGATTCGGCCATGCCCCCTTCCAGATTCCGGTTCCAACCTAGCCATTCTGCCTAGATTTAGCAGATCATGAGGCACAGCGCAGGCTCTCGAAAAGAGAAGACGACAGCCTTTGATGCAGAGCGCAAGTGAAGCTGCTGGCGGCAGATACATTCAGGCCCCTTTGTCCAGCCGAACCACGTGACCGTCTTTAAAGGGTCCGAGGTCGGGATGCTATCAGAGACAGTGTGCCCTGTGAAAAGATGGAGAGATAAGAGGTAGCTGCCCCGCCCAGTCTCTCGGGGGCTGGGAGCCACTGCACACCTTTGATGTCTCCCCTCCCCATACAGATAAAGCAGACCAGAACCAACTGTAAACTGCTGAGTAATGGCGTCACTGCAAATCACTCCAGGCCCGAGGTGTCATGGGATGCCAGCTCCACATACGGTGAACCCGAGCAGAGTCACACACATAGCACTGAGGGCTTAAAAGGTGAAAAACACTGCTCGTTAAAGCGTGTAAAAGAATACCAAAAACTGCCGTGAATGCACCCAGGGACGCTGATGGGAGGATGACGGACACCGGGCTGCAACCTCACACGAACCTTTTGATGGTTAAAGCAAACGATGCAACCTGCTAACGAACATTTTACTAAATGGACATGCCCTGTATGCCAGTTTTAGGAACTCACGTGCTGCTACTTAAAATCTCGTGGAAGGAAACATCTGTGCTGCGTCACCGCAAGTCTTTTAATAAGTGGCATCGTTAGGTTTGGAAGGGCCTGCAGAAAGGCGCATAATACACTGGCAAAAAATGCTTATGATTTATTTCCCTGTCAGGCCTACGCTGATATCTGCGTGTTTTAGGGCGGAATTAAAACAAGAAAAGTAAAATAAAGGGAGACGCCGTGAAAGGACGAGTGACTGGAGAAGGGAGCACCAAAAATGAGGAATAGAGAGAGAAGAGAGGAAGAAAGGAGGGGATTGAGTGCAGAAAATACAGTCCGAGAGAAGGGAAAAAGAAAAGAGGAGCGAAATATTCAGAAGAATTCGATGGTGAGAAGGAAAAAAGCGGAGAAAGGGTAGGTGTGAGAAAGAATGGAGAGAAAAAAGAAAGTGAATGTGAATGATACGGGAGAAAAGAATTGAGAAAACCGAATGGGAGAAGAGAATAGTGAAAGACAGTAGAGAAGGGAAAGACTGGGAAATGGGAGACAAAATAAATGAGGAAGAATGAAAAGGGTAGACGAATGTTGCAGGGAAAGCGAGATGAGGAAAGGAGGGTAGAGGCAAGAGGAGGGAGGACGTAAAAGAAGAGGCCTGGGCTCTGATAGATATAATTATAAAACATGACAGCGGGGAGGGCACTCAATAAATTAGAATTGAAGAAACAGATGAGAGGGGTAGGACAAGGGACAACGAGGTTGAGCATGAGGGGCGAGAAGGAAAACAAGCTCTCGGCATTGCGTGGCGGGAGGGGGCGGGGGGAGGGTAGCTGTGCACGTCGAGTCGGAACAAAAAACAAGTGAAAGCGGGATGTAATTAGGGGGGAGGAGAAGTCTGGGCAGGCAGGATGACTCAGGGGAGGGGGCGGAGCGGGGCAGAGCGGCATGTGGGTGTGAAGAAGCCGGGCCTTTGAAGTGAAGCTAAGCTTCACTTCAAAGGTGTCGGAGGAATGCGGGCGGCTGTGCACGCGCTTTTAAGCTCAATGCACATGCGCATTGAGCTTAAAAGTCACGGGCACTGCAAGGAATCGCCACGATTCCTTGCTTCTTAGTTAAAGCTTGTTTAAGCCGCAATAGGCTCGCAAGCTCGATGCGCATGCGCATCGACAGGCGAGACCTAAAAATAAACGTATTTGCATAATGCAAATGAAAGAAAAAGAACTGAGTCATATAATCTGACTTGGTGGTGCTAATTTGCATTTTTCAATTTACATGTTGTTGTGGTGGGCTTTTTTGGGTAGCAAAAATTGATGAGCCTCATTCAAAGAGATTTTTACCTGAGTCTGTGTGACTTACCTTGGCTTACTCCAGAAGCTGCAAACCTGTTCAGGGGAAAAGGTTTGGTGCATTAGGCTAAATGGCCTTACTATGTCCGTCTAGATACCACAAACAATCTGCTCATACTACATTTAAATGAGAATATACTGCTTAGTATTGAAATTGCTAAAATAGAAATTAGCTTCCTGACTGGCTAGTAGAATTGCAAGTAAACTATACCGCCAGTAGGGTAGTGTTCTAATTCGTGATGATGATGTTAACTACATGCCTGCTGTGCAATCCGAAGACCTTGCATATGACTACACAATACATTTGAAACTACTGTTGGAAACAATTATGTCATTTCAAGTTTCCATTGCTAAGATAATTTGAATATACATCGACAGGATTTACCCTGGCATTTGTCTCATTCCACGTGTGTATAAAAAAGGATGATGGATTATTGCACTAGAATATTTTGTAAAATATTGATAACCTAGTCCTCACTTTAGACTCACATTTTTTTAATTGAGTAGATTTGAGTTTAATTCAATGTTTTGTGTCTGTCAGTCTTCAAATACAGAACACTGCAAGAGGTTCTACATTTGTACCATGATATGCAAATCAATACATAGAAAAGTTGAGAAGAGGTTGCACAAAGCGGTATGTTTTTACTCTATACTTTTTGGATATATATATATAGAGCCGATGCATGCCACTGATCACAACCTTTTACTATGAAATGCTAAAGACTTACGGTCCACAAAATGGAAATACTGCGTCCCAAATAGTGAGCTTATTGGAGCTAAATGAAACTGTACTGATGCAACTGGCTTTCAAAATGAAAATATAAATGCAATTTGTTTTAGAGAGTGGAATTTCCTCAAAATAACTCGATTGCTGAACAATGGAAAGAAATTTACAATTTTAAAATTGGAGTTGTGAAACTTTTAAAAAGCAGTCATGTTATATTGTATCATGCAGCAGGTGTTTCAAGGGTTGGTAAGGGGGATTCAATCCTTCTGCTCTTTCTTAGAGACTACAGGGGAAGGAGAATCCATATTGGAAGCCAAGCTGTCTGTCTCAGTTGTAACATGGTTAACAAAGAAGATGCTTTCTGGAAAGTTCAAAAGAGAAAAGCCAACTGCTGAAAGCAACCTCCAAAGTGCTGGGGCCAGTTGGACAGTTTCTGCAAAGCAGAAATTTGGATCTGGGAGGGAGCAGGTTTGGAGCAGAGCTGAAATAAGTCCAGGATTCGAGAAAAGTTGGAGGTGAATATGGCAGGCCTGGAACAGAACAGGAGACAGACCAGAACTAAACCAGAGCTGGAGCTGGAGCTGGCAGGCCTGGAGCAGAGCTGAAGAAAGACCAGGGCTGAATCACAGCTTGATCTGGAGGTAGCAAGTCTGGCATGGAAGCGGAATGTGACCAGGACTGGAGCAGAGCTGGAGCTGACAGACCTGGTGCAGAGATGAAGTAAGACCGGGGCTGGAATAGAGCTTTTACCTGAAGCTGACAGACCTGGAGCAGAACTGGAGCAGGCAGGGCAAGAGCATAGCAGGAATGAAGGAGAGCAGGGGCAGGAACTGGAGCAGATCAGAAACTGCAGCAAAGCAGGTCAGGAGCTGGGGCGGGAGAAGAGCAGGTGAGAAGAATCCAACAACAGGAGCAAACTGGAGGACTTCCAACATACTGGTACTCTTATCAGAGGTCCGTGTACTGCAAGGACAGGAACCACCTGACAGGAGAGGGCTGGTCTCTGAACAGTAACTACCTGACCGATGAAGGCAGGTCTCAGAAAAGAATGCACTAGAATGGTATTAAAGTGTTGTGGCCATTTTAGAGTGTAAAGTGTGTTTGGTGGCTATCTTGAAACGGAGTGTTACTAAAGGAGAGCTGGACTGTATCATTTCACTTACAGCCTTCCTATTTGCTGGGCCAGATTAGTGACAGCATACATCCTTCAGAGACCCACGTTTTCTGGATAAAGAGAGCAATAAGGACCTATGGAGTGATTGTGAATAGCTTAGATCAAATGACGACCTGTAAGGATTCTTTCCAGCTAAGATATCAGCACAACGGTGGGCTTTTTCAGTGGAACAAGAGATAACTGTACAACAAACTGTGACTTTTTTTGTTTAGATTTGTTTTTATTATAGTTTGTGAAAACAACAATTCCTTTTTCATAACATCCGGTATTTCTGTAATGCATCACAATCAGTATATTAATACTACATAAACAATACAGTTGCGACATTGTACATCTCAACCGCTATTGCTGATTTCAAACCTTGTGTGGTATCAGTTGGCATAATGTCGTGGCATTCAGAAATGACCAAGGGGCTCATTATTATGGCGGGCGGACATCAGGCCACCTGCCATGATAGCGGTGCTAGGACCGCCTGCCAGACGTGTGGTAGTCCCACCAAATCTATTAGGATGCGCCCACCAGTATGGTGGGTGCATCCTGGCCTTTTAACATTGCGGACGGTGCGGCTGGCTGCAGCACCGTTCGCAATGTTAAAATGCCACAATGTGCAATTCCATGTACAACGTGGCAGGCACCATGCAGTGCCTGCCACCTTGTGCATGGAAATGTAGGGGGGTACCATGGGTACACTCACAGTGCACCTACACCCTCCCCCCACACAGAGGGGGCCCGCAACAGGTGCCCAAACCCAATCACCCTCAAGCCTTTCCATGGCGGCATCACCGCCATGGAAAGGCCTCTACCAGGGCACATCCTAATATGGCGGACAGTGCCTGCTAGACATCGCCACCATATTAGTGGCCCTTTTCCGCCCACCAGGCAATTGGTACGATTGCCACTGGTGGAAAAGCGGCGGACAGACTTTGCGTCCGCCAGAATACCCACCACCATCATTGTGATGGAGGGATGACCGCCATCATAATGAGCCCCTTAGTTCCTGATAGTCCCTGGGTTGGCTTTTCAGGTATTTTGGATTGAGTAAACTATCCAGGCTATTGTGCCATTCTTCAAGACCTTCAAGAGATAGGTTATATGCGTCTGACCTGCTCATGACTTTGAAACCTAATTTTCAGACCACAACTGTCCATTCTACATGAAAGCACAGTGCACAGGGTAATATTGAGCTTGCATCTTGTTATTCTGCAAAAGAGATGTGTCTACAGGGGAGTAAGTTCCTTCTAATTCTTGAAAATCCATGCCATCATATTTTGCAATGATTTAAATAATTCCAACAACAAAAGGAACCGTAAGAGGACAATCTTTAACGGGGTCCAGTGTACGTGTCCGAGAGACTAGTCACAAAGCAATGTACAAAGTTCCCCAGGTGGGGTGGTGGAAAGCCTGAGTATGTCGAGTGGAGCGTGAAAAGAGAGGGAAAGAAAAAGCCAAAAAGGGGAATTTCCCTTGTTGGAACTAAAACCCTCACACACCTAGCAAGCTAGATGTCATGCTTCATCATATGGGTTCTGCTCCTCGTCGGACTGCAATGTCTGACGGGCACCCATAAGGGGGCTCTTTATCGGAGATCTTTTGTTCCAGCCATGTGGTGCATGCGGGTGTGAGGGAAGAAAAAGGGGTGTAGTCGTGAGAGAGTGGTGGCAAGAAACATGTTGACCTGATAAGGGGGTTGTAGGTATCTTGCTTTATACTTCCCTAAGCACATATCTCCCCTCCCACCATTTTAAACCAAGGGCGTCAGCCACGCCAATAACACTTATTGTGGACTGACCCACCTTTTTTAATTGACCACTCTCCCACGACTACACACCTTTTTCTTCCCTCACACCCGCATGCACCATATGGCTGGAACAAAATATCTCCGATAAAGAGCCCCTTTACGGGTGCCTTTCAGACATTGCAGCGCCAGTCTGAAAGAGGAGCAGAACCCATATGATGAAGCATGACATCTAGCTTGCTAGGTGTGTGAGGGTTTTAGTTCCAACAAGGGAAATTCCCCTTCTTTGGCTTTTTCTTTCCCTCTCTTTTCACGCTCCACTCGACATACTCTGGCTTTCCACCACCCCACCTGGGGAACTTTGTACATTGCTTTGTGACTAATGATTTAAATAAACCTGAAGGGCCTGATTCACATAACTTTTCTGTATGTGACACACTCCTGAATTTCCAGAAGTACAAATCACCTACTGTTTTATCCCCAAATCAAAGTTTCTGATTTTATTCACATTAAAGGCTGAAATTATGTTTTGGACTAGCCCAGTCAACAATCAAGTTACTGACATTGTAGCTGCACACATATCTCAGCAGAAGGTGTTTAACCTACAGCGTTATCTCACCAGTAAGAAAAAAACACGTGTAGCTAATTCAGTAATGTGCTTGAAGAGTTAGCAAATATATTTCCAGTGCAAATTTTCCCTTTCAATTCCCTCCAGAATGTGGGAAAATTGAACGAGTGGAATCTACAGGCACTGTTATTCAGCTTGTAATATGAACTTGATTATATCGGTGTTGTTTTCCAATACTGAATTAATAGCGCTACTTAGGAAATATCTGCATTATGTAATACATTTCATACAAATAAAGCCACCAAAATAGTGCTAGTTCAAGGGGAACTTAGAGACATTGAACCCATTTTATTGAAAATCGAAGTGGTATTGATCACACTAAAAGAAGTCTGTCTTTAGTCGTTGTTGGATTAGTGTATATGTATGTGCTTTGTATGTTAAATCTTGGCTGTTAAAACAGCCTTTTCTCTGTTCTTAATAATCATTTTAAATGTTTGTGTAAAGTCAGTGCATGTGGCTTGTATTTGTGTCTAGTTATGTTTATTTATATGTATATTTATGTGTTTGAAATCTACAGCCTTGAAGAAGTCAGTTTTCAAGGACGAAACACGTTGGCTGTGCCGTTGTGAACAAGTGATGCTCATGACCTTGTTTTTAAGAAAGTCTTTGATATTGGAATAAAGGAAATTTTGGAAGAACACTGTTGTTGGATATAGACTTTTATATCTGTTCTTCCTGGATATTGATATGTGGTGCACCTGTGCTTTTGTTTAAAACCCATTTTTGTTAACTGCCTGTCTGCTCCGGTCAATTTTTGTGATGTTATGCAAATCAATTAATTTTTATTTGTTTCAGGTAGCTTATCTGCCCAGCTTACATTGATTTAAAGTTGCCCAGAAATAACATCTACCTAACTTTGTTAAACTAGAATCTGAGCAACTTTCCATCAGTTCACAAAAGGGCTGCCTGTATGAAATCTTGACGAGCTTTCTGTTAGCTTGTATGACTACTTTTAAGGTCCTTTGTAACACCAGATCTTCTCTAGCTTGGCCCCAACCACGAGATAAATATTATTCTCACTTCTAAACTGGTTAGCTCAAATCACTATATTTCTAGACAATTTCAGTCTAGATCAACCTTGCAACATTTGTCGGTCAACTCATTTCTGCTAGCGAAATTGAATTTTTGATGTATTTTGGATCACTCATTTAGAACAGAACATTAAAGAGAACATTTCATGGCACCCTATTAGGTCTTGCCTAGGCAGCGCTTGTGCTGTCTCTTTGAGACATGCTGTATTAAGAAAATGTGAATAAAGATCCGCCTACTTTCCTCCCATCTTTTTAATTGGTTCCTGTCCCTGTCCTTTGTAAATGGTGGCTTTTCATTGGGAAATAGGTTTAGTAGTCCCTCCTTAGTAACCGCCTTGTCTCTTCTTGTAACCTCCCATGAGGACACCTCCTGTTACATGTGCTGTTACTCCCTAGATCTTAATTACAGCCTTGAGGGTCTACTTTCTTAAAAGGCTTCAGGCAGGACACACACTTGGTCTTGAGCTAGGCTAGCAGTGGTTACTTCACTCACAAGAACATCTCACATTTATATGAGAGTGTCTATTAATTTCCCTTCATCTGCTCCACACAGAGTAGAACCTAATCCAGAATGAATTATTTTGTCATGTTTCAAAGCTATTCATTTTATATATGGACATAGCTAGTTGAATGTACTTGTGGTACTGTCTTGCATGCCACGCATTATGGGTAGGTTTGATTTACCATATCTTCTGCAGATGCAGTACCATATGTGGCCAAAAGAGGTCCCTGGGATCCCTTTTGGCCACATATGGTACTGCACCCTGTAACATATTTAGATTAACAAGCATGTGCAATTAAATAGGTCTCACATTTATGTTTAAGCTATTGGCATTGTAAAAGCAATGCCTTTTATTTATGTTTTAAAAACCAAAACATAACTAAAAGGCATTGTCATTAACCCCTTCCCTGCTGCGCACATTCCCCTGCTGTGCACAGCGCCCCCATGCTCATGACGAGCTCAGCTCATCATGCAGTACAGTGCTCCTGTGCTCATGATGAGCTGAGCTCATCATGGCCACACCCGTTTCTTTAGAACGCTTAGCACAGCAGGGGAATTAGCCCAGCGTGCGAGCGTTCTAAAGGCCATAACGAGCTCAGCTCGTCATGAGCACAGGAGCACTGTAGATCATGACGAGCTGAGCTCGTCATGAGCATGCAAGGGGTTGACAATGTCAATAGCTCAAACTCACGTAAATGCGAGAACTATTGCATTGCAAATGCTTATTTCAAGTATATAACAAGTTGTGTCATCATCAATTTCTTCATTGTACAATATGTAGAAGGATAGATGAGCAATAGTGAATAACAGACTGTTTTTCATCGCGGGGTTCTCAGTGACTTCAAATAGACAACAAAGTAGAGATCAAGTTGTTTACAGTGTCACACGAGGTGAAAAACATTGAACAGTGATATACATTCCTTTTATTCACGGTTACTCATCAATAATTTTATGTGAACACAAATAATCTTCCCCTGCTTTTAAGTACTATGCAGGGACAGAGGAGTAATGGAGGACACATATAAATAATAACCTCTCCTCTTTGTCCCAAAAAACAAAAAATCTGTCATTCTGCAGGGCCATCCTCCCCACACTTTGTGCCTTCCTTACCTCTCCTCTCTGCTGGGTTCCTAACATGCTGTCTGCTCTACCAGTGCTGTAATGACAGGCTTTGTAAAAGCCCATCCATAGCAGCTTTGAGTTTCTGATGCAGCAACAGTGGGTAACAGCTTTCATTAGCCACTACCGCTACATCATAACAGTGAATTATCAGATTTAGAATCTGGTATTCAAGTTAATGGGTCTCGGCAAGCGCCATGTATAGCATATAGAATTGTAGAGGGATAGCAACAGTGACGGTCACCACTAACAAAGGGTGGTGGGCGGGTGAGGGGAGTGTCGGGGCAATCAGGAGGGCGTGTTAATGATAAAAAACACTTCCCTGAAGCCACCGGCTGCCTCCCGCATGGCATTGCTCCTGCTGGCCTCTTCCTGGTCTCAGCAGGCCCTGGGACAGGCTCTCATCCAATCCCTGTGGTGCAGAGCAGTGCAGGGATTGGCCTGAGCGGGCTGGAAAGACCCTCCGTTCAAGTCATGGAGTCTGTGGGGTTTCACCTGTCCGGATGCTGAATACAGCTGGGTGGGAGAACTCCAAGTGTGCATGTGTGTTTTGGTCGGCCTGAGACGGCCGGCCAAACACGTATGCCAGTTTGAGGATAGGACATGTGTTTGTGCAGTGCCATACAGCAATTGGTGTATACTACTATTCCATACCAAAGACCAACTTGAACTCTTTTTTTTAATTCTGCCAAACTGACATTTTCAATTTTTTCCTAAAATCATGTCTCTGACAGGAGTACCTACATCTGTACGTGCAAAATTGGAATTTGAGTAAGCCGACCCATAGGGTCATACTTTGGTCCAGCTCAAGGATTTCCGCAAGGGATCAGGCCTTCCTGCAAAGAGCACCACCAGAAAGGTGGAACTACAAAAGGTGCAGAGGTCCTGGGCAGAAGCTTGTGCTGCTTTTAATACAACACCAGGAAAGGATGAGGATCTGGATTATGAAGAGGAATTGGGCAAAGACTCACAGTAGAATCTTGGACTCAAACCTTGGGAGTAGGGGGAAATATCCTGCCAGGATTAGTGATTCCATGTGGGGCAGGGAGCAGTGTGTCATCCAGCAGCCTGTTAGCAGATGAGTGAGAGGAGAGGAGGGAGGAGAGGAAGTTAAAATTGGTGCTTGCAAAATAAAAAATTGAGAAGGAGAGAGCCTTGGCGGAAAAAAGGATGGCCGTGGAAGAGGAGGAGAAGAAAAGTGTCTTGGTAGGGAAGAAATTGGCCATAGAGGAAAGGAAGCTAATGTTGGCTCATGAACTGAGTCTGAAGGAGCTGGACATGAACGCCTGGCAGGCTGAGTTCAGCAGTGTTGGTGGCAGCATTCGTTCAGAGCCCTCTGACAGGAAGGTTCACATTCCCATAGGTTTGGCGCCTGACTTTGTGGTGGGAGATGACATAAATAGATGGTTTGAGGCTTATGAGATTGCCCTGCAGATGCACAAAATCCCTGAGTCTCTAGAATCACAATTTTAAATTACAACTTATGGTGAAGTTGGATTTTAAATTGTAATTCTGAAAATGTCACTTTTAGAAAGTTGGCATTTTCTCACGGTAACCATTTGGTGCCTTCTGCCTGTCTCTGAATACACATCTGATGTGGGTGAAAGTTGGGCTTTGTGCATTCCCTCTAGACAGCCATACATTAAGGGACCTTAGGTGTGAATGATGAGCCAACCACATGCTGATGGGCAATCCTGGGCAGGTTAGGAGGAAGGAGCTGACACTTACACCTGAAATGACTATGTCCTGTCTCCACATAAAAAGGGCTGCATACCCCCTTGTAGTGAGTCTGGAGCCAAGGCTGGAAGGGTAGGGTCTTTGTGCACTTCAAAGGCATCTCTTTGAAGTCTCCCTCAATTCACAAGCACAACTGGGTTTAAGTACTGGACCTCTGACACCACCAATTCAGTACACATCCGGAGCGGTGGATACTCTACCATGAAGAAGGACTGCTAGGCTGCTGAAAGGACTGCCACTCTGCTGGACTTCTGGTCTGCTCTGCTCTGCTGTGCTGGCGTGCTGTCCTCCTTGGGAGTGAGAAGGACTTAACCTGCATCTCTCCAACCCAGAACCAAAGTGGCTCCAAAGACTTGCTGGCTTGCCTCCTGTTTTGAAATCTCAGGGACATAAAACACTTCAAACTCACCTGCTACAGCACCATGGAGTGTGGGGGTGTAGGAGGAGCACACGGGGGGTCGTGTTAATAATAAGTAAAAAACAAATTACCTGAAGCTGCGGCCTGCCTCCTGTGTCGCTCTTGCTTGCCTCTTCCTGGTTCAAGCAGCCCCTGGGACAGAATACCATCCAATCCCCGTGCTGCAGAGCAGCACAGGGATTGGCCTGAGCGGGCTGGAAAGACGCTCCGCTCAGATCATAGAGTCTGTGGGGTTTCTCCAGCCCGGCTGCTGAATACATCGGAGCAGAGAGTCAAGTGCTGCACTGGCAGGCTGTCTGGGAGATTCATCAGAACATCCTGGAATTCCGTTAAAAACAGAGGAAAAGACCTTTTGTTTTCCACTGCTACCACTTCATTGCAGTGAATAGCCAGATTTAGAACATGGTATTCATGCTTGTTATAGATGACTGAATAATGAGAATGTTTGCTATGCAGGGGAGAGGTGAAATGGGGGAGTCATACTTAACATTGCCTTTCTTCCCTGTTGCAAATGTAAGATTTTTTTTTACATACCTGCACGCCAGTCATCCACCTTCATCCACCTTTTATGCCCTCCCTCACATTCCATCTCCGCAGTGCGTCAGCCACCCTCATCCTCCCTCAATGAACTCAGTCCCACTTCCATCTTTTCCCCTCCTCTGCTGTGCTCTCTGCCCTCCAGTGCTGGACTGACAGGCTTTTAGAGAGGCCTGTAGAGCATCCTGAAATTCCTTTATGACATACCAACACTGGGTAACAACTTTTGTTAATCACTGCTGCTGTGTCATAACCAGATTTAGAATTTAGTGTTCATGCTAGAGGCTCTCAGTGAGAGCCATTAATAACAACATATAGAATTATAGATGGATAACAGTAAATAACATGGATGATTTTCACTGAGGTGTCATGAGCGACATTAAACAGACTACAAGCTCTCCCTGCCCAAAGCTGTGCTCTCACACAGAGCAGAGAGAGAAGACACCACGCCTCTGTGAAAGCCAATGTTAAGGACTTATTTTTTCACCCCGTGAGCCTGGCTCTGCAGAGTGGAAATATTCCCATGCTGATAATGTATATTAAATGTGGATTCTGTACTTTGAAAATAAAAACATCAAAAAGCTGCTTAGAATTTCTTGTCAACACTTTTCCACCTCCCACTCAAATATATGAAACACTTACTGCCCCTCCTGTTTGGTTAATATGTGAATGAAATACATAACACGAAAAACATGAGGGCCATCAGAACTCCCCTCCTCCTGGATTCGTCAAGTGGCCACTCTACTACCTGGGCGGATCTTGGTGCCTCGATGATGGGGCTTTGCTGGGGCCGCGGCCGGGGTCGGGCCGAGGCCACGTGCTCGGGACGTGAGTGAGGGGTATGGGAAAGAGAGGACGAGTGAGAATGACTGAGTGGGTGAGTGCAAATTTAAGCGACATCAAGTCAGAGGGAGCAAGCGAATGAGAGTTTGGGGAGGAGGGAGGAAGTGCATGTGAGAGAGGGCAACTGAGAAAGTGAATGAGAAAATAAAAGAGAGGTGGTGAGTAAAGAGTGAGACAAAATGACTGAGAGAGTGTGAGAAAAATGAAGGTAGTCAGTGAGTGAAAGGTTGAGTGAGTGAAAATGAGGGCGTGAGTGAGAGTGGGTCAGTGCATACATGTCAAATTTACAGTGAGAGTAAGTCAGAGACAGTGACTGAACATGAAGGAGGGTGTGAGGGTGACAGAGTGCATGAGTGACGGGAAGAGTGTGAAAGCACGTGAAAGACTGGGGAGTGAGAAAATAGTGAGAGAGAACAAAAAAATGTAAGGGAGTAAGTGAATGAAGTGAATGAGTGAACATGAGAGTGTGAGGTGTTAAATATGTCCAGTGAGACAATATCATAATAAAGATTTGTGTTTAGCCCCAGTTGCTTTCTTCTTTCAACTGATTCTAGAATGGAATCTGTGAGACAATAAGTAATGCTCACTAAAATCAGTCACTATGTACTGTGGTAATAAAAAGGACTTTGATTTTTGCACTGTAATAATAAATGAGCAAAAGTGTGGTCATTACACAATAACATGTTTTATTAAGTCACACACACGGGGCAGAGGAAAACGGGTGGTCCCAAAACACTTTTTTCTCCATGCAACTTCCACAAGGAAAATTGAACAGCAATACAGAGAAATTGGCTGAACAGAATTATTGATATGTATATCGTTTTTAATCGCGATGTATGCCTAAAGGTATCTTGGCACTAACATGGGAACAGGTAGGTGCACCAGAAAAGTTCTACCTTAGAAAGAGGAAGAACAAAGCCACGTTTTGAGTTGCTTCCTGAAACTAGAAAGGTTCTGCTGAGGTTTTATGTCCAGGGGCAGTGAATTCCACTGTTTACAAGTGGAATACACAAAACTCCTGCCGACCCATGAAACTTTATTAAATTTGGGGGCTACCAGGGTTCTAATTGAGGCAGAGCCCAGGGGTTTCCTTGGTACATACCACATAAATCTCTTCCGCAGAAACTCTGGACCTATTCCATGAAGGGATTTATAGGCCATACAAAGTGCTTTGAAGGCCACACATTTCTTGGCTGGGAGCCAGTGGAGTTCCTCTAAAGCTTGTGGCACTGAGTGGAACTTGGGTATATTTTTTAGGAGTTGAGCAGCAGCATTCTTTAAAAGCTGGAGTTGATTAAGTGAACCAACATAAAGACCCTGATACAACGCATTGCAATTGTCCACTCCAGATAGTACTAGCATAATGACAACGGATTTTTGTAACTCAAAAGGAATGAAAGAAAGAATTTTCCTCAACATTTTAAACATTAAAAAAACAGGACACAGTACGTTTACTGACCTGATCTATGAAAGTAAGGCTAGCATCAAACATCACCCCTAGGTTCCTAACTTTCAGAACCAGAGTGGGAAGGGCTTCAAGAGACGGAGGCCACCAGGGAGAATTTCAAAATGAGGTATCCTTGTGAAAGAGGAGGACATCAGTTTTGTCAGAATATAAATTTAGACAATTATATCTCATCCATTTGGTCGCCTTGCACATACAGCTTCTGAAGCATAGAGATACCTCTTCAGTGTTGCTTGAAATAGGCACAACAGTCTGCGTGTCATCTGCATACACAACTGTGGAAAAGCCAAAGGATTTAATGAGTTTCTTCAAGGGGGCCACATAAATGTTAAAAAGCGTGGGGCTCAATGATGATCCTCAGGCAGCGCTACAAGGTAAAGAGAAATATTTTGACCTGAAATCCCTGTTTCCTGTTGGAAAGAAAGGAATCCAGGAGGTCTAAAGCTGAGCCTTGGATCCTAATATTGACTAATCGATTGATGAAGACGTCATGATTCACTGTTTCGAAAGCAGCAGACAGATCGTGAAGAATCACTGCCACCTTCCCATCATTTTCCAAGATTGTAATAATTTTTTCTGAGGCTACCACCAGTGCCATTTCTGTACTATGATAGGGTCTAAAATCATATTGGGCTCCATTCAGGATCTCATGTCTATTTGAAAATTCTCAGGTCTGGGGAAGTGTAGAAGCTTTTTCCCATCCATTGGGAAAGTGACCAAAAGGGATGAACTTATTCATTAGTTGTGTCAGGATAGGTGCAACCATCTCAGCAATGTCTTGTGGAAGTTTTGGAGGGCAAGGATCTGAAGGTGTGCCTGATTTAGTAAGAGCAATGAGTTCAATCATTCTGTCTTCTGTAATAAGAGCAAAATCGCTGTGCTCCAGATTAGTGAACATAAATGTATCTTCTCCAGAAGGACAAGAATAACTGTTAGTATTTGAATCAAAATCATTAAAAACTGCCTTAATCTTGTTTCTAAAAATGCTTGCAAAGCTATTACATAACAGTTGGCTCCCTGGCTTGGCAGTATAGTGGAGGTTGAGTTGGGGCTGAAGATCTTTTTAACAGTCTTCAATTCTCATGTGGAATTTTTTGCTAAATTGATTTTGTCAGTGAAATACTTTCTCATGTTACATTTTTTATAATCTTGAATACGTTATTTGTATTTAGTCTTGTCCATTAGATTTGTCCACATTGTTGCTTGAGTTTTCTGAGATCATGAAAGAACCAAGGGAATGTTGGTTTGGCTCTGTGACTTTTTACTTGTTTTAAAGGGGCCAGCTCAGATACAGCTGTATTAATCCATTCAACATACTTAATCATATCAGCATTGGGTTCATTATTCAGGTGGGGGTGTGAAGTGGCGAAAATACTCCTTAGTTCCTTTTTATCCACTTGATTCCAAGCCAGTGTATTGTTTGGTCCTACTCATTGCAAAATTGGGATCCAGGGTTTTAGACTGAAACCAATGGCCTTGTGGTCTGACCAAGTTATTGGTAACACCACCTCTAGCTGCAAATCTGGATGGCTTGAAAATCGCCATCTAATATATGACCTGCCTCATGCGTGGCTGTGTTCACCAATTGTTCAAGGTTAAACAATTCAAGGTATCTATCAGTTGTGCAGGTTCTCTATTGGCAAGATCCTCCAGGTGAAAATTAAAGTCACCTATAATGGTATAGTTAAAATATAGCACACTAGATATCATAAACTCATTTAAGGATGCCAGAAAGTTAGCTTTGGGGCCAGGTTGCCTGTATATCAGAAGACCATTAAAGGTGACATTTGTGTTCAATTTATATCTGAAAGTAAGAGCCTCACAGTCTCTCATCTTCGTGGGCGCCAAAGAGGTCTCAATATGTTCTTGATAGACAACCACAATGCCTCCACCTTGTAAATGTAATGTAATTTGCTCTTGTATAGCGCCTATCACCCAGGGGTCTCTAAGCGCTGTACGAATACCGCTGTGGAACCCTTCCTTGCCTGTTCCTGTGAGGTGTCCACTCCTGGGCACCCCCAAGGTGAAGCCAGGCATCCTAGCGTTGTTAGGGCCGGTGTGGAGATTAAGCAAGCTATTGCCCAGAGTTGCAGAGTGGAACCCATGATTAGAATAGGCACCGAGGCAAGAATTATCGGGTCCAAGGACATTTAGCCCAAGACCCTGCCGCGACGGGGATTGAACCCTGGTCCCGGGCCAGACCTCTGCCTCAGGGTCTGCCGCTCTAATCGGTGAGCCACACTTCTCCACACCTTGTTTACCAATGCGGTCCACTTTAAAAAAGGCTTCGCCAGGTGGAGTTGCAGCATATAAGTCAGGATCCGATGTTTCATCAGCCCAGGTTTCTGTAGGAAACACTAAGCCAGGGGTATGAGTCTAGAAGATTGTACAATTCATATTTGTCCTTAATGAACGACTGAGTTAATCACTAAACAAATATAGTGCTGAAGTGTCATTGAAGTGCAGGAAGGTGACATTGAAGTGCAGGGAGGTTTGATCATTATCTTTGCTATTAGTAGTTACCGGCTGTGGCGTCAGCAATTGTAACTCTACAGGGGTCATCTATGCCATCACTTGCCCGTGTGTTTTTTTGTACATCGGACAAACAATCCAAAAGGTAAAATGCCGGATATTACAGCATGTCAGCCGCATTAGATGCCAAACACAAGGGGCCCCTCTAGTGGATCATTTCACAAAGTTCGGTTACGCACCAGATAGTCTCAAATGGTGTGTCTTGGAAAAGGTCACACCCAACCCCAGGGGTGGTGACTTCAACAATATCTTGAGCATCCATGAGTGTCGATTTATACACCTATTTGACACCATCAAACATGGTCTAAATGAATATGAGGAGATTAGTAAGCAGGTAGCAGTGTTGAACAATGGGTAAACACCATATAGACCATAGGACCACATGCATAACAGGATAACGTATATATCTAGGATATGCCCTCAATTGCACCAGCTACCTCCACGCTTATTACACTATGGACTTTTGCAGGCTTTGAGGTACTGAAATATGTCACTAATATGTTCACCATATGTAACCACAACCTTACTGTCTGCTATGTATCTACGTATGTTACTCCATGATTGATATGAATGTTTACCCCAATTATTGTGAACGAAGCAATGATTCTTTTTCAATAAGATAATGTAATTTCAGTTGTGATGTACACTTTTGCCCGATAATTCACGATGGCATTATGTGGTCTCAATTTGTGTTTGTTTTAACTTTTAATATACAGGCTCTATTTTTGTAAAATAACGATTAACCTATGTTGTACGCTCCTGTGTAAACATTCACCGCGGTTAGTCATAGTTCTATTGAACTACCCACTGAGCCCGTTGATTCCCCTATGACGACACAGATATACTAGTGAGTCTTTCTTCACTCCATGGATGATGCGCACGTCTATAAACGTCCTTGCAGCAGTCGGCTCTTCCTGCCGATTCCCCACCGCGCAATCCATTGATAGCGGGCCTTTTTAAGTTGAGGTAAGCATCCCACAAACATGCCGGATACATTCCCTAGTGTCATGATGATGTGGCCCACTGACACTGCGTCTTCTCCTCACAGCGGCATTATATGCACAAGGCAAACACGGGCACAAGATCGAGACTCGGTCTTTTCACCGCAGCAGCGGCCATTCCTGAACCATGTAGATTAACGTAGAAGACAACCAAGACACATGCTACCCTTCACCCGGTTAAGTCAATCGTCTTCAGCTATCTTCCATCCTTGGAACGCACCCCCTTTTTTTACAAGCTTTCATGTTTTTAATCTTAAACTCGGACCTTGTCACTTACAGGTCACACCCACGGTATTAAGGCTGCACCCCCCTCTGTCCTAAAGAAGACCCGCAGGCTGAGGCCCCCAGTCACCCCAAGCCCCCAGTCGGGTCGAAACGTCAATGCCTTTCAAATTGCAAATTGGACCACGCTCCACCTAATTTCATTATACATGTTATTTTGGACTGTATAAATGTTAACAAAAGCAGTAACTTAACAAGCAGTGGCCTTTTGCCCACAAGGCAGGAACTCTTAAACCAGCTCCATCAGAACTAGCTCAATTTTTTTTTATTACACTTCTGTGTCACGAGTTTTACTAGCACCTCACCTCTTTCTTACTCACCACACTTTCCTTCTTTGCACGTTCTTAGAAGCACCATGCTCCTTTGTACCGTAAACATATGAGTAAATTGTACAGAATTGAGTTCTATGTTGGAGTGAATTATTAAACTCCTTCGGATCATCAAAACGTTTCTTGTCAGGTTGTTGCATCTCTCCCATTTTTTCCAGATTAACTACCAAACAGATTGAACCTGCAGAGCCTAATTGGTTGATGGCTCACTAAACTGTATAAAGATTGATTATAAGTATGCATTTAGTTGATTTTTGATCGTTAGGTTTGGACCACAGTCTTTGATACGACACTTGAAATGGCAGCATGTGCAAGAAAAATTGCCTGAGGCCATAGTGGGAGCAAAATTGTTACATGCCTACATGGCACACTGATTTGCAGGAGCTGGTCTGTAGAATATCTGTAGAATATCTCACAACCAGCATTTGAGCTGGGATTCTGGCACAAGGTGCAAACCAGGTGCGGTTGGGTGCAGACAGAGTCAGAGTCAGAGTCAAAAACACTTTATTCGATTAAATTAAAATCATAAAAGTATGCTATACATTCATAGTTGATCATTGGAGTATTTAAAAAACAAAACACATTATGTACAAATTCGAATTTCATATTTACAAATTTCATATTTACAAGAGTTTTTAGAAAAATTTAAAATACTTTTCGTCATACTTGCACTGTCTATGTTTTCCTACAAAAATACATTTCATTTTTACTGTTTGTGGTATGGGTTTGTTTAATGGTCTATTTACAGTAATATTTACAAGCCCATAGTACAATCATTTACCAGTGATACCCCGACTGGGTATACAATTTTTAACAAAGGCTAGGTCAATTAATCAGTGTCAGAGGTATATTTCGACGAGACCTAATGGACATTGTAAGAAAATTTGCTACCCCATACATAATTAGAGGTGTTTCCATTAACTGTAAAAACAGAAAGGCCGGTTTGACTTGGGTAAACTTTAGTTCTTTTAATATTGGCTTAATATATTTCTCTCTTGCAATTCTAAAAAAAGGACAAAAAAAGAAAAAGTGGATAGAATCCTGGTCCGAGAAGTCGTCACACTTACAGGGGGCGTTCTCATGGGGTTTACACCATTTATTATATTCACCCAACAAGAGGTGAGACTGATTAAAGCGAAATTTAGTGAGGAGCCACCGATGGAAAGGTTTGTTTACTACCGCCAAGTATGGTTCGATAGCTAAGGTTGTTATTGTCAAAAAATGTGACCTCACGGTTGGCTTCATGATTTCGCATGTTTCTCTCTCGGCTTCTCTTTTCTTTATATATTCCAGTTTCGCCCAATTAATGTCATCTTTTTGTAGGCCTTCAGGATTAGTATATAAATTAGGGCGGCCCAGGTATTGTGCGATTTTCTTGATGTATGAAAGCCACTCAATCTCCGCCACACGATCCCGCCCCATACAGTCTTTAATAATCGTATGATTTAATGTTAAGTTGGGATTAAGCCAAATTTTAATCCAGGCCCTTAGTGGTGCAAAAGACAGCATGTCTTCAATATAACCTACCCCTAGTTCCATATGTACTGAGTGAGCTGGTGTAGATTTTGGTAAGCCCAGAACAGATCGTTCTTATGTCCCCAAATAGAGGCTCCATATCTGGCTATTGCCATGGTTTTGGCTTTGTATATGGATAATATGGCCTCTGATGGTTTGCCGCCAAGACGTTTGGCGAACCCCAATATAGCAGCAGATGATCATTTTACAGCAGCGGTCTTATTCTGGATTTGTGGTGCCCATGTCCCTTTCTCGTCGAACACCACTCCTAAATATGTAAAGGTTTTAACCTTAGTAAGTACAGCATCGTTACAGGTCAGGGTTCTAATGTTGCTTTTAGAATTACCCACAGCCATGCCATGCGACTTTCCTACATTAATCACCAAATCCAAGTCTTGCATAAAAGCCCCAAAAGTATTAAGTAGATGTTGAAGACCCTTCGGGGTCCTTGACATCAGTACCGTGTCGTCGGCATATAAAAGTACCGGCGTCACGGAACCACCCATGCAGGGCACATCTGCAGAGGCAGTTTTTAGGGACTCTCCAAGGGAGTTAATATAAAGGGAGAAGAGCATAGGTGCCAAAATGCACCCTTGGCGCACTCCCCTTCCTGATTTAAAAAAAGAGGTACAGTTCCCTTCTTGGGTCATACGGATAGTTGCCCTTAAATCACTGTGTAGTCGTGCCAAAAAATCTACAAGAGCACGATCCAGTCCCTTTTCAAGGAGTATTGTCCACAGCTTTGACCTATTAACTAGGTCAAAAGCTGTGGACAAGTCCATGAAGGCCAAGTACATCTTCCCCCCTGAAGCTACAGTATATTTGCTCAGTATAAGGTGCAAATTAAGGCATTGATCTTCTGTGCCTCTAGCAGATCTAAACCCATACTGGGCCTCACACAAGATGTTTTTATCGGTGGTCCAAGCTGAGATTCTCTCTAGTATTATTTTGCCCAAGATTTTAAATGAGGAATCTAGCAAAGATATTGGCCTGTAGCATCTCGGGTCCCCCCTTTGACCCTTCTTAAAAATGGGAATAATAACAGCCTGTGACCATGTAGTTGGAGGTCTTATCTTATCTAAACCAACTACATTAAAAACATTAGTAAGTACAACTGACCACATTGCTGAGTTTGTTTTGTACATATCTGCGGGTACGCCATCTGGCCCAGGGGCCTTCTGTGATGACATGCCCTCGATAGCACTCTGTACCTCTTTAATAGTAAAACTTAGAAGGGGGGCTTGAATGTCGATCGGTGTTGAATTAGGAGGTCCTAGGTCAATGTTGCTGCCATAAATTTTTTGGAAATGGTCCAACCATTCCTTCTCAGGGATATTTAACTCCAATGGCGCATTTTCTTTACCATTGAACAGCGGTGTATTGACAATGGCCCAGAACTTTGCGCTATCCCTTAGGGTAGCTTTTTCATACAAATTGTCCCACGCCTGTTTCTTAATTTCCTTTTTCCTTATTCGGATATCTTGACTGTACTGCTTCCTAAGCCTTGCCACCTCCTCTCTATCACGGGGTACCTTTTTCAGTGCTTTATGGAGTAATCGGTGTGATTCGGAGCATGCATTATTGAACCACTCCTCAACCTTTCTCTCTCGGTTTGTGGATATACATTTTAGGTCATCTGCCACCTGGCGACAGATAGCTTCAAAGGACCCAATTATATTCCCTTTGAATCTCAATGGCTCCCTACAAACATTAATGTCACTGCCCACTTTCTCATTTAGGGAGTACAGGAATTCCTCAGGTATAACTTTACTCCATTTCATCCGTCTCCCTTGATCCTTTGCAGTGATATCAACAACGATATCTGATTCAGAATTTTTGTTAAACAGAGATAAAACATTATCCTCCATGTTCAACACAACCGGGTTGTGGTCACTATATGTGGAGTGTATAGCATTATAAAAGATAACATTCTGCATCATAACTGGTGTAATAAAAATATAATCAATGATAGTGTTGCAGTCCCTAGCACTATAGGTAGAGACCCTTTCTTTACTATCAAAGAACTCTGGTTCATAAAGTTCATTTTCAAGAAGCAGATTTTCTAGGGTCGACCCTTTAACAGAATGTTCAAAGTGTGGGGATTGGAACATATCTACATTCAGACTATCAACTAAATGACAGCTATGTTGGCATAAATGTACGTTAAAATCTCCCAACAGTATAAAATATGTTGGGACGGTTTGACTCTCTTTAAAATTACACAAAAACATATTCAGAGAAATGAGATTTTCGATATCACCCGAGCCTTGGGTAGCGTTATAAAAGTTAATGTAAACGCATTTAGAGTTATTAGTCAATGTGACTTCCAAAGCTAGAAAATTATCAGATAGCGTGTTAATTGCTTTCGCAGTTCCATTCATTTTAACTGACAATAAAAATTGTAAGCCTCCTTTATTGCGACCAGAATTTGAGGGTTGTGCAGCAAGGAAGTAAGATGTGTACCCATCTAGCCAAAAATCACAGTCCATATCCCATGTCTCCTGCAGCGCTATCACATCATACTTTTTCAATATATTCAACCAATTTATATCTTCCCTTTTAGAGCGGAGTCCTGCAATGTTCCAGCTCATTAGGTTAACAGTAGGGCCCCTCGCATAGCTATTAGTTATAGGGAATGGTTCAGTAGTACTATCATAGAAATCTAGTCAGTCAATTTCCTCCAGATTTGAAAGTACTGAAAACATATTTGATAACTCCAGACCATTACTTGATTCACACCCCTGGTTTCCATGAATTTTAGGTAACATACCAGTTGTTTGTGTTGCCCAGGGGCTAATACGGTAAGTTTTAGTTGGGAGAACATTACAGCTTGCCATTTCAGGGGAATTTTTAGGTGATACTGGTGGTGGGTAGAAGAATCCTAGAGGGACTGCTCTTATTCTATTCTCTCTAATCTCGGTTGCATCCCAAAATAAGCGGGATGCCTCATGGGGTCTGTTAAAGTTAACAATTAGACAATCCCCAGAGAATTTCTTCTTTGTATATCCCACCCAATCCACACGTCTACCTGTCTGGATGTATTCAGAGATATTATTCGGGCCAGTACAATTAGCATTGCACCATGTTTTTATATTGTCCAGCACTGAGGCATTTGACTCAAATTCCCCTGTTTTTAATTTTGGGATATTCACCAAAATTGCAACATAAGGTGTTGCTTCCGGTGGGAGGTGAACTGGTGGTGTGGGGCGAGATCTTCTGGGCCGCGCTGGATTAAAACCATCTTGGGTAGATGCCAGAGGCATTGACTGTGGTAGGCAGGGTTTGGGTGCAGAGGGCTGTTTAGGGATAATTGTGCTAACCCCTTCCCCCGTTCCATAACCAATTAACCCTAATGGTAATGCAGGTAGAAGCAGGGGATTGGCTAGTATAGTACTTCCCTGCTCCATAGGGGATTGGGATTGCCTCTGTGTTTTAGGAGGGGATTTTAGAGTCGTTTTAGGTGGTGGACACCGAGGATCTTCCTCGAGAGAAGTTACAAATTTATTTATCCTGTCACATTTCTTTAGAATATCGGAAACACAATCCCTTAAAGTATCAATAATATCTGTGGAGATTTGTATGAGTACCCCTTCCAGTTTGTCAACCAGGACCTTCTCCACCATGTCCTTGATGGAAGATTCTAGGGCACTCAAAGGGGGCATTTGTAGCTTACAACGCTGTGCACCATGTATCCTTTGTGTATAAGTGCGCTTGCTAACCTGGGGTTCAGGCTCAGATTCCTGGGAACAGTCATGAGAAGAGTGTTCATCTTGACTATCGGTCACTCTTCCATCCGCACCTTCTTCTACCAATATATTGTCTATATCTGTATCTGGTAACCTAGTAATAGGTCCCTTTTCAACCATGATTACCGGGTCCAAAGGGATTGGTTGTCTAGACAATGTAGGCAAAGTTTGACTATCCGATGGTATGGGGTTCAAGCCTAGTTCTCGTTCTTTATCAGCTATTTCCTGGTTTAGTTTACCAACAGCTGTGGTAAGGTACGACATAATGTTTGAAGAAGCGGGGGTTTTTCGCGCAATTTTAGCCTTAGTTGTTCCCCCATTAACAGAAGTTTGTAGTTTGCGCTTACCCATTGTCCGGTGTGCAAAATCAAGGGGGGATGCCCGTCCCGTCCCCTGTTGTCCCCAGACGGCCACAGACGGCCCGCCCTTATCCCGGGCTTCTCCCGCGCGCTCGACTCGCGTGTGCGAGGGGCGTTCCGTTCTTTATTGCGCCTCCGGGCGCTCGTGTAGCGTCACTCCCCGCGCCTGCCTCCGCCGGGGCACCTGGGATATGCAGTCCCAGCCCTCGCGGCGTCCTCGCTGTGGCGGCGGTGTCGGCCGTTTCCCTCACGGCGTCCTGTGGGTGTTAGGGCGTGCTGGTCTGCCCCAATGTTGCTGGCCGTTCACTTCACGGCTTCTGGTAGGTGCAGACAGGCTTGCTCGTCTGCAGCATGCCTGTGCGCACGTCCACTGTGGCCCGATTTTTGTAGCCGATTTGGCACATCTCTGAATCAGCTCTAGACTGCTGACCTTCACTTCTCTATGTCCAAATCAAAATGATGTGGGATCAGAAAAACTCCCCTACCTCTCAGCAAGAGTATAGAAGGAAATCGGAGGAGAAGTGAGAGGAAAAAGCAGGAGCTTTTACCGATGCACCCAATTTTTATAGGCGGTAAGTCACATGACCGAGTCAGTGCTAGACACCAAATTTGGCAGAAAGCTAGATCCTTACTTAGAAAGTAGGCATTTTGTGATTTGGTGTAAATCTGTTTAGTCATTTTAGATAAACTAAGGCAAAAAATAGTGATTTCTGTTGCCTCAGAAGTCCTAAAGGAAAAATAGTGATTACTGCAAACTATGTAAGGGCGCCGAGGGGAATGCAGTGCAATTACTTTTAAACAGGGCTGGAAGAGGGAGCAGTCTCTTTAATCTGCAGTCTTTTTAAAACATAAAGTGACTGCTCCCTCTTCCAGCCCTGTTGAAAAATCACTGAACAGCACAACAGTGCATACCCCTCGAAGCCGTTACTTATCCTGCAGTTATAGCTACAGAGCATGTAAGGCACTGAGGAATGTTCACTGCAGAGTGATATGCCGGGTTTCTAAAGTTTAGAAATCACTGCATACCTCTTGGTGGCACCACCCTTACATACTCTGCAGTAATTACTGCAGAGTATGTAAAGGTGCTGACTGGTGTTTAGCTGCATTATTTTGTTAATGCAAAATCATTCAATCAATCAGGATTTATGAAGCGCTGCTAAGTACCCGATAGAGCATGTTTGCTTCCATTTTTGGACAAGAGGGTGCATTTTGCGCTAAACAAAATAGCACCCACTCTGCTTAAACGCGGAATTCAGTGGGATCGCACAGAATTTTAATCCTGCAAAATTTCACAGAATCAAATTTCTCCAATTCTGCCCACCCCAAAATAGATATGCAATATAAAAAATACAGAATGGGTAACATGTAATATGGTCCTATATAGATAGTCATCTCAGGGTTCTTTTGACATTTTCAAACCACTCTGCATTTGGCCTTGTGGTTTTTTCTGTCACCAGAATACCTCAATGGCAATATTGTACCATATTCCATGGTTATTCAATTTCTGTTTTCTTAATAACTTTGGTTCCACTTTATGAATCTGCAGAAACCTTTCCCCAAAAAATGTTCACCCACTCTGGGTATTTCATGGCAATTCATCAAGTGGGACCAAGAAAAAGAGGAGAGGGGGTTACAGAAGTGCTATTTACCATGTTAATTCTGAGATGATTCTTTGCTCTGTCATGCAGAAAAAAGGGCTGGACAAAATATAATTTGGCATAAAGGTGTAACTTCACTCCAGAATTGGGCTTTTGAGGTGTAGAATAGTTCTGTTCAGTATGTTTTGAGAAATTAGCATGTAAAAAGGGCTTGAGTTGGGTGTGGAGAGGGTAAACTTGAGAAAGTTTTAGAGCTAAATGGATCATTAAGGTTACATGGATATCCTTAAATCCAACAATTCAAAAGAAATGTACATCCTATGGTCCGAGGAAGCTTTTTCTTCCTTTTGCTAATTGAGTAAGTGGATCCAAAGATTGATCCATGATACCAAAACAATCTCATTGGCTAGCCACAATATTGTTGGAAAAAGTTGTAGCTGCCATCACACCTGGTCCATATGGTCATGTCCTTAAGGGATCCCCCCTTGTAATTGTATTTTTTTTTCAAGTATTTTTTTTCCACTGGATTCATGGATCCTCTGCAGTTCCCAGATTGCCACTATGGTATTGCAGATCCAGTGTATGTACTACCGTAAGGTTCCCTGTCTACTTTTCAGTAGACCTGTACTTGGGCAAGCTTCATGGATTAAATGGTGCACTGCGCATGGCCCAAGGCAGTGCATCAAGTCTTTCACCCACCAAGTAGTCCAGCACAAAACAAACTCCACAGACTGAATGGCCCGCTAAGTATGACTCCAGGCAATGCCTTCAAGACTTCCACCCACTTGGCAGACCAGAACCAGGGCAAGCTTCACTGACTGAAGAGACCTGCTGCACATGACCCAAGGTGGTACAATCAAGATTTCCACCCATCTAGTTGGACAACACTGGTAATCGAATGCTTTATCATTTGAAGTTCCATGCCCTCGGGACACTCGCAAGAGTACTGCAAATCCAACTGTGCATATAAGCATGCATTTTTAACTTTAAATTTTCGAAAACTACTGAACTGATTTAAATGAAATCACCAACAGCACACTTTCTTGGTAAAGATGTAGTTTTCTGCCAATTTGGTGTAGTTCCATTCAGCTATTTTGACTGCAGTACTGTTCAAATATCCCTATGAAAATTGTGTTTTGGGACCCCCCTTTTTCTCACCGTTACTCCCCCCCACACAGACACCCTTGAGGGATCACCTTAAAACTTTCCATGAAGCTGAGGTGGATAAACTTTTCTTTTAGAAAGTTTTGCAAACATTTTTCAAATGTCGGCAAAGTTATTAGCAAACCAAACAATCTATTTCCCATGGTAACTAGGTCCAAACTATAACTACACAGTAGCAACCACCTCTGTGTTATATGTGTGTGTGTGTGTGTGTGTGTGTAAAAAAAGGAGCAGAGAACTCTGTGTAGCTTCCATGTTTAGGTGGAGAGCAGCTCCTGTATGGAGCACCCTACAGCAGCACCGACACTCTGAATCTGCTCATCTCAAATGTCTGTTACTCTAACAGAGTTTATAAGCATAGTATTAGCACAGTGCCGTCCAGACCGAGCTAGAGAGTGATACGTTTTTTTGCCATTTTTACCGTAAAGTCTTGAACCGTAGGATTAGCAAGTGCCATTCATGCTGAGCTGAAAAATGACAAAAGCCCTTTACCACTCGGGGAACAGTATTACAGCTTTGGCTTGGTAAAATATCATCCAATTTAACCCGCAATGAACAAAAGCAACTCCTGACATGTGTTTCACTCTATTTAGAGCTCTTCAGAGGGGTAAAGCTTTGTCCAGGCACAAGGGAGCCCCCAGTATAAGTCAAGACATTAACATTTCAGGCTTAGAGTGCTGCATAAAATATGCAAAAAAGAGACCAGGAACTCTGGGTAGTTCCTAAATTTAGGTGGAGAGCAGCTCCTGTATGATGCACCCTACAACACAGCTGACCCTCTGAATAGGGGTGAGCAGAATATTCCATTCCGCCCGCAGGTTTGGTGGAATTTGCCGAGTTCCGGACAAATTTTGTCAATCACCATGTGGCAGAATTTCATCTCTAGGGCGATCGTGGGTCGCTAGGAGGATATCCGCTGATATTTTTCTAATGCAGGCACTCACAACCGTTCACGGTCAGAAGGTGCCTTCTGGTGCCATTCATGCAAGTTTTTCAGCGTGGAGCATTCTACCAGCAAAGAAATACAGGGCGAGCAGCGTGACAGGCCTATTTCTGCCCGTTGCTGGAACTCTGCATAATCTAGCTGAGTTTTTATGTAACTCCACAGAATTCCTCTGGGTCAAATTACGTGAGTTCTTCCCACCCCTACCTCTGAATCTGCTTACCTCAAAAGGCTGTTTCTCTAGCATAGTATTAGCACAGTGAAATCCACGCTGAGCTAGAGAGTGACAAAGTATTTTTCCATTCTTACAGCACATTATTTATGCATAGTATTAGCAAGTGCCATCTACGCCGAGCAGTTAAGTTTAAGAATGCACACAACATTAGTCACCATGAACATAAGACCAAACTGGAGAACAACATAGTGGACGACTATAGCAAGTTATGTCCTATGTTGTGGGAGTTCTGAAACATAATTGGAGAATTTTAGAGGTTTTATGTGTTTGAGCCACAAACATAACTCTGAGCATAATTTAGAGTCTGATGGGCAGAGACTACTCCATCAGGATAGTGGGAGGGCAATGTCTCTGCCACCCTGAGAGATCTACGCCATCGAATTTAGAGCTGTCCACCAGCCCTGTGGGTAATTCCCTACATTGATAGTAACTGCTGTTACAGAAGGTACCGTCAGCCATGACGGCCAGCCATCAAACGTATACATACATTTTGGGTTTTTCAAAAACAGCCTACCAAAGCCTGAAAAAAAAACTAAAGACCCTCACATCCTCACAGTTTTCTGTGCGCACCATTATTGTGTTTTTTCCTGCCCTTTACTGCCAGGTTACTTGACGGTGACTGACAGGAAAATAAAATTTTACAATGTCCACCCTCAAATAGGGTGGATGGTGTAAAAGCCCTTACTATGAAGGCCCCTACTCTGTTGGTCCATCAGAGAAAGTGTTCAATTGAAGGAGCTAAAGGGGGCTCCATAGACGAAATACTTACAGTCTCTCCACCTATAAATGAGGCAAGCAGACCGATGACTTGGCGGACAGGGTACTCCGCCATGGGGTCAAGAGTGACAAGTGGCAATACCTACCAATGCTAACAAATAGAACATCACAACGTTACAACATGCAGCGGATCCATGCATGGCTAATGTCATGATGTATTTTCATGTGCAGTAATTATAAAGAAATTAAATCACCAAAGCACAATGGGGTTAAGTTGTGACGTGACATAAAGTCTTTTGTAAAGTTATTCTGGAGTGGATTTTTGGGGGAAATATGTACAGTAACTACCAATGCATTTGACCTTTTGCACTCCAGCAATCTATGTAGGAGGCAGTGTTTATTCGTATATTTGTTCCAAGTAACTTATTATTGGGCTACATATTTTCACTGGCACCACATAAATCAACATAAATATGCACTGATAGTCAGATATATGAATAGAGAGTAAGAGAGAAAAGAAAGACTGTGATAATAAAAAGTACATCATATTAGTTTTAGTCCCATAATTACGTCAAGAGTTACTGATGAGGCTTAACAATTTGCAATCCAAAAAGGGCACCAGAATCCTGAGAATGCATTACAGGAACAGAACGCCAGTTTTCTTTCTTTTTTTGTATTTATATTACATTGTGTGATTTGTCTCTGCTTCTTTTTGAATGTGGATATTCCGTAGTCCAGAGCAATGCTGTCATGCCATTGAGTTATGGGTTTTCTAACATTGGTAAATATGAAATAAAGCACTTTCCTCGTGCCATTATTAGTCTATATGTGCACATGCGCACAGATTTGTCTAACGTGAATATATGTGAGAGTCTGTGCATAGCATAAGCCCTCCCCCCGCCTAAAAACTGAGCATCTACCTCGGAGCCAGCAGCACACTTCGATTTTGATGTACAGTTTGAGGCCGATCAATAGCAGTATAATAATACTCAGCACGCGGTGTAATTTTGGTATCATTAGTTTTCATTTTCTGCTCCCCATGCATCAAAAGAAAAAGAAAAAAAAAGTATAACGGGCTCGTAAAGTTTATTTAGTATTCCATGAATTCCTAATCAGTTTCATTTCATAATGATTCAGAGCGGCCACAGCCAGGGCCCCAGTGTCACCGGAATCGATAAGACCAACACACTTTTTTTCCCTAGCCCGATGGCGGCTGCGAGGGGGATGGATTGCGGGGAATTATGATTTATATCTGAGCCGCGCGGCCAGCAGCAGCCAGCCCCAGCTGCGCTCGCAGGCCGCAGTGTCCGCCATTACATGATTTATGGCCGCTTCTCGCTCCTTGTCCCTGCGTCCCGCGCTGCCTGGGTAGCGGTTCTCTTAGCCGCTTCCCTCCTGCTTCACGTGATGACTTCTCTCCTTGGTTTTCCCGCCACTCGGGTGTAGCACCATTGTTTTTGCTGAACCACAAGGAGGCCTCTCGCATGAGGAAAAGCAAAGCCACGCATGTGGAAGTAGTATGCTTTTTGGGGTTGATTTCTAAGCTGTGATGCCCACTCAAATCTGCAGCAAAAATATGGGCATTTGGCAACAATGCCTGGACATAAATGATAGGCCCCGTCGCCTTGATTTAGGAGTTGGTGGTCCTGACACTACTCTTTCAACTTCAGGCCTCAAAGGATTTAAAGGATGTGGCTGGAACAAAAAGTAGGGTTCTTAGTGGAGCCATTTAAAGTAGGTGAAACGGTCCACCAGGCTTCCAGGTCAGCAGAGGCCAGAGCCTCCACCTTCTCAGCAGGAGACCGCCCGCCATACCTGAAGAAACACGAGCAGGCTCTATTGAAGGAAGGGATGATGCGCTGAGTGGGCACTGCAGTTTCATGTTTTTTTCTTTTTCAAGACTAAACTCTGAAAGCAGGAGTTTCTTTTCGAAAAATAAGAATGTAATGACTGATGCACATAGTTTTTACCCTTACACATGAACCTAAGAAGTGATTTCCCTGCTTTGGGCGGCATACTGGGCAGGGACCTCCAGTAACAGTCGCCCTGTCATAAATAAGGCCAATAAAACCTGACAGCGCTCTTCTGGCCAGGCCGTCACGTGAGAGGTATCCACTGGTGGACCAAGTGCAGGCTTCACTCTCAGAAGTTCAGCAATTCACCTGACTCTAAATTGAATGAGGAAAGCACAAGCAAGAGCCCCTCCCATTTTCAGCAGCCTTCCTGCTCTGCCTACCTCTCAATGACTACCATAGAGTTTTGCTTACACTCTCTGTTTTACACTATTTTGCAATATTAGAGCTCCCCCGAAACTAGAGGGGGCCCCACTGCAGACCCCAGTGCCCAGCTTGCAATCGCGCTTACCCTGGTACCGGCTGTGCCTTGAGTGGAGCGAATCTGGAGACGGAGGTCCGGCCGCGGACCAGATGGCGCCCATGTCGGAGCACTGACTCCGCAACTGCCCGTACCCGCTGCTACTGCCTCTCCGATGTGAGACCCGTGGAGGCCGACCCTCATACCACGCACCGGAGCCCTGCGGGATCCTTTCCTGGTAACCGGTGGCTGCCTGGCTAGTTTCCGGCTTACTTTCAACTGCCCAGACTGGACTCGGCGTGCCTGCCTCACTATCGGCGGATGCCCACGCAACACCCCGGCTTCTGGGCCTGCGGCTACTGGGACTTTGTGGACTCCCCCGCCCGCCTCTCGCCTGAGCCTTGACTTCACCGCACTGTGCTGGCCGCGGCGGACTGCGACGCCGCTCCTGGGCTCGTTTACGGCCTACGGTGCCTACCGGATCTGTCCCGCTGAGGCCTACTCTCCTGCACGGCGGAGGCGGGGACATCACACCCCAGCGACCCCCCTTCCATCTGAAGAGGTATGTAGATTGTGGGTTCGCCGCTGTGACTGGGGACACCTGTCTATTCTATGGAGCCCGCCCATACACTGGGGTGCCTGATTGTGATTTTGCCCTACACGTTGGTCGGCCACCCCGGGCCTGCACTGCCCTGATCCTCCAGCACGCCGTCTCGATTTCTGGACCTCCTGTGCCAGTGCTTATTATTCCTTTCTGTCTGCCGCGCTTTTACCGCTACAGACCTCTGGGATTGCCTATACAGCTTCGAAGGGGGCATCTCTCCCTGTTCTGGCACCATACCCCGGCCTTCACTACTCCGCCCGGCTGCGACCGCTCCTGGCTATGGTGTGACCCTGGTTGCCGAGGCCCTGCGGTAGACTACGTGTTTCGGGGGCACTGGTCTTCATCACGGGGCTGGGAGTGCTGAGGAGCTGACGCAGTGGGAGGGCCCACACATTGTCCCACACGGCTTGTGACACGCAACACGGCCGCTGCTGACTGCCTGCCACCTGTGGCTCTGGTCGTGGCCTGACTCTCCTGTATGCCCCGAGGAACTATTACTGGCCCGGATCCGCCCCTCTGCTGTGGTGCTCACTACGGGCGTTGTGGCCCTGGGGTCGTTATTGCCTGGTGGTGTTTCCTGACGCCCGCTTGGTCCTCACGAACGACCTCTGTGCCAATGTGCCACGGTGAACCAACGGACGTTGCTGCCGCCTGCTGGGTACGCTACTGACTGCCGCTCCCTGGATCTCTCCTGCTTATAGGTTTGAGCTGCCGTGCCGGGGGTTTCGCTGGCCCTTACTCTGTTAATCACTCCTACTACTGCCTTCTGCCTCCCGTTTGCCTCATCTACGCTGCCTCTCCAGCACCTTTGGGACTCATGGCGTCGAATAAAGGGACCAGGCCTTCCAATCAGAGGCAGCTCACCAAAAACTCCTGGAACACTAAGGGTGGCGGCAAGGCCGAAGCCTCCCCTGGGACCCCTAACCTCACGTCCCCCTCACCTGGAGCGAAAGCCCCTACCCTGGAAGATGTTATGCAGGCCATAGCGACGTCAGATCCTCCCTGGAAACGCGGATTGACTCCGTCAATATAGAGGTGACTCTGTTGCGGGCTGACCTCCGGAAAATGGACTCCAAGGTCAAATACGTGGAAGTTAAAACAGCGGCCCTGATTGAGGATACTTCTACTCTCCAGCGGCAGGTAGAACAACTCCAGAAGCAGCAAAACCAGATGAGCGAGCTACTGGATGATTATGAAGGGAGGGCGCGACGCAACAATATCCGAATATTGGGCGTACCAGAACGAATGGAGGAGTCGGCGGCGGACCTCTTTGTAGAACAGTTGATTATGACCCACCTCCGTCCGAAGAAGCTCTAGAACTACTTCTCCATTGAGAGAGCTCACAGGGTCCCTGGGGGTAAACCTAAGCCAGGTGCTCCCCTCCGACCCATTATCGCGAGGGTCTTCAATTTCCGTGATCGCGACGCCATCCTCCAAGCTGCCCGGACGGGGCTGCCCCTCCTCCTGGACAATGCCCGCATTTCGCTGTTCCCGGACTTTACCATGAAGGTCCAGACAAGGCGCCGTAGCTTCCTGGAGGCCAAGAAAGCTCTGCGGGACAAACAGATTAAATATTCCATGCTTTTCCCGGCGAAGCTGAGGGTGGAGCATGATGGCAAAGTATGGTTTTTTATATCGCCGGAGGAGGTGTGGGACTGGCTGGAGGGTTGGCGCCGGGCTGGGTGCTCTCCGAAACACCGCAACGCCAGTGATGACCAGGACACCCAAGCACGCACTGAACAGATGCCAGGTAGCCAAGAACTCTTTACCGGTCTCAACGAAAATGGGGACTGAGGTCCCTTTGCTCCTAGGAGACTGTTCTAAGTTGACTTTGGCTACCACTCAGCAGCCCTGAACTTCACATAGGGTTACTAGCTGGGACCGCTCTGCGTGGCGGCTCTCCGCACCATGTTTGCTCCTGATCCCCGATGGTGTGCTTTGGCCCCGGCTGGGGCCGCACTGACTGCTTACCAGCTACACTCTTTTTTATATGTGAATATGGCACTGGGGCTTGCTAGATATTTTAATGTTTCTATATTTGATGGTCGCTTCACTACTAGTACCAGGCGGGGTCCCCCACCGGCTTACCAAATACCCCCATCATGGTTGGGAGGGCAACAGGCACTCTGCCGAGTTGGGGTGTGGATAATTTTAAGTCCGCGGGCAGGGAAGCAGGGAGGGGAGATGAATGGGGGGGGGTTCCGGGCATGTAATGGTGTTGTTGTTGCGTTGGTTTTTGTTTTTCTTGCTCTCTTTCTTTTTTGCAGAGTCCCCTTTTGTCACATTGGTCCTGATCCTTGGTCCACTATAGGTTCCACGCTGACCAGCTGGTCACCCTGTAGGCTGTTTGACCCCCTGGTGCCCTGTGGTCTTCTTCTTTTCCGGGGCTGTCCCGCTTTATCCCCCTGGTGCTTTTGCCCACCCTACTTCCACTTCTCCTTCCTGTTGGTCCCTTTAGTTCTATGACTCACCCCCGACCTAGGACCCTCACGGTCATGTCCTGGAATGTTAACGGGCTGGGACACACGGTTAAGAGGAGTGTGGTCCTTCAGTACCTTCGACGCCACTCCCCCGACATCGTCCTACTGCAGGAAACACACCTTGTGGGAAACACTTGTAGGGCTCTTCAGCGGGGGGGATATAAACTGCTAGTTCATGCGGGATTCACTTCTGGCTCCCGTGGCCCTGGGATCCTAATTAAGAAAAATCTGGCGCTTACTCATTCCAGGACATGGGCTGACCCTCTAGGCCGTATTGCACTTGTCGAGGCTTCTTGGGAGGGCCGTCCGCTGAATTTGGTCTCCGTCTATATTCCGCCGACACTTGTGCAAGACTCCCTTCGAGAGCTAGGAACGCGTATGTTGAATCTCCCTGTTGGTACGCTATTGGTTGGGGGCGACTTTAATACCACGATGTGCGACGACCTGGACCGCAGTCCTAAGCGCGTCTCTCATCGGTCGCACTCAGACCTTTCCGACTTTGCGCAGGCCATGGGGCTGGTCGACATATGGTGACACTATTATCCAACGGCACCGTATTTTACGCACTACTCAAATGCCCACAAAAGCATGTCCCGCATTGATTATTTATTCTGTCTCACAGCCGATCTCAGCTTCTTTGTTCAGCCACAAGGTCTGCCACGAGGCATTTCCGACCACTCACCCATTAGTGTTGACCTGACCTACCATCGCCCTTACACTCGGGGCCCTATTGCTATTAGCCCCTGGCTCATGCAGATCCCTGATATTAAAGACGCGCTCCTTGAACGCACTGAATTTTACTTCGCTGAAAATGTGGGCTCAGTTGCCTCAACAGTGACGCTTTGGGAGGCGTATCTGGCGGTAATGAAAGGCTCACACTGAAAACGGGTTACTTACGTAAACATAATGAACAGATCCTTCAGGCTGAATCAGACCTCGTCCGTCTCGAAACGGCACACAACACCGCTCCCACTGATGACACCGCCGCCCGTCTCCACACTCAACAACAGGCGTACCAGGAACTATCTCGGGAGAGGGCTCAGGCCCGCCTACTCCACACGCGCCATCGGGTTTACGAATTCGGGGATACTGCGGGCAAAATGCTTGCGTGGTTGGAGCGACGGGAACAGGGTTCCAGATGGGTATCCTCCATCCTTAGACCGGACGGAGTCACGATTGTTGACCCGCAAGATATCGCAGAGGCCTTTGCCGACCACCTGGAGAGTGTTTACACCGAGGGTCCTTGCTACACGCCTGAAGAGTCTAGGCAACTCCTAGCGGAGATGCGTCTTCCGGTTATATCTGATGCCGATCGGGCGGCGCTTGATGCTGACATCACGGTAAAGGAACTTACAACGGCGCTGTTCGCTGTCAATTCAGGCAAAGCTATGGGCCCGGATGGGGTCCCGGTCGAATTCCTTAAAGGCATGGCCAGAGAAATAATTCCTCATTTGAGGAATATGTTTTTACGCAGCCATGACGATGGTGTACTCCCGTTAGCTCAGCGACTAGCCTCTATTGCGGTAATCCTCAAGCCGGCCAAACCACCTGATAGCTGTGGCTCTTATCGGCCGATTTCCTTGATCAGTGCAGAGGCGAAGGTATTGGCCAAGTTGTTGGCTAACCGTTTGCTTCTTGTACTTCCCTCCCTCATACATGATGACCAGTCCGGTTTTCTTCCAGGTCGTAATACGGCATTAAATCTGCGCAGGGTCAATAACGTCATCAGCCGTCAGTCCATTATCCAACAAGACGCGGCCATTCTGTCCCTCGAAGCTATGATGGCGTTTGATTCGATTGAATGGCCCTACCTCTTCGAGGTCCTGGCCCGTTTTGGCTTTGGGCCCCAATTTATAGGCTGGATACAGCTCTTGTACACGGACCTCTTCGCCCAGGTCAGAGTCAACGACCACACTTCGCGCCAATTTCGCCTCCATAGGGGCACCCGGCAGGGCTGCCCTCTGTCCCCGTTGCTCTTTGCCCTTACTCTCGAGCCCCTCGCTCATTGGGTCCGCACGGACGTTTCTATCAGAGGTCTCCAGTGGAACGGCGACGTGCAGGATAAAATATCCCTCTATGCCGATGACATCTTGATTTACGTGTCTTCTCCCCTGTCGTCCATTAATAGCTTATTTCATGTCCTCACCAACTTTGGGAAGTACTCGGGCTATTCGATTAATTGGACTAAATCCACATTATATATGTTGCATGGCCCCCCTCCCCGGTTGCCCCGAGGGTTCTCCATCGCGGTGGCCACAGACGGCTTTCAATACCTTGGCATTTATATCACTCCTGACTCGAAGGTATTTCATGACCGTAATCTTTTAGGCCCCCTGTGTAGGCTTCGCAGCGACATTGCTCATTGGCGGTCCCTCCCACTGTCCCTTCCGGGCAGGGCAGCTCTGTTCAAAATGCTAGCTCTCCCGCGCTTCCTATACGCCCTGCAGAACTGCCCCTTCTTGATCCCTGACTCTTACTTTCGTATGGTTGAAAGTGAACTTCGTCTTCTACTATGGGATGGTGGGGCCGCCCGCATTGCCCTTTCTAAACTCTACCAAGGCTGGTATGATGGGGGCATTGCTCTGCCTAATCTCCGCCTCTACTACTCGGCGTCGCAGTTAGGGGCTGTTACCCACTGGATACATGGCTCACCCCTCAATCCGGCATTCCTCCTTGATAGGATTCAAACTGGTCGGGAGGGCTTTCTGGGGGCCCTTTACAGTAAACTTGCAAAACACAGGTATGTCGGCCCTATGGCCCATACAGTTGCGTTGTGGCACAGAGCCAACAAGAGTTTGGGATGGGCAGACACGCTCACTGCAGCCACCCCCCTGTGGTCGTCGCAACGCCTAGGCTCCCTTTGCTTCTCCCAGGGATTTGACAAGTGGGACATGATAGGGATTTCTGAGGTGGGAGACATTGTTCACAAGGGCTCCATCCTGTCCTTTGGCGCCCTCCAGACTAAATATTCCCTAGCTTCCACTGAATTTTTCCGCTATCTGCAAATTTCGCATGCCGTCCGGACCGCCATTTCAGATCTCTCCTCGATCCCTCCCATTTCCCCCCTAGAGGATAGATTCTTATCTGAACCGCTCCCCGAGAAAGCTATCTCCTACACCTATCGCAAACTGTGCAATAATCTCCCCAACTCCTTCCCGTCACTGCGGACCAAATGGGAGGCGGACCTGGGCCCCCTAGATGAGGAAGACTGGCGTTCGGCTCTCATGTCCCCTAGGCAAGCGGCTATCTGCCATAGGTTTCGTCTGATTCAGTTGAAGGTCCTGCATAGGGCATACATGTCCGCTCTCACTTTGGCGAAAATTGGGCGGCGCCCTGACCCGCTGTGCCTTCGAGGCTGTAACTTACCTGGCACCTTTTTTCACATTCTGTGGGAATGCCCGCGGGTGCAACAGTTTTGGGACGTGTTCTCCAGAAGATGGGCGACTCTTTGGGCAAGCCACTGGCACGGTCGCCTAGGCAATGTATTCTAGATATATGGGAGGCCAACGACCTCAATGTTCAGGAACTGCAATGGGCAGCTCTGGGATTCCTGCTGGCTAAACGCTCCATCGCAATGAAATGGGGCTCCCACGACAGACCTCTGGTGGTGGGGTGGGTGGCTGAAATGGACCGATGCATGGTTGCAGAAAAGACTGTATACAAGGTACGGGGTTGCCCTAGGGTGTGGGACAGGAAGTGGGGCCACTGGAACGCGTACAGGGGTGAACTGTGTGACTCTCCAACTGCTGAATTAGCTATGTCACGTGCTGGACCGGAGGGACGACTCCTGCGTTAATTTGCGGATGTGTCTGTATGGCGATGTTGTTCCCTACTTGCTCCACCAATAGTGACTGATTTATGACTCTGCTCTTTTTATTTTCTGTATGTTTGAATTATGTGACTGTAGTTGGTTTGGAAGAAGAAAAAACAAAAAACAAATGCTTAAATATATTGTCTTCTGATCGTATTCCAGGTTTTAGCATTACGTCATGATCTGTGATCGCCGCCGAACCTCTGGGATGTCGGCAAGCAGGCTGTGTACAATTCTGCATTCTCTATGATTACCACTCGCTGCCGGCCCCAGGGTTATAGGCACTAACCAGCTTTGAATGCTATGCCTTTTGCAATAAAATTGTTATACCAAAAAAAAATGACTCATTTGCTAATGGCTGGGTCTAAACTGGGGTGGCAAGTGAGCTAAAGAATGATGATGGATTAAACCCAAATCTGTGACTGGAGGCGAGTGTCTGAAAAGTTTCAGCACTCTGTGCATTATCTCCTTGTGTTTGCAATGTTGTTAAGAGGCAAAATCAGAAAACTATATTAATTGCAAATTCCAGGGAAGACGGCCCTGTAAGCTAAGCATTTGTTCTGACATCTATGACACCTATGTCTGACTTGCAGGTCACAGCTTGATATTGTAGCAAGATCAGCACTACATTTTGCTCTTCTGAGGTCGATTTAATAAATACCATAAAAGTATGTTGTATTTACACCTATTATTTACTTAAAACGGACAAGATTTCAGTATTAGGCACTAACAGGTTACTATTATTATTTCTGAAAAATGAACCTCATTCAATACAGTGCCAGCAGCTCCATATAATTTATATTGTAGGTCACTTCGAATTAGCAATGCAGATATACCTTTCCCAAATTTTGATGTAAGTGATTTGGAAAATAAGAACATTTAGAAGGATGCATATTGGTCACCTTGTTTGGTACTAAAGACCATAACAAAATGAGACTAATAAAATATTCCTTCTGCAGACAACCATCTTCTGTTATTAGAACATTGGAATGTTGGGAGCTCCATTGAAAACAATGGAGTGCTCCAGGCTTATAATGGCTGGTATAAGCCTGGAGCTCCAACATTCCAATGTTTCTTTGTTCACAGCTCTGGCTGTGAACAAAGGCTTCAGGGAGCCTGAGGGGATTCCAATCCCCTCACGCTCCCATAAGGCTTTGTTCGTTTTTGTTAGATCATTCTGCCTCTAGTGGCAGAATGCTCTAATAGCCTTATAGCCCTTCGTAGCTGGGCTATACCGGCTATTAAAGTCTCTCTCCCTTGTTAAAGGCCCTCGCCTTCGGCTCGGGCTTTTAACGCTTGAGAGGGCCTTTAATAGCTGGTATAGCCCTCTACGGCGGGCTATGAGGCTATAATAAAGACTGAATTACCACTCATGCGTGTAATCTTTCTTAGTCTTCCTAGTATGCAATCCTTGGATTAAAATCAAAAGATGATTGGTAAGAATTAAAAAGCATGATACATGGTCAGTTCATGCTTTGGGATAATTTTATAGACAACTTTAGAAAATAAACATGAGGAAATGTGGGTCCCAATAATGGACAAGCTCTGTTACCAATAGACATTAGACTCCTACCAGTTTCTCAAAAGTAAAGCAGATGTTATATCTATAATGGTATTTACTCATTAAATACAACTGTGTATTCCATCTATCACATATGCTAGTATGTTTAATCGTTACAGAAGCCGTAACTACAAGGGACTTATCGTATCTTGCAACTGGCAAGGCAGAATTGTTAGGTGTGAGCATAACAACATTTACCCAGCTGTTACTCAAAGGACTCCCACTGAAACAGCAACATTTGAGATTTCAAAATTGTTGCTGTAATGAGGACTATATTAATACAGATTACAAATGAACATCAAATGATAGGGTGCATAAAGGTTTTGGATGGCAAGCAAGCAGCCCATGGCAAGATGGTGAAGCGGTTCAGATGCTTAATGTGAGAGCTGACCCAGCACGATGGTTACAGTTTCAAACAGTGGTGCTGGCCTGTTGAGCTTTCAACTTTGGAAATTCAATAATGTTATTTATCATTTATCTTCGGAAAAAGAAGCAGTATACATGAAAAATTATTATTTTATTGATTGGCCTCTATAACTGTCTTGCTTTCACTATATTAACGCAATAAATCCCAACTCGATGTTGGGCATGTGACATCTTATCTTTGGAATGACAACTTGAAGAGCCAATAAGAAAAAGAACTGCCGCACCACGTCAGGTCAGTCGGTAACAGAAATCCTATTGATTGAAAGAATTTTGTTAATTCTGAAATCAGCTGAAAGAGTTACATGATTTGTGAAATGGTAGCAGTGAACAAGAGCCTTAAAGCGACAGATGCTAGAAATTGGGATCTCAAAATTCACAAAAATGTGTCCATCGCGTTGCTGAGGAAAGGAAGGAGTAGCGAAAGTTTGGAAAAACTTTAATCTGTTGGTATGCCAAAATGTACATGCCGTGGTGATATCCTGGAGAATGTTGGAGTGGTTAGAAGAAAAAACCTGATAGTGACTGATGTGAGAAAACATTGTTTAGAGCGGCTATGAGATTTTCTCTGAAAATTAACAGAGATCAAAGCTCCTCAAAAAGTCAGCCTCCAAGGAGTGGACCACTTAATGCACACTTTGTAACGTTTTCCAGTGGACTATTTCTTAATTCTTCTTGAAAAATCTATTTGTTATGGAGAAACATACGGCAAGTAACCTCTTTGGGGGATTCTTTTTCAGCAAAATCAGTGAACCGTGTCCCCATATTGGTTGCCATATTAGAAAATACAAATCTAACTCTTCATAGAATTAAACCCAAAAAATGACAACAACAAAAACTCAGCTTTTGGTGGATTTGGGTGGAATTCCTAGAACTTCACAAACTTTGTAAATTTAAAAAAAATAACTTCCTCCAATTTTAACTATGGAAATAAGGTATTGAAAACCCCAAAATATAGACAGTACCTCAAACCAAGTGATCTTGTTTCTGTTTTATCCTCTGTATCACGATAATGTTGCTTGCAGGACTATGAGCCACTGTAAATGTGAATGAGTGTTTACACTTACACAGCACACATTGCATACTTAGATGTTTCTAGGAGAAAAACTGTATTGATTGCAGGTCTCTGCATGAGTTATTGAAAACAAATCCGAGCACCTTTAAACACATTACGTAAGACCCAGTAAAGGGAGCAGTGCATTCAGAATGACATGGCTGTCTCCCAGCCCTAAGATGTCTCCCCTGGGAGACAGAGTGCCAGGGGGGCAATTAGTGATATTAGATCCCTAGACTTAGGTTTAGAAAGCCTTCTATTAGCACAGATTACGTTACCAGAGAAAATCTAGTTTTCATCAACCTACCTCTATTCCCTTTTCAAGGGATTTCTTGGAAGAAAAGGCACATAGAGAATCTTTGATTGCACAGATTTTTAATGAAGAGTGATCTCTTTGTAGTTTCAGACATTCCACGTACAAACGTACAGTTGTGTATTTGGGACTCTGGTGTAATTCCTTGATAAAGAGGCGCAGCAGGCCTGTTTTAATGCACTGATGTTCTCGGCCATGTCTAGTATTTGATGTTGGATTACAGTGTATGTTTTATTATCCTTTAAGTCATTGAGTTATATGGATTTAGCATAGCAACCCTTACCTCAAAAAATAAAAGCTCTAAGGGAGCTAAATTGAAGGGTGAAGGGTGCCATCGTTTATAAATTAGCAATATTAGGAATTGATAGATTTTAACAAGAGGGGTCGGTTGACGTGAAATGGGAAGCATTCAGAGTCAGGTGCAGCGCATGTAGCGAAGTGCATGCACTCACCTCATGATATCTGATCTCAGTGCTTGACATTGAGGGAATGGATTGCAGGGAATGGCGCTACCTGGACAGTGTCTTCCAGGTAAATATTCTGTTAATTGTTTGGGACTGCTGTATGCTCATTGCTTATTGTGGCAATTAGATTTGTACATTAATAAAAATGTATATTATAACAGAATTCAAATGAAATATCTAAAATACTTCCAGCCACTTGAACTTCTTTATTAAATTCTCCATCCTGTCAGGTTCCTGTGTGTAGACCTACTGAAAGTCCTAGCGTCCCTGAATACTATGAAAACGAGCAAAGAGGGAATGGCCCTCTCACAGTAGCGATCTGGGGTGGATGGGGACAGGAAAGAGAGAAACACTGAACTGGAGTTCACCCTTGGGCTGGGATCAGATTGGCTTGAGAGTGACACTAAAGGCCTCATGTGTGGGAGTTTGAGGATTTGCTGCACCGGTTGAAATGAAGCGGGAACTCATATGTGAGTTTGGCAAATAGTTTTGTGGAATATAGCAGTGGTACAACCAAAACCCAGGCTTACCAGTGCTTGAGTCTGATTTTTTTGTGATTAACCCTCCACAGTCCAGGAGGATACCAGGAGAGAGTCCCTGGATGCCACATCAAACTAGACCGCATTGGAGCAGAAGTAAACACAGGAGAAAAGATACAAAAAGGTATCACGGACAAACATACAGACAACAGTACGAAATCAGGAAGGATTTAGGAACATGAAAGAACTAAAAGAAGATACAAAAGCAAACGAGGGGGAGGAAATAACAGGTATGAATTAGAATGATATAAAGAGCCACAGCAACCAGCGACCGATTACAGGCGTTGTCTTCAACGTCTGATAATTTTACTAAACTTCCACATCTCCTAATTTAAGGCAGAGTTAAGACAATACAAAATGTGAGGATCATCACCCCAAAATGATGAGCCTGTTCTTTGCAGCGCTCATCGAGTGTTCGGTTTTTAGTATGATCCAGATCACGCTGAGCTCATAAAAGGAGTGTTCTTGCCTCAGTTAAAATGCCTGCACTTCTTTTGTCTGCCCACGACTGGCCTTACACATCTCTTCCTGCGTTGAGCGCATAAAGCTTCTGAAGGATACTGTCCAGCAACCCAGTGAAGTGTCTTACCTTATCACTCTCAGACCTGCAGTGCGGCGGGGTCATTGTTATAAAACAACAGTTTGTGTTTGTCCCAGGAGTGCAATATTATGCGGTAAAAAACAGTGAATTTAAAATCTGGCTCCAATCCCACGGTTGACTACGTTTGTAAAAAATTTATTACAGCAGTACAGTCAAGCAAGTGAAATAGTTTGAAATTTAGCGAAGTTATGAGTCATATACCTAGATTATACGTGTGTGTCCTGTTGATAGGCAGTGGATAAACATGTAGCTCAATAATTATTAAAAGTCTCACAATACAGAATGCTTATGAATACAATTCAGAAACTACTTATAGAATTTCCAATTGGAATACCAATTAACTTGCATGTGAATTCATAATGACTAATCAGAAATATATCCTGGGATTCCTGGCCATTAATTGGCAATAGCAACGGAATACAATGGGTGACAATGTTTAAACATACGTATGCCCTAATGTGGCACCATTCAGTCAATAGTGATGTTCACATGGTGAATGTGCCCAACCATAATAAGTGCCCTGTAAGATGGACTCCATCAGACCGTTTCTTCTGGTACATTATGTACAAATTTGTATTACTGACTGAAGTACAGACCTATAGCGAAAAAACAATTTCACGCGGCCCTTTGAATGCTAGACATTCACACCAGTGCCAACCTATACATCAGACTTTCAAAAAGGTCACGGCACTGATTCTTAAACAAAAAGTTTTAAACATTCTTCTACAGATTTACTTATCTGTTTGGAGTAGTTTTCTGACTTTTTGAAGTACGCC